>NW_024424452.1:33170826-33210033 GCF_017311325.1 Ursus maritimus
TCATGTGAATCTGATGGAAAGAGGAGTAAGGATTCTTGGAAGGGACAGTGAGGATATAATGAAAAGCATGTTCCGTCTGCTCAGAAGCATGCATGGCTGATCAACCTGAAGCTAGCAGAACAAAGAGCCAGAGCATGACCAGAGGGACAGGCATAAAACCTGGCTGATGATGTAGGATACATGGAAGTGGGCAGCTCGGTAAGAGACAAAGGTAATGAAGATGCTGTAAAAGAAAATATAATGTAAACCTCTGGCTGATCAGTGAAGAAATGCCATAAGATGGATGGGGTTATCTGAAGGCTCTACGGAAGCACATGCACATCTGTCTGGTATTTCCATAAAGCCCTTGAAGTCGCTGGGATGAGGAATGAGATCATGATGGGCTACAAAGGGCTAAATTGGCTGCAAAAGGCCACGGAGCCCTGAGCACCATAAGTGAGCCAAACACAGAGAGGGAACCCACCATGGCAACAGAAAGAAAGAAACTAGTGTTCCAAGTCAAGATGATTGCTCCTGCCTCCCCAGTTTTTTTTCCAGATACGGGTATTGTTTCATTGTTTAGAAATCCCCACCTAAACACAAAAAAGGAACTGCCTGTCTTCTAAAATGTGTCTGTGCTAACATGCTTCCTTTCAAACTCTTCCATTGCATATTTCTTCTTAGCCAGGAGCTGGGAATTCAGTTATGGGAAATCTCATAGTAAATGTCGTGGCCATGTGTTTGTCACTTCGTAAATCCTCACTCTGTGCTTGACAGGACTCCAAGATCACCTTTTAAAGCTAATCCAGCTGAGGGATAAGACAGCATTCTTAGCACTTCAACTGGAGTACAATATGACTGGCAATAAAATCTGCCTTAACCCATATGATTGGCAGAAGGTTATGGTATGGTAGACAACTCGCTTCGGGCAGCTTGCAAGTTTCTTTCTTACAAAAAAAAAAAAAAAAAAAAAACCTGTAGGCAAATATCCTAATTGCTAAAAATGCATGTAATGCATTTGCAAAGGGTCTGTTAGGTGTATTGAGCCATGTAAAGTCAGACACATTACACAGTATACGATCTCAAAACTCCTACTTACTCCCCATCTTTAATTTACCCAGATCCTTGCAGTGCAAACACCAAATATTAAGATGTTACTCCCTACTAAATCTATTTTACCCGCTCAGTTTGTCTAGAAAGATAATCAGTCTGTATCACCTGGCTTACTCTGACAATAAATATTACTATACAGAGGGGATTATTTTTCCAAATTAGACTGTAAGTAAGCATTTACCTAAATCTGCTAAACATTTTATTGAGTTCCTGATGTTGGTTCAACTAAAACAAAACATTCTACTATGATCTGGGTGGCCAAACCACACCTGTGTTCAGAGAACACCATCTGCTCTAGACACATCCTGCTGTCAACAGAATCATACGAGAAAGCCAGATAATCTTCCTGTATTCCACCACAAAGTCTGAGGAGTAGGCAGTAATGACTGTCTTGCTTTTGGATATGAAAGAAGAATGTTATTGGCTCCACGGTAATTGCCACACACAATTCCCGTGTGGTGAGGTGCCGATTCACCTCCCAGGGACAATCACTATGGTCCCTGTACTCACCTCTGCTCTTTTAGAAGACTCAGGGGCCTCCTTTTCTTCCTGGTCATTTTGCCTATCACCAAAGACTGCAAGTTGAATGACCAGGTTTATTTCAAACTATTAATGACCAGAAAGGCATGAAAATCCAGTTTTTAAGATGTGTTATATGTTGTCAACACATTTGACAGAAATATAAACATGGTGGGCAGAGACATACGATAAAAGATTTTTTATTTATCTCCATACGCTTGTACTCAGTTGGAATTTTCCAAAATATTCACCTGGACAACACTCATCTCTTGTAGCATTTTCTCCACCTCTCATCCTCTGTCTTAATATCACTGATGGCCTGGGGGGGGGGGGTTGTGCAGGGAGGAAGCAGACAGAGGAAGCAGACAGAAATATTCCACATATAGTTTCTACCTCTACCTCACGGGGGGTCGCATAATGCCTCCCACCTCTCTCTCTCTCTCTCTCTGTCTCTGTCTCTCTCTCTCACACACACACACACACACACACGAGCTTGAAGATAAAGCTGCATTTTTCTTCATAAGAGGGGTCTGGAGTTCTGGTGAACTGAGTCCCTGAGAAACCATGAGCATAGGAAAATGGAGAAAAGTGGGGCAAATAAGAGAGGGGCAGTAGCTTTCCACTGAGCCATCAGAGTGATATGCTTTTAATATGCATGATGTCATGTTACCCCCGTAATGGAAACAGACCGACAGTGAAATCCATATCTGAAGGGCATCAGAAGCCCAGTAAGCTACATCCCTGTCTGCCTCTTCCTCCCTGGCCCTCTTTTTGCCCGCGTGTTACCCCACACCCCACTCATACTGGCCTCCTTTGTCTTTCTGGAGCATGCTGAGACCCTTCTGCCCTTCCATGTAGGTCTTCCCTCACCTTGACCTTCACTTGGACACATCTTCCCATCCCTCCATTTCAGCTGGTGACCCTCCATAATTCTCTGAATATGTACCATTATCTCTCACTGTGGCAAAGACACTTTATTCACTGATTTTATTTATTGACTTTTGGGGGATATCTCTGTTAACACAACACCAAACTTCAGGAGGGTAGGGACTTGTACATCTTATTTACTAGCTCATTGGGCACCAAATGCATATCTGTGGGACGACATGAGTGCTCACCCATGGTCCACTGAGAAAGAAGAGAAAAGAGAAGAGAGGGATGGGGAGGAGGGAGGAGGAAAGGAAAGGGGAGGCGAGAAGAAAAAGAATAGAGGTCACCATGTAAGGAGGAAATTTCCAGTGAACACTCCCTGAGAAGACTGAGGAACTCTGAAAAACAAGGATGCTAACACCGACTTCTAAATTGCTTCCTCCACCATCTTGAACTCAGTACTAGAAGTTGCTATGCACAACGGCCTGGATGATGCTGTGTGCTTGGGGTGGGCCTGAGGAAGGGGCAATGGGCTAGAGGTAGGAATGGAAAACTGGAATGGGGGGTAACTCTGAGAAAGGATGGAGCCCCTCCAGGAATCTGCAGCTACTCGGGAGGGGCCCTGGACTTTCCACCACCCAAGGATAAAGGATGAAGCCGGTTTAAACATAGAAGGCTGGAGAAGTTCGAGGCACCCGGGCTACAGATCTAAATGTTAATCAAAGATTGCGACAGTCTTAAAATATAACGTGAGTGATGTTTGAGAACACAGCACAGCTTGTGCAGCCCTATGTAAAGCAGATGCAAATCATATGTAAATGTGCATGTGTCCTCCTTGACTAGTTCTGACTTCAGCCCCCTCTGAGGATTAGCTCTCCGGACATCCTTAGATTTCCAGTGAAATCCGTGGATGGGGAGTCACTCTCTCACTTTTCAAGGCAGCAAGTTGCCTTTGCTGGGTTTGGAGAGGCTTTTGAGAAGGAGTCACTACTGAGCTGGTATTTGCAAAGGGAAATGGGAAACTCAGAGATACCATTTGCCAGTGAGATGCCAGACTGGGTCTCACAGATAAAGGGACCTGCTTCCGAGGTGTGAGAAGGACAGACAAGGTTGTGCTGGCTGAGAACTCATTGCAATCCCAGGGGCAAGCAACCCATATTGATATTTTTTTCCCTTTTTTAAAAATTGTGGTAAAATACACAGGATATAAAATTTACTATTTAAGCTCATTTTAAGTGTATAGTTCAGTGGTATTAAGTACATTCATATTGTGCAACCATCCTTTCCAGAATTCCGTTCACTTGCCAACATGAGACTCTATACTCATTACACACTCATCCTCATTCCCCTTCAGCTCCTGGCAACTTTGTCTGTGATTCTGACTACTCTAGATGCCTCATACGAGTGTAACATTGCAGTATTTGCCATTCTGTGATTGCCTTCTTTCACTTAGCATAATGTCTTTAAGGTTCATTCATGTTGCAGAATATATCAGAATTTCCTTCCTTTTTAAGGTTGAATAATATTCCATCGTATGAATATACTACATTTTGCTTGTCCATTCATCTGTCATTGGACACTTGGGTTGCTTCCACATTTTAGCTATTGTGAATAATGCTGTTATGAACATGGGCATACATCTCTTAAAGATCCTGCTTTCAATTCTTTTGAGCATTATAAAGTTGAATTGCTAAATCATATCCTAACTGTATTTTTTTTTTTGAGAAACCACCACATTATTTTCCATAACGGTTGCACATTCTACTTTTATTTTATTTTTAGAAAATTTTATTTATTTATTTGAGAGATAGAGAGACAGAGGGAAGAGACAGACTCTCCAGCAGACTCTACACTGAGCGCAGAGTCCAACACAGGACTCGATCCCAGGACCTTGAGATCATGACCTGAGCCGAAACTAAGAGTCTTATGCTTAACCAACTGCGCCACCCAGGCACCCCGTAGTGAACATTTTACATTCCCACCAACAGTGCACAAGTGTTCTGATTTTTCCACATCCTCACCAATATTTGCCATTTTCTGTTTTCCTTCCCTATCCTTCCCTTCGCTCCCGTTCCCTTCCCTTCCCCCCCACCCCTCCCTTCCCTTTCCCTTTCCATCTTTCTTTCTCTCTTTCTATGGCAACCATCCTAATGGATGTGAGGTGGCATCTCATTGTGGTTTTGATTGCTATTTCCCTAGTGATTAGTGATATGGACCATCTTTTCATGTTCACACTGGTCATTTGTATATCTTCCTTGGAGAAGTGTCTATTCAAGTTCTTTCCCCATTTTTGATTCAGGTTTCTTGTTGCTGTTGTTGACTAATCCATGTTGTTTTTTTGCACACAGTCAAGTGGCTCTGGTAGGAAGACTCCGTAAGAGATTCTTCCAGAGACAATACAGACACTACATCTCTGCTAACCCTTCTAACATCAGCTGTTTAGGTTTTCACTGGCTTTGCAAATTCCTCTAAATTCCATTAGTGCTCCCTCCATCATCAGTCCCACGATTGACTCTGACCTGGAGGTCTATAGTCAGTACCTAGAAGATAGTCCTGACTCCATGCTTGCTCTGCACACTTTCTACACGGCAGCTGGGCTGAGCTTTGTAAAGATATATCAGATCATCATTCTCCTGCCTACATCCAGCTAAGAACTTCCTCATCTGGTGACATTCCCTACGTCGTCTACCACAGTCTGACATTCTGACGGCCTTCATTTCTCAGTTAGGCCACACTGATCACTTCAGTATGTGGCTCCCCACTCCAGAGCAGCCTTACCCCTCAGCCAGTCCATCCCTCTTCCATCTCTGTTTTGTTTGTTTGTTGTTGTTGTTTTTAAGATTTTATTTATTTATTTGAGAGAGCAAGTGAGAGTGAAAGAGGAGGGGGAGGGAGAAGCAGGCTCCCGCTGAGCAGGGAGCCCAATGTGGGGTTTAATCCCAGGACCCTGGGATCACGACCTGAGCTGAAGGCAGACGCTTAACCCACTGAGCCACCCACGTGCCTCGAGGTTTTGCTTTTTGAAATGATTTTATATTTGTCTCTTCTGCCTCAATCTCACAAAATTGGGTTTGGATGCTATTTACAGAGTCCTGAAATCACTGTGGCTTAAACAAAACATAAGTTTATTTTTCTCTCCCATAAAAGAACTGGGGCTAGACAGTCCCTCATAAATCTCATTGCTCCTTCCACTTTTTTGTTTCACCTTTCTTAGGCCATAGATTCATCCTCAAAGTAGCCTCAACATCACACGGTTTCATATAGCAGGAGAGAGGAAACAGGAGAACACATGGATGCTGCTGGCATCGTGAGTCAGCCCCTATTACAGGGTTTTCCCAGAAACCACACCTAATAATTTTCATTGCCATCTTGTTGGTGATCCCTCTCTGCTAGGAAAGCTGGAGAACACAGTATTATTTTCCTTTAATTTGGACATCTTGGCTATGACTAAGGGGCCCATTACCAAGGGGTCAATTACTAAGAAAGAAGGGATAAATGGCTATTGGAAAGGCAGCTGGCAGTTTCTGTCACAATTCCTTCTTGAATGTTTTTCCTCTACCAGAAAATATGAGCTCCATGCAAGCAGTGATCTTGTCCATGTGGTGTAATGCAGTATCCCCAGCTCCCATTTCAGCGTCTGACGGGCACTTCATAAACACAGGTGCGATACACACTTGCTGATTAAAAATGAAACACAGTGGTGGCTTTTATTTTCCAACATGACGTTTAAGAACACACATGGACCCTTTCTGCCTTTCGGATTCTATCATAAGACAGGCTAATTAAGTGCTGCCAGAGGCCCATCCTCTTCCCCATTCCCTTCCCTGGGAAACCCACCTGTCTTAAATCTGAGAGTCATAGGAGAGTTCTTATCATCTGCAAGAGGAGTGGGGCTTCCTTTCTAAAAATTACCGCTGCCTAGAATTTAGCATTATGGTCCACGTGGAGCCAATTTTCAGGCCAAAACAAGTCAAGCCCCTTCTCATTGACACCATGCATTCATGTCCCTGACCGTAAAATGTTGTTATGGCCAGGCTTTTAGGTTTTTCTCTGGAATTTTCAAGAAATCTGGCTCTATGATTCTGAGAACATTTAGGAATGGCTGATTGCAAAAGTGGTCCCACAATGTTCTTTTAGTCTAATTTTGTTCCACCACCACTCGGACTATTGGCCGATGCCACGTGTGGATGCTGCTGCCATCTCTCCACATAAAAGCACACAAAGGCATGACGTGACGAGTGTGTGGTTGTACTGCAACTTCCAAACCTTTGGGCGCCTGTTACCTAGAACACGCAGACATCCATTTCCAAAGACATTTTAAAGTGCATGGTTCAGGGCCCATCTCAAAAACATTTCTCATCTATTACTTTTTAACCGATTACCATTCGATTTTTCAAATGATAAAACAGGAAAACCTTTAAACACTCAGTGGATCCTGAATTATTAAACATAAAAGGGCACTTTGGTGTATTTATTATCACACTGGAGGAAATCTTGTCTGGTTTCAGCTCTTAGCTCCTTAAAATGTCCCCTCTACACTGAAGTGAAGTTAAAAATGCATTTGCCATAAAACTCCATCCATTTCCAATTTTCTCATCATCGGTTTCTGACATTACAAGCTGCCACCTTCCGAGGCTGCAACTTCCCTGGGGAGGACGATGGCCACGTGATGTTGGTGGTCATACTTCACTAGCCTCTTGGAACTAGAACTGAGCCCTGGTTCGGAGCTGCCTCCTTTTCCACTCTCCAGATGGACTTAGCCTTTCCAAGGATCAACTTCTGGGGGCTTCTCGCAAGCACAGTGTGTACTGTGCAAACTGTGTGCAATGCAGAAAACTCATTTCCTTGGAACCTATGCTGAGTTTTCCCTGTGCTGGTGCCTTTTTTTTTTTTTTTTTTAATGGAGGTGATATTCACAGTATATGAAATTCACCATTTTACACTGTGTGATTTCTTGGCATTTAGCACATCCAATTATGGCACAATCACCATCTGTATTTAGTTTGAGAATATTTCCATAATTCCCAAAGAAAACCCCATGTCTATTAAAGATTTCCTCCCTAGACCCCTTCCCCTAAGAACCACCATTGTGCTTTCTGTCTCCCTGGTTTTTTAATTCTGGACATTTCATATGAATGCAATCACCCAACGTGTGACTGGCTTATTTTACTGAGCATGATGGTTTCAGGTTTCACCCATGTTATAGAATATATCAGCACTTCATTACTTTGCACAACTGAATAGTATTCCATTGTATGGATATACCACCTTTTGTTTATCTGTTCTGTCACTGATGGTTATTAGGGTTGTTTCCAACTTTTGTCTATTGTGAACAATGTATGAACCTACACGTACAAATTATTGTTGGAGGACCTGGCTGCAGGCCTCTCCAGTGTAAGCCTGGGAGTGCAGGTGCTGGGTCAGATGGTAACTCTGTGTTTAAGTTTTTAAGGAGCTGCCGACTATTTTCTACACAGTGATAGTACTTTTCGTACACAGGTTTTCACTCTCTCTCCTACTGATGCCATTTTTAAGCTTGTACTCAAGAAAAGATCACTCCAGAAACAGAAAGTAGCTCTGGAATTCCCAGAAGCAGGTGTTAAAATCAGCAGCGTGCTCACCTCTCCCTGCTGCAAATACAACAGGAAGCATGAGACGCTCAGAGCCATATTTTTCCTTATTCCTTTTCCCTGTCCCATAAGAGAACAGCTGTGGGAAAGGCTTAAAGGAACCACACCTGTACTTAGTTCCAACAGAATGGAGAAAGCAGAGGATGCTGGGTAGAAGGTCTGTTGAGGGGGGGATGGAGGGAGAAAGGACAATTAGGTGAGACAGAGAAGGAACAATGCATGTGTTCAGGTGTCAGGAGACAGGGAGAAACATCCTGGCTACTCAGTCTGGCTGTGATGTATACCTTTGAAATGGAGTCTTTTAAATCCTTTTTTTCTTCTTTCCTCCCTCCTTTCCTTTCTTTTTAGAGACAGAGCATGAGCGGGGCAGGAGGGCAGAAGGAGAGGGAGAGAGAGAATCCTTAGCAGGCTCCACGCTCAGTGCGGAGCCAGATGTGGTGCTCGATCTCACAATCCTGACATCATGACCTGAGCTAAAATCAAGAGTCAGACGCTTAACCCACTGACCCACTCAGGCGCCCCTAAATCTTCTTTAAAATTACTCAGACTTACAAAGATGATGCCACTTGGCTTTATATATTTCAGATAACCCAACTTCCCCTCTGCACACCACTCTCACTGTATTTAGTGGTACATATTTATCTTTGCTCAGAATTCCACTACCCTTTCCCTTTGCAAATGCTGTCCTCTTTGCCTGAAACATCCTTCCATAAATCGTCTGTCTGAAAATGCCTACCTACCCTCAAAACTGTGTCCAGGAATCATCTGTCTACTCCAACCTTCCAAGACACCCGTCTCAGCATAACTCCTGTTCCCACGTACACAGACATCATTCAGTTTTACCTGCCATTACACATGCCTCTGTCCTCTTCCTAACAAAGTGTTCTTTGAAGGGAGGGATATTGGCTTCCTCCCTTAAAAATGGGGATAAAAATATTTACTTCTCAGGGTTGTTGTCAGGGTGAAGTGAGAGCACTACCTTGCACATCATCGGGACTTAATAAATGTTTGTGAAATACAGTGAACCTTTGGGCTCCTGCCCTATCAAAGTTTGCAATGGTCTGAACAAAAAACTCCTGAGTGTGCACTGCTAAGCAAGTTGGGCAAATGGGGCTAGAAATAGAGTAGAACAGGATAGGGCAAGTCGGAGAAATGATTCGCTGAGAGCTCTTCAGGACGGAAGGTGAGTGAATGTAGCATGGCCAGCACCATAAGCGGAATATTGACAACCAGTTACACATGCTCAGTGTTGAGCCAGAATACGTATTGCTATTACCATTGCCACTCTGACTATAGGACAGACTGATTTAGATTCAAAATTGCTGAACCAAGCCCATGCTTCTGCTTTCTTTGGGTGAATAAAAGAGGGAGGAGGAAGAGGAAGCAAGAGAGGGAGGGTAAGGACCAAAACAAAACAAAACAGGAATCAATGAAGCTTCAAAACTCCCTCAGCGAAGCTGAGCAAGATGATGGTCACATTCTTCAGATACTCAGAGTCCAGGAGAAAGTCCTTTGATCCTGCCACATTTAGCACTGCAGCCAAGAATGAAAGGAAAACATGTCACATGTGCTAAGCTACACTCAGTAATCCATTTATAAGAGATATAAGCCAAGCACCTTTCTTTAAACTGTGAACATCTCTGGTACCCATTAACTCATCCGAACTTGTGCTGTTGAGTCACGCCTTGTTCTACCCTATCAGATGCCAGATGTTGTGCCAGATGTCAGGTGCCTACCCCTGCCCGTGAAATAATGCTCATCTCCTCTGACCTGTAATTTATATGGTGGACAAAAAGTTTGCACAAGTCCCTTAGTAGAATTGGTTAGGGTTGACAGCACAACCAACATTTCACAAGAAGCCATATCCTACAAGCCTGCAAGATAAGAAACAGTGTAAGAGGATGAGGCTCAGTAAGAAACATCCTTTCCTATCACCAGATATAAGGCTCTCTGGGGAAAGCTGGACCAGTAGCAGAATACAGGCTCGGCCCCTGACATAGCTAGTCCAACAACATACTCGGCTCAATGCAAGAAACAAAGTGAGGTTAACAGATAGTACAGGCTTTTTAATAAAGGTCATAAAATAGGGATTTTAGATATTTTGTTGCTAGAATTAGCAAAACAATGAACAGCAAATTAAGAACCAATGGACTTAGTTAATACCCGTCAAATTTTAATGTTGAAAAGATGTTACTTGTTTGTCTTCAAAATCTGCACTTTCAAAAGTCAATGAAATTGTTTATTTCTGGTGATGGGATGGAAAACAAAACAGGTTCAAAAATAGCTATGGGGTTTGCAACTCAGTGATGAACAGCTCTTTAGAAATTAGAGCCAACATTTTGAAACCTTCACCCCTGAAGAATCAGATGTTCCCAAACCTTAGCCATCCTTCTGCCACTGTCACTAAATGGCCATCATGTGTCATAATGATAAACTATCAGCTTAATATACTTTACACTGATGCAGTTTGCTTCCACTGAAACACATTATTTTTACAAGGCAACTTTATATCAATATTTTAAATGAAAAGAAAACAATAATATCACTTATTCCAAATAGAGAGTAACCATAAAACAAATACAATGCAATCATAGATTATCAAAATCTTGCTACCATTACCTGCGGACATTGAGCCTGAGGCCTCTGTTTTATGGTTAAAAATGGAGATCATCAAGTATTAGAGAGATGTTTAAGACACTCACACACCAAACAAAGACTTTCTCAATAACATAAACGGGAAAATGGAAAAAAAATTCAGAACAGAGTAACTCCATCCCCAAATGATTGGTTTAAGTTATTTAATAGCATCTCTGTATGTCACCTAAGTCCATAGTAATCAGACGGGACTCATACTTTGGGAAAGGCAGTTTCCAGCCAACGCTTTTCTTTAAAAAAAGATACATACAACTATCTTTTCAACTTCTAATAGAATATCTCGTATTTCTAATTATCACTCCAGGAAAGTTTCAGTCTCTCACTCTCTCCTTCCTGTGGCAACATTTCTTCCAGTTTTAAGTTAACTAAACATACAACCATAATCTCTGCTAAACTTTGCTATGCCAGAGTAAAGTACTAATACACCAGATTGTTGTTTCAGAGCGTGGACCCTATATCTGTAGTTCCCGGCCCTGTTACACACCAGCTGTGTGACACTGGGCAAACTCACATCTCTCTGCAAAGTCTCCTCATCTCCAAAGCAGGGTACCATGTGGTATTTAACTCATTGGATGGAGTACATGTAAAATGCTTATAACAGTGCCTGGCACATGTAAGAACCATATCAGCATTTGCTGTTATATTGATTACCTGCCTGCATTTGTTTCCTGCTCCTGCTGTAACAAATTAGCACAAATGTAATGGCTTAAAACAACACAAACTGATGCTCTTACAGTTCTGTAGTTCAGAAATCTGATGCAGGTCTTACTGAGCTAATATTAAGGTGTTGGTGGCGCTGTGCTCCTTCCTGGAGCCTCTAGGGGAGAATCTGTGTTTTTGCCTTTTCTGGATTCTAGAAGCTACCTGCATTTCTTGGTGCATGGCTCCCTTCTATGTTAAAGATGGCAACTGCCTGTCGGGTTTTTGGTTTTGTTTGTTTGTTTGTTTGTTTGTTTGTTTTTTCAGGGCACTTCCCTCTTCCACTTATGAGGACCTTTGGAACCATTTGAGCCCATTGAGATAACCCAGGAAAATCTCCCCATCTTAAAGCCAGCTGATGAGCAAGATGAATTCTATTTGCAGCTTTAATTCTCCCTTGCCATGTACTCTAACCTATTCACAGTTTCCAGGGATAAGGATGTGGACATACCTGGGGAGGAGGGCATTATTTACCTACCACACTGCCAAACTGTGAGAAGGCTATCCACACAAAGAAGAACAGAAGACATGGTCTCTCTCTCTCTGCTTTTATGTTGTTCTGAGAGTGTGTGAGGCTTTCCCAGTGGGGTGTCTCAAGCAGGCGACCCTTGAATGTAATCTCTTCCTACGAGTATGTTTGGCATGTCCCACACCTTGCTTTTATTCCTTATAAAAGTATTTTTTAAGATTTTATTTATTTTAGAAAGAATGCGCAAGCAGGAGGGAGGGGGAAAGAATCTCAAGCAGACTCCACGCTGAGCACAGAGCCCAATGCAGGGCTTGATCTCACCACTCTGAGATCATGACCTGAGCTGAAAGCAAGAGTCAGACACTTAACCAAATGAGCCACCCATTTTATTGTTCATAAAAATATTTTTAACTTGAGATAGTTCTAGATTTACAGAAAGATGGCAAAAATAACAGAATTCCTCTGTATGTCTTATGTGTGTCCCCTAACACTAACACCTGACTTCATCACAGTGCAGTGGTCCAAGCCAGGAAATTCACACTGGGACAATACTGGTAACTAAACTGCTCCCTTGTTTGTTTATTCCCCCTTTGCTGTGCCAGGATCCCATCCAGGGTCTCCCCTTGCAGTTTGCTATTATTTCTCTTTATTCTCCTCACAGTTGACTTCTAGCAAGTCAACATTTGGTTGAGCTGAATGCTGCCACCAAGTACCTTGTAGGATAATCTCCATCCAGAGGATCTGTGGGCTCTGCAGGCATTTGCACCTGCAGCTTCTAGGTAAAGCATTGCTAGGATTCTGAGAAGCCCCTGTCCAGCAACTTTCAGACCCTCGAGTCTCTCAGATGAACCCTCCCCTCGAATACCGCACTTCCCCTAACTTCAGCTTCATAAGCAAACTCCCTCCTTCCACAAACACCAACGAGCTCCCATGACGCTCAAACAACAGAATGGCAGGAAAGCACAGGAGAGTCTGAGATATTTGGGATCAGAACTAGACCTGCTGGTCAGTGTTCCTTCTCCTCACCCTCCTCCATTTCTCCCCTTCCTTCTGGTTTTGAAAACAGCTCATGGAATTGTACAGAAAGGGTGTCAATAGATTACAAACTGTTTCCCTCTAATAAAATGTTAAACGATGTTGAAAATTAATCACCAGGGCCATCGTGCTGCCCTCCTCAGAGGGAGATGGCTCGGGAAATTTAATAAATCATTATCACAATGATGTTCCTATTGTAGAATTTGCATTTCATTCCCAAGGCTTGCATTCAGTCTCAAAGTTGCCTGATGATGGTTAATAAAACCAAATGGACTCTTTTGCCTCAATGATTGGAGGGCTACGCTTACAGTGGTCCATCAAAGGGTATTCTTTGGGCTTCATACTTAATTATTTCAGCTTCTGCTCTAACTCCCTTCTTTGTAGTAATTTTGGCTTCTTTAAGACAACTAAAGACAGTATTGAATCGCGAGAGTGCCCTCCTGCCGGAAACACGCGCTGTAATGATATGCCTAGCTTAAAAGCAAATCTAATCTACTTGCTTATTAAATTTAAATGTGTTTAAGGCTGATATGGTTTGAAGATGATATGTAAAATAACAGCCTCCATGGTTATAAATGTCAACTCTAAAAATTATATGCAATATAACATACAAAATAAATGCTGCTTCATCTCTACATTCAACTGTGATCAATTCATTAAACAGTGTATTACAAGCCATGAGGACGATCGTACAACGCAAGACGCTATTTGTCACAGCATATTCTAAAGCACCCAGGAAATGCTGTAGAGATCTTTTTTGTCAGCAATGGATTATAGTCCTTATTAGAAAGAGGGGAAAAAACAGCTTTCTGGTGTACCATGACCAGAATTACTTCTCCAGTCAAATATTAAAGACTGAGGAAATCCATTCTTATGGCAAAGTTCCATATTAAAAAGTGGGAGTGGGATAAAGGGGTTTCCTTAGGAAGACAGCACTGGCTATAAACAGTAAGTATGATGGTAAAGAATGAAGACGGATTTCCCTCTGGGTGAGAATCACAGTTTCATAATGTTCAAATCATACCCTGGGAGCCCCTAAGCTGGACTGATCACAGCGGGATCCTATGCGCGTGTGAGGCGTGGGCACGTAATGCATATCCTGGGCCCCTTTCTCAAGGTTCTAATCGAGACAATCAGGGGAGAAGCCTGGGAATACCCACTTTTTTTCTAAAAAAAAAAAAAAAACACACACAAAAATGACCTTCCTTCGTAATTCTCTTAATAGTTAACATAGTCTGAAGCATAAGCAAGCCTTGCTTAGCACACGTGTGCCTGGGTATGTCTGTAGAGAAGTCTGTTCCAACTCTTAAATGAATGACAGAGTAAATATGGAGAAATCTGCCTGCCCCAGTGAGCAACCTCCGTGACACAGTTAGAACCACAGAGGCCAGAGAGTAACGCTCCAGATCCGCTGGTGGAATACTTCAAGTGCTGCTGACTTCTGGGCACTGTATCATTCTGTATGCCCAACCTTTCCAATCTTCCCTTCTGACTTAGGTCACTTCCCTTCTCCCTTCAGCTCATCATCTAGAGATCAGAGTTTCATTCAGGAAAAAAAAAAAAAGCATCTGGCTGAGAAGTCAAAATCTCTGTTGGGAATTCATTGAACAATGAGAAGCATCGATGCTTATAAAGCCTAACAAAAAATGAGGGCAGTTGATTCTGGCAGGAAGGACTTTTATTTTAAATTTTAAAAAAATTTATTAATGTGTTTAATTGTGCTAAGCACATGCCACTTTATTAATGGTATTCTATTCTTTAGTGACCTTCTAAGAAGTCTTGATTTTTTTTTTTTTTAACACTTGACAGAGAACTCTGCATTTGGGTCACTCATTGATGTCCTGTTCAATACTATTTCAACCAGGATAACGATCCTTTTTGCTTCTGCATTTGGGTTGGTCCTGTTCAGACACACAGGTGGTCAGGACATAGACAGGCTAGGAAAGATTCTTCCAGAAAAATGGCGGAAAGAAAGAAAACTTTACTCACCAGTTGTAGTGGGAAAGTTATGCAGGAGATTGCCCGCAGGTGTGTGGAAGTCGTGAGGTTGCTGACCTAGACCTCCTTGGTGATTTACAACCTACGGCACCTTCTTCCCAGTGGTAGGCTAGTTTATAAATTAAGAGATTCAACTGAGAGATTTAATTAAGAGATTGGTAATGGGATACAGATAATTATGTCTTTCAGAGTGCCTTATGTCTTCTGGTGTGTGTGTGTGTGTGTGTGTGTGTGTGTGTGTGTTCGAAGGAGGTGTTTTGGGGGGGGGCAATATATTCCTGGAATTGGGGAAATTAACTGAATCAGGGTGAGTCTTTAGAGCGCAGTCACTGTGGAGATGCCATCCTCCCAGACTTCATCAACTAAGAATCATTCAGCCTTTCCTTTAAATGCCCTAAAGTCTTGACCTGCCTCTGACAAGAGTTTCGTGAACCAAACCTTCCTTGGATGGTGTATCCTTCCCAGGCTATAGTAACAGCCTCCATGGTGTCAGAGAACTCCCTCCAATCCCCAGCTGCCTACTGCTCTCTATGCTGTTTCCTCAACCTTTTCTTTGAAAGCTCCTCCAACTCTGAAACTTTCACTTTTAACAGCAAACTCAATGTCCTTCCTTTGTTCCTTTGCAGAATGCCTTGTGCCATCTCTCATGGTCATACTTCCTGCAATCGTGAGACAGATCTGCATCAGAAACCCAAATGACAAGGGGACACATTCAGCTCAGGATGGCAATACGGAAAATGGTACGCTGAGCCAACACTCGTCAGACAAGTCTGCAGCGAGATCTGCTGTTGTGTGCTTAGAGTGTAAGAGAACACTCAGGGAATGGAGTGGGAGAAAATTGCACATGCATACACACACACACACAGCAAAACACTTCCTTCCTGCATGACATCAGTCAGGGTCCATATTAGACCTCCGTACCGTACAGCTAAAAGCTTCCTCCAAATGGCATTTTAAAACTAATTGCAATGCAAATTTCAACTTTAGCGTTTTTAACAAAACCCTACTCAGACAATATCAGAGTGTTTTAATGCAAGACTTACAAAGCCAAAAGAAATACAGGAAGACTCAGTATGACTTCTCCATCTTAGCCCAAAGCACCTGAGTTAACTTCTATAGCTTTGCAGCCATAGTCCATTTCAAGGAAACTATGTTGAATACATGGCCATAAGGATGTTTTATTCCATCACATTTGTGCCTCTGGTTTCCTTTCCAGTTAGATAACCATACATCTCTAGATGAGTTGGCTGATTCGTCAAAATTCTCTAATGCAATCAGCAAAATATTCCACATTTCATTCAGAAAAGGCAAAAATTAAAGAAAAAGTAAAATGAAATAAAATGATCGATAACCCCACTGTCCAGAGATAACTATGGTTAAAACATTGAAAAAAAATTTTTTTCAAGGTTTCTGTTCTGTGTGTGAGCTAATTCTTAAAGTCCTGTGATTTTGCCCAAGCCAAATTGTGGAATCTCTTCACTTGACAATATGTCGTGAACACTGTCTAGTACGACCACCATAAATTAGCCAATTCTGGGGGTCAGAAATTAAGGTTATTTCCAATTTTTCACCATTAGGAAAAATGCTGATAAATATTCTTTTATAGGGAACCATATTTGTTTCCATCATGTTAAAAGGATTTTCCCATAGTGCTAAATTATATGTAGACTCCTTTTTAAGACTTCACACCATTTTTAAAGTGATTCATAATCTCTCAGAAGAACCAAGGAAGGGCAGGTGCACTATAAAGAAAAAAATAAATATTTATATCCTATCTTATGCCTCCTGCCCCCTTGTTCCTTACCTATAATTTCAGTAGTTCAAAGCACCCAGACAACTATGTTTTTAAAAATAAGTTATAACAGATATTATCGAGACTACTGAGTACATTTGGATATAGATGATATTTGATGATAGGATCAATTTATTAAAAATATTGTGGTTTTGTATAGTATATATATATTTTTAGACATCTCTTTAGGTACTTAGAAGTAAGTTTCATGATGTCTGGAAACTTTCTTTAAAGTATTGTGCATATCTGTGCAATTATTAAATCCCAGTGTGAGTATATGATGACCATTGTATTACTCTTTCTCCTTTTCTATATGTACAATATTTTTCATAATAAAAATCGTTTTTAAAATGGAACCAGAACATTCTTCTCACTGGGGGTGGAAGCACACAGTAGGGTCCAAGTGGAAGAGAACCCTAGTAGATTGGGAATAAGATTGAGTCTATGGTCATCATGCCACGATGCTGTTCAGGAATACGACTGCTGACAGTAAGTGACATGAGTAGCCTTAAAGGACGTTCTGTGAAATAATAGTATCTGTGTTTCCTGGGGGCATCAGAGTTCCCTGACCCTGACTCTCCGGCTCTCTGGATCTGTACTGAAGCTCACCAACCAAGCATGGGGGCTAAAGGCTGGCAACCACTTGAGAGGAGGAGGAGAAAGGGTCAGGAAGCGAGTCTCCACTGGGCAATTGTATCTTTGTTGAGAGTGGACTGGGGTTGTTGGTACCTAGGGATGAAATGCCATAGAATCCAAATTGCCATGGCTCACCAAGCACCTGTGAGGCTCCCTGATGCTCAGATCTTCACTTGCCCGTGTAAAGGCTTTACAGCCTAAAAAGGAATCCAATATCTTGACATGTGTGCTCATCGTCTAACACTTTCAGTCATAGCAGGAAAAAGAAAAAACAAGTGTGTCTGAAGATAAACTGCATAACTAGGCCTATCTCTGAGGACTAAATTGATTTATGATTCTGACACACAAATATCTGCCCAGATGTTTCTCAAGGTGTAATAAAAATGGCAGGGTTTCTTGCAAATGGTGTAGCCCATCTGCCCAAGAATGTGTGTGTCCACAAAGATGATCCATATTATCATGGGAATTATTAGGATGCAATATCATCGGAGGCACTAGACCCAGATAGCTCTAATCTAGTCTTATCACTTGCAGACAAAAGCATGGGATCCAATGGTCTTCCATGCAATCCATCTCTGTCAAATGCATTAAGGAAATTACCTGTCAGAAACATCATGGCTGAGATTCTGTGATTAAACACAAACGTGGAAATGCTCAAGGGTACAGTGGAATCATTAAGAAAAAAAAATTACACACAAACACCTCCTTCAATTTACTTTCCTTAGAATTAATTCTGTGGTCATAAATATTTGAAATCTGCAGAGCGATATATAACATGAAACTTATCAAGCACCCACTACTCTGGCTGAAGCGTTTCCACACATTGTGGCATGAAATCCCATTGTTTGGTGGATGAAACGAGAGAAACTCTACAGATGCTCTTCTGTGTACTTACGGCATAATTTCAAATGTATTACTTATTACTTAGTCTAAGGTTTAATTTCCTTATCTGCACTGTGGGGCATTAATATGCGTATCATGTGGTCACCACAGTGCTTCACAGAGATAAATACATATACAAAGTTTCAAGCATACATTTGGCACAAAGTAAGCATTCTTATACTATTATTAAGGAACAATTATGAGAAAGCATTATTACCATGTTGAATTAGTATCCACACACACACACACACACACACACACACACACACGTAGAACTTAAGGATCTTGTCTAAGGTTTTGAATTTGATAAACAGATGCACAGAAATTTCAAACCAAGGTTGTCCTGACTCTGAAAGTTCTAGCTCTGTCTGTAGGTCCCCATTACTCCAGGTCTTAAAAAAATAAAGTTTCACAAGAATTCACAAACATTTGTGGGGGTTCCTATCTCTTTAGGTACACCCATGTGATCAAGACCTGACTATTTTGACCCTTCTAGGATACTGTGTTACCACCCTATTTGCTAACCTGGCAGGACTGCCAGAAAGACACACTAGGGGAGTCACACTTAGATCATTTAGTTAATTTTTGACCATGAGATTAGGGTTATGGGGAACTATGGGGAAGTAAAACCCCACATGGAATGCAGGTAAACAGATGCCCTGGGCCATGTGGTGAGTTTGTGGATATATTGTCATCACCATCATCTCTCCCCTGGCCTTTCGCTAAAACGTGTGGGCTTATCCCCCTGAATCCACTATTCCCTTCTCCAGAGTCTACTCTCCACAAAATTCCTATAAATTGTAAGTTGGTTGATGCCCCTTCTCCTAAGCCATGTCAATGGCGGGCCATTGCTCTGAGACTAAAATTTCATTTTCCTTACCATGAGCGAAGAAGTCTCCTTGATCTGCTTCTCCTCCACCCTCCTCTCTCCCCCTTGTTCTTAGAGTTCATTCCAGACATGCACTGCCCTTTCTCTGCTCTTTAAACTCACCACACTGTTTCCTGCCAATGACCATGTATATGCCTTCATGCTGTTGGGCTCTCCTCACAGATCCTGTCTTCCTCTCCCCACATCCCTGTATCCGCACCATTCCTAGTCATTTCAGTTCAAGTCATCCCATTTCACCGTCTTAATAATACCATCATAGCCTAAAATTGTATCCCCTCTTTACTGGTTGACTTTGTATCTTTTAAACTACTCCCCAAATTAGAATGGTTGTTCCATGAAGGCAGAGACCTGATAACCTTCATACCTATAACCACACCTGACAACAGGAGGTGCTAAGTACCTCCTTGCTGAACAAAAATGAAGTAAGATGAAAAATCCTCCATACGTCTTATCAACTTTATTTGAACAGTAATGCTAAGTCCTTGCTTACTTTCTGTGAGAGTCAGCTACTCCATGACTCCTGCTTGGAGATGACCGTTTGGCCCTGTATTCCGAGTACATCTTCCTGCATCAAGGACCCTATGAGATCATTTATGCAGGCTTCTGGAAACCTTAGGAATAACACACACACACACACACACACACACACACACACACACACACACATGCTATTTTATTCGAAAGTATTGATGAAGTAAAGGGGGAGAAAAAGCACAAAGCATCTATTGTAGCTAAAGTTAGGATTGACCTGTGAAGGTTTCATTATTTAACAACAGTAAATAAATAAAAGTCTTTGGGTTCAGGGATGCCTCGTGGCTTAGTCGGTTGAGCATCTGACTCTTGATTTCTGCTCAAGTTATGATCTCAGGGTCGTGAGATCAAGCCCTGCATCGGGCTCCGTGCTCAGTGTGGAGTCTGCTTGTCCTCTCCCTCCACTCCTCCCCAGCTCATGCTTGGCTCTCTCTCTTTCAAACAGATGAATAAATAGAATCTTAAAAAAAAAAAAAAGTCTTTGGGTTCAGGATACTTCCATGTTGGTCAGTGGGCCTCAGCTGCTGGCATGAAATTTCAAGCAGAAAAATTACCTTGCTTTTTTTTTCTGCCAATTTAAGCTCAACCCCTACCTTCATTATCCTCTGTAAACTCACAAACACAATACACTTGTAGTTATTTGGGGATATAGCTCATTCATCCATCATGGCTCCCCGAAATCAAGTCACTCTCCTCTCAGACACACACATAAGAAGTAGTTGTTTTATGTAATTCAACCCATTGTACCTCAATTACTAGGAACAGTGCTGAATACCAACACTAGCTGGATCAACTTAATTCTTTCTCCTAGAGAATTTAGAATTAAGGATGCCAATCTCTTATTTATACTTTTATATATTCAAAAATATTGCTATATGTCTAGTATGTGCGAAGCATTGTTTAGAAGAAGTTTTTGCTCTCAGAACTTAGTTTCTAGCAGGAGAGGCATACAGTAAATGAGTCAACAAAGAAAGTATGACCATGCAATGTGATCGGTATGGCCAGGGAAGACCTTTAGAAGAGGTAACATAGCTGAAATGCAATTAACATAAGGGAACCAACAATGCAAGGATCTGGGGGGGAGCATCCCCAAAGGATTTTGTGCAATGTGCAAGTAGAAAGAAGGGCAAATCTGATTGGGTGGCCATGAGCTGCAAAGAAAAGGGTGAGTTGTTTTGAGGGTTGAGGGTTGATGCCTTTCCTGCTCCTCGTTTCATTCCACTGGGTCATGCTACTCTTCCTCCTCTTGGTACACTCTTGGCATCAACAGATAATTTTGAAACCAATTCTCCCTTCTTACTTAAGTGAGTCTGAAGGGATTTTCTGGGTTGTTTCTGTTTTTGTTTTTCCACACAGAAGAATTAGAATTACCTCTCAAAACCCCAAATTTCTAGAGCAACAGCTCACAACAGAATATCTGGAAAAGGGCAAAAATGTTCAGAACAAGGAGAAAGAATAGATACTCAGCTACTGCTCAGCCTTCTGGAACCAAGAAAAAGACGGAGCTTAGGCAAGTTTGAGTGTGAGATCATTTCATGAAGAACTCAGTCTTGATGGGGGGAAGGAAGATACTTTTCACTTTTCGTTTTTTTTTTTTTTTTTTTATCTGTGGCTGCAGAATTCAAGCAAGGTTCCCTACAGAAGAGCATCACTGTTTACAAAGCAAGGAAAAAATGGCGACCTTTCGACAGCTTCATGTAGCTTACAATTCAAGAAAGTTTCAAACTCTCCGATCCCCAGAGCTAATTATCTAGGTCGAAGATCCCTCAATAAGGTTCGTCTTACGAGGCAGCTACAAACCGCTGACAGTGACTAACGAATTGCCACGGACACACTTCTGAAGCCTTACCCAGCCCCTCAGCAAAGACAACTGTGATCATCCAGTGGTGTGTGCCACGGATGCTGGGCAGAGAAAGGTGGTGTGCTCTTCATCCGCTTTCCTGTTCCGGAAGAATTAGCCCTTCTTCTCCCCTTACCTTGATGGCCGAGTTCTCTCTTTTCCTAGCAACTATTTCAACACCACTTTGCAGAAAGATCTCCTCTGGGGGTGCTTCTCCAACACTGACAGAGCCCAAAATAAAAGCACTCTGAAATTCTCAGGCAACCATAACTAACTGTGATCACTTATTAACTGATGAGCAGAAGGTCAGAAGAGGGAGCAGAGGAAAAGGGTCTGAAGAGAGCAAGAAGGACTAAATCTGGCGCCTCACTCATTCGGTTGTGCTGCTCTTGCCACGCTCGTGACCATGCTGATGGGTAAGTAGCCACCTCACTGTTCAGCAGCTGGGGAGGGTGTGGCTCCGAAAGGTTCAGTGACTCTTCCAGGGCCATTCAGCTGACAAATGGGGGGCCAGGACAGAAACGATATCGCTAAAACTCCTGGCTATTCCCTTACATCAGAGAGTCAGTAAACTGTGGACCAAATCTGTCTCGCTGCCTGCTGTTGAAAATAAAGATTTATTGTAACACTGCCATACTCATGTGTTCACGCGTTGCCTATGTCTGCTTTTGCTTTACACCTGCAGAGCTGAGTCCTTGTGAGAGACTGAGACTGTATGGTCCGCAAGCCTAAAATATTTACTGTCTTGCCCTTTACAGAAAGTTTGCCAGCCAATGCTTTATGGCATTGTTATGAGCATTAAGCATAAAATCCTCAACCTGACACATGCTTTTTTTTACCATGATGCTGAAAATAAACTTTCCCTGTGGTAATATTGTGCCTAAATATTTTCACCTTGAAGCAAGTGTTCTGGCTTTTGTTTTGTTTTTTGCTTTTTTCCTTCTCCTTCTTCTTTTATTTTTTTATTTTTTTAATCATAATAACTCACAGTAGAAATGGAGCAGAGGAGTAGGAGAGATAATTTTCCCCAAGCAAATCTCTTGCAATCCTTTCTGACACCACAGGGAACCATCTTACCTTTTACAGGAAAGGGAAGAAACAGTGTCACTACACTTAGCGGCAACTCATCTATCAGCCTGTAAAGTACTACCCAATAAAATCAAAGGGTCCTACCGGATAAATCGATACTAGTGCATAAACATGTTTCTGTCTAGGCTTTCTGAAAACATGCCTTCAGAATGGAGGCACTTGCCCTGCCCTGTCCCTGATGTGAAGAGCATCCCGTCATGAGGAAACGGACTTCCAGAAACTGCGCCTTTCTGGCTGTGTGGTAACAACCTCTTACTTAACCAACCTGAGCCTGTTTTCTATCTGAAAAGAACAACAACAAAACAAACAAACAGACAAATGAAAAAACCGGAAATAATACCAGTACCCCCTCCTTACAGAGTTGCATAATAATTTACATAATTAATACATGTAAACTGCATTAAAGGACTGGTATACAATAAGTGTTTATGAACAACTGTGACTGTTGTTCGGATATTATTATTATTTGTTATAGTAATAGTGCTATAGAGCAGAATTTGAAGAGCACCATTTTCACTGTGAAGACTGGGGCTACTGTGGACAAAACATAGAACTTTGTCTCTAAGAAAAATGGACCCTGGTGCCACATTTCTGAGAAAATTGTGAATTTTTTCCACAGATTCTGTATACAAATGAAGGACAGTGCACCTCCATGGAATAGTGTTGCTGTTGTTGGAATCGCCCCGGTGTGGTCAGCTTGGTACTTAGGAAAAACAAAAGCAAAACATGTGTGCACATTAAATTTAAAATGTATGACAAAAAGGAAATGCCAGCACCTAATAGATAGGCCCAACAGCAAACATAATTAATTAGTCTGCAGCTTGGCAAATTCTCCCACAGATTTTGGTGAATCGTAAATCAGTTCAAGAGGGAGCCAGACAAATTGTGGAGACTGAACAAATCATTGAGGGAGATGGAAGGCAGAGAAAATTATTCTCCAAGGAGAAGATTTTTAGAACTGTGTTCTTTTAAGTAAGGGGGGGATTGATTTGAGAAAGTCTGAAACTAGAATTACTTTACATTTTCAGTGGAAATGAACTCTGAAAGCAAAGGTAATTTAAGTGTCTTCCTTTCAAAAAAAAATTCCTGGTTGAGCATCTTTCCATACAAAGAGCTGTACAGTTTTATCCCACTCTCCTACCCACAAATGCATCAAGAAAATTAACACCTCAGAATGCATCAAATAAACCGGGATCTGACCAAGAAAAAGTTGAACCTTGCACATTAATTATGTATCAGATTAAAGAAACAGCCATAAAAATAAAAGCAGACCTATCCTCCATGTGGCAGCTTTATTAGTTACTTTATTGCCCAGCATATGTGCTGCCATAGAAAATTATAATGGGCCAGTACTGTTAACCATAAACAAAGGAGACTGGATTATTATTTATGGTCTTGTTAACCAAATTAGTAAAGCCAACCAAACTGGATCAGTATACGAAGTGAAGATGAGTGTTCATTAGACATGCCATCCAGAAGAACAGTTGAAACCCAGTGTCAAGAGACATTTGGTTAGGATGAATGTGCTTGACTTTCAGAGGACAGAGACCCAATTCCAAGGTCAGGCATGGGATTAACAATACTGACAATGGCTTTCAACATCAAGTATAAGAATATAATATGGTAAGAAGTGTCTGACGCTAAGTCTAGACTGTTTTCCTTTTAGATTCCCCTCAATGTATAACTGGTCAAATTCTGGTGATGTGAACAACATACCCCATGAACACAACACAGACAGGTTCTTCACTGGTGGGCACGTCAGATTGCTTAGTAGTGACTACCAACCAATTACTCAATCATCCAATTGATCAAAATACAAAAAACTTTTCACTTTTACCCATATCCAGTTCCCCTTTCCTTTTGGACACATGGGAAGATGACGTTTTCCATCTCCTTGCAGCTGATTAGGACCATGTGATTAGCTATGGCCAAACTGTTAATGACTTAGTCATGTAATTGCCATTGCAAGACCTCCCAGTCTTGGTCTTTCTCAGCCATAACAACCAGGAAGGCTGTGTGTTCTCAAAAGTGAGGTACAGGGGTGCCTGGGTGGTACAGTCGGTTGGGCCTCTGACTGACTCTTGGTTTCAGCTCCAGTCATAGTCTTGGGGTAATGGGATCGAGCCCTGCTTTGAGCTCTGCCTTCAGTGCAGAGTCTGCTTGGGATTCTCTCTCCCTCTCTCTCTGCCCCCTCCTGTTTGTGCTCTCTCTCTCTCTCACTCTCTCTCAAATAAATAAATCTTGGGGAAAAAAAAAAGTGAAGCTACAGGTTGATGGTGCTTCCATCAGATTGAAATGCCATGTCACCAGCTGTGCAGGAGAGGCTTCCAGACCCGTGGAAGACTTTACATGAGCAAGAAACAAACTTCCGTTGTACTGTCACTGAGATTCTGGGGGCTGTTCATAACTGCAGCATAATTTGGATATACTGACTATCTGTGAGAGCTTTGGCACAAGTGCACACGGCTGGCCTTTACTCCTAGAGATCAGAGTCAATAGGTCAGAAGGGAGGAGACAAAGCATCTGTGTACATGCTCCCAGTTAGTCTTGTGAGCACACCTGAAGAGGAAAAAGTAACACTAGAACATGGGTTGGTGAACCACGACTCTGAGGCCAAATCTTCTCTGCTTTTGTAAATAAAGTTTTATTGGAATGCAGCCATGCTCATCCATTTATGTATCGGCCAGGGCTGCTTTGTGCACAACAGATGAGATGAGTAGTTGCAGCACAGACTATAAGACCTGCAAAATCTAAAATATTTACAATCTGGTTCTTTACAGAAAAGGTTTCTTGACCCTCACACTAGAATTTTGTGGAAGCACCCTGCTTCCTGCTGCCATCTTGTTAATAATGCAACTTGCTTGCACAGCAGCTGTGAGAGCAAGCCACCTGTTGTACAAAAGGTGACCACTGTGAAAACCCTACTGAAAATAAGACACAGGGCAGAAAAGCTTCTGTAGCATCCCTGACCTACTTCTCAGTCCTCTTATCATCAGCTCTTGAGGCCCTGAGGGTTTCTTCTTTGTTTGTAGAATAGATACTTTTCAGTTCAGTCTGTCCAGAGATGAGCAGCCTGGAAGACGGCGCAAATGCCATTCCTCTGTCACTGGAAGAAGTGATGTCCTCACTATTCTCCACGTGGGGAGACTTACTTATGGGCAGAAGTATATGCCAGTCAGCAAAATGCCATGTGGCTGTTGCTCGGTTTCATAACACTGTATATGAGGTCTCTCCAAACAAGCTTTTTATGGCAGGTCACATCTGGATTTACTGGCAGCCTGGGTTGGTTTCTGAATGTGCCCAGTGATACTGCATGAGCAGTGAGTGTATGTTTTGCTATCGATAAATCACCTTCTAAATAAATTACAAAAGAGAAACTTCAAACTTCAAATTTGAAATTAAAATTTTAAATATATATTTTTTTCTTTTTTAAAGTAATTCCTACCATCCTTGTCCCTGGCTCTTCTCTATTCTCTCTCTCTCTTTTTTAAAGATTTTATTTATTTATTTGTCAGAGAGAGAGCACAAGAAGGGGGAGCAGCAGGCAGAGGGAGAAGCAGGCTCCCTACTTAGCAAGGAGCCCCATGCGGAACGCGATCCCAGGACCCTGGGATCATGACCTTAACCGACTGAGCCATCCAAGCATCCCTCTTCTCTATTCTCTTACACTTTCTTTTTTTTTTTATTGCGCTTATCACCACAGATATTTTATGTTTATATGTGTATGTAAATATGTATTTATTTTGTTTATTGTCTGTCTCATCCTACGATGTGAATAAGAATATCACCTTATCATGTTTACTATTTTAGTCTCAGTATCTAAACCAAGAGTTGGAAAACTTTTCCTTAATGGGCCAAATAGTAAATATTTTAGACTTTGTGAGCCATACAATCTCTGTCATAATTACTTAGAGCCATAGGCAGTATGCAAATGAGTGGGTGTGACTGTGCGCTAATAAAACTTTATTTACAAAAACAGGTAGAGGGCTGGCTTTGTAAAGTTTCCTAACCCATGACCTAGAACACTGTCTGACACGTAGTAGGCACCTCATAAATATCTATTTTATCAATGAACAGACAGAATGAACTCATCAGAGTATTACTGAATGAATTAATATACGTATGGGCGAATGAATGAATATCTCAACTGTGTGTGGTTAAATAATAGTCACCGAGTGCACATGTATATCAGGCTTTCTTCCAAGTTCTAACGATAGGAAATCAAATATAACATAAAAATTATAACAGCTAAAGAAATTCAGAATGATGCTAAGCACTTTACATGCATTATCTCATTTAATCCTATCAATGATTTTAAGAGCCAAGTATTATTATTAATCCCATTTTACAGCTGAGTTAACCCAAGCTTAACATGGTTAAGTAGCTTGTCCCAAAATCACACACACAGCATGTAGTGCCAGGATTACAACTGAAGAAATCTGATTTAAAGTACATGCTTTAAACCCCACCAGCGGTCTGTCAGCGGGGACTTCTGCTGACAGAGGTCCACCTCTGCTAAGTGCCAAAATGAGCTGGCTGCTAGGCACTCACCTCCCAGGTACTTAGTCTTTTGTTTTCAGAGTATCCAAGGTCTAAAAACCTATGCAACAGAGGAATTGGTATCTTGGGCTCACATGTGCTCAGGGGGGCAATGCATGAACCTTGAGTCTTTTCAACCCTCTAAGTGACCTTTTCCTAGAAAGCACAGATTACTGCAACCCAGCTGAGAAACATGTGCAGAGACGTGCTTTCCCCTGATAGGGAGCAAGTCATTTTATCAAAAGATAAAAGAAATAACACCAACTACTGTGTGGCTGGAAGAGGTAACCTCAGAAAGCTTGTTCTAATAGGGTCATGCGTTGCTTTCAAACACCGCAGCAGCAAGCAGCAAGCAGCAAAGGGTGCGGTGGTTAGCCCAGAGCCTGCCCTCTCCAAAGCAGAGTGCTCGAACAAAGTGTGCCTTGTCCGTAAATGGGATCATTTGCATATGAGGTCAGTGCCCCCACCTCTGCCCTGTTGCCACAGCTAGCAGTAAGCTGTGAATGTAGCAGGGCAGGGGAAGGTTCAGTTCCCAGTCCTACATTTCTGCATTAAAGGGAGGGAATTATCCCCCCACTTCAGCCACTTTACCCATTTCTTTGCTGTCTTATTTACAAGAGGAAAGGAACTATTGATAAGGGATGTCAGACTCCTCAAGATTCATTAAGCTCCATTTCACAGGTGAACAGGGTTATTTCATGAAAAAGTAAGGAACATGAAAAGATACTCATCATTAAACATTAGGGAAATGCAAGGTAAAGCCACAGTGGGATACCACTACATATGCACTAGAATGGGTACAGACCACAAGACAGCTGATAACAACAGCTGACAAGGACGGGGCGCCACTAGGACCCTCGTTTGTTGCTGGTAGGAATATAAAATGGTGGAGCCACTTTGGAAAACAGTTTAGAGGTTTAAGTTCAACTTAACGAATCATGCGACCCAGCAATCCCACTCCTAAGTATCCATTCAAGTGAAGCAAAGGCGTATGTCCACACAAAACAAGGAAACCGATGTTCATAGCAGCATTATACATAACAGCCAACATTTGGAAACAATCCAAGTATCGATCCATTGGTGAACAGATACACAAAATGTGGTATAGCCATACAATGGACTATTACTCAATAATAGAAACTACTGGTATGTGTACCAACATAGATGAACCTTAAAAACATTCTGCTCAGCTAAATTATTTTTTTATAATAATATTTTTTTATTATATTATGTTAGTACATCCCTGGTTTTTGATGTAAAGTTCCTTGATTCATTAGTTGCGTATAACACCCAGCGCACCATGTAATACGTGCCCTCCTTACTACCCATCACCAGCCTATCCCATTCCCCCACCCCCTCCCCTCTGAAGCCCTCAGTTTGTTTCTCAGAGTCCATAGTCTCTCATGCTTCATTCCCCCTTCTGATTACCCCCTCTTTCTCAGCTAAATTAAAGCTTAGCAGACAGGCACAGGGTAACTCATTAGAGTGATGGACTATTCTAAATCAGGATTGTGAAGATGCTTTGCATACCTGTAAGTTTGCTTAAAACTGAATTGTATATTTATAATGAATGAATTTTGTAATGTGAAATTATGCATCAATAAGCTATAAACAAAAAGAAATTCCAAGTGTATGACTGCCCTCTCTCAGGTTCTATCCCTTCAACTGGGTTGTTAAGACTTGTGCCAAGATTCACTCCATGCACGGGTTTTTAGTGGAAGCTACAAATCATAGATACAAACCTAGAAAATATAAGACTCTTATTTCCTTGCATAGGATATAAGCACAGCCAAACAACATTTTTCTTCATGATTTTTCTAAGTGGAGTCACCCAAGAAAAGCCCTGTGCATTCTATTGTCTTGAGATGCTTATTAATTAGAATGCTTTTGTTTGCAAATAACAAAAACCCATATTAGAACTAGCTCAAACCCTAAAGGAATTAAGTATTGCACACTGCAATGATTCAAGAGCTAAGATTAAACACTAGCTTTCAATCTCATTGGGCCCTTTTTGGTCAAATGCCCAACTACCAACCAGTTGGGTCATCATCCAATGATAGCCCAAAACCTGGTTTCCAGAATGAAATGTTGAAAAGAGTGGGGGTGGGGGGGTTATTATAACTGGTTTAGAGTAGTTAAGTCTGTCCCTTCCAACTCCAAATGGGGTTGTGGCCAGATTCTCCACTCTCACCTGAATTTGATGGAGAGAGGTGGATATGTGAGTATCCATGTGAACACATGAGCAGAATCAGTCCTCTGCTAGGAGGGGGAGAACATATGGAATCTAGGTGAACAACCAATCGGATTCACAATAAAACGGTGAGAACAAAACCCCAGAGCTGCCTATGTTTTGCCACCTGCCTGGTACAGAAAACCCATCTTCAGTGGAAGGGAATGAAGCCAGGAGGGTGACACATGAGAGGTGCAGAGCAAAAGAAAAAAAAAAGTCACTGTTGTCTTTACTTGGTTCCAATGATCTCCTGTTCTTTTTGATCATATGACCTAAGAAATGCACCTCCCTTCATTTAAAACTCAGTGAAAGTAGAGTTTCGATTAAGAGCAGAGCCAAGATTAATCCAGTTACAAAGAGAGCTAAACCGACTTTGCATGGGGAAGGGACAGGAAGCTCCCTATGGGTAAGTGCCATATGTACTTTATTCACTGTCCAGCATATAACACAAAGCAGGTGCTCAATAAATACTTGTTGAATGAATAAACCTCCACCAATCAGCTCACTATATTTGACTGAAATTTTTCTTGGGAGGAGACCAAATGATTTGTTTTTCATTTCGTTGCTCAGTGGGATCCAGGGTGGGGAGTGTTTGTTTCTCACCCTCAACTCTCAGAGAAGCAAGCAAATGGGAATCATAAGTTATTTAACTTGTATAATATAACAGTTACGACACTGTGCTAGAGAATATGACTTTATTCAGTTTTATGATGCTTTGTGCTGTAAGTGGGACTTCACTGTAGATGAGTCTATGGAATTATTTTCTTTATAGATGATTAAAATAAAAAATGTCCTAAATTTGTTCCACCCTCTTGGAGCCGTTCTCAGTCTTAACTACCACCTCCTAATATCTTTACTGCTCTTTCCCTAGTGTTTCTGGAAATTGCATTCGAAGTGTAAAAATAGGCTGCAGTACTGTAATTGAAATGACAAATGCTGAAATACAAGGAAGGAAGCAAGAAGAGACAAAATGGCTTCTGAGAGAAAAAAAAATTGCCACTGAAATTGAAGTCAATTTCACACAAAACATTTGAAACTAGCACCCTCCTTTCTGAACCTTTCAACACAGATTGACACCTATACCTGGGTTTTCGGAGTTCTGTTCTATAGCATCAGAGTGAGCGGGGTTTTGGGGCGACCCGTGTCTCAGGCAGGGGCACCCCGTGTCTCAGGCAGGGGCACTGTGCCTTTGCTAAGGGTCCCTTACAAGAGTGGGTTCTAAGCGTGGTTGGCTTCAACTAAGTTTCCACAGCCTGCAGTGAAACCAGAAATAAAAGAGGGGACACAGAGTCGTGATTGTTTTCTTTTATTTTTATATATAAAAACAGATAATTCTGTAATTTTTCCCATAAGGAATTAAATAATATTTCTATTTGTCAATAACTCTTATTAATGAGATGTATCTAATACTAAGCACTGCACTTTATTCTGAGCTCATATTTTTTTCTTCTTTTTGGTATTAAAATGTCATTTATATCATGGAATTCTAGGGGAAAGAGATCTTTGTTTTTGTTTGTGTTGTCTGCAGTTCTTTTGTATTGAAAGCATATGGAAGGGGAGGAGGGTCCAAAATTTAGTTTTGAAATGTATTGCTCTAGGGTATTTGAGTCTTCTGCTTTGGAACCCCAGGGCAGGTCAGCTTTAAATAGAGGGAGATAATTATCTCCCCACGTTCCCCAAGCCTTCATGTCAGAAGACAATGTGACAGCTGTTTCACTCCATGTGGACAAGCCAACATTCGCCTTTTTTAGCTGAAAATGAAGATTTTGATTCCACCACTAACAACCCCATGAACTGAATGCATAGTTGTGTGTTAAGATCCTGCTTCTAGGCTCACCCTGAGGCTGTTGGTGTAACTTGGAAGGATCTGTGTTCAAGGTAAGTCAGAAAGAGGTTTTGTTTGCTTGTTTGTTTGTTTGTTTTGCAGTGCAAAAGAAACAACAGGAATGCTAATTACAGTTAATGGAACCTGGCACAATTTCTCAGGAGGTGGTGCTAATTTGCAGAAAGTAGCACTTCTGATTTGTTGATAAAAGGCTGAGGATCAAAGGGTGGTTTCCAGAGAGAGAAAAGTATGCATTTTTTATCCATCACCACCACCCTGAGAATAACAATGTCTTCCACATTACAAACACAGCAGTAGGAAGATTTCGTTTTATTACATACTTTATTAGGAAAATGTGTGGGGCATTGGGGAATAAAAAAGAGAGAGAGAGTGTGTGTGTGTGTGTAGCGGACTTTTTAAATGAGATTTGAAAGCCCTATTGTGGGAAATTTATTGTGGGGTATGTGGATTCGAGGTAAAGCAAGGAAAATGTGGAATTATTGGCTCATACAAATGAACTTCGATTCTGGCATGCAGAATTATAGAAATGAAAAGTAATTCACAACTTATCTGATTTGGACGCTTCATTTTACAGATAAGAGCATTAAGGTACACAAAGATTTTTCTGAATTGCCCCAAATCATCTGAATCCTGAGAACAGCGGAACCAGAAACCAGCCTGTTCATGAAACACTATACGCTTTCCACTGCACCACACAGCCTCCAAGGCGGGACCTGGGACCTGAGCCCACATCTTCTTTCTGGAAATTACCTTCCTAGGGGACATATCCCGCCTGAAGTGGCACTTATAACTGGAGATGTGCCTCAATTATCACCCCTCTTTAAGCTGTATGTTAAGCAAAATTTTACAGATATAAAGAGAGATTGACAAAGCCAAGGTTCAAAGGACTCTGAGACGTCAGTGAAGCACCAAGACAGACACTGTACTATTACAGTCCTGATGCTTAAATGCTGAGAAAGCTCAAGCTGACTGCCCACCATATAAGTCAACCCATTTGCAGCGGCCCTTCTGGTATGGCAAAGTAAATAGAAATGGCCTCTTCCATGTTATTGATAAAGACACTGGAATTCAAAACACAAAGAGGAAAAAATTACATTCTGAACGTTGAAGACACTGTTTTACCTGTTGTGCTAAATTCACATTAAAGATCCTCTCCGAAAGAAATTTCTTTTTTCTTAAATTTAAATTTAATTAGCCAACATATAAGAAATTTCTTTCTATAGTCCTACAGTCTAGTTGGGGAGATGAGCTACACATACATAAATCAATGAGAGCATATAGTGTTAAAGTGAATTAATGGCAGTAATTAATTAAGAACATACTAAGTGTCGAGGGCTATGCTAAGCATTTCCTCATGGAATCCTCAGAAAACTGGAGTGCCCAGCAATATTACTGCTCTCATTAACAGTTCAGGGAAGTGGGGCTTCAAGGAGTCTAAGTTGCTTACCCCAGATCCTACTTCTTAGAGGGACAGACCTGGGATTTAAACCAAACAGACCCTTGTTGATTGCTGGCTGGCAATAGTGGCAAGCTTCCTGCAAGGCACTAAGAGTTCAAGGATAAGGGGAGAACATTCCAGAAGTTTGTCGGGACTGATCTGGGCCTCAAAAACTAAATAAGATTTAGACAAATAGAAATGAAGGAGATGTTCTAGGTAGAACAGAGATTGAGCAAAGGAATTGGAGCAAGACAGGAGAGACAGTGCTTGTCGCTGCCACCAGTAAGAAAAAACTGGAACACCTTGACCCGAAAATAGTCGTGAAAGGCCGGTTCAGTGGGGAGCCGAGCTGGGGTGGCTCGGATGAAACCAGTGATCAGAGACACAGTGGGTAGTGGGGAGGCGGGGGGGTCTGGGTTCAGATCACCTGTGTCTGAGTTGAAGATTCAGCACCACTTCACCAATCTCTGTATTTTCCGAAAGGTTCCATCCCCTCTTAAGTCACTCATTCAACCAACATGCAAGGCACTGTGGGCAATGCTCAGGATATGACACAGGACAAAACAAAGCTTAACCACACTGTCTTCGGTTTAAGGCTAACCAAAGTAGGTATCTCTCAGATAAGGGAGTTGTCCAGGTAGCACCGGCTAATCCCTTAGGCTGCCACGTAGAAGGGGCTGGAAAAACAGTGCTGGAGAGGCACAAGAGGAATTGCTGTCATTATTATTATTTTTGTTGTAACAATGATTCATTTTGTCATCATGACATCTACACTTCTATACAAGAGGTTTCAAGGATTTGAAGTTATCTATGTACAAACCATAAAATAATATTAATTATCCAGTGCACATATGCCAAAATAATAATTATACTATATATGTTCATATATGATATAATATAAAAATATCTTCCAGGCACGAGGAGAAGGCAGATGAACTGACACTCTAAATCATCACATGCCACAAAATGGCCTTAACCTCAGTGTGGCAGGAAAGCCTACACTAAATTTTGGTTCTATCACTTACTCTGAGCTTCTAATTCTTCCTTTGTAATGGGGGCTCATAATGCACTTGTGGTGAAGGACTATTATGAAGAAGTAATTAGTCAAGCGTATTAGCAGTTCTCAACTGGTGGGGGCGGGGGTTGTCCTCCAGGGAACATTTGGCCACGTCTGGAGACATTTTTGGTTGTCACAACTGGGAGAGGTGGGTGTTGCTACTGGACCCAGTGGGTAGAAGTCAGGGGGTGCTGTCAAATGTCCTGCATATGCACAGGGCATCCCCCCTTCCTAACAAAGAATTATCTGACCCAAATTATCAATAGTGCCAAGGTTGAAAAACCTTGATATATGGGAAGCCCTTAGTACAATGGCCAGCGTCACAGGAACTGAAAAAATATTACTATTGCCATTACAATTATCCTCTTCATCATCACCACCCAACTGTACCCTGCACATGTAAGTAGGAGAAGACTATGGCCATGGGTGTTGGCAGGATTTGAAACAATGATTGGCATTGCCTTCTTATTAGGAGAAGACTCCACATTTTCCCTACCCTGAAACACTGGCTGATTTGCCCCTTTTTCTACCACATTCAAACACCTATTGTCACTGTAGCAAACCCCATATATAAATTCAGTTGTGATTCCGTGCTTATTTCTTTTAATTAGAGTCTTAGAATTATTCTCCATGGAGTTCACCCAAGAAGGACATCACAAAACCTTTAAAAAATATTATGCTAGCAAATGAAGTTAAGACTAAAATAGAGCCACACTCCTCCCATTTGAAAGTGTATTTGTTCATGTCAGGAGAATGAAGGCTGCATGAATTATTCATTAGAATAACAGTTTATTGGCAAAATTGTTGTCTTTGGATGGTATGCATTATGGAGTGAATAAATAATGTGGTACGGATATTTTTAGGGACTGAAGAGTGAATCTAGGAAGAAAATTTGTAACAGGAAGGAGAGGAAGTTATGGCTAGAAGTGGCTGAGGCTTCTCAGTAAAATATGCAAAGGACATAAAAATGGCCTCAACCAAGATGTAAAGTAGAAAAAACAAGTAAAACCCTTCTAACTGCTTTGCTCTTGCATATATGTGGCTGCTTCTATTCAACTTTTAATTGAAAGTTTTCTGTACCAGTATGAACACAATTAATTAGGCTTCCTATGGCTATCTTCCTGAGCTGGCCGATAAGGTTCACAAATTCGCATTGATTGAGAGCTGGAGTACAATCTGACCATTGTTTTTTTAATGAGATATAATTGACATATAACAATGTATAAGTTCAAAGTGAACAATGTGTTCATATGATACATTTTTATATTGCAGTATGATTATCTCCATAGTGTTAGCTCACATTTGTATCAGGTCACACAGTCATTATTTCTTTTTTGTAGTGAGAATATGTAAGATCTACTTTCCGAGCAACTTTGAAGTAAATGATAGAGTATTGCTGACTATAATCACAGTGCTGTGCATTAGATCTCCAGAATTATCTCATTCATCCTTTATCTGCAAGTTTGTTCCTTTTGACCAACATCTCACCAATTCCCCCAGCCCCCAGCTCCTGATAGCCACCACTCTAATCTCTGTTTTTACAAATTCAACTATCTTACATTCCACATGTAAGTAATACCATAAAATATTCGTCTTTCTCTGAATTATCTCATCTAGCAAAATATCCTCAAGGTCCATCCATGTTGTGGCAAATGGCAGGATTTCCTTCTTTCTCATAGCTAAATTACATTCCACTGCATATGTACAAATACACACATACGGATCTTCTTCATTCACCCATGGACAGACACTTAGGCTGTTTGCGTATCTTTGCTATTGTGAATAATGCTGGGATAAACATCGGAGTGTGGATATCTCTTCGAGACAGCAGTTTCCGTCCTTTAGATATATATTCAGAATTGGGACAGAATGTGGTCATTTCATTTTTAATTTTCTGAGGAACCTCCATACTGTTTTCCATAGTGAAGGAACCAATTACATTCCCCCCAACAAAGGAATTCCCTTTGCTCCATACCCTCTCCAACATTTATTTCTCATCTTCTTGATAACAGCCATTCTAACAGGTGTGAGATAATATCTTACTGTGCTTTTGATTTGTATTTCTCTGATTAATGATGTTGAGCATCTTTTCATATACCTTTTGGCCATTTGGATGTCTCCTTTGGAAAAATGTCTATTCAGTTCCTCTGCCCATTTGTTTAAATTAGACTGCTTGTGTTTTTGTTAATGAGTTGTAGGTGTTCTTTATATATTCTGGATATGAACCCCTTATTAGATATATGGTTTACAAATATCTTCTCCTATTCTGTAGGTTGCCTTTTCATTTTGCCAATGTGACCATGGAGTTGTGGTGTTCACTTTTCTCCCATCTCTGCCTGGCTCTGCTTGCTCAGTTTTATCCCCTGACACATATCAGATAGAGCTCATCTTCCTTCACTCTCTAGCCAGCTGCGGATCAGACCGTGGCCCATTTCCTGTTCAAAGTGAAGAAACTCACTCATGCTCTACAAACTTTCCAGATAAAACCTCAGCTTGTTAGGGAAACCACACTCCCATTAGCAGTGCTGCTGCTCATATGAAAGCTGCCATTGTAAGTGAACTTTAATGCTGATTGATTGAAAAGAAAGGAGACAATTTTGTTTCATTGAATCCCTTTAAATGTAGTTAATGTCGTAAACTATTCCAGAGCATTTCATTTTCATGTTTTTCCTCTGGGGAGGAAAAAACCAGCTTCTTCAAAAATGAAAAGCTAAGTTAAAAAAAAATAAGATAGGGGTGTCTGGGTGGCTCAGGTCATTATTCCAGGGTCCTTGGATCGAGCCCCACATCGGGGTCCCTGCTCAGCAGGGGAGTCTTCTCCCTCTCCCTCTGCCCCTGCTCATGTGCTCTTTCTATCTCTTTTTCAAATAAATAAAATCTTCAAAAAAATAAAGTAATTAAAAATCCCCACCTTGTGTGGTTCTACACTGTTAAGAACAGTTTTTTCGTGATCCCCAACATCCCTAGATATGTACAAAAATTGAACACTTTCCTAGAAGAGGGGTTGGCACGCTTTCTCTGTGAAGGGTCAGAGAGTAACTATTTTAGGCTTTGAGGGCCATTGGGTCTCTCAGCTCTGACATTATAGCTTCAAAGCCACCATCAACAATATGTAAATGAGTGAACAATGAATAAGTAAATATTTATTTATAAAAACTAGGCAACAGGCTGGATTTGGCCCTCAGGCCTTAGTTTGCTGACCCCTGGCTGCTGAAACAAATGACTACTAACTTATTAATTTGATACAATAGACATTTTTTTTTCTCGAACAGTTCTGTAGGGCAGAAGTCCAGCTCCGGGTGTCGGCAGGTCTGTGTGCCCTTCCCAAAGCTCTAGGAGAGAAATCTCCCTTGCCCCTTTCAGCTTCTGGTGGCTCCTGGTGTTCCTTGGTTTGTGGCCGTGTCCCTCCCACCTCAGCCTTTGTCTTCACACAGCCTTCTTTCTGTACCTCTGTGGATCCAAATCTCCCTCTATTTTTCTTAAAGGGACACCAGCCATTGGATTTAGGACTTTCTCTGACTCCAGAATGATTTCAAGCCAATATCCTTAATTAATTACATCTGCAAAGACCCTATTTCCAAATAAGGTCCCATTCTGAGGTTCTAGGTGGGTGTGAATTTTGGGTGGAAGACTCTTCAACCAACTACACCTGTTCTAGAAGAAGCGTGCCCCTTCCTGTTTCAGAACTTGAAGCACAGAAACAAACTACAATGACAATGGACACTCTGATCACAGTTACACGTTAAGCCTGAACCGTGCCCACTCTTGGTTAGGAAGGGAGACTGGCAAGTGCTGGGGATGAGTGAGGTGCAGGCGTGTCAATCTGGGACTGTCTCACTGCTGTCATCAGGGCAGAGAAAAATTCCAACAAAAGCAGTGTTACCAGATGCTGTGTCTGCGCACCCCCAACTTAGGCCTCACCTAAGTACCACCAGTGAGGTGCCCCCCATCCTGGGGAATGTTGCCATGCATTTTGAGGATGAGCTATTGGTTACCCATCCTGAGTCCACATGACAGCTGCTCCTCTGGGCTCCTCGTAGCTCTACCATATGCCACTGACGGTGCTGCTAGTGTCTGCCTGGAACTCCTGTTTGAAGTGACCCTGGCACATCTGTCGAGAGGAGACTGGGGCACACAGACAGATAATGCTGCAGCCCTTTTTCATCTGACTGTTCAGGTGTTCTGGGCCCATTGCCACAACAATGCAAACAACTTCCAACTGGTTATCAGGGTGTTCTTAGCCATTCTCTGGCCACCCCAACCCTGGGCTTCTCCCAGGCCACCCCACTTCATAGTCTCTAACCTCCAGTTCCCATCTCCCTTCCCCACCTGCCATATCACAGGCTATTTGTGGACCTTTCTCTAGTTTTCTTTCTTTGTTTATAACCCACACCCTCAGAACATTACCTTTAACCTCACAACTTGTTTGCTGATTTAGGTTTTTCTCTTAAATATAGATTATTCATTCCCTTGGAAGAAATCTTTGTGTGTGTGTGTGTGTGTGTGTGTGTACACATGTGCACGCATGAGAGAGAGAGAGTCTCTTGCTATGTGACTACTGAAGAACAAAACATCAAAAGGAACAACAGTAATTTCTTGATTCCTGCCTAGAAAAAGGCAAATCAAAATGGATACCCCTTCCCTATTCAGAATCGCAGATCTGAGAGTTGGAGGAAACAAAGTCAAACCAAGAGCTCCAGAAGAGTGGGGACTAGGGCCTCTGGCAGTCATTAAGTCCACTCTGCCCCCTGACTGGACTCAGCCACACACCAGGTTCATGGCTTGTGACCAGAGCATGTCCCCCACACCACCCCTCCCTCCCTCCACAGCTACGTGCCTCGGAGCAGCACATACAGCACGTGACCGCGCCGCACCCTGGCAGAGACTAGTCCCTCCGTAAATCCCTCTATGCTCAGTGCCTGACAGATTGCATGCGACACAAGTAGGGACTCTTACCTGTGAACTGCGTGAATATTCATAGGATGGTATCCTTGGCAGCCAAATACAAAGGTGGGATTTGCAATGGTAGCTCTGCTTCTATGGTCTGGAGACCATAAGGAATTACTAAAACTACAACAATTGATTCTTCAGAGCTTCATCCTCAGGCAGGGGCTATGGTGAGATACCTTGGACCTTGCTGGCCCTGGTCTTTAGTTTATAATTTAGGGTTAATTCCAGAAGCAGGTCATTTGTTTTATAGCCCACTTAAGATTTCTCGCCCCTTCTACAGTTATTTGAAAATGTCTGCAAAGAGGTACAGCAACAATTTTTTAAAAGCAAAAAACAGAATAACAGTGGTAGTCCACCAGAAGGGAAATTTGGATTAAATTATGTAACAATCCTGAGGCACCTGGGTGGGTCAGTCAGTTAAGTGTCGGACTCTTGATGTCAGCTCAGGTCTTGATCTCAGGGTTGTGAGTTCAAGCCCTATGCCGGGCTCCATGCTGGGTATGGAGCCTACTTAAAAAAAA
>NW_024424452.1:33210043-33315624 GCF_017311325.1 Ursus maritimus
TATATATATATATATATATATATATATATGGCAATCCTAATGAAAGATTTTTATACAGCCATCAGGTAGGGGAAAATTTGAGTAAAAACTGGGTGTGTACACTGAGATGATTTTGAAATGTGGTAGCAGGTGTGTGTGTGTGTGTGTGTGTGTTTCTGCAGAGGAGAAATTATACACTATTAAAAACAGTTATCTCTACAGTGCAGAATTTGGAATCCTATATTTTGTGTCCCCTTATTCTTTTCTGCTTTGAGTATTTGCAAATGACATGTATTATTTCTGTCATGAAAAAAAAATTAAAAATCAAACTTGAAAGAAATGTCCTCAAACTATTTCACTGTTTACAAACTGAGATCATGATGAAGTTTACTGAGACTCTGGGTGGGGAAGCGGGGGAGAGACTGAGATTCTAGGGAGTAATAAGGGGAAAAGAAGAATCAGGGGATAAAAGGGACATATCAGATGGTGAATGAGGTCAGTCACCCACTTGCAAAAGCAAAACATCACCAGACCAGGCACTTCATACATAGTCATAAAATTCCCTCATCCGTGTGCCATTTTCCAAAGCAAAATCTCTGAACATGTCTCTTTGCTCTGAATTGATAAGGTTACTAATTACCAGGGGACAAGGGCTCTCTGCAGTGACATTTATACAATTCCCTGCCCCTTCATCCAAATCAAACAAGGTAATACTCAAAGGAAATTGGCCAGTAGACTCCCCATACTTCAACTCAGGCAAGTCAAAACCTTTTCAAACCTCAGTTGGCTGATATTAGAATAAGAAAAATAAGATTTAAGAGTCTCGAGCTGAGGATGCTTTCGCGGGTGCAGGAATTATTTATATGTGCATCACTGTGTTTGGCAGATAAATAAGAGGGACGTAATCCCTGCCCTGCGATCTCAGACATATATAGATAAGTCTGCATTAACATCCAATGTAATAGAAAAGTAAAGATGCTAGACAGCATGCCCAAGGTGGGGACCAAAATGGGAACTAAAGCCCAGTTGACTTGACCTCAACATGTCATTTGAGGGAACGGACCAGAGAATACCTCACATTATTCCTCTGGCTTTTAAGTTTAGGGTTCCTTAACAACAAAAGGAGAGGAGGAAGAAGAGGAAGGAGAATGGGGAGAAGGAGGAAGGAGAGAGCTGCTTTAAAATTTATCTTTGCCTTTTATTTATCTAGGAATCAAGAAACGATTGTTTTTTCAGTTTTATCATCTGTCCAATGGGGCACAATGAAACTTGCTCATTTATATTTATGGAATTACTGTGATATTAAAATGAATATATTCATTTTACTATCATATAATCATATAAATGTAGAGATAGACAGATACATAGATAGATAGAATGGATGGACAGACAGAAGATATATAGGTGAAATTTCATTTTGTTATTTTAAAAACTAGACATCATTCCACCATTACTGGCGCATTTCAGCTGAAAAGAAAAGTGCTGGCTTCCCTGGCACGTCTGCTGGAGCTTGGAGGGGTTTCTCTGGCAAGACACCAACTCCCTTGTGAGGAGCTGGCTGCAGCTCTGAGAGAAGGAAACAGGCTCTTGTTACAGTAAATGTCAGCACCAGTGGGAAAACCTTACTAGCTGGCTGTATTCTGGGAACAAATATGTTTTTAGTGGTTCATTGCCTGGAAAACTCAACTTGGGTAGCCCCCAAACCTTTGAGCCTGTGTACAGGGAAGAGTGAGCATTGTCTTTCCTGTTCTGGGTGCTCCAAATTGAAGCCATTGATCATGCTCCATCTCCCTACTTCAGGACTGAATAGAAATGTCTGAATGCCCAGCACTCATGCTGACATCACTTCTATAAATGCTGGCTTGTGTTCTTCTTACAAATATCTAGAAAGATGATTTTCATCAGTAGCTGCTCAAATGAATAAGAGAAATGCTCCAAGGAAAAATTCACTTATTTCTGCATTTGTAAACCTTATCTGCAGTACCTCGGCATAGAGATCTCTAGAATTAGACTGCTCATATTCAAACACTGCTTTGATATTTACTAGGTATATAACGTGAGTGAGCAGCTTTATCACCGTGCCCCTTTGTTTCTCTAACTATACAATGGGGACAATGATATTCCCTAACTCCTAGAGTGATCAAGGATTTAAAATAAAAAGACTGGAAGAGTTTGCCCAGTGTCTCACACTTGGCAATCAATACACCTACTAATAGAAGTAAGGGAAATGGTATCTTTAACAAAAATTTAATGTATTTTGTTATCCATTCTAAAGGAATACAAAAAAAATTGAAAAGCACATCCATTTAAAATAGTTATGCTTAAGTCCAATGTGGTTGGATAATATGGTAATTTAATTATTTCTAGCTCCTGACAAGGTATGGATAAATGAGACAGCAAAGGCTTAGAGGAGATATCAAGTCCCTAATCATTACTTGTAAACTACCTCCTCAAGCCTCCAGAGACTCCTTTCTGCAGAAGGAAGAAGATGGCCAATTATGTTCTAAACTACATAAATAGCAGGGTCAGGAAACCATAGACATGTGCTGCACGTCCTCTGTTTGTGCCAAATTCCACTCAGTATTTTTACTTATTGTGAAAATATCTTCTTGAAAGGAGGGGGAATTAGGTGAGCACATGAAGTGCTGAGAGAAAACAAAATAAGGGAAGGATCAGTAGTTGAGTCAGGAGTGAGTGTCAGGCTGCTGAGCTAAGCAAACATACCTGCACATACTGTGTTTTCCTATTCCTGACCACGGCAGCCATCATCAATTGATCAGGGCACTTCTGCCCCATGAAGCTACCTATGACCGCGTAAGCCTGTACATAGTTGAGCTGCAGTCAGACGCTACCAATCACTGAGAGATAGGAAGTGACATAAAACCATTTTATAATCCCAGACATTGGTCTTGGTAGGAGAAGAAAAAAAAAAAAAAAGGTCTGCAATCATGATGAAGGTAGCCATCTGAGTAGCTGGGAATGTCTTGAGTCAAACCCTAGCAAAAGGGAGTGTAACGTCTATGGAAGAAAGTAGATAGCGGGTTGCTTTGTTCCTAAGCGCCGAAGGTTTGGGGCAGACAAAATGCAATATCGACGAGAGAGCAGTAAAAGACAGACTGAAGGATTCTGAGTTGAACTGGGGAATTAAAGAGGGCTTCTAAGGTTGAAACCTGCAGGACTCATCAATTAAGGGGAAAAAAAAAAAAAAGGATTCGCTCAGCTATCTGTACTAAGAAAGTGCCTGTAAATGGGACACAGGAGTTACAGAAAGCCCTTCGATAAAATGACGATGAGGGTTGTACCTAACAAAGGCTTGGCAGTGGACTGCGTCAATCATACCAAAGAAAGTGGTAGGATAATTATTTGTATTGTGACTTTCTAGTCAATAGAAGTAGGTGATCTTCATGGACTCAATCACAGCAAGAATAAATCCATGGCAATTATTAAAAAGATAACAATTATAAAACAAATGCAATAATGTATTTTACCATAAACATATTCTGTGCTGAATGTGAGGTATTTCACATTTACTGTTTTATGCACTCTTACACAAGAAGGAGGGAAAAGGGGCGGAGAGGGAGAAGGAGGGAGAAAATGGAAAAATAGGAGAAGGTGAAGGAGAAGAAACAAAGGTTTGTTTGCTTGCTTGGATGTTATTTTTTTTATGGCCATTTTATACATTAGGCAATTGAAGCTCAGGACAGTGAAATACCTTGCCTGACATGTGTCAAAGTCAGGAGGAAAACAGCCCCATCTACCACCCAACACATAGCTTTTTACCTCTTTGCTGTACTTTATCAAAAAAACAAACAAACAAAAAAACACAAAAAAGTGGAGCCCAAGAGCAGGCACACTGTTACTGCAACACTCAGGGAGGAGGAAGCAGGCCCCACCATTATGAATATTCCCCTCTCTTTTGAGCACATACAGGTTCCACTATCTTATGATACATGACCAGAAAACACAGTCATTAGACTTTTTTTAGCTTCACACTGTGTCTGCAAGCAGTTCTCCTGCTAACATGGATTCATAAATACACTAAGAAAGTGGGAGGGGCTTGACCTGCTAGCAGTTATTAAGCAATCCTAATCTACAACCACTGAGAACACACTATGTGTAAACACATTCCAGGAGGGCCTTTAATCCATTGATGGATGCAAACATTCATTCAATTATTCAATTATTCAATTATTCATTCATTCATTCATTCATTCATTCACTCATTCAATAAACAAGTCTTTATGGTCAACCAGGTTATGGTTCTAACTACTCAGGAAGGAGCAGTAAATAAGACATATAGGAATTTCAGCCCTTTTCAAGCTTCCATGCTAGTGGAAGAAGACATGAGATAAATTTTCCAAGTATATCATATGTCAAAGGGTGATCATTACAAAGGAGAAAAGTAGCACAGGGAAGGAAATAGGCGATGTTAAGACAGGGTGTGCAATTTTACACATGGTGGTTTCCTCCAGGAAAAGCCACGTGGCTGGGGAGGAGGGAGAGACACTATGGTGGGACAGGAAGCTGGGTAAGTTGGCAAGAGGTAGGGCATACAGATCCTTACAGACCATGTTTTCAGTCTTACTCCAGGAAAAAGACAGGATGCCCCTGAATGGTGTGAGCAGGACAGAGGTACAGTCATGTCTGGATTTGAAAAGATCTGCTGGCTGCTGTCAGCAGAATGGACTATAAAGGGTACATGCTGGTATGCTAACTATTGGTGTAGAACACGTGAGAGAAGGTGGAAGTTTAGACAAAGGTGGAGCTTTTGGAAGGATCTGACAAATTGTTCAAGGGGGAAAATCAACGGGACTTGGTCATTGGCTGGATGTTGGGAGTGGGGAACTATTTCTTCATTAAAACAACAACAACAACCACATTGAAATAGTGAAAATATTCGAGGAGCTCAGTCTGGGATGTGGCCCACCTCTAACCAATCATTCTGGGGATTCTCTTTGAGGTGGTGAGCCCATTCTTGGATGTTAGAGTGAGGTGAGGATGGGAAAGTGAAACCAGCTATAGGTTTATAGGAAGAACTGGAACATTCATTTCAAGAAAGGGTTCTACAAAGGGAAAGTGAGTGAGGCGACATTACAGCAAGCCAAATGTGAGACCAGAAGACATGGTAAGCTTAAAAAAAGAGGAAGAATCTGACCAAAGACACAACAATGAGACAGGAAATGATTCTATCCTGTGCATAAAATTGACAAAGAGTCAAAGGTTACATGAGGTTTGGAAACTTAGAAGCATCAGAATCGTTTTGATAGAAATGGAAAGTTGAAAAAGGATACTGTTTAAGTTGTGGGGAGAAATTAGTTCTATTCTTGTTATAAATGCCTTAAATATTTAGAACAACATACACATGGCCATAATTGCACAGATAATGCTGAGATATGTCAAGAAAAACACAAAACAATTAATTAGTATGACAACTTCCCCCAAGGAAGCAATTCAAATCATTTAGTGAAAAACAAAGATATAATAAAATGCAATCATCTGGTGTCTATATTAGCAATAATTAGTATATATGATCAAAGCCACGCCAAAGATTATTTTCCATTTTAAGTGTGCAAACTACCAACGTTCTGTTGATACAGATGGGAGGTGTCCATCGGCGGAGTCCAGCTATTTGATGGAAGAGAGTAAAGGCAGGGATTTCAGAGGTTTATCGGGCTCCCCAGCAGACTAGGCAGCCACATCTGTACTTGGCAGATGTGAACAAAACTACCTCCTGAAAACTGTGAGCTCTCCAGAACCAGGAAAAAAGAGAGGTGGAAGAACACAGCAGAGAGAATGGAATACAGAGCCCTGAGCATGTGTATGGATGCAGTTGTTCAAATCCTGCCCTCCATCACCAGGGCTCCAGCTCTAGCTCATGGAATGGGAGTCCCAACCCAGCTTCATAGGGACAGTCCTCATGAGGTTTGGGAATTCTGTTCTTTGGCATGAGACAGATGCTAATTCTCTCTCCTTCCTGATTCCCTTTCAAACAGGAGCACATCCATCTAAGCCAGCTGAGTTAGTCCCCACTCTCCATCTCTGGGACAGACATGACTAGGTGATGATGGCACCTTCCCACTCAGCCCCAGGATCTCTATCAAAGAAGCAACTCGAGTGGTAAATACACATCATAGAATACTACTCAGCAAGTAAAGGGAACAAGCTATTGGTACATACAACAACTTGGATGAATCTCAGGGGCGTGGTATTAAGTGAAAAAGGCCAATTCCAAAATGTTACATACTGTACACATTCCATTTATATATTCTTGAGATGACAAAACTTAAGAAGTGAGGAACAGATAGTGGTTGCCAGGGGTTAGGGATGGGGGCAGGGGTAGGAGGAAGTGAGGCAATGTGTGAGGGACTGGGTGGTGCTGTGTTTGCTATGTTGTGGACACAGGAATTGATACAAGTGCTAAACATGCATAGAGCTAAATACATACAGGAGTACAAATAAAACTGGGGACATCTGAATAAGATTAGCAGATTGCATTAGCAGATGGCATCGATGTCTGAATAAGGGCAGTAGATCTTACTGTATGAATTAGATCAATCACAGGTTTTGCTATGCTACAATCATTTTTTAAGATATTGCCCTTGGCGTACAGGGTCTCTGTATTACTCTGTAAGCTTCATGTAAATCGACAAATCTGTAATTACCTCAAAATAAAAAGTTTAATAAGAAAAAACAGTCCTTTGAAGGTCTACCAATGGATCAAAGTAAGCATATAAGTTGCAATCTATTTGTCCTCCCTAAAGTAGATCATAAGGGTTTTATCCATATTTACTTTCAAAACCAAAAAATCTATATATAATAAATCTAATTTCTTGCCTAGATTCTGATTTTTCATAAAAATATTTCCAATCTCTCAACACAGGCTTCAGTGACCACAAACAAAATGAGGTGATATGTGGAAGCGCTTCGGGGTGCAGGATTATTGTCAACTCTACCACCACAATTCAGTTTACAGCAGCTCAGCAATAATGCTGAAAATTCAGAGTTCCTACACCCAGTTCTGATTTTGACATGTGCCGAGAGTTTGGAACTGATCTGCTCCAAACCCTGTAGTCTGTGTTGACTCTGATTCTGAATGGTTCTGTCAGCCCCCAGCCAATCCCAGAGTACCATTCCAAAGCAGGATTGCATCTAACTGCTGGCATAACATTTCCTTTGATTCCATGGCAACCCTATATCCTAAGTGCGTTTTGCATGGGCTGCAACCTTCCATTTACCCTACATTCATTTCCAAATTGAAACGGTATCTTGTACTACACATGTCTTCTGTGATAGTTTGTCCTGTGAATTCATTTAATAATGAAGCATATGGTCTGTCTTCCCATTTCAAGAACCTGGGTAGCGTTCACAGCCAACTGCCAGGCATTACATACACAACAAGGAGGAGCTTTTCAGCCTGCAATTCTAAAGCTGAAAAGATGCTCAGGTGAGTTTGCTTCCATTAACCTGAACCAATGAGAATATGACTGCATTCTCCCACACTCAATAGTATGGAAGTTGCTGAATATTTAGTAGCATAATCAAGTATAATAGGGGCAGAATGGGAGAGCTCCTTGCAAATTTCCTTCAGCCTTTCACTGTCTGACAGCAGAGGGTGTGTGTTTATTATTTGAAAAAAAAATGTTGTTTAAAAGGTCCCTTTTTTGCATGTGTGTGAAGAAAACAGGTTATCACATATGTTGTAGGAATGTAAATGAATGAAACCTTTTTGGAGGGCAAATCTTAGCAATATCTATGAAAAGTAAATTGATACAGCCCTTGCAGAACCAAGAAATTATCCTATAAATATACATGTGCAAACACCGAGAGATAGATGTATAAATAGAAGCAGTGTCTGAAATAGAATAAAAAAACTAAACCAAACCATATAAATGTGCATTAATAAGAATTCTATTAAATATCGTTTTATTCATAAATGGAATACTATGAAGCTATTAACAAGAATAAATTAATTCTATATCTAGTGTAGAATTATTATGTATGGCACATTTATTTATATATACTAGAGTACCAGCTGAAGTTTTCTTCTTTCTCTGTTTTTCCCTTCCTTCTTTCCTCCCTCCCTACCCCCCACCCCCTTTAGTGGCTGGCAAATTGTTCATGGACCAATTCCTGGGAATATTGTTACTTCTCTTATTCCATAAGTCCTTTCTCAAGATCTGCTCCTCTAAGGAGGCCTAAAGATAACTGTGGAGTGGGGGACATAAGAAGTTGATATTCAAAGGGTATAAAGTTTCAGTTATACTATATGAATAAATTCTAAAGATACGATGTACAACATTTTAAAGTTAGCTCTTTCAGAATATTTAGGGAAAAAAATCCCCACACTTTGTTTCAGTTTTGATTGTTAAAAATGTATATATCATCATGGTACTCAGCCTGTTCAAAAATACGCATGCTGAGAACAATTGCTGATTTTTCTAAAATGAGAGACTCTGGGAAATTTGCATTAATATCATAAACACACACACACATACAAACGCTATATTTCAGCTCTATAGTAACTCATATTATATTGAATCTACTTTACTCAAGACAATATGATTTTTTGAGACTAAAGTTATTCAAAGCAGAGTTAAAGTCTCTTTTCTACCACTCGCTATATAAATTTGACCAAGTTAGCAAACTCAAATTCTAGTTTCTCCACCTATAAAGTGGGTTTGATAAGGTTGTTACCTGACAAGGTTGTTGAAAATATTAAATGAAAAAATATCCACAGAGGATTTGATAAACTGTCTATCCAATAGTAAAGTTCAATTAATATTACATATGGTACATGTAAACACATGCACACATGTGCACGTACACACACGCACACACGCTTGCAGGCAGAGGGTCTGGCAATTTCCCAAGCTAACTTGTATGACTGCCTATTACCATTTTCTTTTTTTTTTTTTTTTTAAAGATTTTATTTATTTATTCGACAGAGATAGAGACAGCCAGCGAGAGAGGGAACACAAGCAGGGGGAGTGGGAGAGGAAGAAGCAGGCTCATAGTGGAGGAGCCTGATGTGGGGCTCGATCCCATAACGCTGGGATCACGGCCTGAGCCGAAGGCAGACGCTTAACCGCTGCGCCACCCAGGCGCCCCGCCTCTTACCATTTTCTTACAATAGTTTGTTTATCTTTACCAGCTTCTCTTTTTTTAAAGATGTTATTTATTCATTTGACAGAGAGAGCCAGAGAGAGCACAAGCAGGGGGAGAGGCAGAGGCAGACGGAGAATCAGACACCCTGCTGAGCTGGGAGCCCAACAGGGGGCTCGATCCCAGGACCTGGAGGTTATGACCTGAGCTGAACGCAGATGCCCAGCCATCTGAGCCACCCAGACATCCCTATCTTCACCAGCTTCAAAATGCCTTCTTCAACTCTAAGAAGAGTGGGTGTTCAGCTCAATCTAACATAAGGAAGAATTTCTTTCTTTTTTTTTTTTAAGATTTTATTTATTTATTCGACAGAGATTGAGCCAGCCAGTGAGAGAGGGAACACAAGCAGGGGGAGTGGGAGAGGAAGAAGCAGGCTCCCAGCAGAGGAGCCTGATGTGGGGCTCGATCCCAGGACCCCGGGATCACGCCCTGAGCCGAAGGCAGATGCTTAATGACTGCGCCACCCAGGCGCTCCCAAAATTTCTAACAATTAAAGCCACACAAAAGTGACTGCTTTGTGAGACAGTCCCACCACAGGGTATTTAGGCCAATGTGTGGAGTAAGTCATAAGAAAGATCCCAGGGTCTCTCTGTGATTGGGCTCACCTTCAGGATCCCTCCCACATTGGCATAAAAAAGTGTGCCATGCACTTTAGTTGTAGTTTCTCTAATCTATAGGAGGAGAGATATGGCTGATGCTCAGTCTTCTACCTGTGGTATTTTTCACCTGCCTCCTTTACAACACAATAGCATGCAACTGTTTGTGTATTTATAGCACATCTTCCTTTGACTGGAAATTCTTGAGGTAGTGACTTGATCCCATTTATCTCTTCATTTCACATTGCTTGGCACACAGTAGGTGCTCAATGAATGACTTTTGGATGACAAAATAAATCCTGCGAAGCAATTGGAGTGCCTTTCTATCTACAAAGTTTTTCCTATAAAATCTAGACATTAAGTATTCTGACAGAATATTTTTTAAAAATCTGCTGTTAAAATATTAATAATGGAAGCAGCAGCGATGATGGCAATGATGTATAAACTGAAAAGTAAATCCACAGAGATGTCAATAGGATGTTTTTGTCTCTTTATTTCCACTCTCCTTATTTGAGAAGGGATGTTTTTATCAGCTTTAATGCCTAACTAGAATAATTTACATCTATCTCCTTCCCCCCTGGTATCAAGAGCAAAAGCATCTGATGGCTGCATTCTTTGGGGAACCTTTCTCACAACATTTTCCCCCTCACAATGACTAGTTGATAACAAGCACAACAATAAAGTAGATGCCCCCTCTATGCAATAAATGTCCTCTGTCCTTAAGTCAAAATTTTCCTGGAACATGGGATTAGGAGGAAAAACTACAATAAAAGATTGCATTTATAGCTTGGCCATAGAGACTAAATCAGATCATGTTTATTGATTTATTTCAATCAATAGACATGGGAAAGTTCAGGAGATTTTGACCCATGCCTCCAGGTATGCATTTGAGAGAGGTTTTTACGCAGCCCCAAAGCTGAGTTATTGCAGACTGAGAAAACGTTTGTGTCCACCAAGCGACACAGATACAGTCATAATAGGAGGGAAGGAGGGAAAGCAGCTCCCTTTCTTTTTCCCTCAGACAGACCATAACATTAAAAGACAGGTTTTGCACAAAATATTCAACTCTGTCATGTTTCTATGTACTTAACTAAATAATAACCAAACACAAACAAACAAAATACCAGAATCATAAATAGACACACTCTGGATAAAAATAAAAAGGGTTCATGCAGTGACAGTGGCCATTCCTTGGGTTACACCTTGCCCAGATTACCTCTGTTCTCAGGAGCTAGCTCTGTCTGTTATGGGTCCCTTAGAGTCTTCCAAAAAAAAAATCTGTTCCTCTGTGCTAGGCTCTGTGCCACTTACTATCTGTTGTCTCTTCTAGGTAGGGAGAATAGTCTGCCATGTTTGGACATAAAATCCCATGTTTATATTCCATAAAGAACTCGTCTAAACTATTATTTTTCTGCCAGAGCTGAACTAGCCACTTGTGTTTCTCATGCTGCATCATTTCCAAAGCGAAATCAATTCCTTCTCACTGACATGTACACCCACCAGGCTCATGTCTTTTTGATGACACTGGCACAAAAGAGAGGCCACCGGCAATGATGTAAATGGAATCTAAAGACCTTACTGCACATCTTTACCAAGGCTGCAAGACCAGCTATTTGGGAGCACCAGACTTTACGGGTGCCATTTTTAAAGAAGATAAAGTTCACGTTGAGATCAAAGCTTTAATGGGGTTTTGAACTGTGATTGGTATGAAGAGTTAATGGCAACATTCTTTGACTATCAGCTCAGCCAAAGGAAGGGATGAGGTAGTGGATACACCTGTGGAGCAGTAAATCCACGTTCTGTTTCTGGCCCATCATCTCTTCCTCATTTCTTCCGGTAGCAACATTTCTCTTTCTGCTGGTAGAGTGCTTTCCATGCAGTGGGCTTAGTAAAGCCAGGCACACTGCACCTGTGATAATGTTATTGATACATGGTCTTGACTGGAATCTGAATTTGCTCTCCTTCTAGCCCCAGGGGTCAGTCCAGGAATGAAGATGTAGTCTGAATAGAGTGGATACCTCTCTAATTTTATACATGGAAGCTAGAAGGGAGAGGATCATGTTTTACTTCAAAACATAAGCTGTTAAGAATACAGCCTGGAGGCTACAACTGGCCACAGGGAGAAAATCTGCTCAAGAATGAAACCAACACTCAGAAGGAAGTCAAAAGATGGAGAATATGGGGCGCCTGGGTGGCGCAGTCATTAAGCGTCTGCCTTCAGCTCAGGGCGTGATCCCAGCGTTCTAGGAATGAGCCCCACATCAGGTTCCTCCGCTGGGAGCCTGCTTCTTCCTCTCCCACTCCCCCTGCTTGTGTTCCCTCTCTCCCTGGCTGTCTCTCTCTCTGTCAAATAAATAAATAAAATCTTAAAAAAAAAAAAAAAAGATGGAGACTAGACATACCATCAGTTACATTATTTGAACCCTTGGACCCAGCCCTACCTGAAGAAAATATATCTTTTGGATTTCTTATTTCATGAGCCAATAAATCTCATTGTTAAAAAACAAGATTAAATTTGTTGGAATTTAATTTCCATCACTTGAAATAAAAAGTGTTCTGATGGATCCAGTGATAGAAAAGTGTGACCCACTTCTAATTCTGTGGCTGGCTTTTAAAAATTCACTTTCCCAAAGAGGTCTGATTTTAGCCAATATGGCTTCTGGGTCAACAAAAACCTTGCCTTCTGACAACTTCATGAATGACAATGCTGGGATGCTGGTGGGGGCTCAACAAAATCGTTCCTGAAAACAGAACGTACTTTACAGCCTCTTTCACTTGAGGGAGAGAACTCCTGTGCTACCATAAAAATAATTTTGGAAAGAAGTGCATCTGCTTTCAGAAAGTGTCTGCCAAGATATGGCCTGATGTAATTTAAAATGGCTAAGACAATCAGCTCGAAAATTAAGGTTTCTAATGGGAACACCTACTCAGCCCTAATAATAGGGGAACTACCATCATAATTATAATGTGGTGCAAGCAGGCACATCATTAACTAACTTTTCTCAGCTACTGCAATTAACAAGCATCAATAGATTGAGTAAATTATTAATAACCCACACATGCTCCAGTGCACACTGCTGGCTCTATTTTTTTTTTTTTTCAAAGAAAGAAGCAAAAAGTTAACAGCTGATATCCAAATAATCTTTGATTTATCTCCTTCACAACATTACTGTACCTTTTAATAATTCTTTCTGGAGGAGATAAGAGTTGTAAAGAACTAAGTAGTGAGTAGAGACGGAAACAACATGGAAGTGAGTGATGGAGTCTAACAGGGAGACCATCCTCTACGAGTTGATCAAACAGCCCCATTCCTTCCTTCCTCTGTGGCGTAATCATTTATGGAATTGCTGTTATCATCAATGAGTGCTAGTAAGGGTGGAAGTTGTTATGGCTGTGACTTTATACAGTGTAGTGTGAATCAGCAGTTCTCAAATACAGCCTAGGGACCGATTTCGGTTTATGATGTTCACAAATAATCTCCTCAAATCATGGGGCATTAGCACAGGGTGGGCCCCAGCCTAATATGTAAGCGATAAAGAAGACAAAACAAGAGAGCCAGAAAAGAATTAGGGGACATAGTCAAGGCTGCACAAATAAGTTAGCAAGTCTTTCCCCTGCACTGAAACTGTTGTCAGCCCTAAGGTAAATAAAACACAGTCCTTGTCTTGAAGGCGTGCATGTTCTAACAGGAAGAGGCTAGTGAACAGCAAGCATCCGTCAATAGACGAAGAAAACCCTCTGGTTGGAATAAACACAAGGGAAGAGGAGGAGAAGGGCAGGCAACTCAGCCCGGGGCAGAAGGTTCACATACAGCTTCCCATAAGATTTAAAATCTCTGCTGGATTCTTTAATGACAGGGGGGAAAAAAAAGCAGTGAGGTCGAACAGAAGTGGGAATGGTCCCAGCAGAGGCCACGCTGTGCACAAAGGTGGGGGCATAAGAAACACGTGGCATGTTCCCGGAACAACAAGTCACCTGATGCAGTTGGAGTGTAGATGCGATGGTGCGATGGCCAGATGAGAAGGGATGTGTCAGGAACAGATGCTCTCTGCTGAGAGCCACGGCCGGCCTTTGAGCAGCCTTCAGTAGGAAGTGACACAGTCAGGCTCTGCTGATGAAAAGATCCCTAGGGCTGCACTTGGCAGAGTGGCGTGGACAGGGGGTGTGGTGGGGGAAGGAAAAGACCACAGGGAGTTTGTGCCAATCCATGCGAGGGATGTGAGTGGTCTTCACCAAAGACTCCGCAGTGGGAACGCAGCAGGGAATCAACAGATGTATTTTTGTGATTATCAGGAGATAAAACCCAGAGACTTGACTCTTCACCCTGGGTCTCGGGTGATGTGACTGACAACTGCCAAGTCCTTAACAGGCAAACAGCCACACAGCAACTGTTACCAGATTGAAACACCACCAGGAAGTCTGGTAGCCTTGGCTCTGGGTCAGATATAAAGGTGCAGGTTTGAGAAAACTGAGCTGCAGGAGATGATTTCCAGGACTTGGTTTTTCTCTTCCATCCTGATAAACTGGGTCTTCAAAGACCATCCCCTGCTGTGAGGAAGGGACTCTTTCAGAAAGAAGAAATAGCAAGTATAGGGTAGGTAGACCATAAGGCCTCTGACCTTGAAGCAATCTATCAAATAGGAAAGGAGCAGAACTCTATGGCTCCAGGTATTTCTGTCTTGATGCCTCTTTCAAGAAAAAGGCATCAGACTGAATGACTTTAGGCACATGCCGAGTCATCTGGCTGAGTCCTGTGAGCAGGCGGAGGAATGACAAAGGTGACCTGTAGGTCACTCTGCTACAAACATACTCAGAGCCTGTCTGCGGGCAAGTGCCTGGGGCTGCTGGACTCAGGATCAGTCTCAGGCAGGCTCTGCCTCCCAGGCCTCTTCGGGTTTCTGCTCAAACGACTGCCTCATTTTGAGATCATTCAAGCATGTTAAAACTGTAGACAGCAGAGCAGCACATCTATTCAATGATCATTTAAACTATACAACTGGAATTTATCACAAGTACAAGGGAAAGGGTGAGTCGTTAGAAAATCAAACTTGGAAAATCTCCACTCTCGATCAAACAGCTATGCTTTCTGCCCAGGGAACTGGGCACTGCAGTCTTAAAACACTAAAATGTGTCCAGCCTCCTCTCAGTGTCCAAAAAGGATCTGAGGTAGAGACGCATTCAACAAAAGAGGTGTTCAAATATGTAAAGGAGGGACTTGAGACAAGGCAAAAATAAAAGAGGGGGGCAGGATAAGAGGGTACAAAAAAAATCATTCTGTGATAGCCTTATATATGCTGAAATCCAGGTCTTGGGCTTTCCTTGTGATGATCATTAAAAGGGAGACTCCTCTACAGAGGGGCCTTGGGTTGTCTTGAAAGCATCTATTAAAAAAGAGACTCCTCTATAGACAATATCTAGGGTACCTTTAAGTTTCACCCATTTATAGTAAACAGTTTGTTGTCATCATAGCTGTTGGTCTGATGGAGTCCAAGCACTGCAAGGTCGAAAGATCTGATCCTGTGAATTAGGGCTGAGAGCCAGCACCTTTTGGTTTCTCTACATTGACGCTGCCTCATTTCCTAGGACTAGCTGTGATCAGATTTGTCCATCCATCTTTGGCCACCTGCTAAAAAGCAACCTTTTCACGTGGTCTCTGATCCTGAGGTGGCGGTTTTTACCTCTGCACACCTCCTGTGTGACTGCAAGCTGCTCAACTGGAAATCACTCCTTGGAAAGCCACTCAGAAGAATATCCCCATCGTCCCTGTTCCTGGTCACACCTTCAGCCTTATTCCACTAATGGCTTCCAGGGAACTCCCGTAACACGTCACAGCCCTTATGGTCCTTCTTGTTTGATATCAAACCCAACAAGCTGTTTGAGCAGATTTCTCCTGAGGAACAAACTACGTAATCACCCATAGCAACAGCAATGATGGCAAGGTGGAGGCAATGGGGGGGGGGCACTTTGGCTTCTAAAACATTAACTATGGCTCTTGGCTGGTGAAGTAATAGAATACCGTGTTATATGATACCTACCCCAGCTACCACAGTGGAGATCTCGGGCAGGCTTGGGAACAACATGAAGACCCATAATAAAGTAGAATGCAAATATCCACTAGAACTAGAATGAAGGCGTTGTTCCATACGTCACAGGTATACTGCTCTCGCTTTGTTACAACGAGGAGCTCACGAAGAGCTGGAGAAAATACTAATGTTAACCCCACTGTCCTAAGCAGCGTAGCCCTCTCTAGTACCAGAAAGCTGAGGTCCCCTTTCATCCAGTCACCAGCCCCCGTCAGGGCAAACGAACGGGCGGGTAGGTAAGGGGTCAGCTGGTTCAGCCAGGTATGCGGACGTGGCAATATCCTCTCTGCTTCGGCCTGGGAAGACCGTCACTGCCAAGTACATTTTCAAAGGCAAGATACATTATAAGCAAGCAGAGCTATCATTTCTAGTGCCAGAGAAAACAAGAATTTCAATACTTGACATTTGCAGTTACTGGACAGGGAATCGGGCTGAGTCTCGGGGGAGATGGAGGTGGAGCTTGAACTGGGGCTAGCAGTTTATGGCCCGGGGTACATGATGTGATGCCATTCCCCTCCCCCATCTAGATGTGCTTAAACACGCGAATCTCATTTTAAATCTTGTTCTTCCCCACTTTAGAACAGTCAGGAGAATGGGGAGTTAGCAGTTTTAATTACAGCACTCTTAGCCCCCAGCCAGGTAATCAAACAGAAGCAAGCAGATGGGGTGAGGGGGTGCAGAGGAGGAAGGAGGAAAGCAGTGGTTGCCACCGAGCGAGGGAGGCGAGCGCATGGCCACTGCTGCTGCTCAGCATGCGGGTCATAGACCTGAGGGGATGCGGGCCTCTGAGAACCAGACCAGCCATATGGGTAAGCTAGGGAGAGGGACTGGGGGTGGAAAGACACACAGCGAGACGCAGACATATTCCTATGTCTTCCCTCTATGGGGCCATGCCCCTGGGATACATCAAGCTCAAAGATACATTGTTGTTTGCTTATTGAAGATTTGCATCAGCACCTAGATAAGCTCAAACTCAGCTATTAAGCAGTCACGAAATGAACAGAGCTGCTAAATATTCTCACTAACATAAGCCAAGAAAACTGAAATGTGGCAATTGCTTACCCATATGAGGATCTGAACTCCTTTTCAGAAAAAGGTGGCAGAGGGAAAGGGGTGGGAGGATCCCCTGGCTGTAGGAAAACCATTCTGAGACCTGTACATACGTACACTTGGAGAGGGATCAGTGTCAAAGGTTGGGTCTGAAGGAGCCATCAAGCCCCATCTGACCCAGGGTTTGCTGAGAAAAAGCACTCAGAGGGAAAGATGCCAGCTAACCCATCCAGAATTCTCATTCCCCCAACCTCCACAGGAGAAGGCAGGAAGGGGGTGACTTTCGAGTAGGCAAAGGCACCTCAGCTCAGAGACACCGCACTTCCTGGAGACCCCCAGGGAGACACAAACCCAATGCTGCTAAATGGCAACCTTCAGAAATCACCTTCTCGGGCCATAAAGACTCCTTTATTCCGTGGCTTGATTTGCTATTGATTTAAGGCTCTTTTTCATAGTGATGCAGGAAAACATTTTATTTTCTCGGATGTAAGTGGGAGGGAGTCTATCCGGCGAAAGTGGGGGAAGGCTGCCGTGCGGAATGGCGCCATCATTTAAAGACACCCCATTACATCCCTAAATGTCTACACGAGGAATTTTTAGAAGGCCTGGACTCGTCTATATCAGGAGCATTTACCTGGGGACCAGGAATCAAGACTGGGTATTGGAAACTGTGGCCCCTAAGTAATAGTGCAAAATGCTGGACTTTATGTATATAACCATTCCTCTGGGAGAAATTTCTTCGCTTTCAACACACCGTATGAGTTCTGAGATTCCCCAAAATGAGGATATCTTCAAGATCACAAAGGCAGTCTATCCTTGCCCTTCCTAAAACAATCATATTAGCAAACCAGAGAGATATGCACATGCTTACCCACCAGATGGCAATTCCTATGCAGACTTTTTTTGCCTCAAAGGAGTCACTTTACACACATATCAACCCTGAACTCAGACTTTCAATCCATCCAAGGGCACATAGGAATCCATATAGAAATGCTCTGAAGACAAGACGATGCTTTAAAGAAAATCATGACCGATTTGGGAAAACCTAACAAAATTGTGCCAACATCTATGAACAAACATTACTCTGTAAGATCCTGGGGGTGGGGCTATTACTAAGCAGTTCATAGTTTCACATGATCCTGCACAGACTTACTGATACACAGTAGATGCTGTGAATAATATAAATGAATAAATAAACGAATTAATGTATGATCGAAGGAAGACCTTCTTAGAAGTTTTAATAATGATGATGGTATTTGTAGAACTGAATTCCTAGGCTCCAGGTCCTTGCTTGCCTCCAAGGGCACAGGAAAGATAAAAAGGGTGAGTGAGAAGAAGCTCTGGGAGAAAGCTACCCCATAAATACAAGGTATTGTTATTTTTATTTTTATTGGTGCTTCTACTGCCTTCAGGGGAGGGGGGAGCATATGTGAATATGGCTAATTTTCTGCTTGACTCCAGACACATTCTAAATTACTGAGCCACATTTTATTTTAAATTGACTAATAAAGAAATCTCACACCCCACACCATTTCACATTTTCTTGGGTCGTTTAATGTTGCCACCTTTCTGCAGTGGCTGTTCTCTCCCTGAGAGCTGGGGGTGGGGTGGGGGCTGGAAGGCGGCTGGATGCATTATCATTGCTCTCTCTCTGTCTCTGTTTCTCTTTGTCACCTCTCTCTTCCTCTCTGTTTCACTGCCCCCCCCCCCTTTGTGGCTATCTCTCTCTCTTTTAATTTGTCCCGATCAAACACAAATATCACCTGAATCAGATGCCTTGCCTTTATGTTCACTTGAAAAAATCACGTACAGCTTTTTGCTTTCCCCTACATAAAAATAAATGGAAAACATTTTGCAAATGTCAAATGCTATATAAAGGGAAAAATATGAAGGACACTGGACACATAAACAATAATACTAATGACAAATTTTTCCTCTCTTAAAGCACTCTCTGCCACCCAGTTCCAATTCTGGAGTTTTATCTCAAGGGTCAGAAACCAGCTATATCATAGGTAGAAATGGATTCTCCCAGGAAAATACTCTCCAAATGTGTCAGCAGATGATATTAAGGAAGAGCGAAGAAAAGGAAAGAAATGACTCAGGGTTGACCATTTCCACTTTTTCACTCATCTATTCACTCATGCAACACTTTTTTTAAGCAAACCTTTTTGCCCCAAATGGTATAAGACATCAAGAATACAATGTATAAAACAGTAAGAGGTGGTCCCGGCCCAAATGCAATGGTCTAAGTGAGGGAGACAGACAAGAACACATACGTGTAAACAAGGCAATGTTTGGTTATGGTGCTACAAATCAAAGTGTTTTGACTGATAAGAGAGAAGGGGAGCAGACAAGGGAAAGTGCCAGTAAGGAAATCATACTGACGTGGAGACCGAAGGTTATGAAAGAGCCAGCCTTTCTCCATAGTGTGGAGAACAGTATCGAGAAGAGCAAATACAGATACTCAGAGGTAGAAAGAATCTGGCCACGTTTCAGGAACTGTCAGGAAGGTAGAGTGGACGATGGGAGCTTGTGGATGACTGACAAGAAATGCGGTCAAAGAGGGACCCAGGAGCTGGATCTTGCCTTGTGGGCATGGTAACGCGTCTGGACTTTTTCCTAAGCGGAATGGGAATCCAATGAAGCATTTTAAGGGGGTGAGTGACATGACAGGATTTATGACTTTAAAAGGCCACTCTGTTTGCCTGCAGGGAGGACAGGCAAGAGCAGAAGCAAGGTGTCCAGGTAGAAGGCTAGTGTAGGCACCCAGCAAAAAGTTCATGGTGGCTTGGACTAGGCTGATGGCAGTGGGGATGGAGAGCAGAAGCTGGGTTAGGATTTCTGGTGAATTAAATGTTAAGACAGGAGAAGTGGGGATTCAGGAAGACTATAGTAGCCTATTTCTCTTTAAACATGTGGAAATGCTAAAGTTAGGTCTATTTAACTCATCCAAAGTACAAGTGGCCTTAATATAGTTATTATCACGGGGTCCTTTATCAGGTCAGGGAGAGTCACAAATACTTCCTCACCCCCTCCCCCAAAAAAGATCCTTGACTCCCTCTAGCAGAATTCCATTTCCGTGCTTTTGCTTTCACCGAAGCCTGCATACTTCCTCTTAAAGCATTCCTCACAACTTCCATTAAATAATCATCGGATAAGGTATACTAGCTGTCTCTCAAGCTGTGTTCTGAGGTCCATCAGAGCAGGGACCTTATCTGTCTTGGTCAGCATTATATTCCCAGAACCAAGCACCACGTCTGGCATCCTGTGGGTACACTGAAATGAATAAATATTGAACATGAATACATGCCCTGCAATTAACTCTCTGAGTTTCCAGACAATGAAGGATAGGAAGGCATCTGAGCCCAGTACTAACACCCACTGACTATTTCCTAGTCTCCTCATAAGGATCCTCCCACCCTCTCCCCAGCCCACTGCAAGTCTAGACACACCAGGCCCATAAAGCCAGAGCCACATTGAACACCATGACTCATGGTTCAGAACCACCATGTATAATCATTGGGAGTTTCCAGGGTTTGCTGGGGGTAGCTTCTGCAGAGCCCTACAAAGCAGAAGGAGTCATCCTTCCTTCTAAATGGAGCTCATCTTCACTCCCTCCTTCTCTCTTCCACTTTCACCCTAGGCTCTGAGACACTTAGAAACCATAACTTGAACCTCTTTTGGAAATGCCAAATTGTTATAAAAGCATTTCATAGAAGAACTCCATGGAACCCTGGTCCTCACAATCCCTCAAGATGTGTGACTCTTTGAAACCCATTACGGCCGCATGAAGGAAACATGGTGGCCAGCGCAATGCTACTTTTCCCATAAGTATCTGCCAGTCCAAGTCTCCAGTCGTCCACTCCTAATTTCAGTAATCATTGCATGGGCTATCACACTGAGATATTCTGCTCTAAGGGTTTTAGATGGGAACTATTAATTCAGATATTTACAAAGGACTACCTACAAATATGCCCCAAAACTCACTGATGTACTCATCTATATATTAAAAAAAATAATTAAGCTCCTACCATGTGCCAGGTCCTGGGTATCCATCAATGAATTAAATAGATAGGTCTCCTCTACTCATTAATTTATCGAGTTGGGAGGCTAGACCACAGAGCAATGAATGTATAATTGCAAGTTGCAGTAAGCAGCGTAAAGAAAATAATGAAGGTTTAGGGGTGGGAAGAGGTAAGCACTTAAATTAGGTGGTCAGGAACAATGGTCAAGAGAAGATGAAGAGCAGATGACACTTATGCTAAATGGTAAAAGTGGGAAGGCACCTACCAACCACTGGATGAGAGAGAGAGTGGAAGACACGGGGACAAGGCTCTGGGTGGAGGGGAGAGCATGAGTACAGACTGAGGCAAGGGAAGAGTCTCCTCTGGCTAACATTTCCAATTCCCTGACGTCAGGCACCACCTTGTCTGAAGAGCCCTGCACCCCACTGCCATCTGCACTTAGCTGTCTAGTCAGCAAACAGACCCTTCTCCTAGGCTGCCATCTTTTCCTCCCTTCCTGCACAGCCTGAACGTCCATGAGCATGCCCTGCTTTGTCATCACCTGCATGCTCCTGGACACTAAGCTCTGCACACTCAACTGAAGCAGCTCCCTCAAAGGTCAACGGTGTATTCCTTGTTTTCAAGCCCAGTCAATTTATTTCTCACTGTTCAACCTCTTCACGGACTGTAATTTTCAGCATTCCAACATTCTTGAAATTCCCCCCCTTCCTTTACTTCTTGATCAAAACCCTCACCTGAAATTGTCCCTGATTTACTCCCGTTGCTGTTCCTCTCCTAACCATCACCAATAAAAATAGCACTAGAAGAAGTTACCCCTACCCTTTATCCCTACTATTTATATAGTACGCCAGGCACCATGCCGAGGATTTTATAAAGCTGGTGGCTACTTTTTGGGCCACTTACTCAGGAATTTTCCCCCTGTGCTTTATCCTCCCACTTTAGTCACTCAGACAGGCAGAAAGGATCCCTTTGCCTCTGGTTTCAAGATGAGGAAATGGGAAGGGGAGGAAGTCAGAGGAAGGATGGAGAGAAAGGTAGTGCTTTCTGTAAGAACCTTTTGCTTTCTGAAGGTCTTTCAGAGTACTTATGTTGAATGTTCTGCATGAAGAATGAGGTATCTATGATGGAAACAGGAAGACAGTAAGAGAAAGAACAGAGGAAGAAGGGAAGGAAAAGGAGAGGGAGAGAGGAGGGAAGGAGAGACAGAGACAGAGAGAAATGTCATGCAGATTACAACAGACATTCCCAGGCACTGGTAAGAAGACAAAAGCCTATGGTTTCATAAGCAGCAGAGACCACCAAAGGGAAATGGGTATGTGGTTCTAGCTTCTACCAAATACTTGGAAGAAGCTTATGGCTAAAGAAATGTGTATTTGGGAAACAAATGAGGTAACAGTCAGGCAACGTCCACCCTCTGACCCTCACCTGTCTAGGTACCACGTGACAGTCTGGATCCTTTGCATAAGGAAGGTTATGTTTCCTGCCCATGAAGTGGAATTTGGGATGAGGATAAAATTAACCTCATTTAAAAATAACACAGAAATGTGCTCCTTCTTGCACAACTGAGACAATTGTGGGCATGGATTCACACATGCATTCTCTCCTTTAATCCTTACAGCATCCGGTTCTCTGGGCATCCAGGCCTCCACATCACCCCCGTGACAGAATGTCCCAGAAAAGTCACCTGACTTGCCCACGCCACAAAGTGGCAAAGCCAAAATGCACAGAAGACAGTCTAATGTCAAAGTTCTTGGCTTTATTTCCTAGGTCTTATTGCCAAAGACCCCATGTGTAGGCTCTTACGAGTTCTCTTCATTCCTTTCTCAGCAATCTTTCAATCTCTTTTGACTTTAGGCATCCATTTCTCCCCACTCCTTGCCGAGTCTGAGGCTTACATCCTAACCTTTTGATTAGTATTGACTGATTACCCTCTCCGAGTCAACCATGCATCCTCCATCGCCAGCCCTTGCTTCAAACCTCTGAGTCATCCTTCTCTCCAAGCACTGCTTGCTTCTTGGGGGTAAGACTGTTGCCTTTGACACAGACTCCCTGGTTAAAATCCCAGCTCTTTCCCTGTGGCCTTAGGTACATTTCTTAACCTTTCTTGCCTATATTTCCTCATCTTTAAAACCATGAAAAGAGAAGCTACCTCACTGAGATGTTTTGAGTTTAAACTAGCTAATACATAGAATGCTTAAAATTTAGAATAGGAATGGCATATAATAGATAATAAAAATTTGCTAGAGTTGTCTATGCAAACTAGTTTTTGAACCTGTGCACATTACTTTGAAGATAAAGTCGATCCTTACCCTTTAAGAATTTCCACTCTAGGTCCTTGTGGACAGTTGTCTACCCTGGGACCTGCCTTGGTTTCCTACCATTACTTCTTTGGGTACCTAACCCAAATGACAGCTATTGTCATGTATGAGGCTTCTAACCAAGAAGCCTGTCCCTTAGGCTCCTCCAAGTTCTTTGTGGTGGTCAGACTAAGTTTTCCAAAGCCAAAAGCCCTGTGATGGCTTCCCAGGAGGTACCGCAGGAGTCAGCAGAGTTGGGTGAAGGTGAGACTTTATGGCTGGGTGCAGATCTATCTGGATCCTGCTTCATCACTCCTTAGCTATTTAATTTCACGTGAATTATTTCACCTCTCTGGGCCTCAGCTCCTCATTTGTAAAATGAACACAGAAGACTGAGGTAGCAGACCTTTTACAGGGAGGCAGGGCTGTTGTGACCAGTTCCGGCCAAATGGACCATGGGGAGAAACAAAAAGGACCAGAGCAAAACCCTCCTGCTGTCTCTGTGCAGGCCCATGGTGGACTTTGCCTGGGAGAGAAATGAACCTTTGCCTACCATATCTGGATCCTCATAAGCACTACCGCTCCCTCACTTGGTAACTATCCTCTTTTCCAACACCATCCAGTAGAACCTTCCACGACAATGGAAATGCTCTGTATCTGCAGTGTCCAATATGGCAGCCACTGGGCACATGGGGCTACTGAAATGTGGCAAGGCATGACTGAAGAAAGGAATTTTAAATTTTATTTAATTTTCATTAACATAGATGCAAATAGGTGCAAACAGCCCCTGTGGCTGCTGGCTACCCATTAGGGAGTTCAGCAGAACTAGACTTTACCCCGTTCCTTGGAAAGACCAGGCTCTTCCAAGTCCTGCTGTCTCTGGATTCACCACGGAAAACAATTTCAGGGAGCCTCCTTACCTTTGAAACTCTCACCTTGAAGGCATTTAGTCTCTCAGTCAGTTCAGTCACCAATACAGCTCTAGCAACACCGTGTTCCTTCTTGGGCTTCAAATGAGCAGCACTACAATTTACAGAAAGTGCACACAAGCAAAAATGCATGCAACTGTTACGGATGCTTATTTCCAGATCAAAAGGCAATTCCAAACGCCTAATGCAGTTGAACATGTGTGCCAGATACGAAAATAGACAAACAGAGCTTTCTTTGAGTTATTCCAGATCCAAACTACCTGAAAAGGCAAATCTACAGCCAGAAAGACTGAGAGAAGTGGAATGAGGCCTTCAGAATAATTACATGTTGTTAATTGAAAAATGTTAATCATGTCATATTAGGAGGAAGACGGGGTTAAATTGGTAAAATTTCAATTCACTTAGGCCTTATCTCTTGTTGGAATGAACCAGATGATTAATCCTCAATATTCTTCAGGGATGCAGTGAACAGCAGCAATTAAATTAACAACTACAAAGTTTATGCTCAGAGATTCAAAAATGAAAGAGGGAAATGCTTTAATTTTTCACAAGTTGTTACCTTAATTATCTTCTTATTGCTCTGTCTCTTTTCCCTCATTACAAAAACACACCCCTCAGTATTCACAGATCCCTTTAATTTGCTGTAGCTCAGTAACAATGTAAGAAATGTCATCGGAGATGCAAAGCCATAAATCTTACTTTGTGCATGCCCACTGAAAATAAATTGTTCTGCTGTGCCTAGTCTCCGTGTTCATTCTGCAGAGTGCTGACAAATTTCCACTTCCCTACAAGTCATCCGAGTGTCTAGAAACCTGGGCACAGGGCGCGTGCCTTATCACACGAATCCAACCGCCACGATGAAAAGACTCCTTAAGAGAACAGGCGGAAATGTAATTGGTCAGATTAATGAAATACCATAAGGAAACAGAACAATGTGGCAGTTAGGGAAATAAACAAAAAGTCAAGCTGAAACTTCTAACATGCTCACCGTACAGACATTAAAATGGGCGTATAGGAGGCCTATGCTATAAATGCAGGCCTTTAAAATCTTCTTCATTTTGTTTTTGTTTTCTTTTCTCTTTTCTCTGAATGATATCTGCATCGTCGGCAGAGGAATCCAACTTTGTGAAGATCAGATAATTCATCTCCCTTGGAATGCAGCTAATCAAAATTGAAAAAAAGATAAATCCAACCGCAACCACCATAAAGCAAGAGAATGCTGCCTCATGGTGATTTGACAGGTCCCCTGACATATGTGCATTAAAACTGTAACGATCACAAACACTATCTCCATGTCACGTATTCCTCTAACTCAGAAGCCCCATTTGCAAATTTAGCACGGCACACAAGCCCTGTACACCAGCAACCACCACACAACAAGAAAAGTGGTTTTAATAGTCAGGGTTTCTAAGTAGGCTCTGTTGATGTGAATGAAGGCTAACAGGAATTCTTTTGTTTTCTTCAAAGATGATCATTTTCTGGCCAAGTGAAGCAGGAGGTGGGAAAGGGGTGGGGGGAACGGAAATCGATGACATAATTAAGAAAATAGCAATTTGGAAACTGTGAATGAAATTAAAAACACACCTACCACAAAACCCTGGGCTGAAACAGCAATGCAATCAAATGATTGTGAGTCCAAACCGGGAAATGCATGAGAACATATCAATAATTGAGTGCAGCGCATCCTCGATGCCTGAAGAAGTAATCACCGTCACTGTAAATCCTCTCTCAGAGTGATGTGAAAGTCTTTGACGGTTATATATACTCGGGCAGTATCATCCTTTAGTCTACTTCCTGAATTCCCAAAGTTTCTCAGCAAAATGTCATATCCCGGGAGAACATCCTCACAACAAATTATTAGCCCGGCTCTATTGATCATCACCCAAATGGCAAAAATCTCAATAAATTTCATCTGGACCTTTACTGAAACCTCCAAAATGCATTACACCCCCTCTGCTGACCGCCGTTTTTACGAGCACTATTGTATTTGCAGGGCAGTCAATTTTATACAGCATAACAAACTGCCAAGTACTAACGCGATTCCCTCCATTACTGAGGCCCATGTATTAAATTTAGTGAAGCACAATATCAGACTTCAAATATTGCAAGGCTTAGGACTGAATGCCGCGGAGCCTAATGTTATCAACCTGACAAATACACTGACATATTAAGTAGCAGATCATGTATTCATATTCTGAACTGATGTTGTTTTTCTGTGTAGCTGTATATTTTTTGGATTAGCCATGATATTTCAAAATGAACATTACGTTTTGGAGTACAAGGGGACTGACAGCAAGGAAGCCATGCTGGTCACTATTTTTCTTTCACGGCAGATCAATTATGACTTTCCTTAATGATGTGCTGTTACAGGTATAATGAAAATGTGAGCGCAACTCAGAAAAATGTCATTTTTAAAAGAAATGGCTTTTTTTTCCCTTTTGCCTTTCACCAATGTAAATAAACCTTAGCGTTATATTTTTTAGTCCATGAGTAAAATGGAAGATTTCTTTGGCATTAATCACATGCATTTCTTCTAAACTAAGACAAGGGTTGTCTTCTCCCCCCCCCCCCCCCCCATTCAGAAAGTCTTTGCTTATTGCAGCAAAAGTGGCCAAAATTACTGAATCTCCTTTAAAAATCTTGCTTCTATTCTAATGCTATTTAACCACTGTAACCACTTCTCTTTTGAAAAATGAGAGTTGCAATGTTCGTACCCAAATTCTCATCCCACGGTGGGATTTACGATTCACAGAAACTAGTGTCTAGAATCCAAATATCCCAACAGACAAAACTTGTCAAGCTAACTCTCCATGGCTTATATATAAAACAGTATTTTGCCCAAAATAGACATTTCTCTCATGAGACTGAATATGATTTTTTAAATTATATGTTCTGTCTTCCCTTCTGCCCCCTAAAACCTTGAGAATATGATACTAAACCCTCTTCTGGATCATGTATTTTTGGTACTAAAACCTGCCTATTTCCTACATGCAAATCATAATATCAAAAAATAGTTTTGTAATAATGAGGTCACTCATGGGAGCCAAGCAAATACCAGGGTGCGTAAGAACCAAATGGTTTATTTTCTGACTCTAGTCTGCAATTTCATCAGAATCACAAGAAAAATAGAAAGTCTCTGGTTAAAACTGGGGATTCCAGGAGTCACCCCAAGATTCTGATTTGCAGTGTCTTTGGTGGGGCTCAGGAATTCGCATGTCTGTATGCATCCAGGGATATTCTCATCATCAGTTGCTCTGAGGTGGCAGTTCTCGGTTCCCAGTCCTGGATGCTTGCTTCATGAACAGACATTTTACTAATGGGATGAGCCTGAATGTCACACTGAGTGATTTTCCTTTAGTTGTTCTGGTGAGGGGCTGGGCACTGGAATTTTCTTTACTGTGGCAAAAACCACATAACATAAGATTTACCATCTTAGTTATTTTTAAGTGTATAGTACAGTACTGTTAACTGTATGTGCATTGTGGCAACAGATCTCTGTTACTTTTTCTTTTTATAAATCTGAAACTCTATACCTATTAAACAATATCTCTTCATTTCTCCCTCCCCAGACCCCTGGCAACCACCCTTCAACTTTCTGTTTCTGTGAGTTTGACCCCTCAAAGTACTTCATATCAGTGGAATCACACAGTATTTGTCTCTTTGCGACTGGCTTATTTCACTTATATGATGTCCTCAAGGTTCATCCATGTTGTAACATATTACAGGATTTCTTTCTTCCTTTCTTTCTTTCTTTCTTTCTTTCTTTCTTTCTTTCTTTCTTTCTTTCTTTCTTTCTTTCTTTCTTTCTTTCTTTCTTTCTTTCAGGGCTGACCAAGTGTCATGCACACTACATTTGTTTTATCCATTCTCCTGTCCATGGCCATTTAGGCTGCTTCTACCTCTCGGCTCTGGTAAGTAATGCTGCAGTGAACGTGCACGTGCTGGGCACGAGTACTCTGCGAGGCTCCTCAGGTGGTTCTGAGGTGCAGGTGGGGTAGAACCACTTCTCTAAAATACTGTGAAGCCCCTTCACCCCTAGAAATAAGATGTGGCTATCTGACAGTTATGCCATTTGGAAGTTCTGAAATAGGGGACATTTATATTTTATGTGTCCCAGTAGTCACAGGACCATTAGTAAACCCCAATTAAAGCTCCTTCCAGGAGGCTAAGTAGCTCATTGGCTCAGGAGCCTCTGATCAGATGCAGGAGGGCTTGGCTGACTGTCTGCCCGAAAGAGAAGACTGATCTGGTCTGAAGGAGGCTCTGCCCATCTCAACTGGGCCCAGCTCTTTGTGAGGTCGTACACAGGAAAGGTTGCAGCCTTCAAAATCAAGCGAACCTGGCTTCAAATCTCAGCTCCAGTCACTGGCCAACCAAGCGGCTCCCAGGGAGTTTCTTCAAACATCTCTGCATCAGTTTCCTCAACTATAAAATGGAGATTATAAAACCTGTCTGAGAAGAGGCAGTAGAAATAAAGTTTCCAGCCAGCCCTTGACACTTAAGTAGGCACTGTCTAAGCAGAAGCTATTATTCTTATGATAAAAAAAGAAAATTTGAAGCCATAGATTGCTAAATTTTAAAATACCTACCTAATTAGCTATAAAAGAAATTGATCACCCCCATTTACAGGCAATGTGTCTTCTCCATGTAGGACTGATCATGAAACTGAAGACGCTCATTGCTGTCCCACTGTCCCATAATGATCTCTTCTTAGTGGCATTCCAGAATTGCCTGACAGGTTATCAGTGAGACAAGAAGATTGGCATTGTTCTTGGTCTCCACTCTAGGGTGCTCCTACTCTTGTAAAATGCATTGACAACACTGGAGCACAATAATCAACGGGGGAATTTTGCCAAGGATGGGATTCCTGAATATTGCTTATTTTGATGTTTTCTTTTTAAAATCAGTCTTATATTTAAGAAGGGAAAGAGTATGAAAAACGTTGTTGGTGATAAAATCTACATGTGCATGTCTATACCTACATACCTACCCTAGATTACTTATACCTGTCTACATTACTTGTATGTTGACTAATAATCTTTTCATTTAATCACTGGAAATATACTTACTATGCACTCTCCCTGGGTTATGTTCTATGTTGGGCATTAAGGTATGACAATGATTACGGCAACTGTGCTGACTCTGAGGAATTCCTAAGTGTGTAAAAGGATGACTATCATGGAAAGTATTAAATATAATAATATAACCATGCTCTGAGTATTACAGGACTACCTAACTCACTCAACTGGCTTCAAAATTATGAATCTTCAAAAAAAAAAAAAAAAAAACCAAGGAAGATTTGACCAGAAAATTAGATTCCACATAGAAGGAACCATACGGATGAAGGCATAGAGGTCAGATATAGATAGAAGTGGAGAAACTCGTATCTAATTTGGTATGGCTGACAGATAAAATTCAAGGCAGGAAGTAGAATGCAATGTAGGCTTCAACCTATCACCTACAGATTCATTCACTGCTGATTTATTCATCTATCATCTATCCATCCATCCATCCATCCATCCACCCACCTATTCACCATATATCCATTATCTATCCATCCATCTAACCATCTGCCATTGGCAAAAAGTGTGATAAATGTCCCTTTTAAGCCAGGAGTTATGCTAGCCTCTGAGAATTCAAAAATTGTGTAAAAATTCCATTTGGATTCTCAAGGACACTTGAAGTTTGACATTTCTGCCTCATACTATAAGACATCTCTTCCTAATTTCTTATCCTTATCCAGCCATCCACCAGGTACATAAAATTAAAGCTAACCGAAACTCCTCAATCTTCTTCCCCAGTAAACAGAACAAATGCAACGCATCTCTATTTGTAATCTAAGCTGAGGACATGGCTTTTCCCTTGAACTTTACCCTCAATTGTACCTATTATATCACATAATGAGAAGCATTACTTTGGGTCCTGACATCAACATTTCTCCTCCTTCTGAAAATGATTCTCCTTTACGCAACTATCCCTATCAGTTTCGAGTATCTGTGCTTCTATGTGGGGCTCACTTCCCCCCCTTACCTGGGGTTACAGATGTGACCCAAGCCTAACCAATGACAGTGCTTCATTTTCTTGGCCAAAATGATTGATTTAGTTGTGGACCACAATTCAAGCTAAGTCAACCAAACAATATACAAATAAAGAATGATATAATAGTTAAGAACTTGGACTCTAGAGCCAGACTTACTTGGTTTGATTCTTGATAGAAGTGTAACTCTGGGCATGTTTCATAATCACTATGATAGATTGATTACCAAAAAAAAAAAAAAAGGCCCAAATCATTCACCTATTATTTAGAAAGGCCCTTTTTCTATATAACTATCAATACCCTCCCATGAAGTGGTAATCTATTTTCCCCACCCTTTGAATCTGGACTGGACTCATTAGTTGCTTTGGGGAAAAAAAAAAAAAAAAAAAAAAAAAAAGTGGTAGAATTGACAGTGCTTTGCTTCTGAGCATAAACCCCAAAAGGCCTTGAGCAATTAGACAAGAAAAATTGTCTCTGTTTGCAGATGACATGATCTTATATATAGAAAACCCTAAAGACTCCATTAAAAAACCCCACAAAAACCTGTTAGAACTAATAAACACATTCAATAAAGTTAAAGGATATAAACTCAACATAAAAAATCGATCACATTTCTTTATACTAACAACAAACTGTAAAAGAAATAAGTAAAACAATTTTATTTACAATAGCATCGAAAACAATAAAATGCTTAAGAAAAATTAAACCAAGGAGGAGAAAGATCTGCGCACTGAAAACTGTAAGACAATGATGAAAGAAATGAAGAAACAAGTAAATGGGAAGATAATCTGTGTTCATGCATTGGAAGAATTGATACTGTTAAAATATCCACACTAACCCATGCCATCTATAGAGTCAATGCAATCCTTATCAAAATTCTAAGGCATTTTTCACAGAAATAGAAAAAAAAAAGAATCTTAGTTGGCATAGAACCATGCAAGACCCCAAATAACAAAGGCAATTTTGAGAAAGAAGAGAAAAGAGGAAGGCATCACACCTCCTGATTTCAAACTCTACTACAAAGCTGTGGTAATCAAAACAATGGTACTGAGAAAACCAGATGTACCCTGCAAAAGAATGAAACTAGACCTCTATCTTTCACTACTCACAAAAATTTGCTCAAAATAGAATAAAGACTTAAACATAAAATCTGAAACTATAAAACTTCCAGAAGAAAACATAAGTAGAAAGCTCCTCGACTCTGGTCTTGGCAACAATATTTTGGCATAATATCAAAGCACAAGCAATGAAAGCAAAAATAAACAAGTGGACCCCCCCCCAATTGGGTCAACATTGACCTAAACAGCTTCTGCATAGCAAAAGAAATGATTAACAAAATGAAGAGGCAACCTACAAAATGAGAGAAAATATTTGAAAACCATACATCAGATAAGGGGTTAATAACCTAAAACATATAAGGACCTCATACCACTCAATAGTAAAAAGACTAATAATCCTGAATAGACACTTTTTCCAAAGAAGACATACGATGGCCAGTAGGAACATAAAAAGATGCCAAATATCACTAATCACCAAGGAAATGCAAACTAAAACCACAATGAGAAATCACTTCACATCTGTCAGAATGGCTGTTACCAAAAAGACAAGAGATAACAAGTGTTGGCAAGGATGTGAAGAAAAGGTAACCCTTGTGTACTCTTAGTAGGAAAGTAAACTGGGACAGCTACCATGTAAAACAGTATAGAGGCCCCTCAAAAAAGTAGGAATAGAACTATCATAAACTTCTGGATCTATATTCAAAGGAAATGAAATTATATCTCAAAGAGATATATGTACCACAATGTTCATTGCAGCATTATTCACAATACCCAACAAATGGAAACAACCTAAGTATCTAGTGACAGATGAATGGTAAAGAAAATATGATACACATACACGGCCATCAAAAAGAAGGAAATCCTGCCATTTGTGATAACATGGATGGACCTTAAAGGTATTATGCTAAGTGAAATAAGTCAGAGAGAGAAAGACAAATACTGTTATGATCTCACATGCACAAACTTAAGAAAGTCACACTCATAGAAACAGAATAGAATGGTGGTCGCCAGAGGCTGGGAGGTAGGGGTAATGAGAAGCTGTGGGTCAAAGGGTACAAAGAAGAGCAAGTTCTGGGGATCTAAACTACAGCATGGTGACTATAGTTAGAAATACTGTTTTATACAGCTGAAACTTGCTAAGAGAGACTTTAAATGTTCACCTGCACACACCACACACACTGTAGTTAAGTGAGGCGATAGATGTGTTAACCAACCTTATTGTGGTAAGATATTTCACAATACATACATGTATCAAACCACTATGTTGTACATCTTAAATTTACACAATGTTATATGTCATTTATATCTCAATCAAGCTGTGGGGGTGGGGGAAGCCTTGAGTACTTCTGCCCTTTTTTCTTGCACAACTATGCCAGCTCAGTGTGGCTTCTCTCCCTCCCTATGAGGACCAGGCTGAGGATATATGAGGAGTGCGTGGAGCAGCAATGAACCATCCCAGCCACGGGCACACACGGATCCAGGTACCACCTGACCTGGCAGCTGCAGATTCCTGAGCATGCACAGCTGTGATCAGAACGGTCGCAGGAAGACACAGGAGAAACAACAACTGGTCACCGTGTAAAGTCACTAAGTTTGGGGCTAGTTTGTTACACAGTGATAACCAACTGACACAACCATTCTGTGCCTAAATTATATCATCATGAAATGGGGTTAATCGTAATGCCTATTTTATAGGATTGTTGTGAAGATTAATGTGATAATAGATCTAATATACGTGTGTGTGTGTAATATATATATATATANNTATATATATATATATATATATATGAAGTACTTAGAAAAGTGACTGGAATTTGGTACACACTATTATTCATTCAAAGAAAATCCTCCTTTTGTGTGTGTGTGAGAATGTTCAGGAAGTAAGCACTTGTTTTCCACTAGGGCTTCCCATTTGGTAGAAAGTAAGTCTGGGGCATCTGCATCTTTTCAGCCCTCACCGATCACATCAACAGAGAAAAGCTGAGCAAAATAACAGGAAAGCTCCAGATTTCAGATGACCTATTCGTACACTTGGACCCAGTTTCTTCTTGGTCTTTGCAGTTACATAAGCCAATAAATTCTCTCTTCTATTTAAGCCTGTTAAAGTTGTGCTTCTGTCACTTGCAAACAATAACATTCTGATTAATATACTGTTTAGTAAAGTCCTTATATTCTTGCAAACTATCTTTCTTTTAAGTCAGGTCATCTTAAGATGTGCTGAGGCTTCAACTAGCCTCCACGGGACTACAAAGAAAATGGAAAAGGCAGAGGGAGTATTACAACCCAAAGTCCACTGGTGGTGGGTGAGGGGAATCTTATTCATTCCTTAGTTACACACTTAACCTAAAATCATCATCACACCTAGAATTGTCATTAACTAACTCTCACTCTGCCTTATGGAAACCCTGGTTCAGTGATGATTTGCTCTCTCTTTCTCACACACACAGTATATACTTTATCCCAGAAGACTGGTAAGTAAATCCCTGCCGTCAAAAACTGCTGTGTTTGTTTTTTAATAAGTAAATATTTACTTTTCCATACCTTGGTATTACACTATTTATAAAGTGGGGATGATTACAGCGTTCAACCCCAAAGAGTAAGTATTAAATAAGTTATTACTCATAAAATGCTTATAACCAGAACTGACATATAGGAAACACTACTAGCTATTCTTAATATTATTATTTATATTATTAGTTATTTTTAATCCTCTTTCCTCTCTTGAAACCAAACAGCCACAGAGTGATATGTACAGTGGATAATATTACACATTGTTGACAACACCACAAATAAAAGAAGATGTGAACAATGCTGAACAATATTGGATCTTTATGAAAACATCTGTACCCGGTTCACACAGGCTTTCTTTCTCTGAAATCACCGTCACACTCGGGGGTGGGATGTTAGCCACCGTATATGACTATGTGAACCACTTCCCTTGCCCACAGCTGTTTAGACCAAAGGAGTTTAGGAAAGAACAATTAGAACCTGGAATTAAAATCTGAGGCCACATCTTAAAATTGCTTGAGGTGGGCACTATAATAAATAAAGCTTTTTAAAAGAATAACTTAGGTTGAATTTTGGAGCAAATAACCCATCACCACTGTTTGTCAGTTTCCTCTGTAAAGGGGAATTAATGACACCCATCTTCGTGGGTATTGTGAGGAGTAAATGAGAGAGTGCATTAAGTGCTTGGAACCATTCTTGACTTGGCACATAGTAAGTACTCAAAAAAGTGTGCTATCCTCATTTTCCAAGGGAACAAAACACTTTGTACTAGAAAACTGCTTATAGTCCAATGGGCTGTGAATTTTTAACAGAAAACTGGACACTTAAACATTAAAACAGTTGGTGCTAGTTATCTAACCTTAACTGAGCAACTACTTGCTTGGCACACTGCTGCTGATCTAAAGACATTATCATAGTTAATACTCATACCCTTAGGAGAAAGATGGTACATATATGTTCATTTGTATGGACAGGATACTGAGGTTTAGGAAGCCTGAGCCATGAACCCAAAGTCTGATATCTGATAAGTGGCAGAGCTGGGATTAGAACTCAGGCAGTCTGACCCCAGAGCCTATACACCTAACCACTGTGCAGTTCCGCCTCCCTCTTCCCATGAGCAGAGAACCTCTGTGTTGTCGCTTTTGGTTTTCTTTAAATATTTCAGCGTCAACAGAGAGCTCCCTTCACCACAAACCAAATGTTGTTCTTAATAAGCCAGCCCCCTCCTTTCCATATGTAAACTTCTACCCCTGAGTCAAGGAGGCGCCGCATGCTTTCCAGTCCTGCGAATCGAGCTAATGGCACCACTTCTTCCAAGACTCAGATTTTAATTAGCTCATAAGTCTGTCACTGGCTGGTGAAGTATTTATTTCTCGGGAATGCACTTTAGTAATTTATGAATCAGAGCCCTATGTAGAAATGGAATAAGGACTGTTTCTCCACTGGCTGTCTACTTTCATTGGAAAGACAGACTCCACATTGGTAACCTCGGTACCAAACCCAGTTGCCTTTTCTGTATGTGTGGAGGAGTTTGTTTGCTTGTCTGTTTGCTTTTGGGCATTCTGAATGGTTTTGATGTTAACATTTTGGGATGGGATGTGAAAGGAGATGGGAAGTCAGGGGTAAAATACAGCACCCTGATGGAGAAGACATTATTGAGAGTATCTTTTGAAGATGTATCTATTTATGCTAGTGAGAGGGGGTTGGGCAGCGGGAGAGAGAGAGAGGGGTAGAGGGTCTCAAGTACACTCCACGCAGAGTGTGGAGCTCCACATGGGGCTTGATCTCACGACCCTGAGATCACAACCTGAGCCGAAACCAAGAGTGGGATGCCTAACCAACTTTGCCACCTAAGAGCACCATTATTGAAAGTCTTTAAAAAAACCTACAAGTTAGTATTATTACAAGAAAGAAAGAGGCAGTATAGACGTATACAGCACATACTTCAAATTACCGATATTCTATTAACATATATTGTATCTACAAGTCTATTAAAAACTCTCCTGATACTTGGTGAAAGTATAAAACACTGCGGGCATTTTAAAGGGTCATGTGGTTGTGTGCATAACATTTCTAAATATGCATATCCTTTGACCTAGTAACTCCACTTTTAGAATTAGATATGCAACACCTGTGCAAAGACATATGTAGAGTAATACACACTGATACAGCATTGATTAAAACATATAGCTTCCACTCTTGCCTGTCTTCTTTCCATTCTCCACTGCAGGCTGTGGGATCTTACAACAGAAACTAGATCGAGTGGCCACGCCAGCCCCAACCCCTGTGTAAAACCCATCAATGGCCTCCTTATATTGCAAACTCTAAAAATAAAATAGTACCTCTTATTAACTATATGTAATCTATTGCTACAAAATATTATTATGTATATATGAATGTATATGCCCAAGTGGGCACTGTATTTCCCCTATACTAGCTCCTAACATATGGATTTGTACTCATATACACTCATTTATTCAATGTCCATATGTTTTTCACATATATTTTTAAGTGTGTCATTTTTGCCAGAAACTATGCTAGGGACTGGGGATACAACAATAGAAAACATATATGAAGACTCTATCCTCATATAGCTTATATTTATTTTATTGCTTTTTTTTTAGAATATTTATTTATTTGACAGAGAGAGAAACAGCGAGAGAGGGAACACAAGCAGGGGGAGTGGGATAGGGAGAAGCAGGCTTCCTGCTGAGCAGGGAGCCCAGTGAGGGGCTCAATCCCAGGACCCTGGGATCATAATCTGAGCCGAAGGCAGACACTTAATGACTAAGCCACCCAGGCGCCCCTATTGCTTATTTTTTTAATTTAAATTAAATTAGCCATTTTAGTTTTACGTGTAGTGTTCAATGATTCATCAGTTGTGTATTTTATTGTTTAAATTAATATGCTATAAACTTGACATTTTAAGTGTACAGTACTATAAATTTTAACACAATGTATATATCTTGTAATTGTTATCACATAGGAAACAGAATAGTTCCATCACCTAAAAATCCCCCTGTGCTATTCCTTCATAATCACTTTTCCTGGTCCTAACGCCTGGCAACCACTGATGCGTTCTCCATCCCTATAGTTTTTTCAAGAATGTCCTTTGAATGGATTCACATTGCATGTGATATTTTGCTCTTTCACTCGGCATAATGCCTTTCAATGGATCCAAGTTGCTGCATGGGTCAACAGTTTGTTCCTTTTTGTTGCTGAGTAACATTCCATTATATGGATATACCACTGTTTATTCATTCACCTACCTAATAGACATTTGGCTTGTTTCCAGTTTGGGGCTTTTATAAACAGAGCTGCTATAAACAGTCATTTATAGGTTTTTAAACCTTTTGTTTAGAGGGTTTCATTTCCTTGTGTAAAATCCTAGAACTGGGATTGCTAGGGCTTATAAAAGTAAAAGTTTAACTTTGTAATACACTGTCAAATATTTTCCAAAGGGACTGTTCCATTTTACATTCCCACCAGCAATATATGAGAAATCCACTTTTTCCAAATCCTCACCAGCAACAGATACTGACGATATTTTTTAAAGATGTATTTATTTATTTTAGAGAGACAGAGAGAGATGGCGAGTGCATGGGGGAGAGGGTAGGGGGAGAGAGAGAGAGTCTCAAGGAGACTCCATGCTAAGCGTGGAGCCCGATGCGGGGCTCAATCCCAAGACCCTGAGATCACCATCTGAGCTGAAACCAAGAGTTGGAGGCTTAACTGACTGCGCCACCCAATTGCCCCTAAATATTGTCCATATTTTTAATCTTATGCACCCTTAGGACACCTGGTGGCTCACTCGGTTGAGCTTTTTACTCTTGATTTTGGCTCAGGTTGTGATCTCAGGGTTGTGAGATCCAGCCCTGTGTGAGGCTCCACACTAAGCTGGGAGTCTGCTTCTCTCCCTCTTCCTCCCTCTGCCTCTACTCCTGCTCACGTGTTCTCTCTCTCTCCCAACTTCAAAATAAATAAATAAATTCTTTTACAAAAAATCTTACGCACCTTACTAGATGTTTTAGTGTAATCTCATCCCAGTGTCTATATTTTCCAAATGGCTACTGATATTAAGCATCTTTCCATGTACTTATTAGCCTTATGAATATCTTCTCTGTGAATTGCCCATTCAAGCCTTTTTTCCCTCCATTTTTTAAATTGGGTTTTTTCTTACTTTTGAGTTGTGAGAATTCATTATATATTCTAGATACCAGTCCTTTATCAACAAGGCAATTTGCAAATATTTTCTCTTGGCTTCCCCTTTCTTCCACTTCTTATAACATAGCTCTTTGCAGACAATTTTTTACAAAAAGTTCCTATGTCAGATTGATTTTTCTTCTTTTTTGGATTATGATTTTGATGTCATGTTTAAAAACTCTTTCTGACTCCCCAGGACATGAATATTTTCTCCTAAAATTTTATAGTTCTGCACTTTACATTTAGATCTATGATCCATATTGAGTTAATTTTTGTATAAGTTATGAAATGTAGGGCAAGGCTCATACATTGTGCATATGGATTTCTAATTGTTCCAATACTGTTTGTTAAAAACTAATTTCTCCCTTGATTTTGCACTTTTTTCAAGATTCAATTAACTGTATCGGTATGGGTCTATTTCTAGACTCTATTCTGTTCCATTGATCAACGTGTCTATTCTCTGCCAAATACTATCTTGATTACTCTCAGTGTACATTAAATAAAATATACTCACAAAACATATTAAGATATGTTCACGTAACTTTATTTTGTATTCTTCTTTGTTGGGGATATTCTAGTTCATGTATCGCTCCATATGAGCTTTAGAATTTTTATGTTTATATCTGCAAAAAAATCTGCTGAAATTTTGTTTTGTATTGTATTAAACCTTTAGACCATTTTATGGAGAATTAACATATTTACTGCGTGGAGTCTCCTAATCCATGAATTGGTGATGTAGTTCATTTCTATGGTCTTGCAGATTTTTCTCTTTAGGGATTCTATCAAATACTGAGAGGGAGGTCTTAAAGCCCTCAACTGTATTTGTGGATTTCTCCATTTCTCCTTTCAATTCTGTCAGGTTTTATGTCATATGTTTTGAAGCTCTGTACTGTGGTACATATACATTTAGAATTTTTTTTTTTTTAAGATTTTATTTATTTATTTGACAAAGACAGCCAGTGAGAGAGGGAACACAAGCAGGGGGAGTGGGAGAGGAAGAAGCAGACTCCCAACGGAGGAGCCTGATGTGGGGCTCAATCCCAGAACGCTGGGATCACGCCCTGAGCCGAAGGCAGACGCTTAACGACTGCGCCACCCAGGTGCCCCACATTTAGGATTTCTATGTCTTCCTGGTGAATCGACCCTTTTACCATTATGCTATGTCCCTATATTTCTGGTTACTTTCTTTGCTCTGAATTGCACTTTGCCTGAAATTCAGCAGAAGAGACAGAGTGGGAGGTCATTCTCAGCATGTTCTATCTTAACTGGAAATAGAACTCCCACATGGCATTTTTAAATTGTCTGTTTATTTGTCCTATCTGCCTCAGTAATTTGCTCTTTTTGAAGGTAGTTCATATAGTATATTTCTACTATTGTAACATCAGAGCCTAGCATGTTTACCCCAGTGCAGGTTCTCAACAGTTCTGATGATTCAATAATCAGTTCACCATACAGAGATATGACAACAGATGCCAGTTATATATGTGAGTATGTATCTGCATATATGCACACACAGATATGTATGTACACACATGCATAAGAAGTTTACTGCCTTCTGCATACAGTGAATACAGCAGTGCTCAGGTGTGGGGTATGTGCTCTTTGTTCCTAGCACATGGTCATATATGTGCAGACACATTGCACACTTGAGAGGATCCCATCTGTGGCTTTCTCCAATAGAAGGTGGCTTTCATTTACCTATAATATGAGAAAGGGCACTGTGATCTCCCCCTCTTAGCATCCTCGGGCCAACAGAGCCAACCAGTCTAGTAAATCCAATGCATCTTGGTGACACAAACCACCAGCAACAGTTTATTGCATCACCCTCAAATCATATGCTAACTAACAGCAGTTGACAGATCTGAGTAAGTTCTCTTTGTGCCAGGCACCAGGCTGTACTCTTTCATTCTTTCTTTCTGTACATGACTTTGCAAGATTCCTGAGGGTACAGACTTTAGATAGCTTACCGCTATCACCCTGTCACCTAGCATTCATGCCTTTTTGAACTTCTCTCCCCTTGAGTGTGGTTGGGACCTGCAATGTGCTTCCAACTGATGGAATACAGCAAAGGTGATAGGATATTTGTGATTACATGTCCATTATTACATAAGATTATAACATCTCTTGCTGAAGTTCATGTCTCTTTCTATCTCCCTCCCCCACCACCCTTCTCTTTCCCTTTCTCTCTCTCTCTCTCCATTTCTGGCTTTGAAGAAGCAAGCTTCCGTGAATCCTACAGCCACAAGGAAATTAATTTTGCCAACAACCTGAGGGTACTTGGAGAAAGCTCCAGAGAACCATCTGATGAGAATCCAGTTCTGGCTGATACCCTGATTGCAGTCTGCAAGATCCTAAGCAGAGGACCCAGCTAAGTGTGCACAGAAACTGTGAGATAATAAATGTGTACTGTTTTAAGCTTTTCAGTGTGGTAATTTGCTTTGCAGCAAATACAATACAATCCTTATAAAGCTCTAAGAGGTAAGTATTATATTATCCCCATTTTTCAGATGGGATAATGGAGATTCTTGGAAGCTAAGCAATTTCCCCAATGTCATACATTAAGCAATGATTGAGCTAGAATTCCAACTTACACATCTTTGATTTCAGAAACTGTGCTCTTAATAACTACTTCATACTGCCTCCCTTCATGTCTTATGGCTATTAGAAACAGAATATTAGGGTTGTTAACACATTAGCATTGATTCAAAAGTACTCCCAAAGCTCTCTGATAAAAATTTGAAAATGAGTTAGGCTGTTCATTGAGAACTGTTCCCCGCCCCCCATCAATGTACTTGCTATAAAACCCCAAATATTTAATGTGGTTTAAAAGCCCCATCATGATCCAAACTCTGGCTATTCTCCCAACCGGTCACTTCTCTGCCTTTTCTTTCCAGCTCTCACCTGGTTGTCCTTTCTTCAACAGACTGGATGCCTTGAAGTTGAACAGATGCACCATGATTTCTGTTAACTTTAGGTATTTTACTTAATTCTGGCAAGCTGCCCTCTCCTTTGTCTTTTGTCTAACTCTCTCTTGGCCCACAGCTCTCGGCTGAGAGAACTCCTCCTCCAGGAAGCCTTCCCAGCCTTACTCCTCTCAACACCATGTGCTCCCACAGAATCCTAAACCCCCTCTGCCTAACGCATGTCACATGTCATTTAAGTCATCTGCTGACTACTCCCAGCAGACCGTGAAAGCCTTGAGGAGACAGTCCATGTCCTGATTGCTGTCATATATCAATGCCTAGCACAGTGTCTGCTACAGAGGAGCTGGTCATAACCATCAGCCAAATGCATGGCGGGCATCTCCAGAGCCCTCTCTTTCTCCATTCACCTTAAAAGTGAGTAGAGTGCTTCTTAACAAATCCCCTAATGACAGCCTCACTGTGTTGCCACAAGTCACGTGAACTGCATTTTCTAATTCCCATGACCCCAACTGGTATCAGGGATTTTCATTTTCTTTTCTGAAAGGTTCATTTTTAAGCATTAATGGACTCACTGGATGGAGATGTACATTAGGTGAGAGCAGCAACAAATCCGGACCTTGACTACTGACGATTTATTTGCTTATGACGTGAGGCCACATTCCAATAAATTGGTTTGGGAGGAGAGGCTGGGAGAAGCAGAGGTATCGGTGCATGTGACCTACGGCCATGAAATACAATAGCTTGCCCCCAAACTACTCTGTGTAACTCCTCATGACCTGCTCAAGGGAATTACCACTTACCCCTAGGCTTTCAGAAACACAGCGAGGACCTGATTGCTTGCCTGAGTTTTCTCTGTGTCTGGATGTTCAAGGTGGGGGAAGTGAATTTAGACCTACTAAGTGGTTGGCGAACAGGACAGAAACATGGGCCTATGGTGTGTGACATGGAGAAGGGCGTTTCAGAAGTTGCTGCTGTCTGTGCCTCGGTTTCCACATGTGGAAAATGCGCACACAATGACACCCATGAGGGTTGTTTTGAGAATGAGAAGAGGCACGTGAAGCACTAAGCACAGTGCCAGACACTCAGTAGCTGCTCAATAAATGTGAGCCTTTATTACCATGAGCCTTAATACAGAGCTGCTATGATATTAAGTCCTCAATAAAATAATAAAAATTAAAAAAACTGGCCATTTTTACCATCATTGCTGTTTCATGCTTTTCTCAGTGCTTCCCAGGGTGGACATGTAATAAATGTGGTAGGAAGCATCCGAGATGATCCTCAGTGATCCCTATCCTTGTGTGACTCCCTCTCCTTGAGGGTGGGCTAGATTAATGAACTCACTTCTAACAAATAAAGTAAAGTGGAAATGACGGGATGCCATGTCCAAGATGAGGGAATAAACTGCCTGTGTTTTCCATCCTGGTGTCTTTTCTCACTGTCCCTTGAATTGCCCACTCTGGGGGATCCAGGAACCTTGTCAGGAGGCAATCTTCTAGAGAGAGATCCATGTCAGTGAAGGCAGACCTTCTGAGACCCACCAACAAGAGCTAATAAGAGGCAGGTCTTCCTCGAGTAGAACCCTGACATAGTTTTTGCCCAAACAACACCTAACAAAACTATTCACAATGGTCCTAGATTCCTGACCCACAGAAAGTGTGAGATAATAAGAGTGTGCTGTTTGTGGTCACTAAGTGGTACTGTCATTTGTTATGTAGCAATAGACGACAAAGCCAATAGCATTAGCTTATAAGCTTCGTGAGGGGGGAGCTTTTGTACATCTTATTCACCACCATATACCTAATATCTATCAACATTCCTGGAACAGCAAGCACTCAGAAAAGGTATTTTTCCGTGAAGGATTGGTGGCCATTCCAAAGATCTGTTAACGTGGGAATGACTAGCCCTCACCTGGAGTTTTTCATCAATAACGTAAAGGAAACATACCACTTTTCCTCATGGAAGGCATGACATTGAATACTAAAAAGAAAATATCTCTTTGACCATTATTTGAGGAACATTATGGAACACATGATTTTAAGCAAATGCTTAGGGAAATTTTTCAAACCTTCATCCTATTTGCAACCTCACGCCCCTTCTCTAGTTCCTAATAGCATGAGCTTCATTGCTAAGTGACCCTTCCCTACCCAGAGAATTTTCCAAAGTTTGATTTGCTCAAAAGCAAACCAACCAACATATAAGATGTATTCATCAGTCAGCTTTGGCTGTTTGCAAACCATAAAAGTCATCATGCCAAAAGCGAAAGACAGAGATGGGCACATAAACAGAAAGAAAGAGATAAAGAAAGACAGAGATGGGCACATAAACAGAAAGAAATCAGGGCTTCCCACGTGGCTAAACCCCAAATTGCAGTGGAGAGTGGAAAGGAAAAAGCTAGAGGGGCTCTCATTTGCAGCCAGGCAAGGGAAGGAAGTGAGAGATACAGTTCAGCCTTGAAGAGACTGTGCCCAGGAGGAGAAGGCATTTCAGAACCACTCAAATGACAGAAGAGAAAGATCCTGGACTAGGGGAGATGAATATATGGCATTCCGTTTCTCATTAGGCCCATGGTGTCGCTTTCATTTGGAACCGTGTTCCAGTGCTAATTTTCACAGTGCTTGAGCGCTTCCTAAAATGAATAGCACTCACTCATGCTTTGATGCAGACTGCATGGTCCATTTCTGTGCCTTTATTAAAGGGAACAGTGAGCATATACTTGCTTCCCAGGGGTAGAAATTTAGAACTCTTAGATACACGACCTTGGACCTCAATAGCAAAATGGCAGCTCCCCCAAGGATTCACATTTTTCATACTGACTTGGACATAAAATGTCCAAACTGTGTGCACGCACGCATGCATGCACACACATCACTTTCCTAATTGTATTTTGTGTTTTGCAACTTTTTGAATGACCACATAAGAACTTTTTTCTCTCTTAAAACCAACTCGTCTCTTAGGTACAATTAAGAGATTAAAACTCAAAGATTTTCCTTTTTTTTTTTTTTTCCCCTTAAGGTGGCCCGAGTCTCTGAGGTAAGAGACCACTTTGCCAAATTGAAGGTGAGAGGTTTTTGCTCATAAAGCTCATTGTACATACATCATTGGTCATATAATTACAAATTTACTAAGCACTTACCATGCAAAAGGCAGAACTGGTGATTTTTTTAAAGGCTTGAGGTGTCTACTTCTAGGAATATGCTCTGTAAAAAATTCACCCATGCACACAGAGGTGTACGTTCTGAGGTGGTCACGCAGCATTGCTGATAATTGTGAAAACTGGGGTGGGGGGACTTAATATCCATTAATAAGGAAGTAAATATTCAAATAAAAGGAAGACACATCCATAACATAAGGGTTTATGTAGCCTTAAAAAGAACGAGATATGTCTACACATTTTGACATGCAAAGATCTCCAAAACATATTGAGTGGAAGGGTATTGAATCAGAAGAGAGAGCAGAGTATGTTCCTCTAGGCTAAGATAATATGCATTTATACATTTATAATGTGGATGTGTATTCAGTTGCAGCCTAATGCGTTACTGTTTTTATATGTCTAAATGGTCAAATATCAGCAATGACATGTGGTGGGACCTAATGTATATCCAGATGGAAAGTAATAGATAGCTAATACATAGCTAAACAGTGCATTGATGGCACACTGTCAGCAGGAGAACAATGGGGGCAGGTGATGGAAGAAGAGGGACCCTTACTGTTTGCTCTGCAAGCATCTTGACTGTTCACCTATTTTATCAGTCTTTCCACTTAATTGTGATAAAATCAGCCACCCAAGTCCAAAAGAGGTAGGGAGCTATGGAATGTAACTCTTACTCCCCAAAATTGGAAGCTGTGCCCTTGGATCTCCATTCAAATCAACCCTATTGAATATCAGGACTTGAGGTCTCCCCAGAGAGCTCGATTTTGAATTGACGATGGTCTGCCATGTGCCAGAATGAGTAAGGCATTTAATTATGCATTCCATCAGGCTCACGAAGCCTTCTCTGTATTGAGTTAGATTTGATTCACCCTTGGCTTCGTGTCCTAACAACCGAGAGCACCAGTGACCACTGAGAGGGAGGAAGCACCGGCAGATATGGTCCCTGATTTGATTCCCCACCCAGAACATTATTTCAATCAGTTAAGCAGCATTGCATTCCCATCATCACCATTATTGCTTTTACTACTATTATTCCCATTACAAAAATAAAATTGAGGCCCGAAAAAGATGAGTGATCTTTGTCATATGACTGACAAATTGCAGAAACAGAACCAAGGTCCCATGAGCTTATTAATTTGAGGCGTGCTTACACACACACACACACACACACACACACACACACACACACAGAGTTTGCATATTGAGGCTAGATTTAAGAAAACCTTAAATTATCATACTTAAGTATTGATTTTTAATCCCATAACAATGTGTGCAGAGCTGTTTATTAATGGTTCTGAACAGACAATGACTTGGACAAAACACTTTAAGAGGATTAGTTTGTCGATTCTATACAAGGTAAATGGCACAAAAAGACATAGGTAAAGTTTGGGAGACTCTGATTTCTTCTCATCAGGAACTTTAATAATTTAAGATTTGGTCTGATGAATGAAATATACTATATTTTTGTCTCTAATGAAATCCCTCTCTGTGTCTGTTTCTCTGTCTTTCCCTTCCTCCCTCCCCCCACCTTTCCTTTCTTTCTTACCTGCTTCTCTCTCCTTTGCTCCTCCCTCCCTCTCCCCTCTTGTCTCATGCAAAGTACAATTGGTATAGGTCATGCTGTATCTGTCCTTCAAGGGCTAAACCTCCAAGAATGCAGGGTGAGAAGTCAGTTTATCAATTGTGAATGAGACTACTTGCAGTATATGCCAAGTCAACCAGTCAGCAGCTTCTCAATTTGGCTGATCAATTTATACAGTGTGGATGTTAGCCCTGGAATTACAAAGTTTATTTCCCTTCTTCAGGGGAAAAAAAATCAAATAAATTTGCCAGCACCTCGAAGATAAAAAAGGTACAAAATAACAACTAGAACAGTTTTACAAAGACCGAGTCCTTTCAGATTAACCTAATCCTCCCTAGCAGAAAAAAGTTTTAGACAAGGCACAGGTATGAACCCTTTTTATCCAAGCAAACACTTAGTAATTTACTCCTAAAACTTCCAGGGTACCCAGACATTTCTTCATCTGATTTAAAACACAGGGGATAAGCTGGTAAGGCTGATATATTCGGCAAGTCTTTTCTTCTCACTACCCCCTCCCCCCAACAGCAGAATTGTATTACACATGGCACACATTTAAAAATGTAATATAATCAAAGGAAGCATTATTCTTACAAAGGCTATTAAAAGAGCTAAGTAAATTCATACAGTATAATAAAAATGATTTATTTACTATGAGGAAAAAATGGAAGGGAAAATAGTACAGCTCAGCTCCATCTGCAAAATCAGGTTCCCATAGAATATTAATCTTCATTGATTAGCTTGGAAGAAAAGCAAAGCTTTACACTTTCACTTTTACAGTGTGAGTTAATTCAAATACTTCAATTTGACAAAGCCCCATCTGATCACACTGAACTCCTTAATACCAAGCATTGCAGAATATTCTATTTGCTTCTTGAAATCATCAATTTATGTCCAACAACATCTGTAGGAAAATGAGATTTGCCAAATGTCTCAAAACAGGGAGCCACAGTTCCTTGGCTTTTTGAGAAGAGCAGTTTTTCTAAACACCCCCCCCCCTTTTATGGCAACATGTCCTTCTAGAAGAATAAGAAAGGAATAAAGACTTTCTATCAGAAAGATTGTTCAATGCCTCGTTTCAGGAGATATATCGATACCTTGGTGTCCATTCACAACCAAAGGTTCAGAATCCTAATTTTTCACTGCCAGTGGCCCTGGGAAAAAACACCACATTCTTTACCACCCATTACTGCTTTGGGGGCTAAAGTAAATACAGACAGGCATTTCAGTTTCTCCTGTGGCATTACCATTTTGTCACGTTATTTTTATAAAAACAAACAAACAAAAATAATCACAGTCTTGTATCTAGACTGTTAATAACAGTCTCTAGTTTGTCTGGTCTCCGCTTCATTTACCGATGGACAGCAGATATGGTTTAGGGTCCTTCCTCTCCCAAATCCATACTCAAAATGTCACCAAAGCAACTAGATTAATTCTTGTGCCTAGAGATCTCTGCTCAATATTAACCACTGAGCATGGATCTCTGTTTACTATTAACCATGAAGATCGTGGATTTTACACCTAAAACAACCACCTGTGCACACCCAATCTCTCTTTAAGCTTGAGCCCTGTGTTAATTTGTTCAAATCCTAACTCCACCCATACTTGCTGTGAGGGGCAAACAGCTTCATCTCTCTGTCCCTCAATGTCCTCGACTGTAAAGTGGGGATGATGTTATTAATTGTTAATAGTAGCAGACTTCCAAATTAACAGAATGAGAATTCCTCTGTTCTTGTGACATGATCAGTCCCCTTTGTTTCACTCTGCAAGCTTCTTCAATAATCCCTATCCCAGTTTATAACTGCATATTTGTCTGAGAGATTATTTGACACATGACTCTCTCCCTAGCATGAAATTGAAGGTTCAATGAAGGCAGTAACGTTGTTGCAATGTTCCCCCATCACATGCCCAGAATGTAGCACAGCATCTGTCCCAAAGAAAGTATCAATTCATACTCGTTAAATGAATGACTGAGTGAATGAAAGAATGAATAAAAGAAACTGCCCAAGGGGCTAACCTCAATTTTTTTTTTTGGGGGGGGGTCTGGAATCACTCCTTTTTTCTCTGCCTTGAGTCCCTTCACTCCTTGAATCCACCACTGTTATTAAATAGAGGAGGAAGTTGTGTCCCTGCATGGCTTTGTTTTTAGGATCCCTTGTCCTAAGTCTGAGCTTGGGCTCCCTGGGTACCGTGAAGTTCTCTCACCCCCTTTTTCCAGCCTCCAGTCACAGAGACCCTCCTCTTCTGAGCTGAGACCCCCAGCCCCACACCTAGTTCACAAATGCCCACCCTCAGTGTCCCAAAGGAGCATCACTTTCCAGGTGAGATGTATCCACCTGGGGGCATCCCTCCTTCATACTGCTTTAGGGTTCTGAGAAGCAGTTAACAGATCATTAACTTCATTGGCAGTAGAGGAATCTGATGAGAGGTTGTGGTTGGGGGATACCCCCACCCCCTTTTGTTTGTATGTGTCTGGGCATGGTGAAGGGGGAAGGGGGACAGAATAGAAACCTGAGGGGGCTTCTGCATAAAGTCATTATAAGACGCCCTAAGCTAAATAATAGAAAATCTCTGTGTGTCCTTTACTTACTATTTTATCTATGTATATACTTTTAAAACTAGTTTTACAAAACTGAAATCCCATGCACGTACACTGTAAATATTTAAAATAATTCGAAGAGGTTACCCTTTGTCCATCCTAACTCCCCTGATCCACAGCAACTTTTCTCAAGTTAAGTGTCTTATGTCATTACACAGCACAGATGTAGCCCCCTTTCACCGTATTGACAAATGGAAGCCCACCGCGCATGCTGTGTGCTCGCTGCTCACTTTTCCCCCCACACCCATAATCATATGTCTAAGAGCTTGTTCAATGGCAGTGCAGGTGATTCTACAACATGCTTTTCATAAATGCATAGTGTTCGATCCTAAGTATGTCTCATGACTTGTTTAACCAGTTCTACCTTGATGCACATTTAGGATCAACAAGCAAGGCTACGTGAGCCTCATTATGCATGCATCTTTGTGCACATGGGTGAGTGTAACTCTAAGATAAATTTCTATTAGTGCAATTAGAAGATCAAACAGTATGGGCATTTTTAATTGCAATGGTTGTTGCCAATGGTATATTAATTTAACATCCTCCTCTGCATAGGACTGGCTTTCTTGTTTTACAATCGATTCATCATATATTTAACAAATCCCAGGGAACCACACTCAAATACACAAACACGTGCAGACAAATACAGAGACTGAAGTAATTCTTTTGTTCACCACTGGGTATACCAGTGCCTAGAAAAATATCTTGGGAGACAGTAGGTGCCTAATAAGCATGTACTTGACAAAGGCTTGATAAAGGGATGTATGGATGACTTTTACATCTGGCCTCTGTATAGGTTAACATCTAAAAGTCATCCATTACATTGCTCTGCAACTTGTGAGTGCTTTTAAATTCTTTGGGAAGCAGCAAAGCATAAATTGTATATAAATAAGATATAAATGAGTTAGCTCCCTATTGTTACTGGGGAGAATAGTGAACACATGTGTTAGAACACACACGTGCATGCTCCCCGAACGTGAATTCTCTAGTAACCCCTTTCTGCCACGCTTCTGATTCCAGAGTTGATGTCATGATGACCCCAAGTCTGTTCTGAACCATCAGAGACTGAATTATGATGACCACAAGTGTAGTGAGATATGTTTTATTTTATTCCAATTAGCCTGAGATTGGTCATCCCTGCATCTTATTTCTGAGACCAGAAGCATTAAGCAGCATCTTCCCCTGGTTTGTCTCTCCGTCACTCTGTTCCCACTTCCCCAATTTTTTGTCATTTTCATCCCCCTTTATATTTTCTAGGTCAATGGTATATTCTGAAATGATAATGGAGAAAAGGAAAGGGGAGCCAAACTCTTGTCTTTTTAAGTCAGGAAAACCCCTCAACTCTTCAGAGTCAAGCAAACACATGCTCTAAGACCTCAACTGTGGAAAAAGAGGTTATTGTTAAATGACTTTTAAGATCCTTTTCAGACACAAAGGACACATATGAGAAAAAGATTAGAAGACTTGAATTCTGTGTAGGCTTAACAGCTATAAAAAGTAACCCCGCCTACTCCATGATTCCATTTATATAAAATGCTAGAAAAGGCAAACTAATGTATAGAAACAGAAAGCAGATCAGCGGCTGCCTTGGGGAGGGCGGGAGGGAGAGATGACAGAGGGGCAGGAGGACACTTGAGGATGGAGACGCTCACTCTCTTGATTGTGGTGACTGCTTCCTGGGTACGCACAGACCTCAACACTTACCAAAGGGTACACTTTAAATGTGTGTTTAGTAGGTGTTAATTATTTCTCAATAAAGATGTTAAGAAAAAAATCCTGAAGAAGGAGGACGATTACCATGAAGTTCTAGATGAGGTCAGGCTCTCACCCTGGGGTGGCCTCCTTCCCAACCCTTTCTGAGCTAATACCATCTCCAGATTGCGCTACACTTCTACATATCCTCCCTGCCTGCCCTTTCAGCCCCTGCTCGAAGGCCCCACCTTCTCTCCGTCCTCATCACATGCCACTCTCCCTCTTGCTTACTACCCTCCAACTGCTCTCACTTTGAACTTAGCCATCTCTTTCAGTCTGGGAGACTCCATACCTCCTGCTCCTCTGCCTAGAATGTTCTTGCACTGCCTCTTTGCAGAGCTGGATTCACTTTGGGTATCTGCTTAAACGTCCCCTCCTCCAAGAGGCCCTTCCTGACGACTCTATCTCAAATCCCATCTCTGTCCCTCAGAGCACTTACCACAGACTGCCATCAGGCATTCATATACTTGCTTTGCCTCTTTACGGTCTGTCTCTTACACTGGAAAGCAAGCTTCATGCCATGGACGATCTTGTCTATCTCCTTACTTTTTCGTACCCACTGACAAGAAGAGTGCCTGCTCATGAGAAATACAGGTTTAACTAATTCATTAGTTTTCTATTTTATTTGCTGTGTATCTGTTTAATGCTGTTCATCAGACACCTTTGGGGGCATCTGCTCAGATCACTCTCCATCTAATTCACCTTAATAAATTTGGGGCTTCCTGGGGTCAAGGATTATGTGTTATGAATTCATATCTCAAGGGCCTAGCATAGGCTTGCACATAATAGACTTTCAATAAATGTTTGTTGAACTAAATTAAGTTATTACACCAGAAACCAAACAGTGATTATTATGCCAGGGCCTTGAGACAGACTGATCTCTGAAAGAAAAAGTCCTAAAGCGCACAGAAAACCCAAACATTTAAGCAAAAAGACAATAGGTAGTCTTGGATCAACAACCTAGTGAACTGTAAGAGATTCCAAAGACAGGTTCACCACTGAAAATCATGCAGGGTATTTGTTCCTTTATTTGTCTTATCACCAGAAATGTAAAATGAATGATGGAGGGATGCAACATACTTTTCAATCTGGTCCCTGCATTTGCCAATTCTCAACTAACCTTGTTATACAATTAGCTAAAGCTGCCCGTTCTCTGACCAGGATGGATAAGAGAGTTATCTCTAAAGATGGACACACACACACACACACACACACAGCCACCTCGCATGTGGTAGTTAATGGATAACACAAGTGGACTAGACTCAAGACATGAACTACATACATCTTCAGAGTTCATGGTGCTGTTACGGATCTATAACAAAGGATTTTTAAGGATTATGGAGGAATTCATCAGGGGGATACTAAATAATTGTAAATATTCTAGGACTTTCTCTCAGTCCCGGGAATGCCAGAGATTTGTGCAGTAAGAAACCCTGCTAGACAGAATCGTTTCAGAGAGCTGTCACTAGCAAAGACAAAAATGCGGCATGGAACAACTGTTTTCCTTGCCTAGCATTAATTGCCCACCTCCACTTGTCTTGAATGGACCTATACCTCCTCCATTCTCAGATCAAATGGATGCAAAGAAGATGAAAGTTCTGGCCTCCATGGGTGCTCATGTGACCCACATCTGTCCAATGACCATATACTACTGCTGGACCAATGTGAATGGCTCATGAATGGATGGGCATATACCCTAAGCTGGACAAATGAAAAGCAGTCCTGAAACTTTGCTTGAACTTAAAAAGACTCTGGAGGCAAAGATGCTCTCTTTCAACTGGAGGTACTTTGCTAGAAGAACAAAGGAACTGCTAGTGGCTACCAGGAAGAAGGGCTTGTCTGTGACTGAAGACTACATCAAAGAAAACAGAGCTGAGAAAAGGAAAGACAAATATATGTATATGTATATCTACATACATATATATGTGTTTATATCTGTATATTTTAGATAGATCTGTCTATAGGTCTCTATCTAATCTATAGTGATATCTATAGACTATATCTATAATAAATCTATAATAGTCCTAAGAATATTATCTGAGTTTCTTGATGCAGCTGCATCTGAGATCTACCTTTTACACCTTTCTGTTTATTATGCCAGTAAATTCTCCATTTCTGTGATTTTGCTTAAGCCTATTGGAGTTGGTTACTTTGGCCACTCAAAATTGCAAGAAGGCAGAGAAACACCCGATAACAGAACAAGTCATTTAAAGATGTGCACATTAGCGTCCCCTGGTTTAGTGTCCCTATCTCCATTGGCCATGCACATGTAACCACCATGAAAAACACTTGTCTTTGGGCGCCTTAGTTGAAATATCCACACTGAGGAGTTAGCAAGCTAGTAGAAAGAAGTCCTGACTTGACTATAGAAGCCCAATCTTCTCATCCCACTTTAACCATAATTTTGAAGCCAGGTAAACCAGATCTTGAGCAAGTTATTTTACTTTTCTAAATATCACTTTTTCATCTATTACCCTGGTACAGCTTCCCTCCATCTCTGAATTAGAACAGTCTATCCTAATCAGAGGGGTGTCATCTCCTGATGGGGATAAGGCAAGGAGCCTGATTCACTTAGAAGCTTTTGCAAACTACACTGGTTCTGTCCCATGAGAAACCGCAGTAACTGCCTGCCCAGTGTTATACTCTCAATTCTGCTGGAAGGGGTGGCAGGGTAGATGGGGTAAGTTTAACAATACAAAGTCTTCGATGTAGCACCTGGCATTCGCTATATGAATGCTGTTTTTATTATTTAACTTGGCCTTAATTTATTATATATATATAACATGTTATATATATATATATATATATATATATATAATTCAGCCATCATTTGGGATGGCTTTAACAGATGACTTTAGCTTTTATATGTGAAAAACACAAGAGAAAGGTTAAGTTCTGTTTTTTACTCTTGTTGTTATTATGGAATAGGAGGCAAAGTTGTCTGAACCAGCAAATGGCTGGCAGACTCTAGGCATCCATGCATGTTTGAAAGAGAGACTTGGGTCAGCAAACAGAAACAGCTGCTTGAGGGTTCTCATACTTGGAAAGAGCTTTGGCAAACGGTGTCATTAGGTACGGGTAGCTCCTTGTGGCTTAGACGGAAATTCATTTTAGGTCACAGGGCTGGAGACTTCTGAAATATTGTTCAGTACCTTGCAGGTTTTTCTTTACAAATTGTGATACTATGATGCCTGCTGGTTATTATGTCCTATATGAGGCTTATTTTTTTCTATTTATTTATATTTCTCTAAATTGTTTTTATTATGTAAATATCACCTATACGTAACAGGGAAAATTCAAAACTGCAGGAAAGTGAAAAGAAGAAAATTGCAACAAGCCATACCATCCTGGTGTGTTTGCACACTTCTAGAAATAAATTGTGCAAAGCATGGCCTCTGCAGACTGACTTTCTGGGTTCATATCCTGGCTCTCTGATACTTATTAGCTCATAAATTTTAGGAATTTTAACCTCTCTAGTCTTCAAATTCATAACATGTATCATGGGGATAATAATCATACCTTCCTTCCTATCATTGTTATTTTTAATATATTTCAAAGGGGGACCTTAGCATAGATTCCTTTTTTTTTCATTTATCATCTCTTAATTCATTAATATGTTGTGACTCTCTTTCACGCCAATTATTATACTGCATTTCTAAATTCAGTAAGACTGACAATGGGCCACTTCTTTGTTAGAACGTAAGTTCTGGGGCGCCTGCGTGGCACAGTGGTTAAGCGTCTGCCTTCGGCTCAGGGCGTGATCCCGGCGTTATGGGATCGAGCCCCACATCAGGCTCCTCTCCACGATGAGCCTGCTTCTTCCTCTCCCATTCCCTGTGCTTGTGTTCCCTCTCTCGTTGGCTGTCTCTCTCTGTCGAATAAATAAATAAAATCTTAAAAAAAAAAAAAAAAAGAACATAAGTTCTCTGTGGATAAAAGGTCACACCAGCTTCATTTGTTGTTTTATCCAGCATGAGGCCCAGTGCCTGGCCCTTCAAAAGCAACGCCATGCATGATTATGCACTGCTAAACCAACTTGAGACTGGCCACGTCATCACTTCAATACAGTTCAAGTTCTGGAAATCAAAGTTGATAAAAATGCAAGAGAATGAGGTCACTGGTTTTCCATTCCCGATTTAAAAAAATCACAACTTGGAAAGAAATGTGTGAATCTTCAAGTGGTAAAACATACAGTAATATCTTGTGCAGAAATCTTGGGAAGCACCCACACTTTTCAGAAACAGAACTTTCCATTATAGTTTTCAGGAATAGAGAGAAATACTTAGAGAGTAAGGTGTGGAAATAAATAAATGAATACTAGACAGATAAAAAGGTAGACTCTGTGTGTGTGTGTGTGTGTGTGTGTGTGTGTGTGTGTGAGTGTGCGCGTTTGTGCGCATGCACACAAGCAGAATTAGGCTCAAGCTTGCAGTTGTATCATCCATGCTCCATGGGAAGGCTCAGTCAACTGCAATGCTCACAATACATTTGTAGCACTCGATTGAAGTACATGCATTTTTGGTTTGAAAAGTTCTTTTGAAATTAGACTCTGTTTTCTAATAATCTCAAAAAAATTGCTGCTTGGATGATTTTCATTTCTCTGTAAAATGACAAGTGATACTTCAGTTTTTAGCAAAAGGTTAATGTTAAGTCTCCAAACTTTATAAATTGTACTTTCTCCATAAAATAAACTATTGCATGCTGGTGTGTAAGATTAGCGAGAAATGTTCACACTGTTGAAAATAGATGGATTTTGCATTTCAAGGTGACAAGTGCAATGTCAGACCCAATCAATCGATCACTGCATAATTATTATTGCAAATGATCCATATCCATGCCGCAAACCTTAAGGGGAATTTAATGAAGCAGTAAGCACATCAATAATAAGATCTACTTTGGTCTCTATTAAATCTCATGATTCATAAATATCCTGGCATGTTTTATTCTTCCTTTAAATCCTGTGAAGACATCTAAAAAGTGAATGCTTGAAGGCTACTATTTAACACTTCACTAAAGACAATTCTAAGGCTTTCAGAAAGATTTAGGCTCAATATCAGATCCCTCTTCACATAGAGGCTAATGGAATCCAATAGTCTACGGATAGAAACAGAACAGAGTTCCTCTACGAAGTCAGAAACAAGGTAGACATTTTCATCTCCCTTCTCAAATTTGAATTTTCATGAGGAAAGCCCCTGCAAATAGCAACTGAGCTGGTATCCGATGCCCAAGAGCGAGAGGAGTGTTTCTTCTTGATGAGAGAAAGAGTAGACTCTGGCAGGAGTTTGCCTGCCTACACTGTTTTGTTGTGAATTAGGAAAAGGCACCCTCCTCTGGGCAGGCTGGAAGGTGTAAAAACTGACAGCTTATCTCATCTTTGTGCAAAGAAAATGGCACCCTTGCCTCTGGGGGGATGCAGCTTCAGACCGTGGTACGTGGTTTGATAAGGGGGGCAAGGGGAGCAAAGATCGGATTTCACCCTTGGCTCCATGCCTCGGTGCAATTCACCAACTGTACAGTCCTTGGACTTAGGATGCAGACAGACCAGAGCCAAACGGTTCTGGTTTAGAAGTCAGAAATTGCAACTCATCGCTGCTAATGTTGGGCATTAGCCAAGTTCTAACATCAAGAGGGGCTTGGGACAGCAACAGGCCTGGGAGCAAACTCAGCATTTGTCTGTAGTGGCAAAGAAAAACATTTAAAAAATATGCCATACATTGAATACCTATTCTACATGCCTTAAATTCTTGCTTTCACAAAACGCATCTTCTAATAACCTCATAATAAACTTTCATCTTTGTCTTAACTATTACGATCTTTTCAAAAAGTGTCACTTTTTAATATGTGGTTTACTTTCCTTATATACATGGTTTGATTGTATAAACTTGGCTGCATCGTATCTCCCTCTCTGAGCCTCCTTCTTGCACCTAAAATTTTCCGATGTCACTTATGTATGCACTGCTATATTCTATGATTAGTATTATCAATGCTCTGGAATGTGACTTAGAGATTTTGGGCCATCACTTATGAGTATTATTTTTTTCCTGAATTCCGTCTTATTCAATGAGTAGTACATTCTCCAATCACGATGCTGCATCATGAATTCCTCCAGGCTAAAGGAGAGCTGGCACAGCACAGGCTTAGTTTCTTTCTGTGCCATGCTGGTGCAGAAGGAATAAAGTCATGGCTATGGGAACGGGTCCTACACAAGCCAAGAAATGTCTGCATGGAAACTTCCAAATGAAAGCTTGAGAAAATGTTTAGTATATTTAAATAACTTAGGACCACGTATCCTTGTACCTATTAGTTTTGGGTTTTGTTTTCTTTTTCCCCTGTGTTTCTGATTTCCCTGGGAAATAATCTTTGGTTGGGTCATAAAGTACTAGCTTTTCTCTTTTTAAAAAATACTTTGGGACACCTGGGTGGCTCAGTCAGTTAAGTGTCTGCCTTCAGCTCAGGTCATGATCCCAGGGTCCTTGGATTGAGTCCCACATCAGCTCCTTGCTGGGCAGGGAGTCTGCTTCTCCCTCTGCCTACTGCTCGCCCTACTTGAGCTGCTCACTCTTGCTCTCTCTCTCTCTGACAAATAAATAAATAAAATCTTTAAAATATATAAATACATAAAAAACACTTTATACTTGCAAGCTAACCTCAAAATGCTCAAGTTTAGATCCCCACCAAAAATGCCTGAGAATGAGTCTTCTCAAACTCCAGCAAGCATTCAGTATATTATCTTTCAAAAATTTCTCTCAATTTGAAAAAAAAAATGGTCTTAGTTTACATTTATTTGACATTGGGAAGGATGAACATCATATCTTATATTTATGGCCATTTGATTTTCCATCTGATTCATCTGTTTATCCTCCTTTGCCCACTTGGTACATTTTTAAAGTTGTTACTGTTCATTTCATTAATATTTATCATGGGCTATGTTAAAAAGAAAAAGAACATCCAACAATAAAGAAATGGGTAAGTAAATTATATTATATCCAAATGCTAAAAAATGATACCAACTTTAAAAACTCATGTTTTCAAAAATATGTAGTAACACTAGAAACTATTCCTAAAATAATTTGTATGAAACTATATTTCTAGTGTGACTCTAGTTTTTGAGGAAAAAGGATATACAAGTAAATTCAACTATATTGATCTTTTAAAAGATGCAGAAATACATCAAAACATTAACAGTTGTGAGTGACAGGTTTGGAAGATTAATGTTCTTATTCATATTTCCAATTTTATAATGCCCAGTTATTACTTTTGTTTTCATAAAGAGAGTAATCATAATTCTTTTTAAAAGGAGATTTCATGGGCATTTTCTTCTACCCATTTTTCAGGATGTGGATACAAAGACTTGATGTTAATTCATTCCTTTAGAGTCCGAATTTAAAATCTGCTTTTATCTTCTGTTTTCTTTCCTCTTCATCCCTCTCTGAAGCTTTTTTTTCCCCCTCTGCTTGCGAGTTTTATTTAGTAACGGGGGGGGAAAAGGAGCCTAAAGTCTCACATTTCAGTGCAAAGCATTGAGCTAAGCACTAAAAATGGTTCTGTCGATTCATCCTCATGCTTCTTCAAGTATTACCCTCCATTTTAAAGTGGGTTTAGTAAAATGTCCTAGGCCACACAGTGAGCAGCCGGTACAAAATGAATTTGAACCCATATCTGGCTGGCTCCAAAACTCCCTGCTCTTTAAACCACTTCCCACTGTGGATAGATGGGAGGTCATCCCTGCAACTGTGTACACCGTCACTCACCCTTGCAGGGGATGTGGTTTGTTGTACTAACAGCGGTAACCGTGGTAATAGGTAACTTTTCCCAAACACCTACTACCTGCTATGCATGATTCTGAGGACCCTTTTTGCAATGCATGATTTGATTTCACCACACCCTTTTAAAAATAGTGCTAGGCAAAAGTGACATGCAAAATATTTAGCAAGCAAGATCGTTTGGGCACTGACCCACTAGAATGAAGGAGCAACTAACAGAAAAGGCTGCTGGCTGGAAACAAACCAGGATGGCCACTCAGCAGTCCGGCTCAACGTCAAGACTATAATGTCATACACTAAGAAACTTGTTGTCACCTGCATGTGATACATGATTGTGATGTTTAAGAGTGCCGACGCGTGTGTGCGTGCACAATCTCTTTCTTTCATGAAGTAAAGTAGTACAGCTGTTTTTGCTTAATGTTACAAATGACAGAATGAGTATGAGTCTTTGCCCCTTTCATTGGTTTAAAATATTGAGGGTTTCAGGGAAAATCTGAAGCTATCATGCATATGAAAACAAAACAAAAAACAAAACAACAGCAGCAACAACGACAAAACCCAAAACACCCCCCTCCCCTCTTCCTCTCAATCCCCCATTAACTAATTGTGTTCCTCTTCTCATTTGTAGCACTTGCCTCTTTGATTAGCCTTTTAATTTAGCACATTAACAACACTCTCTTTACTTGAATACTCCATCACTGAGCTCATTTAAGTCGAATGCCCTTGAAGATACTTGAAATTCCTAACAACACTCACCATTATTAAACCGTTTTGTATTTCTGGTCATCAACCGGAGGTGTCTGGTACTGGACAGACTGAACCTTGTGGAAAGCACTGTGATTTATTCAAGGAGTCCCCATCCCATTCTCCCCAGCTCTGCAGGTGACCTAGCAGCTTCAGTGTTCCACACACTGTTCCTTTTTTTGAGTTTCTCCTTTATCCACCCCCTTCCCCATCAGAGTTTTTTGGTAAATGAGCACGAGAAGTGTGCTGATTCAGCATCGTGAAGGAGTCATTGTAGAGGTCTGAGGATCAGGTCGCTTTGAAAATAGGGATCAGAGCTGGATGCGGAGAAGCAGTGGGTGTAGTACATATGTGTGCTCGCCTCATGAGTGGCAGCAAAGTTAAAGTGGGTAGAATTCAATTATTTGTAGCAGATGGAGAAGTGCTTGAGATCTAGGAGAAAAACAACTACTTAATGCTCCAACACTTTTCAAGGAAAAAAAAAAAAGGTCACTCCCTTAGTCTTCTCCCCAACTCTCCATAGCTCCTCCTGCCCCTTGCTTTAATTCTAGAATGTACGGCAGGTGTGGGTTTCTAATATTACATGAAGTGCTATGCAGCTCTAACCCAGCGTGATCTGGCTCCTGCACCTCTCAGAACTCCCTCTCTGGCCACACTCCCTTGTACCCCGAGCTTTGGCCAACCTGGCCTTCCAGAATCTTCCTTGCACTCAGTGTCCTCCTTGCTACAACCTCTACCTAGCAGTTTCCTCCCTGATAGCAGCCTCCTAATCCCAAGTCCCAGCTGAGAAGACCCCTTCTTAGACAAACAATGCCCGATGCCACCTTTCCTAATACCCCTCCCATTACGTACTACCCAGGCACCCTTGTGGTTTGGGTCTTAGCCCTTACTATAAGCTGCAATTATAATGTTTATTTATTTGTATAGCGGGCATCTGTTGTTTTTACCTAACCATCATTTATTTCTCCTTCTGGTAACAGCTCTTTAATATTTCCTGGGAAGCCACCTCTTCCCTACTCGCAGTTCACGTTTTCTTGGAGCTGAGCCTACTCTTACCTCAGATTCTGAACACTGAATGTTTTACCCAGGCATGGACATTATGTCTCAGGAATCGGTTGGGTGTGGGTAGTTGACCTACCCCAGGGGCAAGAGAATTGCTCCCAGAACTTCTCTCAGAACCCCCTACTTCTTGGATGAATGTGGTCCGTCCATCAGGGCTGCCATCATAGTGCATGTCAGCTGGGAACCACCTCTGGCCACCTCGGCCACCTTGTGGGGGAAGCATACAGGAAAGTGGACCTGAGAAACTAAGTCTGAGTCCCAAGGACATGACTTGATATCCACGTCCCCTTAAACATCTACCTTTGGACTTCTCAGATATGTGAATCCATATATTCCCCTTTTGAACTCAACTTAGTTCTGCAACCATGAGTCTTAGCTAAAACCCTTTATCTACTGGTTTTGCTCCTTTGTTGGCACATGTGCTTTATTCTGTTCTCTTTTATCTGTCTCCTGAATTACATACAAGTTACATGAGTACTGGAACCATATCATGCTCCCTTTGTCCCCAAAACTCAGGGGACATAATATCTGACACATTGGAAATTCTCTGTAATTATTTTTGAGCAAATAAGTGAATGAAAAGAAAACACGTTTCTATTTGTTTAGTGATACATCAAGATCCTGTAAATATAACCATCATCAATAAACATACTTTGAGCTCCCACCTAGTGCGTATCATGACATTCACGTACAGAGAAGTAGAGAGAAGGCTCGGGACACTTCTTCCATGAAAGGACTCACAGTGTAATGCAGAGAATTAGAAAAGAAACAGCCAAATGTAAGACAGCATGCAACTCCATATCACTGATAAAAATTTAGCCAAATTTTCATTTTGTCATGGGTCCTAGCTATTCTAGCTAGAACAAATTACGAACTTTGCCAGTAAAATATAAATAGATTTGCAAATAAGAAGAATTGCAGGTCACTCTTTAATAGTAAAAAGATTATTCCGCAAGGAACATTTGCCTTTGATGTACTGGAAAAGCAAAGTCTGTACTTCAGGTATTAAGAGATGGGGACAAAACTTTTGGGTAACCAGAGAAAGCAAATAATCTATATTGTATCCATAGTAAGGTATTTAAATATAAGCAGAGAGTTCTTCCTGCCTCTTCCCCACTCTTTTATATTCTGCTCTTATCAAAGGGTATCTCCCATTTCAGCCATACCACCTCATCCACTGGCAAAGACACTGGAGTGGGATAAAAAATACATCAATAATAAAAAACTGTAAAAGGGATACAGAAATCCCCACATCAAGGTACCTAGAGGTGTCAATCCAATATATAAAATGCAAAAGTCTGACTCTAAGTGATAAAACCATGAGGAACATAAGATTCAGAACGCGGAGACAGCCATGGTGTATGCTACCCACTGCACACCACCATGTGAAATAGCATTACATCTCTCCCAAACATTTCCAGATCTTCCTCTTCCTTCCTACACCTACCTCTCCTTCCCAATTGTTTTCTTGCATTTCTGCCTAAGATGCCTTTGGATAATAAATGGAAAGCACAATCTACAATTTTTCCTCTACTTGTCCTAAAAGCTTCATGTTCCTTAGTTGTCAAAACAATGCTCTATTGCTTCCCGAAATTATCTTGTTGGTATTGAATATCAATTTTTTCAATTTGTTCTTCTCTGAATGGGGACACAAGGTTTGTACAGAAACTAATTTGCTTATGTCGTTCAAACCTGCATCGTTTGATCAAGTATTTGTCTGGAGGTTTGTGAAATTTTCTAAAGGTGTATGTATGAAACACTGCTCCAAATGTAAAATGAAGAATAAAAGGGCTGCTTCACATTAAGTCGGTTTTTTACCATCTGCCAGAGCTAAAGAACCTGCAGAGCTGGCCAGTAACTATGTTTAAAAGTTAAACATAAAGTCTCTAGAACCTTTTTATATCAACATACATAAGGTTTTACCTGTATATATACACAGGCAATATATACATATCATTATATATATACCAACATCAGAAAGGACTATAAGCCTCGTGCCGAGAATTTCCTACTGAGAGAAAGCATTGGCCCATTTTATTTTGTTTCCTTCGATGTAATGCCATGTTTTTGCTGCCCTATATAGACGACCCATTATTTTTGCAAGAATCTTTAGACACAAGAATTCAATGAGTTTAGTGTCATTATTAGATTGGAAAGAAAAATGGATGGGGCTTTATGATACAAATCACTTTACAGACAAAGAGGAATGTGCATGTAAACAGAATTTCAGAAAAATACAAAAAAAGTACCGATCAATTTACATCAATGGCTTCTGGGTGCTCAAGCGGAAAATAACGTATTACTCCCTCTGCCAGAGAGAGTCTGCAGTGAGTAGAGGCCATGAATGGTTAAGCCAGAGGGAGAGAAGATGTAAGTCATAAATGAGCTCCCATTCATTAACTTTCGGTCCATCCAGTTTCCTGCTCATCACGCAGAAGGCTGGGATGCTTATCCCAATCGGCCTTCTTGTATCTGAAGAATACCTACATGAACGGGTACCTCCAACTCAGAGATGCTGGGAAAAATGTTTAAAAATATCCTGTAGCAACAGTACAGGTGCTCCTTTGTTGGACTGACGAAGAGGAGGTGGGCTGGGTTTGGAGGAAGAGAATGGCGGTTGAAGTGTTGGAGAGAATGGGAGTATGTTTGGAACTCTGAGCTGTCCCTGGGGATATAGAGACAAAAGTGGAGATTTCAGTATAAATTACAGTCAAGAAAGATAAGGAATGAGTAAGGATGGGATTCTTCATCACAGTAACCAGTGTCGAGTGGGTCCATTTTTCTGAGCCCCTAAGACATACGGTGACCACTGTGGGTGCCAAATAAACTCGCCAGGTCAACAGAAATGAATTTCTGAATCAGAATTCTTTGGGGGAAAAGGAATCATCTTTGTATTCCTGAGGCATTTTTCTACAAAGCAGTCCAGTCGTAGAAAACATAGAAATTCTCAGCATCGGGATAAAGCAGTGAAATCGTTCTCCCCACAACAGCAACAAAAAATGTTTTCTTTGGTTGCTACCAGAAATTTCTAGCACAAGTTCCCACAAAAAGAAACCATTCGATTGATGGGCCAAGAAATATGGGGGAAAACAGAGCATACTCAGGCTTCCAAAGCAGAACTAAGGAGTCACAATGAAAAAGGAGGCCGTCCTAAAGTTAGATTTGGCAAAGGAGAGCGTGTATCTGAGGCAGGAACAAATAATTAGCAAATCTGCGAACTGCAGGCAACAGGTGATTAATGTTCACCATCAACCTGCCATTTTCAGCTCTTCAGAATTCTCAGCCTAGCCTCTGCTTCACTGTATATTCCCCAAGGCGCAACTAATGACTGGCATACAGTCTGTGCTCAATAAAGGCTTCATAAATAATCAACAAACTGAACGAGTGAATGTTTCATGTATATATTAGCACCATGCTAGGTCCTGGGAAAGATTTATACAAACAGAAGCAACCGGCAATTAAAGAATGGGTTAAACTGTGGAGAACACGTATGCTGGAACACCATCCAGGCAAACATGAAAGATGTTGCTGTGGAAAATATCTAATGGCACCAAACGTTAAGTGATGAAAGCAGGTTACAAAACAGTCAGTTCTACAACAGTGTGATCTCATTTTTTTCAAACAGAATATTCCCTCTCAGAGGCTTTCTTTTTCCCTTCTTCACATTTTAATGTATCTGAACTTGATATGTGTTTTACAATTGATATGGCCTTTTGGTGTGATGGCATTGCAGCTGCTACGCGCGCGCGCACACACACACACACAGACACACAGAAACAAACAACAAACCCTCCTAATAAATCAATGGTATGCCATAAAATCCTTGTAATCAATGTTGCTTCCAAATTGGGAAAATAAATGTGCATGAACTTATGTGTGTGCTAGAAAAACATAAGAAATCAGTGTTAATATTTTGGTATATGTATTAGGTGCTACAAGAGTTAGTGCTATTTATTTTCTTCTAGTTGCCTACTTTTACTACAAAGGGCACATGCTTTGTTGGAAATAAAGTGGCAAGAAAATTGTTAAAAGAAGAGGAAGAGATATTGTTCTGCCCTAAAGGGGTTTAAATAAAATTGGTTTGATGATCCCAGAACATAAAACCACCTGAGTCTGTATCTATAATTTATGCATAAACTCTCATCTATACAGAATTTATAAATCTGGCATTCTATAACCGACTTATAACCAATTGCTAGAATTCAGAGCATAGAACAGAGAAAGCTTTAGGCATTCAGGAAAGAGAATGGGCAGTTCACAAGAGGTCCCCCAAATGCCCGGGATGGGTGAAAATGCAGGAGACAAACTGAGAGTTCAGCTACTTCCAAAGTTTGCTGAGAGCAGTTTGAGAAAAGAATGTTCTGGCTGGTGGAGATCTGGCCAAGGGTAACACACCGTGGGGGGTTACAGACTCCCAGGACCCTGTAGATACATTTTCGTTTACTCTTTCATTTTCTTTCTTTCCAGTGATTGAACCACATTGTCAAAAGCAGCGGTGCTGCCTAGTGGGGTTACTGTTTCCCTCCCCTGCCTATTCAGCATCGCTCCGAGATCCTCTGCCTGTTGCTCTTTTCCACCCACTTTTACATTAGATATGTACGTATAAAACTCGGTTTATAAAAGGATGTGGAAAATCATATGAGTAAATGTGATGAAAATGATTAAAATGTGATAAAATGATTAAAAGGTTAATATAAAAATGGCAGTATTTTAACTACAAGTAAAAAGAACAGAGGAAGAGTTCTTGGTGCACAAACGAGAAAGTTCGAGTAGAAATAATAAAATAGAAATGGTTCTCTGTTTTAAGAGGGAAAAGTAAAACAAACAAACAAAGTCAAAAGCAAATACCCATCACAGTGGAGTTTCATGTGGGGCCCCTTTGGTCCAGGACCTGAGGAATAGGGTAGATGGGACCTTATCTCCCAATCCAATGAGCGAGTGTCAATGGGCAGCTTGCTCTGCCAGCCCTGGGAAGACACAGCTCGTCTGCATCCCGGGAAAGACTAATATGGTGCAAGTGAATCAGCAGGGCACTGAGAGGCTGTACGGGCCGAGGGGCTTATCTTACTCTAGGCGACGTGTTGCCTGGAACCCCGCACAGATTTGGGCCTCAGTCTAAGTGACTTCCCTGCTTTTTCTGGAAGTCCCCAGGGAAAGCTGTTTCCCTCTTCTATGGCACCCGAGTTTGGTGAATCTAAACTGCTCAGACGTTAGCAAAACAGTGCCAAAGAACTCAACTTTCTTTTCCCTGTACACCAACTTGCCCTCATACTGGGGAAATGAAGCACAAGAGAAACTACCAAACTTATTTTTATTTTTTAATAGGAAAAACTTCTTAAAGAAATGTAAGGAAAGGATCTACGCATGTTAACTGGGGCCGAAAGGCTTCAATGTTGCACCATCTGCAACTGCATTACCAGACGGGCTTACGGGAGCTAAACTGTGCTTTTCATTAGTATTCTTCCGGAGCGTTCCGTTCACACCCTGAGAAGACAGTCCCCAAAGACGAAAATGACTGAGTGGGTATGGAGGAAGAGAAAGAAGATTCTACCCCACCCGATCCCACACCTCCCAAAGAAAAGTTTTCAATCCAAATAAACACATACTTGCTGAGATCGTGTGCAATTAACACAGGTGCATATCAAGAGACTAGTTAACACATTTAAGAAACAATGACAGGAATAAACTGGATGCGGGATGTGTTTAACTGTGTCTCCGTGTCCCTTCATTTTCATTTTGATACCTGTGAGAGAGCAGCAAACGCTATTTTCATACATGGGTATAGCTGAGACTCATTTTCCTCAAGCAACACAAGCTCTAAAACAGAGATATCAGCCACACTGAAAGTATCTTTATTTACAGACTAGAAGGCAACAGCAGAACCTCCGCATTAAAAAGGAAGAAAAGAAAAGAATGGAAAAACCCTCCAAACCTCACAGCGTTACTGTTAGCTCACTAATTCATATCTCCTTAAACAGCATGGATCCAGCTGTTCCCATTTAAAGTCTCTGCCATTTTTTGAATGCAGACCAAAAAATCTGAATTAAAGATGTAAATGGAATACTTGGGCACAGGGCAGGAAGGTAGTAGACATTTCTCAATTTGATAAATGCAGTTAATAAAAACATGTAGCACCAAAAAGCATCGGTCAGAAAGAGGAAAGCAGGAATTGGGAGGCTCAGGTTTTAAAAGTCACGGATGGACTAATTACCAGAAATCGGGTTAGCCAGATTTTAGGACCTAGGAGAGGGCCAGGGCTGGCAATGCCTTTCCCCCACTGCGTTGATCTGCAAACATGTGTGTGAGTTAAGAGCCAGCAAACTTAATAAATAGAATCAACAACACCACTTAGCAACTCAAAGAAAAAGTGTGACCAGCAAACCATTACTCACCACAGTGGAACTGAAATTTGTTTACAATTAGCCAGAATCCAACCACAAAACAAAAACCAAAATAGACTCCTTTTCTTGAAATACTAGCATACTAATTTCTCTAATAATTGATGCTATGACCTCATGTGACAAGTTTTCCTAGTGCTTAAAGAAAATCCACATTTGTAAACATTCAAAATTTTAATCGATTCAGCCTCCACCGTCACAATTAAATGGTATGAGAATTCTGGTGTCTTTAGGTAAAACTACCTCTGTTATGTTCATGCTAAGTTTATGCTATTCTGCAGTTTTGTATTTCCAAACACGTCTTTCGTGATAGGCAAGTTTGAAGAGGAACTTGCCCTAAAATGAAAACAAAATAATAATAGAGACAGTCTGTCCCCAACTGGCAGAAGCCATTGTATTGCATTGTGCAAAAATAAACCAGGTGGAAATGAAGCAAAAGTCACTACAAAGGAAAATGTCCACAAGAAAAGAGGAGGGAAGGGGGGGGGGAGTCTAAACCACAAAGCTCACTGAGGGGGAAGCAGGCTGAGACACCAGCAGAGGTCACAGAACGACTTGATTAACAAAGAAGTCGACAAAAAGGCTTTCTTCCTTCCAGCAAAGGCAAGTTCTCGGATCTGAGTTGAGCTAGAAAAGTAACTGGAGGGAGGAGAATAAAAAGGGGTTTTTCTAAGTATGCTGAACAGCAGAAACCAACACTGATGATGCTGATGGAAAAGACAAGAGTTTGACGTGGCACATGCCTCCCTCCCTTGGAAGAGGGGGACACCCGTCTTGCACAGGAGATCACAGAGCTAGGTCTTGGTCCCTCGGCTGATAACAGCACACAAGTCCTTCAGTGGCCAAACTAAACCAGGACGTATATTTGTCCCCAAAACATGATTAGGGAATTTTTCTAAGCCTTTTGTGCCAGGTTGCTATTTTTCTAAATTGCAACAACAGTAAAAATCGTAGTTCATAACTACTGGTTTCCACTTCAACGTCTGTATGTGAATACCATCTCCTAAAACACACACACACACACGAATGGTGACAATACACCTCTCAGTGAGCCCAGACAAGTACAGGAAATCCACCTTTTTAAAAAACCAATCTTGCAAAATACACACATACGAACACACACCTGGTTAAGGCAAACACCACACACTGCTCTCATCTACAACACTCGGCCCCAAAATGACAAATAAGTAGTCACTTGCAAGAGAAAACAAAACAAAACAAGATGAAACAAACAAACAAAAAACACCACTACTCAGAACAATTCGTTCTTCGTAATTAAGTAAAATTCCACACAGCTACAAGTGATGCAGAAATTGCTTCATGCCTGAACCGTCTTTTCCAGACCTTTTCTTTCTTTTCTTTTCTTTCTTTCTTGTTTTTTTTTTTTCCCCCTGAATTCACCATCACAATGTTTCAAGACAAGAGAAAGCCATGCATTCCCCCCACACATTTTTTTGTTTCCTTTTTGCAACTGAAAATAAAATTGCAGCTTAATGCTAATGAAGCAGGTCTTGCCTAAACTCCCACTGGAAATGCAAGCACATGTACTGTAGCAGTGCGAGATGATTCTGCCACAAGCATAATCACCTTACACAAAATGCGATTACTCTGCGCTGCAATCTTTATCCCCGGAGTCAATTTATTAATCAGAGAGAAAGAGAGAAAAGAGAGATAGATGGGGAGAGAGAGAGATAGAGAGAGAGAGAGGGAGAGAGAGAGAGAGAGAGAGGGAGAGGGGGAGAGAGAGAGAGAGAGAGAGAGAGAGAGAGAGACTACCTACCCACAAATACATCATCATCTTGAAAGAGAAATCAAGGGCTCTCTGTCAGCAAACAGAAGTCTCCTTACTTCACCAAGAGTATCTGGAAGAAAAACTGAAACCAGTGGGTAGGAAATCTTGCCTTTTTCCTGTCAAGTCCTCAGAGCCCCTCTTCTTTCCTTACACAAGGTTTGGTGTGCTTGTTTATGAGTTTATGAGGATAGCATTCCTTCAGTGGCACTCTGTGATGTGACTTGCTTCAGGCTGCCTCCCTCTCTCTCCCTCTCTCTCAGTCTCTCTCTCTCTCAGTCTCTCTCTCTCCCCCTCTCTCTCCCTCTCTCCCCTTTTCCTTCCTAACTCTTGCCTTTCCTCTCTTTCCTGTCAAGGCTGCTTAGGTAACAAATTCTTGGTGTGGCTGCTTAATGAGCAAATCCGGACACTTTAGGCAGCCAGCAACAGTGTCGAGAACAGACCCTGGTGATACTGGTGGTATTAATAATAATAGCGATGGTGTAATCATAAACAGGCGGGCACTACACCATTTCCTGACGGCTGGTGGGAGGTTCACGGAAGTCCCCACTGGTGGAATTTACAGGAAGGCGGCCGATCCTCTTGAGGCAAGCGCATCTGCACAGAGCCGGTGACTCTGGGAGGCCAGCGTCTGAGAATTTTTTTTTTTAAACTCAAAGTAAAGCTCCAGCCGCAGTGAAAGGAACATGTGCAGCAACCGGCTTCCCCTTTATCTCTTTAAATGTACTTCAGATAAAAGCAGCATCCAGTCTGGTCAAGGCCTCCCCAGACTCATTGCTCTTTATACCACACGGCTCAGCACACTTGTCTACAGCCATCTACCGACTCCGCCGTGTCATTGCGGGCTCCCGGGCTGCCTGCTGCCCGCGCTGCAGCTGCCGCTGCCCATTGCTGTGCAGGGGTGGCCGCCTCCCTGTGCAGGCTCTCAGCGAGGGTGTGTACCGGGACCCGGGAAGGAAGGGGGGCTTTGGGGGGAGGGCCGTTGGGGCTTCTGTGCCAATTCAGCAAATCGAAAACAAAACCAAACCCCACCAACTAAACCCAGCAAATGGAAAGCCTCAAAAAAGACTTGCTAACACAAATGTTTAGCCTTCCTAACCTACAGATGGAGATTTGGAGATTATACATATGCCCTCATTAGGAGACCAGATCTTGGGGGGGGGGGGTGTGTGTGTGTGTGTGTGTTTCTTCTTCCTTCTCCGTGATCCTTTGCAATTGCAGACCTGGGAAATTTTGCAGTGTGCATAAAACTTGATCATTTCGACAGGCTCTCCCTACAAAAATCCACAGGCTTGGATGCACAGTTAAGATTTCCCGAAATTATCCAAATTTTTTTCTTCCCTGAATCAATTCTCCTTTATTAGTTGTTCTTTCTAATCCATTTTAAATTGTATACTTTATCTTGAAAATTATCTCCATTACTGAAATACATCATGAGCGAGAGGATGGGGAATGCAATTTGCCCGGCATATTAATTGATGCAGTGCTCAATTATTGATATATGGATAAAGGAGGAATTAATATTAAAATACATCTCATACTTTAGGGGAGAAGGGGAAAAACGATCTCTTGCTGGACTCTGAGTTTTGACCATTAGTTATCTATTTACACATCACACAGAGAAACTGCCTAACTGAGCCCCTAGTTGATTTCTAAAACTGCACAAGGCAAAATGTCACCTAAATAATTAAAATGCATTAGCTAAATTGTGGAATCATCTGCAGCACCGGGCAGGTGGCAAGGCACCTGTTAAAATAGCCCATAGGTAGTCGCATCAAGATGCATAATGGCCAAGCAGTTTGGGGAGAAACAATGCCAAGCCATGCTATTAAACCAACAGTGATGGAGAGATCCTTGGAGCTGGCTAGCTCCGAGTGGCAAGAAAATAACCACACAGCCACCAACTGGTAAAATCTCCACTGGGATGGAGAGTAGAGTGGTCAACTGTCCTGGTTTGGCAGGGGCCAGGAGACTTCCTGAGATGCAGGTCTTTCAGTGCTAAAAACAGGGCAGCCCCAGGCAAACCTGAAGGGTTGGTCACTCTACTTGGGAGAAGTACTAGACACACTTTGTCATTATGGTTAAGAAAAATAGGGAATGCATCTTCCTTTTTATTTTTGATGATGGAGATCACCCTTATGTATGATCTCCACTAATTCTAGATTTGCACAGAGGACAAAAATGTGTCCTTCCTGATAGGAAAACTTGGGGGTAAATATCTTTAAATATTTACATGCATGTGTTCATTTATTGATTCCACAGATACTCTACTGAACACCTGCTCTGTATCAATCTCCATGTAGGTACTTGGAATGCAGTGGTGGTGAATGCGTGATGCAGATGTTTCAAATCTGTAGATAGCAAATAGCCTGGAGATGCATTTCATTGGACCAATTCATTTTTTGTCATATTTGCCATAAATATTTGCCAATATTTAAAAACCAGGAGATTTCTAATGAAAACCTGCAAGTATATGTTTTTTGGAAATATTAGATGTGATCCAGCAATGTCAGAGTGACATTTTCACAGAGATGACAATGGGCTCATAATGAGTTTTCCACAACCCGCACCACTCCCGATTGTCCCTAAGATCAGATGTTACTGAGCAAGTGGATTTGCTAATTTGCCTTATGTGCCTGGCCTTTGTAAGCATATAAGTTTGTAAATGCCTCTTGATCTAGGATGTAAGAACACACACATGCACACACACACACACACACACACACACACACACACACCCTGAGCTTCAGATATAGAGTTTATATAGAATGTTTACAATGAAATCTAATGCTTATTTTATCTTCAGTGTTTCCTAATCTGAATTAAGATATTGGTACATTATTGGGAATGGCTAGATAGACAGACAGGAGAAAGAGAAAAAGAGGGAGGGAGAACGAGAGAGGGGGAATATATCACAGTGTGTGTATATTTTATACTTACTCTATGCTCATTTTCCACAATGAGAGTTACAGGGCACCTATCTATCCTACTACATTTGGGTAGAAATCTCATTTCACTAAGGGCAAGTGAGCTCTGGAGACCCGATGGGCTCTAGTCCTTGAAACTCAACTTGCAGAAAAGTATCATCATCTCCAAAATCCCCTCGCCTTCTCACATGGGCATTGATGTCAGTTAATCGTTGCATGGAGCTCTAATTCCTACAAGTGGTTCCACTGAAATCAACTAAAAGGAACAATGAGTCTCTTTAAGTTAGAGGTTAGTTGATTTATGCAAATTCACTTTCTTTTTCCTCTTGAAGGTGTTCACAGAAGGATAATTTGTTCAAAAGCATAGTCATATGCTTTTCTTTCCATATTTTTTCCTTTCTTCCCTCCACCATCACTGCCCCCAACTCCATTGCATGGCACAAGGCAATACAAAGATATAAAAGCAATGTTTTTTTTTTTCTCTTTCTGTTAGTTAAGTCTAAGTCAAGTAACATGTAAGTGATCCATTTGACCAGTATACTGTTGTGTTTTATTTAGCTGTATCTGAACATCTTTAAACTTGAATTATGCTCTCCTGGTCACATAGTCCCCACATGTCTTGATTGTATGATACCAGGTCTGCCTCATTCACTCACTTGTCTAAGTTTCGTAGGTATGTGAATGACCTTGGGATCAGAAGCCCATGGGAGGGATTAGAGCAGGTGACCTGAAAGGTGAGTGGGAGAGAGAAGAGCGTCTTTGAGAGATAACCTGGTGGGGAGAAGGCGGTCCGAAGATGGCGAATGAAGCAGACATCTCTGCATCTTGAGAACAAGGTAGATGCACGGTGCTCCCAGGCAGGCTGGATGTTAAGGGCCAGGGTTTCTAGCTTCGCTACAGAGCCATCATTGATAAGAAAGATAGAGAAATAACTGAAAAACCACCAACCCTAAAGAAACCATGGGCACTGGGTAACTGGTGTTGCCATAGTAACCACTACACCTGATGGTGATCCATGACCCATCCCCAGTGCCTTCTTCGTACTGCCATCTGTACCTCCAGACCCTTGCACATGCCTAGGAAGAGGGAGGGCTGTGAGACAGTTGAAAGTGAATACTTTGCCCAATGGATAGGATAAGAGACTAGATTTAAAATTAAGCTGATTCAAAATAATGAAATAAATTATTTATTGCATATCTTAGTTAATGAACTGATTTATCATAAAAGTTCAAAGAAAGCCAGCAAGTAAATATGTCTGACCATGGAGAAGTAGATACACAGCCTAGACGTGGTAGCCTATAACTAATCGAGGGATTGGTACCGATTATTTCTTGGGTTTTTTTTTACATTTAATCTTCAGCTTCTGATAGCATAGAGGACTCCCCTGATTGTGCTTTCTCTCCCTCCTCTCAGCTTGCACCCATTCATCCTCCCACCTGCTTGAACATGTGGCCCCTCCTCAAGGAATGAGATTCACCCAAGATGGTGAAACATTTTATCACTGTGACACATGCAGGAGACAGCTGTTTCCCATAAATCACGGTTGGGAGGTGTTACAATTCCTCTACTCTGGAGTCCAGAGGTTAAACAGACGGAATGGAACATTCAGTGGGCTGCCCCCTCGGGGGGTGTCAGCAAATTATTTTTATGTTTGAAATTCTGCTCATAACTAAATTGATTATTCAATCAATTCCTCAAACCTTGTTCCTTGAAATGAGCAGACTGACATTTTCTATTTACTGCCACCCCCAAAACTTCCATTTTAAATGATTTTAATAACAAAGTAAACACACTCAAATATTCAATTCAAAACCAATTTTCCCCCCTTTGCAACCTGGCTGGTAGGCCAGGAGCTGCTTTCACAGTGGATACATTTAAAGCTCCTCATTCTCACACTCAAATAGGAATTATTTTTAAATAATCAATTCAGTTATCAGCTTGACATCAAAATTAATCAATTGCAAAGCAATGGCCTAAAACCAACACTGATTAAGCTGCTGGTGACCTCTCCGTGTATGCAAGTGGCTTCTAATCTTCTATAGAAATCAAATACCCCTGGGGTCTATTAGATGATACAGCACAATCAGCACTGGACTTTCAATTTTATGAAAGAAAGTCTTCATTAAAAAGCTGAGTTACCAAACACTAAACTGAATGTGAAAAATGACTCGAGAAACCCAATGTAATCAGTGCTGGGGCCTTATTTAATTAATATGATTTCACAGTGCCCTCGCTTGACACTATTTTCTGCAAGGATGGGAGACCTGAGTGGGTAGATCAATTTTGAGCCAAAAGTTTTCAATTTTGTAGCAGCTCCAGTATCCTACCACAAGGCCAATGTTCCACTCAGTCCACAGAGCATCTGTATACCAGGGGATGGCTTCCAGAAAGGATCTTCGGCATCCCACAGAGACATATAATGACCACCGCCATTAACCAGACCCCAATAGCATGGAAAGAATCTGATCATTTCTTCTTCCCCGTAACAACAGTGGTTGTCCATATCCCATCCTGATCTCCCTGGCCACAGAGGCAAAAGCAGTTTCTTCCTCTTCAGGGGAAGTTCCAGCAATTCTTACTGCATTACCCTAAACTCTAGTGCCTTCAAAGAATATTTTAGGTCACCAAAAAGACTGACCTCAGCAGAGAGATGACTAGACATATGTTAATCAGTAAGGGCATTCCTATTCCTACAATCTCCAGGCAGGTAATTACTCAAACCATCCACATTAATTAGGCCAAGATCATCAGTATGATTTTTTAAATTATTTATTATGAAATATTTAACATACATAATTATTATGAAATGTGAACAATAATAAAGCCATCACTTAATTACCCAACTCCTCACTGGAGATACAGAACAAGGGTGTAGTGAAGTGCTCCATACATACTGAATCAATGAACAAATTAATTAATAAGTGCATACGTATCGCCCTCTAAACTGTTGCTACTTCTGTTCTCGTAATTAGGAATGAGTGCTTTTATTTTTCCAGCACTGGAAATTAATTTCTCTAAAGCCAGGCACATCCTCCTTTGGCTTCCCCATGAGGAACAGCCAAAGTTACACTGGCCAAGGTTTAGGATACAAACTGTGGCAATGGAGTGGAAACTGTACCCACATTCTGTCTCCAAATAGGGCCAGTGTGGCTAGAGCCAGAGACTGGCCAGGCAAGGAGCAGTATAACGCAGAGCCTTAGTCATCACAGGGCGGAGTTCGGGTTTGCTGCCAAGAGCAATGGGAAGCCACCAAGGGAATTCAGCTAGAAAATGACTTATATCCAAGGTCCCCCTGGCTGCTGACAAGGGATTCTGGCTCTGGGGCAAAACGAGAGGGGGAAGGCCAGTCAGGAGTTGGTTGCTGTTAAGTGTGGTGGCCTGGAGCACGTGGTGAGGGGGAGGCGTGAACCACGTGGTGTAATGAGCTATGCAAAGCATACCCTAATGCCAAAAGTTCACGTGGCGGCCAATTCCAACATGTTGACATGCAGGTGGACAAAATCAAGTAGTGAGTGCACCCCAAGAGAACAGGGACCAGGGTAAGAGGACATTGAAACAGCAAATCACCGAGGAATCTCTGAATTGGCCGGAGAGCTTAAGTAACCAGAGTGACAATGATCTGCAAACTTTATAACAAACATGAAGGAGAAAAACACACATTTCCTGGGGACTACAGCTCTGTGAAATCTGTTCAATACAAACAGTCATTTCTTTGGCATTGAAATCATAGTGAAGGCGGTTCTGCTGGGATAAAGACAGGTTACTCATTATGAGGACTTGGGCGTCAGAAGAAGCTACAAGAAGAAGGGCAAAGCAGTGGAGGGAAATAATCTATTTATACCCATGTTCAACAATCTGCCAAGATATTGCAGTGAGGATCTCTGCAATTGCTTGTCCAGCCTGCATGAAATTATCAGAGATCAACGCCACCCTTCTAGTGACTCCCAAAATTAAACGGAAATGGCACCTTTTATTTACATCACCTTTACTTTTTGATTGTGGTATTGCACTGATACAGTAAAGTGCACTATTTGTTTTAAAATAGTGTAGTAAAATATATATAACATAAGATTTACATTTTAACAATTTTAAGTGTATAGTTCAGTTGCGTTGAGTGCGTTCACAGTGCTGTGCAAACATCGTTTCCGTCCAACCACAGAACTTGTTCATCTTGCAAAACTGAAATTTTGTATCCATGAAACAGTAATTCCCCCTCGCCCTATCCCCCAAAAGCCCCTGCTAACCACCATAAAGTACACTCACTCCATTCCATAAAGTGTGCCAATCTTAAGTGTACAGCCTCGCACACATCACACAGCCCTGTATATAACTACTGCCCAGATCAAAAATTTGAACATATCAAGCTCCCCAGAAGTCTCTCTCCTGCCAAACTGGGCAATGTTTATTTTTCTCTCTCATCTTGGTTCTCTCTCCGTCATAATGCAAAAGCCTTTATGAGGTACTTATTCACTATGGCATTTTATTTTTCTTTATACAGAGGGAGAGAAACAGATGTGACACTTCCTGTATATTCTCCAAGAATTTACAACCTGACTTTGACAAGGAAGGACTTGGAGTTGCTGAGTGTCTCCTGTGCCTGGGGCTTGTGGTGGATGATGAAAGGCAGGGGTGCCAAGTATAAAATCGGTTCTGCCTCTGTAGATCTTCCCACATGAAGTGGGTGTGTATTGTTCTAATTGCGCTTACCCAGTGCTCCCCACGCTCCCTCTAGGAGCACACACAGGTCTTCCCTGGGGAAGAACCCTCCAAAGAATCCTCGGTGTGCATGGCCCCCTCAGCGCTGAGCCAGATATAGGAGTGGGCTGGTGATACTGGGCTTTGCTGGTGAACACAGGCAGTCCCCGCCCACAGGGGTTACTATAGAGATGGGGACAGCAGTCAGTGAGTCTGGTTTGAATCCTACATCTGACCTCCAACATCTGTGCCATCTTGGGTGTGTTAGGGAACTGAGCTGGATATCAGGGATAAAATGGGGGAGACACTCTCCACATCATGGAACTGCAGGGAGACTTAATGCGGTAACGAAAGCGAGATCATGCCACGGAGCATGCGGTACGCCTCTGCAAACTGCGTGCATTAGTATTAATGTTAACACAAAAATATTCACTATTTTAATTTTTACATTAAAGTGGACAAAAATCATACCACTCTAGCCCGTGTGCTCCTTGAAGACAAGAATGCTGTCTTACTTAGCTCTCTATTTCTAGTGTCTGACATATTATGGAGCCTTAGTGAACATATGTTGGACACATAAACAAATAATGTAATTCCATTTATAAATTTTGATCCTGCTCCCATCTCTTTCCCTATTTCACCTTGCTCTTTTCTCAATAGCTATATGGATTGGCTACCAACAAAGTAAATGATGTTATGGTTTAGAATTCTGATCACCCTCCCCATGCTGTGGTCCAGGAAGCAGTCTGAAGCTCTCTAGCACACAGAGGGCTGGGCTCTCAGCAAAGGCTCATGTTCCCTCAGGACCAAGGAAAGCTAAGCAGATGACAGTGCTGGGCCCCCGTTACCGTGACTGAGGGACCATGTGGCACAACATACAAGAATGGAAATCTCCAGCTATCAAGGGTTGAACTGTGTCCCCCAAGGAGATATGCCAAAGTCCTAATGCCCAGAATCTCAGAGTGTGACCTTATTAGGAAATAAAGTGTTTACAGAGATAATCAAGTTAAAATGAAGTCAGTAGGGTAGACCCTAATCCAGTATGACTGGTGTCCTCATAAAAAGGGGAAATTTGGACACAGAAACAGACATACAGAGGGGAAATGATGGGAAGAAACACAGAGAAGATGGCCATCTGACTGGAGTGACGCATCGACAAGCCAAGGAACACCAAAAATTGGGGGCATACACCAGAAACTAGGAGAGGCAAAGGAGGATTCTCCCCTATTGCTGTCAGAGAGAACATGGCCCTGCAGACACCTTGATTTCAGACTTCTGGATCCAGAAATGTGAGATAAGTGACACAGTTTGGGTACTTTGTTAAGGCGGCCCTAGGAAACAAATACACTGGCTCTTTCTGGGGGTTCTGAGGCTCCTTGAACAAGAATGTCCATGTAGTTGGTTATAAACAGGAAAAAAAGCCATTTCACAAAGCCAAGCCATGCCTGGGTCGGGTCATTTCCTAAGGTGATTAAGGTGATTCCTAGACCGATTCACGGACACTGTAAAACCCTGTCAGGTGCTTTGACAGCTCAGTACTCCTTCTCCCTCTTTCTGTAAGAAAACCCTCGATTGTTGAAACCCAAAGAGCCTGAAGATGGAAACGCAGGAACAGCAGAGATACCAACCTCCCACACACATAAAGGGAAGGGGTGTCGAGTGGTACAGGGAGGTACAGGCAGGGAAATCTCAGAGATGTCTGCCTGTGTTAGGGTGGGTGGAGGGAATGCCGCAACCATGGGACCCAGAGTAAGCCAGAAAACACCAAAGACCTTGCATTCGCTTTCTCACGACTTGACTTAATGAGTTGAGGAAATACTTCAGCTCCTCAATAAAAGCAGAATCTCAAGTTTCGTAAAAGGGATGCAAAGTGGCTAATGGACTGGGAGAAATTGGTTGTAGCTGAAAGCGCATTTCAAAAGTACATTTTGTTTATATTAAAACCTCATTTGAGTATCAGTTCAAGGAAAAGCTGCTAACAGGGCAAGTTTAATATGACTAATACTCGCACAACCTCAGAACATTCCATTTCCATCCACCCAAGAGATATAATTTTAAAAGCATCTTAACGCCACTAATATGGTAAGATGCTACTAATACCATACAAATTATAACAAGAAGATACAAACATGATACTGAATATTTGCTGAGGAACTTAGTAGCAAATTTGATCCTTGTACTAATATGATGATAGGTTGCAAATATTTGCATTCCACTGCACCATCTCCCCATTAGTCGGTGTTTATGACGTTACAAATGGCACAGTTATTCACAGATTAGTTAATCTTTGAGATCATGCACCCTCGATGCTAACAAGTGCACTGGGACTTTGCTGCCTACATGAACCTAAAATCCTCATTTGGCTTCCTTAAGAAAATTCATCATGTAAAACTCATTGTGTTTTGCAAAACAGCATTTACTTTGGTCAGTTAAACACAAGGATCACCCATATATTTTGAAGCTACTGAGCTGACAGTACCTTGCCCTCCAAGGCCAAGACTTCCCCTTCTGGACTGTGTGAACGAGGACCAGCCTCACTGATGTGCTATGTGTGCCGCCACAAAGCTGCGGGTTCAGAGGAACAATTTCCCCAGAGCTAAAGCTCCACGGGCATTGAGGAGATTTCTGGGCAGAAAATTATAGGTGCATCAAGAGAAGTCTGCACAAGGAAAGCCTCTGGGGTCTTATCCACTAAATGGCCCTGTTCCATGAAATCAGATGGATGACTTGTTCACCCCTCCCACCCACACCTACTAGCAGTGCACGCTTCCAAACTGTTCTAGAAATGCAATGTTTGAAAATTGTTCGAATGTAAGTGTTTAAGGCAACAACCAGCAGCCTGTTCTCTGGTCTCAGGAGACGTGACACTACCAAAGCTGTACAAGAAACTATGTCATTATCCCCAGGGCTCACAAGAGGTATGCAGGTGGGCATATCGACCATGACACCGGAATAGGAATTCAAAGTGTTGAACCCGTAACATGTATAAACTGTTACAAGTGATTATCTTGGTTGGCAATGGGAAAGTGGCATTTAAAACTGTTTATTTTTTCTCTGGGTTGTTACTTCTACTGCAAGCATTTGAAGAAATTCAAATACTTGCAGGGGGTCACACAGCTGATGGATTTGAGTGAAGCTAGAGGCGTATGTGACATGGGCTTTGCATATTAAACATTTGAAAATATTTCACATTTCCACAAACAAATTTGGTGTATCCCATATTATTTTTTATGGCCCATGTGACTCTTCCTGGTCTTGTATTTTTCCATTTTAAGCAGAGTTGAGAAAAAGCAATTTTTTTTCTTTTCCCTTAGCTATTCATCAAGAAAAAAGAATAGCACAAATGTGAAAATAAATAGCAACTGGCAAACTATAGTATGAAATCATAAGTTACTAAATAAGTAACTGTTAATCATTTTTTAAGATTTTATTTTATTTTTTAACTGTTGTATTTTTTAAGTAATCTCTACACCCAGCATGAGGCTCGAACTCACAACCTGAGATCAGAGTCAAATGCTCCACCGACTGAGCTCCCCAGGGGCCCCAACAGTTACTCACGATGTTTCTATATCAGAATACAAGCCCCAAATTTCTCAGATTTTTATTTGTTTTTTAAAGAAATTTTTGCTCTTTTAAAGAGAAGTCAGAAATTAGGATATTTGTATGAGACATCCAGGTTTCTAAATATTGGCAACTATTTTATCTTTTGCAATCATTATGCACGCTGAAGAATTGTCCCAAAGCAACACACTGCCAAATGTTTTCCACACACAACCCTTTCCTACAGTTCTCATTGGCAACCTGTCAGTGCTCTATAAAAAGGTGTTAACTAAAATTAATAACTGTCAGCATTTATAAAGATTTTGGTCATCACCAATGAAGCACATTTACTGTTGGTTTGTCCAAGAAAGGGGTTATGTTAGAAACTATTCCCACTGTACAGCCAATCCCAGCTACTACTCCCTATATAGGCAATATCACTACTTACATAGCAGAACAAGACTACCTGTGGTGAGATGAAGCCCAGAGTTTGAGCCCCATTAGTGATCTGCTTCCAATAATGTTGTAACTACATCTTGACTACCGTACAGTTTGTCATATGCTCCCTCTACACTTTTGTGAGCCCCTTTGCCTCTTTTCTCCTTTAACATTTTATCTTCCCTTGATACTGCTATCAATGAGTCCTCCTTCTTCCTCTCCTTACTGTCATTGTACAATGTTTCCCTGGGAGATGGCTTTATGAGTCTTAGTCACCTATACCCAGTTGCAGAGAGGAGATGTTGCACAGTAGACAAAAAGAGATCTTCTTTCCAAAAGCAGATGCTTGGTTTTGAGTGATTTCTTTATAAACTCCCTAGGCACGACATTTGTTTGTAGTTAGACTGTTTATTTTGTCCTATACTGTCAGGATGATGGATTGATGTTTTCACCAAATTTGGCAATTTTTTGGATGTTACTTCTTCAGATATTTTTCTGTCTCATTTTCTGTCTCTCCTCTCCCTTTGGAACCCCAATTAGATGTATTTAAATGTTTGATATTTCCTACAGCTCTCTGAGGCTTTGCCCAATTCTTTTTCAATATATTTTTTTTTTCTTCTCTCTGATCCTTAGTTCTACTTTTCTATTCTATCTTCAAGTTTACTGATTTCTTTACTTAGCATTTTACAATCTTCTGTTTACATTTCAGGGAATTTATATCTCAGTTCTAGAATCTCAATTTAGTTATTGTTTACAGTTTTCCTTTCACTATTGTGATTTCCCATCTATGAACTTATTGTGTCCATCTTTTTCTTTAAATTGTTCAATAGTTAAAATAGTTATTTTTAAAACAACTTGTCTACAAATTCTAACATTGATTCACTTGGTAGTCTCTTTCAAGAGACTATTTTTTTTTTTTACTTCTAATTAGTGTATAACAAACATTTTCTTAAAGGGCCAGAAAATAAATATTTTAGTTTTTGTGGGCTCTTTGGTCTTTATTAAGACTACTCAATGCTGCCACTGCAGCAGAAAAGTAGCCATTGCAATATGTAAACCAGTAAGAATGGCTGTATTCCAATGAAACTTCGTTTACAAAAGCAGGCAGCTGCCCCACAGGCTGTAGTTAACCAATCCTCGCACTAGATTATTCACATTTTTTTTTTTTTCTCTTTTACACGTCTAACATTTTTTTTGGTTTGTTTTTTTGATGGGCATTTTAATTGACACATTTTAGTGGGTCTGAATTATGTTTTCTTCCTTCAAATGATAGTTCACTTTTGTTCTAGAAGTACTTCAATAATTGCTACATGCTCTTGACCCCATCAGGCTAATTTTTGTGCTTGGTTGCACCAAGTTTACTTTGGATTTGTCCATAGTCCTAAAGCATGGCCTTTACTATAGGGCAGGGATTGGCTCACATCTTCTAAAAAGGGCCAGATAATAAAAATTTTAGGCTTTGAATGTGACATATGATCTCAGTCACATATTTTTCTTTATTTTTTAACACTTTAAAAACATTTATTTTTTTATTTTTTTTTAAGATTTTTTTTTTTTTTTTAATTTTTATTTATTCGACAGAGACAGAGACAGCCAGCGAGAGAGGGAACACAAGCAGGGGGAGTGGGAGAGGAAGAAGCAGGCTCATAGCAGAAGAGCCTGATGTGGGGCTCGATCCCAGAACTCCAGGATCACGCCCTGAGCTGAAGGCAGACACTTAACCGCTGTGCCACCCAGGCGCCCCTAAAAACATTTAAAAAATATTTTTAGATCACGAGCTATATAAAAACAGTCCACAGGACAGATTTGACCTTTGAGGCATATTTTTCTGACCCCTGCTCTAAGACATTGTATGTCTTTCTGGTCTTGACTGAATGCCCACAACATTCAATATCTCCAACTGGGCCTCAGTATCACAGCCTTTCTTCTCTACTAAGACTCACATAGCCTGGCCCTGCATGTACCAGGGCATGGAGACTTCTGCCTCCTGCAGAGCCCTCTCCAGTGTCCTGCTACATAAATTGCAGCTCCTTACCATCCCCAGCTCCTGTGCTCTGCCTCTTTAGCTCAATGAAACTTCTGTTCACTTGGGCTCCAATCCCCTGCAGGTATGGCTGACTCACTTCCCCCAGGGAAATTCCCCCAATTTTGACTGGTGGCCGATGTCTGAAAACTTGTGTTTCATACATTTTGCCCAGTTGTAAAGTTGTTTATAGAAAAAAAAATTTTTTTTGTTCTATGGCCAAAAGGAGAGGCTCCCCTAATACATTCTGATATCTAGTTCTAGAGAAGCTCTCTGGGATATAGGTTATCATTTGGGTCAAATTATGCCATTGGTGTATATGCTGTTTCCTTTCAGTGTGCTTAAAAAAAAAAAAGTAATATTCATCTAGTATTTTCAAGCATTTATTTAGTTCCCAGTACGGTATAGGTACTAGAGAACAGAACAATGAACAAGATGTCCCAGCTCTAGAGGATTACAATATAAAGGAAGCCGGAAGGTAGAAGAGAGAGACCATAAATAAATAAACAAGTAAATAAACTGGGTAATCACAGATTGTGGGTAAGTGTAATGAAGGTAATAAGCATGGTGACAAAATAAAAAGTATGAGTGGCATTAATTATGCTTTGAAAGGTCATTCTGGCCTAGAAGAGTGAAGGGAATATTGAGTGATCATAATTTATTGTCCAAACCAGACTTTATTGGGAAGAATGCAAGTGCTATTTATAATTACACCAAGATAACAGTTGAAGTGTGACTGTTTCAGGCAACCCTGGATGTGTTCACCCTAAAAGGGAAGAAGAACTAGAAAACAAGTAAAATTGTTTGAAAGTTGCCAGAGTAATCACAAAGAGAGATCATGGTGGCCTCAACTATGTTTGTGAGAATGGATTTGAAGAGGGATTGACAGATTTGAGAGATATGATGGGTCTCAAATCTGGAGATGAAGAAGATGCAGGAGTCACAGGTGACCCCCTGGTTTCTGGCCCCAGCAAATGAACTGGGAGCTGTTACAAAGAGACAGAACAAGCAAGGAAGACAAGATAAATGGGTGTGTGTGGAGGGGACAGATGATGAGTGCAGATTTAGGTATCTTGAGTTTAAGATGAGTAAGTATATTTAAACTGAAGTATATATTAGCCTTTTGGGTATCAAGATCTAGAGAGCTGAGACAAGATTTCAAAGTTGAGGGAAAAATATCTCCTTTAAGAGACCTGTCCCAGTACCTGCAGCTAGGAGGGACTAAGCCCTCATAATATCTCATCTGATAACTACCAAATGGCATTTCCCTCCACCTTGCATTATCATTACTTAGGTCTGCATTTCACACCTAGCAAACTGCATAGCCCTTAAAGGCAAGATATTTTCCTTTAAGACGAGATGTCTATACTTACTTTGCCTTAACCGTAAGATATCTATTTTCCTGGTATATAGTAGATGCTCAATACAAGGCTTTAGAATAACATAATTAATCTATGATGCCAAAGAATGAACACTTCTCAAGAAGGAAGCTTTAGCTTTGCTTGTGAAGAACTTATGATGCATTAAACCAGATGAGATTCACATTTTTCACTCTTGGGGAAAAGATGTGCTGATGAAGGGCCATACTGCTTATCAGGAACTCATTTCCCTTAATGGAAAATGTTGCCAGAGGAAAAACTGATACCATGACACTCTGGGCAAATCGCATGAACTAAGGATTTTCCAAATTCCAAGCCAAGTGCTGCTCACTGGTTCACGATATCATTCCCACCCCTCCCCCACCAACCACCATCTTCCTGGCCCTGGTTTTTGTCGACCTTAATCATCGGATATCTATATAGTTAGGTACCAATTTCCCAATCTGAACTACCTGAGGTGGGTGCAGGGGGCGTGGAAATGGCTAAACCTCAAATCTTTAGTTTGAGGCATCTTTGGGGAAATATTCTGGGCATGATGCTCCTGGCTATTTAGAAAATTATGTTTCCTAGGGCTGTGCTCCCAAATCACTTTATGCAAAAGGAGATGGCTCTGCTTTAGAATATTTAGGAGCAAATAAGCAAAACCAGGTTAATCAAAACCACTTAAATGTTAACTCAGCTATCTTGAAAAGCATCCTATGTTTAATTCAGACATCTATAAAAACATGCCTTTGGCTTAAATATATCAAACCATATATGCAGTCAAGACCAAGAGTATACAACCATTGAAAATAACTCTATAAAAACTGCCAAAAATATTTAAATCTCTAAGTTGTTATCAGTAGAATACTCTGTGAACGTGCATATCTGTGCTTGCATGTGCTGCATTTTAGGCAGACAAGCTTTCAAAAATCATGACCCCATGCTTTCTACCCAGGAAGTTTTCTATATTCTTAAAAACAACCTGTAAATTAGAAATTACATTGGAGCAAATATAAACGTCCACACCATAGCAGCAAATGCATTGTTCTCTTCACATGTGAGCAGGACATTGTTCGGTCAAAATCAAATGCCCCAATTACCCTGTCAGCTCAACATACATTTTCCCAACTGTTGGGAAATGCAATAGTAGTGAAAGATCAAGCTGCAGCTCCTTTCGAATCTATTCAATAATCCACGACTTCCCTCAATAATAGCAGTGATGTATTATAAAAGAGAAGAAAAAGAGGGAGATGGGCTAAAGAATGATCACACAAGGGCCAGTGTGGTAGAAAATCTACTACTCAGAATACCTTGCTTGATGGAATCATTAAGCTATGGTGTCTCTCAGTATGGTGATGGTAGTATTTCAGTATGGATCCACCAAAATGGGGTAAAATTCAAGTGCAAGTACTGTTTGGGAGATGATCTTAGGAAGCACCACTAGAGGAATAGGTAAGGGAGACGTGGAATGCAAAAAAGCCAATAAAGAAGGGCTTGTTAACATGCAAATGACCACTATGGGAAACTGGCACTTAATCCCACTGTGGAACTCTAGGCAACGATCTAGAATACATTTCAGAGTTACTCCACCCTAGAGGTGAGGAAACTGGGGTACTGATCCACCAAATCCCTGTTGATTCTGAGTTGAGTGCTTCCTCCAATCTGCTGGGTTGCCTTGTGCATGAGTGCACTGCATCTGTAGCCAGAAAAACAGCCCCTATGATGAGGTTCCTCAGTGTTTTCAGTAAGCCATCTTTGGGACATGGAGGTTAGTGATGAGAAGAAATGTCAGTGCTCTGAAAGAATCTGTGATAGGCACTCCTAGGAGTCTTTAGAATCCTTCATTTACTAATTTCCTCATGTGTTTCATTCAACACTTAGGTAACACATATAAATGATTATTGTTCAAATAATTATTTACATTTTCATTACCTACTTTATACATTTGTGAGTAGAAATCAACAGAACAAGTAAATAATAAAACAAAATCAAAGGGCCAGTGCTCTTAAAGACAGATATTCCTATAATACTTTATTTGTCACTGCTGGACTTAAATGGGAAAGAACCAAATGCCAATAGGGTATGTGGAAAAAGAAGTTCCGAAGGCAGACATGGGTGTGCCCTTGGCTATCTCGGGCTGCCTTGGATGGTGGTTCTGGACGTTCTGGCCTCTCACTTTGGAAATTCTGCATGAAAAGGAAGGTGGCCAATCCCAGATCACAGAGTAAATGTATGTAGTATGTGAAAGCCCAGTGGAATCAGTCCGTGTAGCGTAGGGATGGTATACAAAAAGCATTAACACGATTTTGGACCACATGATCTTTGCTCACTGGTGTTAGACCTAAGGATGTTATGTTACATGGCAAATGGGATTTTGCAGATGGAATTAAGATTATGTGCTTTAAGAGAGGGTGATTATCTTGGATTATCTGGATGGACCCAGTGTAATCACATGAACCCTTAAAAGCATAAGAGGGATCAGTCAGAGAGATGCAATAGAAGAGTCAGGAGAGATTCAATCCATGAGAAGGACTTACTCTGTCACAGCTGGCTTTGAAAATGCAGGAAAGGGCCATGAGCTAAGGAATATGGTGGGCTCTAGAAGCTGGAAATGGCCTTTGGCTCACAGCCAGGAAGGAAATGGAGACCTCAGTTATACAATTACAGAGAACTGAATTCTACCAATAATCAGAATGAGCAAAGAAATAAATTCCCCCCTAGAGCCTCCGGAAGAACATAGTCTAGCCAGCACCCTGACTTTGGCCCAATGAGACTCATGTTGGAATTCCAACTTAAAGAAGTGCAAAATAATACATTTGTGTTGTGTAAATTACTACTTTAATGGTAATTTATTTAGGACAGCAATAGAAAACTAATACAAATAGATTTCAACATGAGTACAAACTCTGACCTGCTCATTTTGGCTACCTAGAAAAGCTGTTTAAATCAAATTTACAAGGTCACTTTCTGGGTTCGATGGAAAGGAGTCCCTGATCAGTTGATAGGGCCAGTCTCAAGAGACATGGATGGCTAAGGATGGACACATATACTCCACCTTCACCATGCCTGGTATAGATTCTCTGTGTGTTTCTTAAGTAACAGAAATTTATCTTATAATTCTGCAGGCTATAAGTCTGAGATGAAGGTGTCAGTGGGCTGGTTTCTTCTGAGGCATATCCTCTTGACTTGAAGTTGGCCATCTCCCTGTGTCTTCACATGGTCTTTCCTCTGTGTGGGTCTGTGTCCTAATCTCCTCTTCTTATAAAAACCCCAGTCATAGTGGATTACGGCCTCTCACAAGATCTCATTTTACCTTAATTACATCTTTAAAGGTCCTATTTCCAAATACTGTCACATTCTGAGATACTGGGAGTTAGGACTTCAATGTATGAATTTTGGGAGACACAATTCAACCCATAAAATCATGATAATTCGGTGTCTCTTGGGTGAGGCTAGGACATCAAAATGTTTTACTGACTAGGTTTGAAGAGATGGTACTTTTTATAAGGGCTATAGGAGGCCTTTGGAGATTCCTCTGAGAAGCATTAACTAAGTGATGTGTGATAATCTCATTTCAACCCTCCTTTATCTGCAGGGATCGGAGTGACTGAAAGGAGACCATCTTATTTGTGCAGAGAAGGAAAGGGCTCTGATTACCCTAAAACATAAGTCTCATTCCCCATGCCTTCCAGGCTCATGATGACTCAAGGAAATGAGCAGATTCTGGTAAAACATCTAGCTCTGTGTGTGGCATAAACCTATAGTTTCTTTGCTTTGCTCTGCCAATACTAAAATGGTGGTACCAATCCACAGAGACATCAGGGAAGCATTTTGGGAAATGATACCAGAGCTGTCTTTTAGCAAACCGTTAACCAAACGCCTGGCTCTGCAGTTCTCCCAAGTTTAGTGTATTTCCCCAGTGTATCAGTAAGGATTCTTTGATCACAGGCAAAAGGAATGGGTTCTGACTAACATCAGCGGAAAAAGAGACCACTAAAAGGATATGAGATAACCCAAGGGAGGGATCGGTAACCAGGCTTAAATGATAAAAAAAGGAGTCAGTGTGGATCAGAGGTCTAGCCCTAGGAACTACTTCCTCACTCAGTCTTACCAGGACGTCACCGCTGAAATGAATCAACTCCAGCCTTCTATCGTATTTGTTTTCCTATTGTGTATCACTCCACTTCACATCTGCTATGGATTAAAGCTTTGTGCCCACCCCCATTCATATAGTGAAATCCTAATGCCCACCGTGATGATATTAGGAGGTGGGGCCGTTGGGGGTGATTAGGTCATGAGGGTGGAGGCCCCAGGAATGGGATTAGTGCCCTTAAAAGAGAGACTCCACGGAGCCCCCTCACCCACTCCACCATGTGAGGACACAACCAGAAATCTGTGACCCAGAAGAGGGTCCTCACCCAACCACGCTGGCACCCCGTTCTTTGACTTCCAGCCTTCAGAACTGTGAGAAGTAAATTCCATTGTTTATAAGCCTCCGAGTCTGTGGCGTTTTGTTAGAGCAGCCAGACGGACTAAGACAGCATACAAAGTCTTAGGAGAGAGAATCCAATTGGCCTGACTTGGCCATATCTGTAGCCCTTGGCTTGATTTCTTGTCCCTCCAAGACTGAACAGATGAGCAAAGAAAATTAACCCCAAAAGGACAATGGAGTGCTGGCTACCTCAGGGTAGGAACGTTTGCTGGCTGTGACAACAAACAAGCACGTGCCCACTACACCCACTGTTTACCTGCACATCCGCACAGCCGACATGCTGGTTCTCTCAGGCCATGAATACAGTGGGGGGGGGGGGGACCCTGCTGTCTCAATCAAACTTGCCTTCTTCTGTCCCCAAGTACAAGAAACTACAGAGGACTTATTTATCTGCTTCTTGGTCCAATCCCCCTCCCTACCAAGTGTATCTTATTTTTCCTGGAATGATATTTAGATCTCAGAAGAGCAGAGCAGCAAGGCAAGTCCTCGCTGAGGCATCAGTCATAGGAATGAGGAGCGGCTACGACAAATTGAAATGTCAGCATTATTAGCAATTTTGCTTGAAGCTGTTTGGTACCGATTTAATGATGAAACAAGAAATGGGGCAGATTTGCCCTGGAAAAGGGGATGATAACTAGGGATAATGGGCTAAAACTAAAGAGAATAAATATTAGACCAAGTGTCCTAAATGTGATAACTTTGGATTCTTCCCCAAAGAACGTGTTGAAATGCCTGGGGGAACACAAAGGAGGGCAGATATTTAATGTGCATGTGAATTACAAGATTTTGCACCAAAGACACAGGGAGGTGGCCACCTCCACATTTCCTTATTTACCCATGTCTCATAGTGAGGTTGGGGAAATCAAAATCTGTAATTAGTTGGCTGAGTTCTTGATCCATTCCCCTTCATGCTCATTAATTAATGGGCCTTGCAAATATCGGGGAACGCGGGAGATCTGTAAGGAAGAGTGTGCAATGCAAGGTCTTGTGAAGACAATGCTCTTTTAAAAAACTTATGTATTTATGAATTTTTCATAAATTCTGATGGTCTGAGTTTCTGCAGTTTCTACAAGTAGAGAGTTTACTTTGCAATAAACTCCCTTTTGTGGGAGAAAATCACTAAAATGAGACCATTACTTACATAAAATGAAAGCAAGCATTGATTAGTTTTTTCCATGTGCACACGTGCACACAGACATATGTGTGGGACTTGCAAGAAACTGGGTAGGACCACTGACGGTGGGGATCTAAATACCCTGGGGGTCCTCTCTCCAAGTTCCCTTGCACAGTGGACTTCCATTACCTCCTGAGCATTCAGCAAAGCTTTGTCAATCACTGAAGTCTGACTTCAGCTGAGTATTTGTGATATTAATACAGAGAGCAATGTCCATGCTTCCAGAGAAGTGGTTCTGAAGACAAAATAATCCAGACAAGCAAGTTATAGACATTTCTTTGGAAAAGAAAGTATTCTGAAGCAGCTGAACAAGAGTGTGCAGAGGACGAGCGCCAGGATGTACATGAGGAAGAGTTTACCCTCGTTGGGGAGTTCCCAAAATTACTTGGTAAGGGATCCTGAGAGAAAGGATAAATTTATTCTTCCATTCTAGACTGAGGGCATGTGGAGCCTTTAGAGCTGGCACATAAAAATAAGCCTACTTTTACTTCATGTTTCAAGCCCCGTGTCAGCTATCTGTACTTTAGAAGTCATCTCATTTGGGATGGGAATAGTTTGCTGAAAGCTTGTTAAAACAAGAAATCATCTTTGAAGAGGTTCCTTCAATATTTTGCTTAATGTAAAACATATTAATGTGCATCAATCTGTTGATCTTTGATGTGAATCTGAGGTGTCTTCTTTGAGTGATTTCTGTTGATCGAAATTCCTCATTATCGTTCCCAGAGAAAACCTCATCCAGATTTCATAGTCTCCAGGAAGGATCAGCCAAATATGGACGAGGGGCCAAGTCTGGCCCACCACTTGTTCTTGGAAACGAAGTTTTATTGGAACACAGCCTCACTCATCCGTTGTGTCTGTAGCTGCCTAGCGCTGTGACGGCAGTGTTGAATGGTTGCAATAGAGACCATATGGCCCATGAAGCCTGAAGTAGCCACTATTTGGCGCTTTACAGGAAAAGTTTGCTTTTTAGGAAAAGTCTGATCTATATTATCAGTTCTGGTTTTGTTTAAAGTGAGGTAAAAATTTCAAGAAACACTGGAAAGGTTCTAACTGCAGAATCTGTCCAGATTTCTGAGGATTCTTTTTCCACTAACAGCTAATCAAAATAATTGTTGAAACTTGCTCTCATAGAATGTTTCCAAAGCATTAACTTAGTTTTCATAGAAACAGCTCTTTTTCTTACTGCACTCATTTTTCATCAGTTTACACAATATTCCACTAAATAATGTAATTACAATAACAAGTGCAGCTGGCAGAAGCAGGTCTGGGAATAAATACAACTGACTCTTGGCAAGCAGACACCTCAGAGCAGAGAGAAAGGTAAGACTGTACAAAACAGCCACTTCACAGGATGGCACGGGCACGCATCAGTATGTTTAATAAAGGGACTGGACGGGAAGTGTTAATTTGGTAAGTCCGGTAAGTGGACATCAACCAGGTAAGCTTTCCCATCCATGTGCTTTTATATAACAGCTCTCATTTCAGGCATTTGTCACTTTCACATGTGCAATTTTGTCACGGTTATTTCACAAATTCCTATCTTCTCTGCTAGCCTGTAAGGTACAGGAAGACGGGAATGTGTAGATTTTGGTATATCTCCACTATCTAGCACTGTGGTTGGCATATGGTTCATGCTCAAAACATATTTCTGGAATAAATAACTGAATGGAAGCAGGCACTCTGTAGTCCAAAAATCACGAATGCTATGAGGTTTCATCAAGTAATGGGGGGCTTACATTCCCTTCTCTGTTGCTCAACCGGCTCCTGAGGACAGGTTGGACTTTAGAAGGGGGTGGGGGCAGGGAGGCAGGGGAAAGGTGTCTCTGATTCTGATAGCTCACTTCCAAGGCAGCCGGGAAGTTTCATTATCTGATGCCCGGATGAAGGCAATGGGTTTAAGCCAAGAAGACCATTAGCAATTTGCATTCTGCAATCCACATCACTCTTGTATCTAGCAGAAACGAGAAACTTGCTTCTAACTGGCAAATTAAATATTGATAATGCAGAACGGCTCGACACCATCTTTCACAAGGCTGGCACTGTAATTTCAATGTTTCTGAAACTTCGGTCATTTGCATTCCAACGTCACAATTTTTGTCATAACTGCGGGCACTCTGTAACATTATGTAGTTAATATTTGTCTTTCAAGCAACTCATTTTTAACCTAAATAGATGTATTTGCCAAGGAAACTTTGTGTTGCCACTGTAATTGGAAAACCAGTGTCAGTTGTCATAAAAAGAGTTAATGGGAAGAAAATAAACCCATGCATATCTAACAATTATTAAGAATCTCTTCCATACTAGACAGTATTCTAAGAACCTCATATGCATTTGTTACTTTAATCTTTGTTTGCAGGGGCACACATATACACGGACATACGACTTATGGAATATGCAATTACCTCCATTATACAGAGGAGGCATTCGAGGTACAGAGGATTTCAGTAACCTGAACAAGTAGTAAATTACAGACCAGATTTTTATCTCAGCAGGGCCTAGCTCCAGGCCCCTCATTCTCAACTACTATATTTTGCAAACAATGTTTTTAAAGTCTAGATAGATGCTTGGCTGCTGCAGGCTCCAAGCCTGAGGCACACTCCCTTTCTGTTAAAAACAGGGCTTAGGACCAGTGAGACACTTGTCAAAGATACTGTAGTTTAAACTGAGAGTTTCTCATTGACATAAAAAGGGTTGAGAGAAAATTGAAAAAGGAATCACTTTCTAAATAGCTTCCCCTTTCTTAATGACTAGATGTTCACCACCTGAAATCGGTGAGTACCACACACAGGGCAGGTGTCTTACACTTTGCAAAATGCTGAGCTGGACACTGGGTGTAGGACACCTATTTCCCAGGATCCTTTGCCTGGCTCTGATCTCCAAGTTTGGAGGGCACAGCAGACATCCTTGGGGATATTTACTCAGCTGGTGATGACTCTCTCCCTGATGATCAAGTCCTCAATCGCTGCCCCTGGGTAATGAGGTTTATTTATCCTGCTTCTCCGGACACCGCTGATTGGACCAGAGTGAACAACTGAGCTAGACTGGGCCAATCACATGCCTTTTCCAGGAATTTGTAATCAGGGGGCATTAACAGTCCCTATACCTGCAGGAACCTGCAGCATAAATCTTAGGGGCTGAAAGGTGCCACAAGCTTAAAAAAGGTAGAGATCCTTTTTCAAAAGAAAATTCCAGAGTGGGCCCACAAGGAGAAATCAAGATGAGGGAGGAGGAAGAACTGCCTGAGTTCTGACAGCCTTCTGATGCTAAGCTCCTTGGGAGGCCTAGTTGTATGCATTTTACGCTTAGGCTAACCTGAATCAGTCCTTATTATTTGCTTAGCTAAATGAGAGGCAGTTTTCTTCTAAATATACCACCATGCCATCAACTATGGAACCTGTCCTTTGAGGTTTTTGTTGCTGTTGTTGTTGTTTAATGTGGGGGGGGGTGGTGAGTGGGAATAGATATACTGGATATCTGTATTCTCTGCCTGGTATTCCTAGTAGGAAGAGGAATGAGAGAATCATTGGGAAGAACACTATATTAACAATAGCTAATATTGCTGATTATGAGCCACACATTTTTTAAAGTGTTTTACATAAGTCATTTTATCCAACCAACAATCCCGTGAGAAAGTATCCCCACCTTATACACAGGGAAACTGAAGCTTTGAAAAAGGAGAGCAAATTTAGATCTGAGATATGAACCTAAGTCTATAAAACTAGAGCTCCTGACCACTCCTAACCACCTGTTGTACCATGCTGACTCTCATGGTATCCATTTGCCATATTGCTGATAAAGATTTTGGTCCATGAACAAATACTGACCCACCTAGGAGCCAAGCCTTTGCCTGCTTAGTAGTGTTCTAACCAAATATGTTAAACAGTCTCCAAACCAACATCAGATACTCACAGCACAAAAGATGCCTTTGTAACCAAATATTTTATGTGAATGCTAACAAACATGGTCATTTGATCCCCTACCTTATGACCATACCATCTTTCCAACTGGTAGATCTCCCAACTACTAGTTGGGAGGAAGGCACAGGGCTACTGAGGTCACATAATTTCTCTCTTTGTTGTTTTTCTGTCCATTTGTCACTCCAGAACAGTAAATGTCGATGGCTGGGTTATGGTAACTGCACAGCTAGCACTACCCGACCTGTTGGCTTCATTCACCAGTGACCCTGGGGCAAGGTAGTAAATACAGCCCATAGAGTCAGGAGCACTTAATGTACAGATCTCATGGTGAGCTCTTGTGGATCAACTCCTCAGCAGAACCCAGTGACAATCTGAAATGGAAGCCCAGAGGAAGGCTCAGCCAAAACCTGGGATGGAGGAGTAAACAGGTTTTCTGTTCTGTAGTTTGCTCACTTGGGAACACGAGTTCCTTCTGACAAGGGCGGATCACGGGTCAGGAGTAACTGGATGAGGCCTTTCTCTGGGGAAGAGTAGAGACTAGGAAGCTCATGGACAGTATCTCTGGGGCTGAGCTGGGTGCTGGGGTGAGATGCACTGTCAGTAGCTGATGCTGAGGGGAAATGAATAAAGACTCATCTGGGCTGGTTCCAAAGAACATAAGGCAAAATACAAAGGGAGGGTCAAGATGGGTAGAAAAGGTAGAATGGGGAGATATGATCTGTGAGAAGTTGGCAGTGAAAGCATCTATGAAATTCCATAAGCCAGAGTTCAGGTATTTGCTGGGGCTTTAGATGTGGCTCCCATGGCCATGTGTGTGGGATGAAAGGGAGCACTGAAAGGAGTTGGCAGGAAACAACACCATGAGGGACAGAGAGGGCCCACGCGGACTCCTTTTGTGGTAGACTCCATTGGGTAATGCCACCAAAGATATCCACAAATCCTGTTTTCGATCAGGTGACAATGGGCCTGTCCCCTGGGATGACTCATGCCTGTTGTAGCCAATCACTGAGATCCCAGGACAGTGGGAGTGATTGGCATAGAGATTGGTCAATGCGATGAAAGAGAACCTCTATAGAGAAGGTTTCCGGGAATGATTTTCCTCCAATTAAATGCAAGAGCTATGAGAAAAACCTCTTCTTCCCCTTCCTCCCCAATGAGAATGTTATGTGAGGAAGGGATTCTTGTCCTTCCTCTTGGAAGAAGCAAAGAAAGGCCAACAGAAGCACAGAGATTCCAAAGCACTGCACTAACACCAAAACTCAACTAAGTGAGCCCTGGCATTGGGAGGTGATGAAATGTTTTTATACTTTAAATAATGCATAGTTTTTCTGTATTTGTAGACTATAACATCCTAACTGGAAAAAATAAAAACTGATGTCATTTTCAAGAGTGTTTCTCGAGAGTATATTCTCCATCCAAAAATGTTCTATGATCAGATGATTTTACAAGACATTGCATATTATATCCATCTCCCTGTACTTCACTTTTGCACATTAAAGGCTCTGAAAAGTCCTTCAGTTATCTAAAAAAAAAAAAAAAAGTTTGCCTTTCTTCAACTTTTAAAAAATGAATTAGAGAATTAACTAAATCGGAGAATTTGTTTTAGATTTGTAATATCTTATAGACATGTACCTTGGAGTCCATTTTGGAAAAAAGTAATTTAGAATTTGTGAGAAAGAGAAAGGAGAGCAGAGGAGCAGGTCTGGGGCATGCCAGTCCCTACAGAGTGCCCACATGCACAAAACAGGAAGAGCAGCTATATCTTTCTGCATTAGGTGCTTCTTCCAGGAGGCCAAGAAAAAAGGATGCATTTTACAATTATCCACTTGCATCCCTGAATTCTGACAACGTAACAGAATGAACTAATGAAGAAATATGAACTCGACCACATGCCCATGGTCTGGTCATCTTGTACAGCAAATCTGGAAATGCAGCTTGATTGCTGTATTTAAAACATATTTTTGAAAGCGTAGCTGGCAGGCAGGCACTCTTAAATGGTGATGGTAACTAAATGGATAACTATTTTTCTCCCACTGACTCTCTTTCTAAAAAGAAAAATATGAGATTAAGGAAAATGCATTTCATTGAGATGGCCAAGTATTAGAATTTCAAATCAGAACCAAATTTCTTTCAGGGACCCTAAAAAAAAAAAAAAAAAAAAGTAAAATAAAATAAAAGCCATCACCTTAATCAAGAAAGTTCTCTTTTCAGGTAGTATAGGGGCTGAGTACACAGCTACGACAGGAAGACAAGGAGGAGACAGAGTAAATATCCACAGATGTCAAAGGCCAGACAGCATAGTAACACTGGGCGTCTCCCAGGAAGGAACTAGATGCCTAAGATTCAAACCAGAAAGGAAGCCTTCACTGCATTCCCTTTGATATCATTTAAATTTTGAACCACAAAAATGTGTATTCCATCAATTTAAATGTGTTTTCTATTGATTCAAAACAGAAATTAGTTTAAGATATAAAAACAAAAACTACAATAGGAACAACAAAGCACCAATTCATGATATTAGAGATAATTTTATATGGGGCTATTGGAGCCACACGGGGACTAAAATATATGACCCATTGTATCAAACCACTGCTTGAATTTATTCAACAGAGTGGGGAGGGCGCCATTCTTGCTCCTAAACCACCCCCCTGTTGACAATGTCCTCATCAATGCAAAATAATAAACCCCTCAAACTGCACACAAGCACTTCATTACCTCTGGAGTCTTTCATTTGCCAGGCGAGTCTCATTTGCAATAGAGATTTCAGGATTATCTTAATTCTGAGGAATTTATCAGGGATTCTGGAGACAAAAACATGCATTCCTCTTTATCTAGCTCTGACCTAGTTCTGGCCATCGTCCTCATCCAAACAGGAAGAGAAATCTGAAGTTGCAATACATTATTTACCAGGATGAACCAGTAATTCAGACTGCAGGGAAAAGCAATAAGAGAGCTCGGGAAAGCTTAAAACATCTTGAAGGCTATTTCACGAAGGAGTCACAGCTAATGTAGGCACAGGTACTTAGGAGTGAAGTGGGTATAGATGAGAGGTTAACGGAGAGGGCCATGCTGGGAGACCACATAAAATAAATATGCATAAAAGAAGACATCCGCAACTCACTTCCTCAGTTCCATGCAACCAGACTCTGTTTTACACAAGGATTTAACAAACCTGATGCCAACAGCAATTGTAAAATGGAAAGAACTCTACAAATCATTGTCATCTTGAGACTGGCATTAAGTAAATGCTCTGAAAAGTTACAAGGCAGTGTATAAATGACATTCGACTGGTTTAATAAATTATTCTGATGCATTAGATTCCTTTGAGCACAATGGTTCCCCAACCCCAAACCTCGCTGTGATGCTTTTAAAAGCAGTGGGTTCCTCCAGGTTTTATAACACGGAAACACGATGATAAGGCGCACTGTCCAGTAAAAATTGCCAACTTTCATCAGCGACATTAAAACTGGGCCAATTATGATTTCAAAGTCATCCATCCAAAATATGAACACATTTTTAAAAAATACAATGGGAGGGGGTGGAGACAATCATACTATTTCTTAAAATACCATACCCACGCCAAGAAGGATATCAACCGTGATACCATGAGCAGAATGATGCCAACCAGCTGCATTTATAAGCAAAGCATCCTCCCCTCATCCAGGGAACACTTTTTATCCCAAACACACTTGAGCACTCAGAGAGTTTCATTCTTAAGAAGGTAAATAGCATATGAGGTTTAAAATTCTGTCTCTTTCTTCTATATACACAAATGCCACCAAAACTAAAAGGTCTACAGAGGACTTGAATGCTCCTAGAAAATGTCCTTGACATATTAGTGGTTCACCCACCCCAGTTAACAGCAAGAGAGCATTTTAGCCACTCAGCAAACAGCCTGGTATTCACATTAAGAAGGCAGCAAGACATCCTTTTGACCTTTGTTATTACTTAGACCTCGTGTTGTACATAAAAACAGTACAATGATGTCAAACAAATTCCAGAAGAGAAGTATTTATTGCTGAATCTAAATCAAAAAATCCATATCTACTATAATGGCACTTCAAAGGAAGATATACTGTATTTACCAGCTCAATCAATACTAAATTAGCTGGGATAAATATTTTCAACTCTACCAGTCTTAAGATGAAGCCCGCTATTTAGAACCCTGTGTCTTGGGAGAGACAAGGAAATTTTTGCTTATCATACAGAAACGAGAACCAAGAATTATTTTACTGGCAGGTGCACCTACCCTTAGTTGCTCTCTTTCACAATTCATCTGTTGTCTTGAAACCTACAAAGAAAGAAAAAGGGGGGAAATCAGCAGGTTCTGCACAAAAACAACATGAAAGAAAATGGAAAGTTGCTTCTAATCACTCGGCTCAAAGCAGACCCAGGATTAATTAATTATGTATTTAATTTTTTTCTTTAGGTCTACATAGCTGGAGCTTCACTTGGATTTTCAGTCATGTGATCCAGAAACACAGCTAGGATGAGCCAGAGTCTTGGAGAGAAATGAGGAGAGAGATCCCGTAGAGGGCGTGGGAGGCAAAATGTGCCCGGGGATGAAGGTTCCCCTCGGCGTGAAATTCCCTCTGGCCCTAAGGGTGCTGGCACTCTTCACCAGAGGCCCACTCACAATGGTTGGGGCTAGGCACTGGCCATCACACAACGTCTTGTCCCATGTCAAGGGCCCACAGTGTCACCTACATGCCTTGGCAAATGGGCTCCGTTTTATGGTCCAGTTCTAATCAGACTGTAGTTAAGTCCCCACATAACTGTATTGGGGAGAATTCTGAGGACAATACTTATATCAGACAAAGAAATTCTGATGAATTTGTGGTATCTACCATAAGCTCAAAAAGGAGAGACTGGTGACACATATACCATGCCTCGATGACCCTGGCCCTACCAAAATGCGCTTCTTAAAATCAAGGATGCTTCTTTAGAGTGACCACAAAACGTATTGTCCAAACAGGAAAAATGGATGTGAGTTGGAGGAGAGGGTAGGGTGGCATTAGTGACTATGCCAGGGACAGCAGATGTGAAGTGGGAGTGACAAGGCAAACTGTGACATATGGCCACTCTACCTCTGTGGGGACTGGCTCACTCTACCTTCAGCTCAAATAGCCAGGCTGGAGTAAAATCTGCGTCTGTGTTCACAATGGATTCTGTGTATTTGTCACATATTTTTTTTTTTTTAACCAATGAAGCAACCCCTGACTCCTTGCATCTGACAGTATATTGCAAGTTTTTGAAACTTTCACTAAAGGATAAAAAGGTTTAGGAACTGACTTTTGATGTATATTTTATGTATTTTGTATTGAAAGCTTCTTTCTACTTTCTCCAAAACAAAAACAAAAACAAGAATCTTTATTTTGGATTTGCCAGAATCCAAAATCTATAAATTGGTGTTTTGCGATGCCCTTTAACCCAGAAGCATCACCTCAGAGAATAGCACCTAAGAAAATAAGAAGAAATACAAACAGATGTTTATTTACATGGCAATTAACTACAGCATTATTTCTGAATGAAAAAAAATTGTAACTATTAAAATGTGCAGTAATGGGAAAATTAAAAATAAATTCTAGTACACTCATATGATGACACGACGTGCAGCATTTGGAACCACAGTTTGGAAAAACAGAAATGGGAAATGCTCAAAAGGCACCATTTAGTTTTTGAGAAAAGAAGCTACAAAGGTGCACACATGTTATAATCCCTGTTCTGTTTTAAAAAACTCAGTAAAATAGACCATTAAAAAGAAGGAAGAAAGATAAAAGAAAAGAGAGGGGGAACAACTGGGAGGAAATATTCCAAAATATTCAAAAGAAAATGGGTACAATTCTATAAATATATGAAACACATACACACAGTGGATTATACACTTGAAATAAGTGACTTTATAGTATGTAAATTTTGTCTCCATAAACTGTTAAAAAAAAGGAAGTGGAGCAAATCCGCAGAGACAGAAAGCAGATTAGTAGTGGCCAGGGGATTTGGGGAAGAGGCCGTGAGGAGTGACAGCTTCATGGGTTTGTAGTTTCCATTTGGGGAGATGGAAAAGTTCTCACACTAGAGAGTGATGGCTGCACAATACTGTGGATGCATTTAATGCCCCTAAATTGTACACTTCACAGTGGCTAAGATGGTAAGTTTTATCTTATGCGCATGTTCCCACAATATAATAAGTGAAGCAGGTGAGGAGGTTCTGGTTCTAGGTAAGATGGAATAAGCACGGTTCACCCCGTCTCCACCCAGTCGGTGCAAGTGTTAAGTGTGCGTGGAATGCACCGAGCAACGATTTGCGCTCTCTGCAAGGTAAGCAACAGCAGGGGAGTGGGCAAGAAAAGAGATCAAAGTACCACTAGACATGTGGTAGGTTCTGCCCCCTTCCCCTCACTGGCATCCCCAGATATGGATTCAAGGTGCCCTAGAACCCAGGATTAAGCATCAAAATAGAGAGAGAGAGATGCCCAACATCTGCTGAAGGGAAAGTTTCTCTGTGATCTGAGGTGCTCTGGTCCCAAGAGGTATCAAATCCCCACTGACTTTTCGCTCTGTCCTCTTTTCCACTTGGCCACAAAGGCAGGCTTTGTTGCAGGAGCACAGGAACAGGGTAAAAAAGCACCAGCTCTCTGGCTGGAGGACAAGAAAGGGGAGGCCTAGTAAATAAAAAATACTTTGAGGATCCTGGAAAGAGTTTGGAAAGAAGGAAAGAGTTTGGGAAAATGACACCATGTAGTGCTTTTATGAACTCGACACTCACCCCTGAGCCACACGTATATGCATATGACCCAAACAGATACCACAGACTTTGCAAAGTGACCTGGATGGCCCATTGCTTGGGTCCCAGACTGGCCACTAGCATGCATACATATGGGACAGATCCAACTATTACTGCAAAGACTTTGACAGCAGAAATGATATTGGAAGCAAAATGCACAGAAGGAAGGCAAGAACTTTCAGCCCGAATATAACTGGATCAATTGCCTAACACAAAAATATCAACAATTTCCATAGAGGAATAAGACCCAATGTGTCATAACGTTAATATTCAGTCTACCCAGGTTACAACCAGAATTACTAGGCATACAAAGAAACGAGAAAATCTAAACTCACATGGGAAGAGACAATCACAGACACTGACACGGGGATGACACAGATGTTGAAATGGTCAAATAAAGATTTTAAGCAGCTATTATAAAGACATTCCAACAAGTAAGGGAAAACACAGTAAAACAAATGAAAAAAAAAAACACAATAGACAGTGTTGGCAAAGGAATCGAAGCTACAAAGAAGAACAAAATGGAAATTTTAGCACTGTAAAAAAATAGCCTAAATTAAAATAAAATAAAACTCTATGAATGAGTTCAAATGTGGAATGGAGATAACAGAAGAGATTCAATGAACTTGAATACATAAGAATAAAAAGCATCCAATCTAAACAACATCCAATCTAAAGAAAAGTAAATCCAGGGACCTGTAGAATAAAACCAATAGACATAACATTCATGTCACTTCAATTCTAGAACAAAGATAGAGTTCACTGCAGAAAAATTATTTGAAAAAAATAATGGCTAAAAATTCCCCACATTCGGCAAATGGCACAACCCTATACATTTAAGCTTAGCAAACCCTGAAGAGGAAAACCCAAAGAAATTCACATCCAGATATAATCAAACTGCTAAAAACTAAGAAACAAAACAAAGAAAACAACAAAACAAAACAAAACCACGCTTCGAAAACAGCCAGAGACAAATGATGCATTATTTGTGAGACAGCGACAATTCAAATTACTGTGATTTTTCATTTAAACAAACAAAAACCAGGGAGGCCAGAAGAAGGGGGCACATGATTTTTTTAAGTGTTGAAAGAAAAGAAGTGTCAATCCAGAATTGTAATTCCATCAAAAAGAGCCATTAGAAATGAACATGAGATATTAAAGAAACTAAAAAAATTCATTGCCAACAGGCCTGCTCTCATAGAATTGTTACAGGAAGATCTCCAGACAGAGGTAATTTGATACCAGAAGAAAATACGGAACATCAAGATAAGAGGAGCAAAGGAAATGGTAAACATATGGGTAAATATAAATACAATAGACTGGTCTACTCCTCTTGAGTTCTTTCAAACATGTGTCATGGTTAGAAGCAGAAAAATTACAAAATCGTCTCGCAAGGTTTGCAACGTACCTAAGATAAACCAACATAAAGAGACAAGAGTAAAGGGGTACATATGTCAAGAAGGTTTCTATATTCCGGCTAAAATGGTAAAATATCGACACTATGTAGACTGAGAGAAGTGAAGTATGTGTGTACTGTAATCCTTACAGTAACCACTTTATAAAAAAAAACATGCTAGAATAGTTGGATGTCTATATACAGAAACCAAACAAAACACCCCAACCTGAAACTCACTCTATTTATACAAAAATTAACTCAAACAGGCCACATATCTCAATCTAAAACTAAATTGTAGTAGGTTCAATTAAATAGTGATGACAATATTTTTTTCTTAACTCTTTGCTGTGGTTTTCAAAGTATCCTTTAGGTCACGCAGGACACTTATAATCGGAAAATATTTTAGTATCAGTGGCTTGCAGTAATATGTGTTTTTACAGTTATTGTTATTGTAATAGTGATAGCTTTCATTTTAATTAATTAGCTAAATTGCTTTATCTAATAACAAGATTAATATTTTTAACAGGTGTCCTCAAACCCAGGAGGGTTTGTCAGACACACGGAAGCGCAATGACATTTAAAAAAACAAAGAGCCTATTGAACTACACAATGTGATGTGACGCCATGTTATAATGTTCCCATTACAGAGCATGTCAAATGCAAAATTCAACAGCAGCCATGAGAATAGCTATGTTGTCCTTCGAATGAAGCTGATTAAGGAAAATGAGATTTGGAGATAATAAAAAAAGGACATTTTGAGTAATTTCTATAGTGGACATTTTTTTTTGAGTTTTTGATTGATTGATTGATTGATTTTCATTTTTCCTGGATGGCATCCCATATTGTTTTGCCAATATTCTTTTTTTTTTTAAGATTTTATTTATTTATTTGTCAGAGAGAGCGAACTAGCACAAGCAGGGGAAGTAGCAGGCAGAGGGAGAAACAGGCTCCCTGCTGAGCAAGGAGTCTGATGCGGAACTGGATCCCACGACCCTGAGCTCATGCCCTGAGCCGAAGGCAGATGCTTAACTGACTGAGCCACCCAGGCGTCCCTGTTTTGCCAATATTCTAATAACAATTTCCTGCTTCTCCTTTTTGGGCATTGTTCCTGTCCGATCCCATAAATATTCCATGAATTGGATGTCCTCACCACCACACTCTACCTGCTGCCTAATGGAGCCTACATTTGCCATTATCTCTTTGGTTAGAAGTCAACTCTGTAACACCCGCATCTTCTGAGCAAGATGGCTGCTCACCGCCCCTTCACCAAGTGATAGACTGTAACTGGCCAGTTAGGCAAGATGGCTGAGTCCCATCATAGGTCTGTTGCAACTGTGCTCATCACACAACACTCTGAGCAGGGTGTAATGACGCTCTGAAGGCTCACTAGTTATTGTTAGACCTCTTAAATTTTTTTCCCATAACCATTACGAGAGAGGGCTAAAGAATAAAAGGCACCTGTAAATTCTTATCATCTGTTATGAAGAAAGACCCTTCCAGTGCACTCTTTAAAAGCCAACCTTGAAAAATACCTTAGATGTACACTTCACTAAATGTCATTTCATTTGGAAACTAACATGCAATATTTTTTTTCCTCTCATGGCAGTAATGCACAGAACCAATATATTTTATAGCCTAAATGAAAAAAGGGAAAGTGGGAGGTCTGGTGCTGCTCCTTTAAGATGCTTCCAGAGAATCAAATACCACTCTCGATAGGGCTGCCAAGTAAGCACTTATGAAAGGTTAGAAACTGAAGCAATAAACTTCAGCATGAGACCCTTTGCTCTCCTGGTTGAACGGGATGTTTAATAGCAGGGATTCATCTTCTCCCATCTCCTATCTTCATTGAGCCAACCAGGCCAAAGAATCTTTCTCAGACTCAGCCTTTTTCATCTTCTACTGACTTTGAGCTCTCTCTTCTCAGTTCTTCCCACTTTATCCTGACCCTATTACTGGTTTGATTTCCCCTCCCACACATTGGACTGGATCTACAAGGGAAAGGACTGAGTCTTATTCGACTTTCTTTTTCTAGAGACTGGACAATATTTGGAATCCATTCATTTTATTTGTTTGTCTATCCATCCATTCCTCCATGTATCCAACAGCAAATGCATACAGACACTGTATATTCTGTATATGAGACACTGTTCTAACTACTAGGAATGCAACAGTAAAAACAAAAGACTTCTGGAGCTCACTAAGTGGGGAAAAACAGCAAATTGATAACTGCAATACAAAAAACATTAGCTACAATGAAGTATAAGACGTGCCAATAGCACACAGGAGGGACAATCACCTTGTTTTAGAGAGTTGAAAAAATGTGCTATTTTTTGTTTGTTTGTTTTGTTGTTTTTTAGAAAACGTACCCAGAGAAAGAATGACTTAAACAAAATCCTTTCAAGGAGAGAGGAGAATGTGTGGAAACCTCAGTGAAATTATGAAGTGCGAGTAATTCAATACAGTGGAAAAATCAAGCAAAAGAGGAAATTGATGAGAGATTAAGTTGAACTGGGAAAAGTACAAGTCAAATGAAATAAGACACACAATAAATTAATGGGTAAATAGATGTGTAGATTGTTTGAAATAATATAATGTTAGAAATTCTAAATTTCAGGGCGATTGTGAATTATTCAGAAGAAAAGCACCAAAGAAGTCTAGCAACAGAGAACTCAATAAATCAAATCAGTTGGTACCTCATACATTTCTCAAATTCTCCATTTCCGTAGTCATTATAAATTCTTCTAAAATAAGATGGCATTCCCTATAAAGGCATGCTTCAAAGTACCTAGGGCGAATTCTACAGTTTGCCTTTTCCTTCATGCATTTAAGGATTATTGTATATATTTGGCATGCGTACTCTGAGTTACTACTATCTGACAAGCACTGTGTAATGGGAGGAGATACAGATATAAATGACACATGGTGAATTTTCTAAAAATTAAAAAAAAATTAAAAAAAAAAGAAGGAAAGAAAAAGAAAATTCCCAAAGAGAGAGGACGAGATGAATAAAATGGAGATTATAGTGCCTGGCACGTAGTAGCTACTCAATTAACGGTAGCTATAAATAACTCCCCAAGACACCAAAAGGGTAAACCCAGGGTGGCCATCCTAGAAAAAGTTCAACTCCAATGTTTCAGGGAAATTATATAGTTTAGTCTGCATTCCCTTCAGTGGAAAAGTGAAAAATAAAAAATAAATAAATAAAAAGAAATGTTGATCTGCTACTGTACTTCTCGGTTCTTATATGAAATGTTTATTGGAGATCTGAGTTCAGGAAGACCTCAAATCCCTGAATATAATGCTGTGCATCACACTGGTTGTAATAAAGCTCATTGCTCCTTCCAAATGTATCCCACAATGAAGTGTGTCCTCTGAATCCAGGCAAACAGTACCATTTATGTCAAATATGAAAATACAGAGCCCATCACTTGTTGTGGTTGGGTTTTTTCATTTGTTTTTGTTTTTTTTGTGTAAGGGAGAAAAAAAGTGTGTGAAAGTGTGAAAGTAGTAATTGCTTAGGATTCAGAAAAGGAAGCAGGGAATAATCAATTGAAAAAAAAAAAAAAAGAAACAAAAAGTCACAACAATGAGTCAAGTCAGCCATGATTAATTAACTCGATTCTGGCTCGTGTTGTATAAATGGAAGAAAATGCATTTTAGAGAACAACCTGGGGAGTCCACTCATCTCTTCCCCAACAATTTCACTTCAACTTTGGGAAGAACTAGAATTTGTTCCTTAAGTCTTGTCGTTGTAGAGGTCCCGGCTTTGGGGGCAGACAGCAGGGCGGGGGGAGGGGGGCAGTGGTGGAGGGGACAGGAGAAAAGAGCTTGGCAAGGCTAAGTACTAACTGGGGGAAAAAGTAATGGGTTTGTTGTTATATAAAACCTTGAGCAGATAAGCCCAAAGACCGAAAGCTCTAACATATCTAATTGATGGCTAACAACGCTTGGGATATTGAGCATGTCCTGAGATCTCAAAATACTGAGTGTTTCTAGCACTTAAATGACCTATGGTATGGTATGTGCCAGGCACTACACATTTAGCAGTGAGCACTTCTCCTGCTGTTCCTGGTAAAACTGTTATCATTTTGATGATATCGGTACTTCTATCAAGAGAGTCCCTGCTCCAGATGTAAGTCACTGGGGAGATCCAAGTGTTGGTTATCTGATTAAAAGGAAGTCAGAGGTCAGGATGCCTGCAGAACTTGAATGAGTCTCAAATAACAGGTTTTAAGGAGCTGTTTTCTTTAGGGAGAAATGCTTTTTACACTTCCTCTGCCATGCACCCACTTGTTAAATACCGCATTAGCAAAAGAGCAAGGCCCCCAGGTCTGAGACAAAGGAATCCAGGCAGACAGATTCGATACACACACAAACACCAAGCAAGAGGTGGCAGCCACAGCAGCACCTGGCAAGGATCCCCTTCAGCCTCCTGCATCCATCTGCTTCCTGCAAGGATGCAGTCTCTCTTGGAGTTGTTAATTTCAGGCCTCCAAGTGACAGGGCAGCCCCCTGGCCACAAAGAGGCCCGGCTGCTCGGACACACGCACACACTTGTCCAAGGGAAACCAGAGAACGTCTTTGCACCTGATAACTTGCAAGGTGGGGGAAACATATTGCCTATTATTTATTCTAATAATAAACCATTACCCCAGGCACATTTTTATTCTCCAGATTTAATAAGGTATTTTGTGAACCGAGGCAGAGGAGGGAGGGAGAAAACAATTGTGGTTATTAGGAAGATGATTTCTGTTTGTTTCAGACGCAGAAGTAATCATCACTCCTTTCCTTCATAATCAAGGGTTATAATTCCCCCCCCACCCCTCCCCAACCTCTTGCTCAGGCCAAGAAAATTCAAACAACACTCACCAAAATGTCCTGAGAAACTAAAAGGGCTTGGCATGCTTCCCTGAGCCATTCTCCTAGGACCATCATTACCTTATAGTCAGAGAACTCCGACTATGGAGCAGGGAATCTCAACACCTCCTATTGTCCCCCTCTCCATATCCAGAGGTGGGAAAGAGTGGGGAGAACCGGGTGGGTGATTTACATATCGCTCGTGTATCTCTACTTAGATGGGATGGATATATGTTCTCAAGACATTTTCACATTAAGACGTTTTAAGTGGAGTTTTTTTTTTTTTTTT
>NW_024424452.1:33315634-33495937 GCF_017311325.1 Ursus maritimus
TTTTTTTTTTTTTTTTCCTTTCTGGTTAGATGTCGCAAAGCTCTAATGATAATTTTATCACAAGTTGATAATTTTATAATCTGCATCCCAATTAAATAGATTCAGCGGAGACACACACAGGCCACTGGCCTTATCTGGGCAGTCATCCTGATCATGTTAATTGAGAGACATCTGAAAGGCAGCTTAAACGCAGTGGTGAAGAGGACAAACTCTAACAGTCAGATTTCCAAGGGTCAACTCTCAACCCTGCGACTTATTAATTTAAGGAGCTTGGACAAATTCCTCACCTGGACCTGCCCGCACATCCCAAAGGGTCATCGCGAGGTCTGAATAAGTTAACATCTGCGAAGCAATTAGAGAGTGATTTGGCACACAGAAAGCACCAAATAAGTGTCTTTTCACTGTAAGAAAGCTAACTTAATCCAAAGTCTATTGGTTGCTGTTGCTGTTATTTATTCTTTTGTATAGGTTGACAATATACTGGGTCTGCCCAGCTCTGTGCTTGGATGTTAGGTGGACAACAGCACAGTGACAGAAAACCAAGGATTTGAAAAGTGGCTGATGCTTCTGGAAGTTTTGTGCTGCAACATTAAAAGTTCACATCCACAGATCACAAGAGTATGTCAACAAAAATAAATCATGTAACAACCACTGTACTATCAGAAAAAAAAAAAAAAATAGCAAAGTGAACCAAGTCCCATTGGACCAATTTTCCAGACAAGGAAATAGGGGCATAAATGACTTTCCAGTCGAAGGCAGCTCAGGTGAACATCCCCAGGCTGGCTTTCTAAGCTATGTTACTATCTGCATCTAAAGAAATCTTTACATAGCCGTAAGAGGTCTTTACCATTCCTGATTTCTGCGACTTTACAAAATGTCATCATTTAAGATATGGGAACAATCCTGTAGCTGGAAAAGCTTGAGGAGTATTCATTTTGTAATTTTCCAGTTCAGTTGTCTGAAAGGGTTGCCTGGGTGGTGGCTGTTATTTTTGCTCTGTGTGTGTGTGTGTGTGTGTGTGTGTATGTGTGTGTGTGTGTGTGTGAGAGAGAGAGAGAGAGAGAGAGAGAGAGAGAGAGTCATACTCTTCCTGGAATGCTTAATGGAAGGATCGCTGGAAGATATACGCTTCATGAAAAATGAACGCTTATAACCCCTAAACTTAAAGAATCTTTACTGGAAGAATTCAGTTTACAAAAGTTCTGAACAATGAGGAAGCATTCATGTAAATTGCAGGCAATTTAAAAGGAAAATCTAGGTCATCTGGCTGTTTGCTTTGTCATCATCAGTATTAATTAGATGCTGGAAGTAATGACTGAGCTCAGAGAGCTCTTCAGATTTAAAATAATAATAATAATAAACCAACAGAGCACAGCTTTACCTTCGGAAAGAAAATATTTTCACAAGTAGTGTTCTGAAAGAACCTGAGTGGGAAAACCTTGCAATTAAATTCTGCAAATGCGCTGTGAAATAATCCCAGGGGAAGTCTTATCTGTACTTAATATTCAAATAAATATTCTTTTTGTGTGCCGTGCATTCAATAGGGTGCATTTTATTTAATTTAAGTGTGTAACGTAATCAGTATCATGAGGAATAATCACAAGGAGCAGTAGAACCCTTTAACTAGGATAAATGGGCTGGCTCCACAGTTGAATGGGCAATCGTGGGCGAGGAAGGAAACGCAAAGTGCAGAATCCCAAGTACAGGTTTCCCTGGATTGTCCTACAGGACCTTGGTACTCAAAGTTTGGTCCATGGCATCATCTGGCAGCTCATTAGAAATGCAGTTACGTCACAGCCCACCCCAGACCAACTAAATCAGAATCTACGTTTTCCAGGACCCCGGGTGATTCACATGCACACTAAATCTGGAGAGGGATTGAGGTCAGGTGAGTTGGGGGCTGTGCTCCTGTGTCTTGATATATGGTAGGCGCCAAAAGGCTGCCAGAGCAGGCTCACTCCCCTAATCACCCCAGCCCTGAGGACAGGAGGAGAGGGGAGAGGACAGGGGTCTTTCAAGTAGGGACAGTGCATAATCCATGCACAGCAGGTGCTTCTCTCTTTGTTGGACTGAATTCTGGCCATTTTGTGTCTTTTCTGCTGACTCACATTACCTTCCCAACTGAAGCAGTTCTTGCGCTGGCCAAGAGCCTCCTTCCACAAAGGTAGGGCATGCTCTCGGCCACAGCACTTGGAGACTTTGGAAGTTACAGAAGGTTTAGTGCAGGGGCTGTGCTTGTATCTGGGGACATCAAAAGGATTTTCAGTTCACATGGACCCAAGGCAGGGTCCCTCAGAGAGCGTGAAAGGAAACTCTGTCACCACCAACAAAATGGCAGGTGAAATTCAAGGATAGACCTCCTTAACAATGAACAACTTGTTCATTGTGATTATTCAGGAACACCCTGCCTAATTCCAACAGGGAATTATCAGAGAGCTTGGGTCGGGGAGAAGTAATGCTCCTCTAGCAGACCTAATATAAGAAGCTATGCATGGGTGGTGTTCCCGGTCAGGAGCTGGCCAATTTGTAATTTGCTCATGACCGTGGGTTTGAATCTTTTCTTAAAAAAAAAAAAAAAAAAAAAAAAAAAATTGATTGATTAAAAACAACAACAACAAACCAACCAACTTGAAGGAGAACAGGAGGAGATACAGTAGCCAGGAGGACAGAAGCAAAGAAGAGCTGGTTTCCTTCGGCGGATTGAGCAGAGCTGGGAAGCCACGCTAGACTCAATAATGAGTGCCTTAAATAATGAGGAAGTCCGTCCAGTCAACTTGGCTGAAACCTTCCTCTGCAGCCACTGGCAGTGCTGCTGGAGAAGAGGAAAGCCTCTGTGATTACACTAATGAGGAGGAGATGAACGGCAGGTCACCACGGGTGAGGTGCTCAGGTTCCGTGGGTATCAGGCAGGCAAACAGGGACCACCACGGCCGGGCAGGGAAACAGGGACCACCACGGCCAGACAGGAAACAAGCTGCCTGCCTTCTGTGGGCAGTGGGTGACATGTGGGATGCCTTTTGGCAGCAGAGAAAAGTGGAGTATTTAAGTTTTCGTGATAACGGGCATTCATTAAGTCCTGGCTTTGTAAGGTGTACTGAACTAAGGGCTTTCTCTGCATTATATCACAGTGGATCATTGTATCTGCTTGATGAGGCTGAGAGTATTTGCCTCCCTAGTTTGTGGCTCAGAGAAGTTAAGCGACCCGTTTAAGCTGACACAGCAAGTGAATGGCGGAGCTGGGATCTGAGGCCTGACAATGAGGCTGAGGGTCCATTTTCTTGATCACTTGCTCTTCCTGCCTCTCTGCCTTCAAAGCTGTGGGCCACGTTCTTACAGCACAGCTGCTGGTTATCTGTTTTTCAGCCGCTTTGCCACCTACCTGCCACCCCGGCGCCAGCTCTGGAACAGGCCACAGACCGAGTGAGGCTTCTCCCAGCCCAAACCAGACCAAACATGTTCCCTTTCTGGGGCAATACTCTGCTTCACACCCATAATCTCCTTTCTCAAGTATCTTCTTTTCAGGATAATACCCACAGTTCCTCAACTTTGCCTCAAGTGACTCGGATTTGAGTCCTATCTCTTTCCTGATCACTTCCTCTAAAATAAAGGGGGGAAATGAGGCAGAGAGAGGTGAGTTCAGTTCGTAGATCTGCCAGTTAATTGTTGGACCTTGAATACGCTCCATAAATTCCTGCAGTGGGTTGAATGGTGTCCCCCATAAATTCATGTCCACCTGGAATCTCAGAATGTGACCTCATTTGGAAACAAGGTCCTGGTAGACGTAAGAAAGGCAGGGATAGAAATGAAATCACAGTGATGGTGGGTCCCTGATCATGAGAGCATCCACCAAAGAGAGGGGAAAATGACACACACAGACGCACCCGAGAAGAGGCCACGTGACAACACAGGCAGAGAATGGAGAGATGCGACCACAAGTCAAGGAACATGAGGAACGGCCAGAAACTGGAAGAGGCAGGGAGCCCCTGGAGCCTTCCCAGGGAGCTGGTCCTGCCAACACCTTGTTTTCAGACTTCTGGCCACCAGGCTGTGAGAGAATAAATTTCTATTGTTTGAAGCCCCCCAGCGCGTGGTAGTTCCTTACAGTAGCCCTAGGAAAAAAACACACTTCCTCTGCCTCATTTTTTCATCTGTAAGGGAGGTGGGAAAGTCACGCCCTCAATGTGCAGAGGAGCTCTGCATCATAGCATCCCTGCGACCAAAGAGCAGCCCCTTCTAGCTCCATGCAGACATTCAGAAACAATGCCACATGGGCAGAACTGAGACAAAGCTCATGGGGGTCACGCACATCCAAACCACCAGGCATGACTTTTGATATCATGACTCTTTGATATCAATCTATCAATAACTTATTCTCCGCCTAATTTTCTGAATATCCATCCCATAGTCCTCCACCTTGCCTTGAGGGGATCCCATAGGTTTCCAACAAAGGTGTCCTAGTTGACGGTCTTGCTGCAATTCACACGTGGTATGTCTATCCCATTCTCCAAACCAACCACTCCGGTGAGAAGAAATGACATGCACTGGGTCTAGGTTATCCTAAACAAACTGATACACAAGTCTACTGACTTGCTTTCCTATTTAATAAATTCACAAACCATGCTTCTGACAAGACTTCCCAGATGTGAGTTGCAGATTTACTAGAAGTTACCAGCCTACACTTTCTAGGACTTTCCAGCTTCCTTCCATCTGTTTTGAAAACTGCAAAGCTATCTGATGGTTTCCTGTTTCCAATCTCGTATCCCTCTTCTCTTTGCCACACAATCTCCATGCTATTTAATGATCCATACCCAAGTTATGCTATAGCTTTAGGATATTAGTCTAGGTAAAATATTTAGGTTTATTTAGAGCTAACGCTGCCCTAAGACTGTTTCCGCAAAACTGCCTCCAACACCCCTACCAAAGTTTATCCCATTCTGGTTGAAGATGATTTCTCTTGACAGAGAGCAAATGAACCAATGGGGAGTTCTCTTTCTTCTTTGCGATACAAGACTGTCAATCCCTTTCCAGTTCTTTCTGATCAAATTTTGTTTTTCAATTTCTCTGTTTTACATTAGCATTACTAGCAGCCCTGCGTTAAGTTCGTGTGAAGACAGGGATTGCACACTGATGTGGTCATTTACACTTGTAAATAAGGAAACAGAGGCATAGCATGTAGCTATGGGGCAGAGCTGGGATCCACATTCAGATCCGACTCATACTAAGCACCTTCTCTTATGAGCCTTCTGATATTAGCACCTTCTCTTATGAGCCTTCTGTGCTGATCATAAACTTTTGGATCACCAAGTTCCACGCTCCTGTTAGATTTTCTAGGTATGTCAAGTTTGAGGATAATTCACAGCTGGTGCACATTTTCAAAGAAGCACAGGGGCACACGAATGACCTCTGGGAGTCTTTTACAAGTAGAAGTCACGATAATGTTTGGATGAATTTTTTTCAAGGTGGGGGGCTCCTTATTGTGATGGAATGAAGAACTTATGATGACCAAGCATCAGCAAGAGAAATTCCACCCCACCCATCCCCCCCGGCAGCCCTAGCTGAGGCAGAACAATCCTGCAGCTGCCCATTTACACCCAGTCAGAGCGTGAGCGGTGTGCCAATTTGATTAGAAAATGGCTTACACGTAGAGCCAGCCCTGTCTATTAGAGGGGGAGCTGGGCTAATGAATCTTGGAAATGGGAAAGTCTGTCCATCCTTCTTCAAATCTGTAAGCCAATTATTATATTGGATCTTGACTTCCAATATTTCTGCAGGCTTCTAGGCAGTGAAACTGTGCCAAGCAACAGGCAGATGAAAAACCATGTTTCTCAGGGCTGCGGACACCGTTTCTATGCTGGAGATTAAATAAAGCGTGCTTGCTTGCCTGCTCTCTTTCTTCCTTCTTCCTCCCTCATTCTCCTCCTTTCCTTCCCACCCCTTTTTTTTGTTTCTTTAACACCAAAAACTGCAGTCTATATATTACAGAGGTGAAGGGAAAGAAATCTGTAAGTTTTCCCTGGTAAAATCAAATAATTTGACCATTCTTCTTCCATCTAGAAACCTTTCCTTGCCATGTCTTTTGAGAGTTGAATTCTAAAAGGTGGGACTAAAATCTACATATGCTTGTTCCCTGGCTAGCTTTATCCAACTACATTGGTCTTGGTCAGAGGAGAATAACACTAAGGATTAGAGGAAGTATAGTGGAGAGGTATAGAGCAAAAACTCTAGAGCCAGACTGCTTGGGTTTGAGTCCTGGCTTGGCCACTTCCTAGTGCCTGGTCTTGGGCAAGTTACTTAAGCTCTCTGCCTTCTATTATCCCATCTGGGGGGGGGGGGAAGGGGGGGGGGTCTTAGCAGTGCCTAACTTAGAAGGTTTGTATTAGGCATATATGAGTTTATATCTAAAAAGCACTTTGAGCAGTTTCTGGCATAGAGATAGTATTATACAATGCTTGTTAAATAAAATAGATGCAATTAACTTATCCAGAGAGACAATTCATACTCTCTATTCATTCCCTTGTTTGTTAGTTGAACAAATACTTGAGTGTCTATTGTGTGCCGGAAGAGTTAAGTAAGACACTTCTGCCTTCAGGAAACTCTCACTCTTCTAAAGAAGGTTGACTGTTTCTAAGCACTTGAAGGTATAAAAAGTGTTAGGGAGAAAGGAGCTGGGGAAGTGGTGCCCTCAACAACCAACCATTAATTTCTCAGCAAGTGTCCTGCTGTCCAGACAGAACAGGAATATGTGAGCCGTGGCTGCAGGACAGCGAGACCTCTGGCCCTGTTCCCTCCAAGGGTTTGGGGGAGGGGGTTTGGCTGAGACTCCAGGGGTAATGATGCCTGCTTCCAAGAAGACCAGCAGCTGACCCTTTGCAGCCTGCCTTCAAGGCCCAGCCGAACTCTGTATCACACGCTGCTCATGCAAATCCTTGCCTTGCAACTAGAAGACACAACAAGCAGACTGCAATGTCCAGAACAGCAGGTGTCACATGTAAACTTACTCTGAATCTGATTTAAAGGTGGCACAGTGCCCTCCGGCAACAGAGAGGTGGGGGCTGAGAGTTGGGGGAGCAGGGAGAGAGCTCAGAGGTGCCTGGGGCCAGGACCTGAGAAGTATGGCAACTGTGCTTCTGTTTGATAGATCAGCCTGTCCTCGCCCCAGGGGTCCAAGCCACTCCTTCCTCCCTGTACTTGTATGCAGACATGCCGCAGCTGCAGGGAGAGAGGAGAGGCTCTGGGAGTGCTGCTGTGAGGTATGCATGTGTGCACACGCGTTTGTGTGTGTGTGTGTGTGTGTGTAACAGAGAGAGACAGAGAGGAGATGAGGTATGTTGGGGGTGTAGGGAGGATGAAAGAACAGGAAAGGATATTCAAACTGTTCAGAGATCTATGTACTGCCCTACACTGTCCTCCATTCATTGTAATTCTGCAATTTTGAAAAGTAAATCAAACCGCTTGGCAAAACCATTCTGTCATGGCACACGAATTAAATTATTAATTGGAACACATTGAACATGGCCTGGCAGCAATTAATAGTCCTGGAAGTCATGAAGGGGGCAGGAGAAACACCTGCCTTAAAATTACTGGCTTGTTGCTTCCCCGTTAAGGAGGTCTTGCTATTCCTTAGAGTGATCGTAAGAAGCTGGGCGTTAGGAAGACCCAACATGGGAGGAGCGCATCTTGCTGACACTTCCACCCTGAGCGTTGGCTGAGTCCTGCCAAACAGCAAGCACCCGAGTTTGCACACAGCCCACTTCTCTGCTCTGCTACAGCGTGGTGCAGGATCTGCTGCAAGACCCAGTGTGCCCAGCCCACCGGTGCCTGTGCCAGCTCACCCTAGACCTGGCTTTCCCTCCCAAGCAAGGCTGAGGCGCCCCACAGGAGTCTGGGGATCCCTGTAGGTGCCTGTGATGCAGGACAGATCCGAGCTCTTTTCAAACAACTCCTGGTTGCAGGGGTTTGTGAATCCCTGCCTGCCCGGGGCTGCTTTTGGATGTGGCCGCTCCAGTTTGAATCCCTACAGCGCCATCTGCTGGCCAAGTCCTCTTAGTGCGGAGGAGCTCCTGACCGCCTGGGACAACAGAAAGGCAGAGACCCTAGCCCTGACACCAAGCACTCCCCACGACCTCCAAGGAGAAGGAGCCACCTTCTACTGGATCTTCCCAATGCATGCTGCCTCTCCTCGGCCTCGAGCCCAGGAAGCATGTGACTGCAAACCTAACACCCTGGGATCTGGTCCCGTTCCAGCTGCTCTCTCACCGTGTGGCCTCTGAATGTCCCATCCCCTCTCAGGGCCCCAGTTTCCTCCTATATAAAGTGAGGAAGTGGACAGGGCGATTTCCAAGGCCCCGTCCAGCTTTGGCTTTCTGTGAGGTGTGACTTTGAGCCCAGGCTAAAGACCAGCACCACCCAGAGAGAATTGCAGCTTATAGCTCTTCACTCAATCTTGAATATACGGCCTAAAAGGCTTAACAAGCGAGGTCCGGACGCTGTCCAACATCTACAGGAGTTTCTCCGTGAGGGCCTATAATTATTGCCTATTATTAAAAAAAAAAAAAGTGCATGAGAGAAAAGCTATGGATTATAAATTCATGGTAGATTATGTTTTAATGTTCCCCAAACAGAATAATAATTGCTAAACTGCTTTGGGTATCAAGCTTCATTGCACTGAACTGCTCTCCAAGAATTATTTTTAAAAATCACTTATGGTAGCAGGATGGCCCAATGTCACAGAACTAGGCTGTCCATGGCAGTCTCGGTTGGAGCCGCCATGCACCCATGTGCTAATGTCGGGGCAGTATACAGTGCCAATGCTGTAAATTAAGGTGCAATTTGTAAATGCTTCATTAATATTTATTAAATGATTATTAGATGCTCTTACAATCTTTAATAAGATATTATAAAGCATGTCATTAAAATGCATTAGGAGCACATTCTTAGCAAGTCACGCTATAGCCTGCTGTTAGGGAATGCCTGGTTTTATGATCCTCTTCCTAAAGCTTTCTCCAAGATGTGATTATCATGAAGACAGAGAAACTTAAGTCGTTGCCTGTTCTAAACACCCCCAGGATGGTGGCAGATATCACCGCCATGGCCTTCAGAAGCAGTAAGTCTTACATGCTAACTCCCTTTCCTCTCTGGATGATTAAAAATGGCAGCCTACTATATTGTGTTGAGAAGGATTCTGAGGCTCTACTGGAGCTAAATGGAAAAGAATACAGTAATTGGTAAGTGATGCCTACTGTGTACACTGTATCACTGGAGAGCGGGTAACACCCATCTCTGATCTAGGAGAAGGAAGATAACCCAGTCAGAGGTGTCCCTGTGTGTGCTGGGGACATATCCATGCTGAATGTCATTATCTAGGTCCCATTTTGGTTGCCTCATATCCACATGTACATGAAGGAAAGCATGAAAAAGGAAAGTATCTTCTAAAGAATATGTATGGAAAGATGGACAAAAAATAGATCTCTATTCCGTTAGCACCAAGAAGTCTCCCCTCTGTGGCCCAGTAATCATTCATTTCCTGAAGATCAGTAGGCCTTTCCTTCTGCAGCTTCCCCGTGCATGTTCTCTTTTCTTCGAACCGTCAAAATCTCTCCCCACCTCAGTGCCTTTGCACAGCCTGGCCTCTTTGCTTAGATTTCTCTTACCCCTACTTGTTAAATGGGATTCCTCCTTCTTTTTCATGCCTCAGAGAAAATAACCTTCTGCAAGAGCACTGCACTGCCCATCTTGGGTCCTGGCTGCATTTATTTATTGCCAAGAGTAAATACTCAAAATCCAGAGGGCAGGGTCCAAGCCCCACTTCTGCAGCTTTCTCGCCACATGAACTTTGGAGCCAGTGATATAACTTCTCTGCCCTTCTGCTTCCTTGGGTGTAAAAGAAAAGTGGTAAGAACAGCACCCATCTCATGAAGTAAGTGAACTCATACACAAAACACATTGAGAAAGTGGTTGGCATATAGTGAGGACTGGGTAAGTATTCATTTTCTCGTTTTGCCCCCTTGATTCTATTTGCTTTCTACGTTTTTTTTTTTTTTTAAACATTTTGTTTATTTATTTGACAGAGAGAGAGACAGCCAGAGAGAGAGGGAACACAAGCAGGGGGAGTGGGAGAGGAAGAAGCAGGCTCCCAGTGGAGGAGCCTGATGTGGGGCTCGATCCCATAACACCAGGATCACGCCCTGAGCTGAAGGCAGACGCTTAACGACTAAGCCACCCAGGCACCCCTGCTTTCTACTTTCTCCTGTTAATTGTCAGCTGTACTGGACTATCACCCCATCTGGAACCTACCATAGCACCTGGCTCATCACCGATGCCCAATAAACATTAGTTGAATGTTATAACAGGGGCTTCAGTAGGGTTCTAATGAATAAAGCATAATTTCTGCCCTGATGGAACACCTGGGCTATGAAGAAAGAAAATGAAGAGCAACATTTCAGTTAAACCTCAAAAGCTCAGAGCAAGAGGGATGGTGTGGTGAAGTAAGGACATCTCTGGGGTTCCACAAACCTGAATTTGAAAACTGCTCCTTCTCTGCTCCTTCTCAGAATACAAACTTGGGCAAGTTATTTCACCTCTCTGGCTTCTGTTTGCTCATCTTTAGAATGGGGGTAATATGGGGCGCATGGATGGCTCAGCCTTTAAGCATCTGCCTTCAGCTTAGGTCATGATCCCAGGGTCCTGGGATCGAGCCCCGCATTGGGCTCCCTACTAAGTGGGAAGCCTGCTTCTCCCTCTCCCACCCCCCCTACTTGTGTTCCCTTTCTGGCTGTGTCTCTCTCTGTCGAATAAATAAAATCTTTAAAAAAAAAAGGGGTAATAATATTCACCTTCATGAATCAGGAAATATATATATATAGAGAGAGAGAGAGAGTAAATATATAATATATATACACACTGTACATAAATTTGCTATCTAGATATAATATTCAAATATATCTGTTACAGATAATCAAAGATGCTATTATTACATTATTTTACTTAGTGTTATTTTTATTCTTACAGGAGACTTGGACAATACCGTGGTGAACATGTAATGTAGCCTGTACAGATAAGCAAAAAAAAAAAAAGGGGGGGGGGGTTAAAGTGAAAGAATCAGGCTCAGATGTGGCCACAAGATCCCAGAAGAGCTTTAGACCCCTCAGGAAGTATCTCTGGTTTTCTAAGAAACACTGTGAGCTACCAGCAGCCTATTCAAGCCCTTCAGGGAGGGCTCCCACTGGTGCCTGCAGGGGTCCTGCCAGCATGGATGTGGTGGGGGGGCACGGGAAGGGATTGTCTTGAGTCCCCTGGGCATCCCCTGGCACAGAGACTGTGGCAGAACAGCAGGGCAGGGAGCCTCCTTCCGGGCTTCCAGCCACAATTCTTCCCTCTTGTTCCCTACAACCACACAAACATGTGTACGGCCAGACCCCAGGGAGCTCTTTTCCAAACCACAATACTGTTCTGGCGATGAAGCAAGTGGACGCCATGTTTCTGAAGTACCCCACACCCCTCGTTGGCACAGGCTTTAGAGTTTGAAAGAACGGAATTTGAATCTCACCTTCGCCACTTTCTAGCCACCAGACTACTTAAATTGTGACACTTAACTTCATTCAAACCTTTTTTTCCCCAATGTTTTTAAAGATAAGGGTGCTTATATTATAAGGTAGCACATGTACAATTTAAAATGGCGATTTGACACTGTATTTATGTCTTATATTACAATTATACATATACTTAGCACATGCTTACAATGTTCAAAATGTTAAAAAAAAAAACAGTAGCTATTACCATATTTTTCATTTTTATCGAGGTTGCACCATTTCATCAAAATAATCATGCATTCCCATGATGAACCATGGTATGACCCATAAGGCTCTATCATAGGAGAAAACCCTGTCATACTGATTTGGTCATTCGTTGTCACCCAATATGACAAACTAGTATTTTCTTCTGTTTTGCTCAGTGATTCTAGGTGCTCAAGCCAATCTGCTAAAGGAGCCAGAGTACAGGGAAAAAGAAGGGCAAGATGGGAGAAACACTTAAGCTTATTCATACTCATTCCCTGTTTCATTTCCTTCACCCAGCTCATTCCTTCCCACCCCTTCCTCCCCATGTGGGTGACACTCTGAAGCTGGAGAGCCTTTGGGAAAGTCACCTACTGGTGCTGGCAGATAAAGAGGACCCCAGTGGCCTGCACAGGGCTGTGTGGCCTTAGCCAAGACATTTTAGAGTGAAATTCAAAGCACAAGTGAAACCAAAGGGCCCCAGGTGGTAACCAAGAGACATGGGAGCCAAAGCAGTACTTGCTGGGAAAGAATGATTCAGTTGCCAGCCAACTGGGCTGAGATAAGGTTCTGTTACCTATTTATGCATCTGTTTATTCATTTATTCTACAAATAGTATGAAGTGCTAACTAAAACCAGGTTCTGAGGTAGGTACTGGGGAACAGTAATGATGGAGGCAGGAAGGTAGAGATTTCATAGAGCTATGGCTCTGAGAAAGAAGGATGTTTTCCTCCTCCTCTGCCTCTTCCTTTTATAATGCGATCACACAAGCAATATCACATTTCATTCCCTTTTCTACTTGTTCACTCTTTATGTTGACATCTCTGGCTTTCAGTTTGCTTTGATAAAACACAGATAAATCCTCCTACATTCCCTTTTTTTTTCTTTTTTCCTTTTTCTTTTTAAACATATTTTTTGGTCTTGAAATAAGTTTAGATTCTCAGAAGAGTTCTAAAAATAGTACAGTGAGTTTCTATGTACACTTCCCTGGCCTAAGAAATCACAAAGTGTGATCATGCCCTAGCAGGAATGGGGATGCCAGAGAAAGATACGGAAGGGGCATGTAACCTAGTCTAGAAGGCATCATAGCAGTCTTCCTGAGGGAAGCAGCATTTCATCAGAGACAGGAAAAAAGAGAAGGTGTCAGCCAGAAGAAAGGGCAGACTGCTCCAGGTGGAGAGAACAAACTAGGTGAAGGCTGGGAGGTGAGAGAGAGCAGGGCTTACCCGGAACAACTGAGAGAAGGGCAGCATTGCAGGACCACAGATTGCGAGGTGAGGTTGCAGCTGGGTAGACTCGGGTGGTGCAGGGTTAATGAGGAAGAAGACGTGGGAGTTTTCTTTTGTGAGCCTAACCCGGTGGGCAAAGCCCATAAAGATGCAGTGTTTGGGACTGGGCATCCCTGCTTCCCATAAGATCCAGTTCCTCTTTGGCCAAAGACAGGCCCTTCCCAGAAATGAGGCTGGGATCACAGTTCTGTGTAGGAACTGAGTATCACAGCACATCTCACAGAAGCAAGAGGATCAAGGGTCAGGGTCACAGACAAGGCTGCTTTTGAGAACCTAACAAAAGCTATGAAATCTCTGAGAAAAAAACAAAAACATCAAAAAAATAGCATGATTTTTCTCAATCTCTCTCCCTCTTTCCCTTTCTCTTCTCTCTCTCTCTCTCTCTCACACACACACACATTTTCATGAAGTCCATGAAACTCAGTTCAAAGCTCCAAAGAATTCATTTTGTATAAAATCTGAGGGCCCTTTTTAGCCCAAGCATCAAAATTTCCCAAATCGACCTTTTTTCCTTAAGCAACAACTATAAAACTAAATGCGGTAAATGCACCAAATTATATTATTTCATAGTTTTCTTCAGTGTAGAAAATGCAAAGGCATATAAGGGAAGAGGAAAGGGTTTAAAACAACAGCTTTATATAAAATATCACCAGGTGTATGAAGAAATCCCAGGAGCACTCCCCACTAAGAGAATGTGTGTCATTTTCAAGCTCAACAGATATTATTACCTCTCAGTCTTCACACCTACCCATACTCACCGCCCCCCAACACACACACACACACACACACACACACACACACACACACACACAATTATGCTCAAAAAAGTGTCCAGACAGATGAATCTAATGGGGATTGACCTAAAGCAATCCCTGGAGCTTATACTTCTCACTGAGGGTCAAGATCTCATCTGAGCTGTTAGAAATCCCCTTGCATTAGAAGCAGTCAAGGAAACATCTAGAACAAGGGCCAGGAGAAAGATCCTCCTTCCTTGAGGTAGCTGCTGATCTGAAATGATCCACCAAAGTATGGCTCATGGAAATTTGGCAAGAGATTCGGGCAGATCACTAGGTGGGCTTCACTTCATGAATCCTATATGTTAGAGATGGATGGGTGCCATGCCGGCCGGCTGTCAGACGTGAGTGACAGCCTCCTGATTGGTACTTTGTAAATGTTCATTCTCTGAATGCTAAAGGCCTCATGAAGAGGAGGGGTGCACACCTAATTTACAAATCACAAGCAATTTGCAGATATGGTATTTTGGCAGATTTGTTCCTTGTCTCACTCTCTTCCTACAAAGCCTCTGAGACTCCAATTCTCTTGAAATAGATAAATAAGAGAAGAAATAAGAAAATACATTATAAAAAAAGAGGATGATGTTCTTCTCCCAGAGGGTTACAATTCATCAGTGTTTGTTTGGAAGTCGTCCTGTCCCAAGGCTGTGAAAAGGTGAAGAGAATGCTATTGAGCATCCAGAAAAGCAAAAAGCTTTCCTGGCCAAGGTCAAGTATATATCAGCCAGGAGACAAAGCAACACTCATTTCAACCCGAGGCCACAATGTACCTTGACCCCGGCCTCATGAAAACAACAATTTGCAGTCGTCTATAAAACACGTCCTTTACTTTCCCTGTTCCATTGGCTTCTTCTGAACTCAGACTCCTGAGTTAGCAGTATCTGGCTGTATTTTACAAGCATGTGTGTGCGTGTGAGTGTGTGCACTGCATTCTAAGATTTGGGGCCAAGATTTATCTCATTCTCTGATGGCATTTTATCGTTATCAGAGAGCAGTAAATTTCAGCTCCGTTAGCACTGCATTTAAATATGCTCCCGCCAAGATAGAAAGGTGCCGGATCTATAGCATGCTATAAATTTCCATTATTTGCCATCATTCTATACTTGGGCCTTGGCAGAGCCCAGCCGAGCCTGCACATTTTGTTTAGATAGCTCCTCTTCCCTACAGGGAAACTTCGCCAACACTTGAAGCAGATACAATTTGCTGGCCGCAACTCTGTTTGCACCTTAACAGCTGTTTTGCTTTTTTATTTAGAGAGAACAGGGTTGCCGCCATCTGTCTTTTGAAAAATGAGTTCTGCTCACAGCAACATGGAACCATAAAAAAGAGAGAGAGAAAGAAAGAGAGGCTGAAGGATGAAGCCAAATGTCATGATAAAGAGCGGGTCAAAATGAACAGGAGACAAAAATAATGATGAAACATTTACCACTTGAAAAAAAAAAAGAAAGAAAGAAAGAAAGAAAAGGAAAAAAGAAAACAAGTCAGGAATCTCCAGGTTGGTAAATGAGGCTCAAGTCTCTCTAACAAGGGCTGGCAGAACCCAAATAATGAATAACCTCACCTACTAGGCACTCGGATCCTCTGTCACATACGCTGCTCGTAGAATCCTAAAACTGCCCGGTGAGGTAGATATTTTAATCAGCTCCAATTTAGCAGTGAGCAAAACACAGTCATAGGCATCAGTCAGACCTGGTTCAAGTCCAGCATCTCCTTCTAGTTCTGCCTCCTGTGTCAGGCCTGTTTTCGCACCCACCAAGTGATAACTGTCTACCCAAGCGAAAGAGTATCTGGAAAGATTAGGTGAGGAGATGCCCACAAGACCCCATGTGCAGCACTTGGCACACAGACATGCTTACTAAATTTCACCTATAACTGTTACCAGAGCAGTTAGGTGACACAGGTTAAGTCCAAAGACTCGTGTTATACTCGAGCCCAGACTTAAATCCAGTGGCAAAATTCAAGGCCAGTATTTGAAAATATATATCTTACCGCCATTCTCTAAAACTCAAGTGTACCAGCTAGTTTATAGGATTACCGGTACCACATGAACTCCCAATCCTCAGTGACTTAATACAGTGGAAGGACATTTCTCACATTTGCTACATGTCTGAGATCGACCTGGGGGTGAGGAAGCTTCTGTCCCACACAATCACTCAAGGACCCAGGCAGATGGAGACACCAGCATCCCAACAGGGCACTTCAGGTTCACTGTGGCAGAAGACAATGCTTGGAGACCTTCCACCCTCTCCCCGTGCTCTGTCTCAGAAGTGACACACAATCCACTGGCCAGAACTAGTTTCGCAGTTGCACTTAACATCATTGGGGGGCTGGGAGGTGTGGTCTTCCTTGTAACCAAGAAGAAAACCTTGTAACCACATGGGGATAAGCACTGGTGTTGTCTATCACACAAAAAACAAAGCAAAACAAAACACATGACAATGATGGACTAACTGGGTCTTTCCCCTTGACAGAGATTTTCGTTTCTCTGAAACATGCTGCTTATTTATAAGCATTTGATGTTCACGATTCCTCACTATGGAATGATATATGCTTCCGTCCCTAAACAAGAAAATGGCATTAAATTTGAGTTACTGGGAATAGAATGGAATGGAATGGAATGGAGTACACGATGGAGTAGTGAGATTCTAAACTCCCAATCATTGAAGAAAATTTCAAATATGATCACACTTCCTTGTTTACTTAAAAGAATCTTTCCAACAAGAGGAGATGAATCACAAATGGGTGTCTCGCTGGTTCTTAAGCTAGCCAGAAATTCAAAATACTATAACTAGTCTCTATCCAAAGCAGCCCTGAAAATTAAGAAATGTTTGATACTGGAAGGGAAGAAATGTTGCTCCTCTTCCTAGTCTAAAAGTTATTTACCAAAACCTCCTGCTCCACACGGAATCTATATGGCAGTTGGCTCTGATCCCATAGGTCTCGAATAGGGCTCAGGTCTCTGTGTTTTCACAAACTTTGTAAAGTGATTCTGACGCTCAACCAGAGCTGGGAAGCCAAGCTCCAGATCCACTCCATAGCCTAGAACAATCTCAGGAAGGTAAGAAGGAGTTCCTGGTTTACAATCCCAGACCACATACTCACTCATATGACACTCAGTGCCCTCTTCTACAATATAATGTCTTTGCAATACCATCTGATTGTGAAGATTATATTAGAAGATACATTCAATACCTTTAAATATAACTCTGACAAGATGTAGCTCCTTACTATTACCATGACAAAGCCAGACCATTGACAGCGGACGAGGGGAGAGGAGAAAAAGAGTATTCACTATGTACTCTATTCCAGACCCCAAGTTTATACTAAACCATGAAGATACTAAAAAACAATAAAACAAAATGTGGTATACACATACATGACGCACTATTCAGCTTCAAGAAAGGAAATTCTGTAATATGGGACAACAGAGATGAACCTTGAGGACATGATGCTAAGTGAAATAAGCCAGTCACAAAAGGGCAAATACTGCGTGATTCCACTTTTCCAATTGTATGAGGTATCTAAAAGAACCAAACTCATAGGATCGGAGAGTGGGATGGTGGTTGCCAGGGGCTGGGAGGGAGGAGGAAATAAGGCATTATTAATCAATGAGAATAAAGTTTCAGTTAAGCAAAATGAATAAGCTCTAGTGATCTGCTGTATAACATTGTACCGATAGTCAATAATAAGGCATTGTACATGTAATAATTTGTTAATAATATAGATCTCATGGTAAGTGTTTTACCACAATAAAATAAAAATTTTAAAAGTTTTACCCCCAAAAACACTGGAACTCAAAAAAAAAAAAGATAATACAATTTCTGTTTTTGTTTTTGATATTTTATAATTACAATTCCTGCTTTCATGAAGCTTACAGCCTGGTAAACAATTTACTCTTTAGTCTGTTATCCACTCTTTCTCGCCTAGATACAATTTCCATCACCTTGAAAGCCTGGAGATATAAGCCAGAATCTTTTTCCCAAAGCTTTTGATGCATTTTTGGAAAGATCGTTGTTCAACTTAGACTTCAGCCTACACATCGCTTTGAACAGATTTGGTTTGTTAGCCAAAGTTTCAGAACTTTGGACAGTTCTTTTTAATTTCTTCTCCTAACAAATTTGCCACTTCAATTACATTATGCATTTGTTTTTACTCTGCTGAGTAAAAACTGTTAATTCCCTGAAACACTCTGTAATTCCCTGAAACACTCCCCTTCCTTCTTTTAAAGAGAACCTCATCGTGGGGATAGAAAATAAAGGATTTTGTTAAGATCATCCTCTTTCCTCTCTGATTCCAAGAAATAGAACATCAATAGTGATGCTGCAATAGTAGATGGCATCAGGGCTTCTCAAGCTTGGCTCTATTGACATTTTGAGCGAGATGATTCTTTGTTCTTGGGAGCTGCCCTGTGCATTGCAGGATGTTCAGCAACATCAACTGACTCTACCCACTGGCTGACAATAGTAACTTCTCCCAGTTGTGAGAGTCAAAAATGTCTCCAGATATTGCCGCATGTTCTCCAGGTGGGACAGGATTACCTCCCATTGAGAGAGACTGGTTTTGGTTTATGGCACATGTACTATGAACAAAACACCGGGTTAAGTTCTTAACATACCTCACTTCATTTAATTCTCTCAACAGCACTGTGAGAGAGGAACTATTAGTATATGGATTTTTAGGTAAGAGAACTGAACCAGTGAGTCTCAGAGCTGACGTTCCAAAGTCTATGCCTTTTCCTATACTCTGTGTAGTTCACACAAGGCAATTCACCTACTTTCTGTTCATCCATGGAATGAACTGTATTGACATAGAAATGAATTGTAAAGCATATTTGATATCTGAGTGAGAGTACTAACTCTGTAGGGAGTTATACACGCCCCATGTTCCATTCAGACCCCATCATGTCATGGGTCCCCAAGACATGCAGTAGCAATCCAGCAGGTATTGAGTGTGGATGGAGCTCTATGTGGCACCAAAGCTAGGAGAAGGCCAACTTCTCTCCTACCTTTTCAAAACAGTGAGACAAGACTTCAGCCACTCCTCAGTTTTCAATAACTGATTCTCTTTGGGGAATAAGTCTGGACCTATAAGATGTGTCTTACAGTGGATGTTGAGAACACCTTTCCAAAGAATTGTCCCTTTACCTTTAGCCACATGCTTGCAATGGAAACAGCTCTGTTTCTATAAGGTACACTCAGCCAGAGCTAACTGGACAATTGATTCAAGCTGGACTAATTGGAAGCTTCCATTGATAATTCGTCATTTGATCAAGGAAAGATAAAATGATAAATCATTCTTCTGCATTCTCTTGCATGGTGGAATGTAATTTCTGTGATTTGGGAGATTTTGGAAGCCATTTGTTACTTTATGGACTGGGAATACTATTGGACAAAAAGGTAGAAGAAAGCAAACGCATTAGAGGACACAGAGGAAGAACGAGCAGGAGTGTCCTGGTGGCATCTGTACTTCCTTGAAGAACAGCCAAATCCCTAAGTTTAGTTCATGCCAGATTTCCTTTGGTGCTTGAGCTAGTTTGAGTTTGGTTTCTGTGACTCATAAATACAATAGCCCTTAAGCTGGCAGTGAAGAGAAGGTGAAGAGTAGGCACCAGCATACTTCCTTGGAATCACAGCACTAAGAGGAAAGGGTCCAAAAGAGGGGCTCCCCCAGGATGCACAGGCTGGAGCACATAGAAAGCATAATTCTCAGCATCTTGTAGATGGATGCATAGCACTGCTTCTCTTCCTTGAAAGGAAATGCTGATTTTTCTTCTTATTAGGTGTTTTGAGTTTCTGCCTTAAAAAACAGTGTACTCTAAAGGGGGGGCAGGAGATCAGGTAAGACTCCTTCCCATAAATGTATAGGATTGGTTATTGCAACTTGTTAATATATACAAGGATTAGTCAAATCATGAAAGAAAATCCAGAATTTCTATATAGTGTGCATAGCTTCCCAACAATTATAAAGCAAACCACTCTAGCTTTCCTTGTTTGAAGAGCCAGCTTAAAATGGATTGTCCATGACGAAGAATAGTCTGTTGAGTCTCGTTTTCTTCTGGAGCACAAGCCCCTATGCATGGCTTCAGGACTGATGGATCACACTGTCAGAAAGGAAGGAGGCAGACACATGGTGTTCTGAAGTCCTTATTCCACTTACTGCCTCTCCAGGTAGCTCTTGTTAATGGAGCTTGGGAAATGAGGGAGAAGTAACTTTGCATGTCATGAGGGACTAAAGCTTACTGGCCTTCTGATATCCCCACATGGCCCCAGATATCACCTGGTGGGTGGAGATGAGTTGTGTTTTGTGAAACAGAATAGAGTGAGAGAGACCTAAATTTCAGTCCCAAGTCTGTCAGCCAATAACAATTATACAACTTCATCTACTAGGCACTCAGTCTCTCAGCCTCAGATCTTTTATCCTTAAAATTGGGGCAATTTATTTTGGTCATGTACGGTTATGGACGAGTTAAGTAAGAAAGTGGAACAAAAGCTCCTGCTAGGGCTCTCAGCACTCAATGATGGTCAATAGCTGACAGTGATCATAGTATCATCCTAAGATTATTCTAGGTCTTCAACCGGCTGAATACTGGAGATGCATCTCAATGGTGACACCATCTGCCTGTCTCAGAACCCATCTCTTTTCTTCTGAATGATATGGTCTGACCTGGAATGTCTGGCCCAGACCAGACAGATGAGATCATCACTTCAAGATCTACTTAGAAAAAGACACCATCAAAAGACATGTGAAAGACAAATCTGGAGAATGGGATGGTGATGGGAGAGGAGTGGGAAGAACACACAGCATAGCTTGAGCTAATACCATCTGACAGCATCTCACCCCTTCCCATTTCCCATGACTGACATCACTGACCCAAAAATGCCTTACAAGAATTAATCTATTACAAGTAGACACAGCAGGAGAGAGCCTGCCTGGATTCAAATCCCAATCTGTCACTTAAAATCTATGAGACCTTGGCAAGTTCTTTAATATCTTTGGGTTTCAACTTCGTTTCCAAACTAGAAATAATAATAGCATTTCACAAACTCATAAAATTATTCAAAGAATTAAATATTATTAATATTTAAATATTAAATGTTAATATTATAGCAGGTCTTAGAACCAGGCCTGGCATAGAATGAGGGATCTCTGGGGGACTGTTAATAAAATAAAATAAATCCAAATTATTGCACAGGTTTCGACCTTTCAACTATACATTCACAGCCTGAAAGTCTCCCTTCTTCCATTAACTCTTCCACCCGGGGAAAAAAAGAAGTGTTTTAAATTAAAACCCCACAGATTGACTTGAAATAAAAAACAAACACACACAACAAAATGTAATAGAAAAGAATAGTTAAAGGGAGTTGATTTCTCATCTTGCCCACTGCCCTGCTCTGACTCACTGTGATGGGAGAACTCTATTAACACTGTCTTCTGATCAAGAAAGGAGATTCCAAACAAACAGGTGTCTCCATCCTGGTATAGCCTGCATTTCCCTCATAGACAACAAGGCTTCCAGCCACAAGGCTGTAGGGATGTTAACGGACCCTGTCAACTCTCTCTGATGGCCTCTTCTGGAAAAGCATATAATAGTCAGCGAGTGTTTTCCATGTGTATTCCTGGGTAAGGATCTAGACTGGCCAGGATGTAGGCTTGATGGTAATAAAGCAAGTGCTTTCTTGTGCATTCTCCAAATGCCCAGGAAAAGCCATTTTCTCCTGGTCCTGGAGAATCTGCCATTTAGTCCTACATTGTCAGTGGATTTGTGCTGCGGGACTTAACAATGACGCATGCGTGTAAGGGGTCCTTGTAGTATCCACAGCTTATTAAGCCTCAACCCTCCTGGAATGATCACATGTTTTTCAGCAAAGAATAGAGTTGATGCCCTTAGGCAAACCGTTACAGAAGTTAACTAAATTTGAATTCTCCTAGGGCCTCTTTTATGTATTCTTTTTTTTTTTTTTCTTAAGAGTTCTCTGAGCTTGTATCAAGTCTAATTGATTTTTAGCACAGGAAGCCTTACCTCCCAATATAGCACTGGGCCCTTATTCCTTGTAGCCAATGGCAAAAGATCCATTTATAAATTGTTAAACATGTTCACAGCTAAACGACACCAAAATAGCCCAGGAATATTTTAATATTCATAGTTTGCTTTGATTAAAATACAAACTTTTCACATTAGCTCTAGGATTATTTTTCATAATGCAGGCAGGTTACAGAGCTGAGTGCCACTTAATTTAGTGTTTAATCAGGAGAACTACTGTGGCATCAGGCTGATTAGGTTGGCTCAACTGCTGCCTGCTCAATTTTTCCCCATAATTGTGGGATATTTTTTTATGGTGACAAGTGCCCAGACGGTAGAATTCCAATATGCTATACATCAGCTTCTCCATTATTGGATTAGCTAGATGTGGCATCGTTACTGCGGCACTACCATCCCTATCATTGATCGCATCGTCCTTTCCATTCCACAATTAATGCAAGTCTGCTGGATTGATCAATCTTCTCATGAGCTTGGGCCGCAGTCAATATATTCTTATGGCTGTGTGTTAGTGATCTGCAGGGTTTCTCGTGAGTCCTGTGGATTTGTCACTGTGGCAAGAGATTTTCTCATTTTAAGATGCCCCTGATCCCATCAGGCTGCCAGACACGTTGTTTTCAAATTACACAGGTGTAGAAGAGAGAAAAGGGAAGGAAGGAAGGAAGGAAGGAAGGAAGGAAGGAAGGAAGGAAGGAAGGAAGAGGGAGGGAGGAAATTTTTCAACTATAAGAGTTTTCCTTCCTTTTTCCCTCTCTCCCTCCCTTCTTTCCTTCATACAGCTGGCTAGCTCTTGATTTATTACTATGTTAACTGAATTTTACTTTCTAAAATTTTAGGATATCCATTCAAGACCCACAAAAGCCAACCAACTAAAAATATCCTCAAGGCAAAGGGGATAAAAAAAAAAAATACAGTTTGCAAACAAATGATCTCTGGAAATAGCTCCTCCCATGTTGTAGTAGATGGACTGTTTCCAAGAAAAACTTCCACATAAGACAAGGAAGCATGATAGCTGCAGGTGTGGCTAAGAATTGGATGACAGGTTTGCTATTAGCTGAATGTAGCTAATGCTAATTTGAGAGAGGGACACAGAAGCCCAGGGTTATAATTGGTTCCTTTGTTACCATTTCTGAGATTTGCTGCCATTTCCTATGCTTCTCAGGGCACCTATTGTATTAGGAGGCCCTGGCTAGCCATCCTGATATCGTATGGAGGTGTCCCCCCTCCCATACTTATAATTCCTAATTCTGAAGTGTCTCTTCGCAGGCTTCAGACATGAACAAGAGCTATTGTAAGAACAGGCAGGCCACGGTGGCAGCAGCCCCTCCTCTCCCTCACAATTCCTAAGTACCTATATGAAGGGAAATGAGACAATCTTCTCAGGAGTTTACCCTGTATTGCCAAGAGAGTGAGAGCAGAAATTACACAAAGTCACATTCAAGAAAAGAGCTTCCGAACAAGAAAGAAGAGAAACATGCTAACTCTATTGAAAGAACGGCTAAATCCATCAGAAGATGCTGGAGCATGGCAGTGTGATAGCTATGTGTGGTAGGCACCCTCAAAGACATCCCTGCTCTAGCCCCCATAACCTACAAATATGGCATGTTACATGACAAATCAGATTTCGTAGATGTAACTGAGATTGTGGGCCTAAAAAATGGAGAGATTATTCTGGATTTGGAGGAGCATGCAATCTAATCACATGAGCCCTTAAAGGCAGGGGACTTTCCCCAGATGGACTGGGAGAAGTGTGGCAGAAAAAAAAGCCAATGAGTTTCCAATTGTGAAAATGGCTCATACCCTTGATGGTTCTGAAATGGAAGGGACCACGTGCAAGGACCAAAGAGGCCTCTAGGACCTAAAGGGAATCCCCAGATGACATCCTGCAAGGAAATGGTAACCTTAGTCTTGCAGCTGCAAGGAACTACATTCTGCCAATCTTCTGAGTAAGCTTGGAAGTGGATTCTTCCCAGAGCTACCGATAAGTGTTCCTCCAGGCAACATCTTAACTTGGACCTTGTGAAACACCCAGCATAGAAGCCAGTTGAACCAACTGATCTTCTGACCTAGAGAACCGTGAGATAAAAAGTTTGTTATTTTAAGCTGCTAACTTTGTGGTAGCTTGCTATGGCATCAATAGAAAAATGTGCTATGGAAACACAGGAAAGAAAAGATCCATATGGGGAGATAGTTTGAAATGATGGACAGAGTCTCTGCACAGAATGATTGGGTTCAAAATGTTGGTCTACCACTTACTAACTATGTGTCCTTGGGCAAATGACTTAACCAGGTTAAGTATCCCCTGCTTTGTAGACTTCAACTACTAAAAACAGGGAGGGAAGAGAGAGAGAAAGAGAGAGAGATTGCCTGTGCTTTCCAGCCAAAGATTATCAAACCACACCTGTACCTGAAAATTTGGGTTTATTACCTGTTGCAATGAAGGAAAATGTACACCATGAGGAACCATGGGGTGTCTTAATAAGATGGTGTCACGGATGACTTCACATAGGATTTGGCTTGTGTTAGGTGCTCTTGGGGGAGGGTTTAAGGAATCAGGACTTTCCTCTGGATTGGATACCATCAGCAAGCACAGCAATTTTACTATTGGGAATTTTAGTAAATCTTATCTGGAAGGAAGAATATACTACCAACTAAAGCTATAGTTGGTAAGGAAGAAGCAGTCATTCATATTAGCCAGAACTGGGAGATAACTGGTCATTTTTGTGGTTTAGACAAGGTTTATGTTTTTGACTGAGTTCAGAGTGGTCTTGTTTTGTCTTGACCCATCAAGATCATGGGGTAGCCTTGTCTGATGTTCACATTTTCTGAGGTTGATTCTGTTTAAAAGAAAATTAAGGGCTGTCTGTGAGTGTCAGGCTGCCTCCTACCAACGCCCAGCCTTAGGTGATAGGACCTGCCAGGGGCTGTTCTTCTATTTCTCAAGACAGTAAATATAAAGCACTTATCACAGTACCTAGAATGGAGTAAACACTCAATAAAACCAATAGTTTTTTTTTTTTTTAATTACTATTGTGTTACAGAATAACTCATAGAAAACCAGGAGCCCTGTCAATTACCAAATGGTATCCCTTACATAATTCATCAAAAGCTCCATAACTTGTATCTCTTTTTCCCTTCCTTCTCCCTCCATCCCTCTATTATACAGGTCAACATGGTCCTTAGCAAGCAAGAAGACTCTCTCATTAGACAGGAAGAAGGAGACTAGAACATAAGGAAGGAATCATTAAATTCTCTCAAAAGATAAGGGAAAGGCTATTACCACTCACCTACTACTAACTTATTTTCTCCACATGACAGAGGAGAAGATATGCCTTTGCTCAAGGGTTCAACCTGTCCTGTTCCAACAGGTTCTGACAGTTGGCCAGTGTACTTATAGAGACAGATGGACTGGCTTGTCTTAATTTGGTCCAACCAAGGTTTTGTGTCTTACAGTCACTTCCCCTTTCTTGTATGCCAGCTCATCATACATTTTCCTCAATGATGTGACTTTCAGTGTAGTTTCCTACATAGGGAAACTTCTTAGACAGTGGAATACAAGTACTGGAGCCTCCCAGGAAAATTCCTTCTAAATTCAAGTCATTAAATGGAGACTCATTGTATTTATGAAATGTGTTTAGAATGTATTCATTACAAAGAAGATAGTCTCTCTCGGAGCACTGACACATCTGGTTGCCGACTCGATGAGGCTAGGTCATAACCAGACTAAGGTAACTCTACACCAGAGCAATGAATTCTACTAGTTCTGTGATCTGGTCAGATCTTGTGGTGTTTTAGCCACATCATCTGATGTTTATGTGTTTACTAGACATAAACATAGACCTGGCTATCTAAATTGAGTCATTTTAATTTGCATGTTTGTGTATATATATATATATATATTTAAACATTAAAGTATACACACATGTAAGATTTAAAAAGATGTTCTACTGAATTTAAGACAAAAGTGGTTTCCACACTGGGGAAATGGTATATATTTTTAAAGGGAAGCAGACAAATATAGTGATAATCAGTTCTTCCAACAACCATTTCACTGACTCACTGAAAGCAATTCACCAAATAGTGAATTCTCTGAAAAACCATTAGTGAGTCTTTGCAGCTTCCATGTAGAACCTGGTCAAGGGGTTGCCTCTTACTTAGTCTTATCCCAAGCAGCTCTAGCCATAAAATTAGGATTTCTGATATGTAGATTATATTTTTTCTAACACATACTAACTTCATTGTATTCTTTATATTTAATCATTAGATTACATTAGATTATCAAAAGGCCTTCCATTGATGCTACATGTATCAACCTTTGGGCTGATATCTAAACAAAAGGTTCAGGAAAATACCTAGTTTTACTTTAGAGGTCCTTTAACCCCTAATATTTTATGTAAAAAAAAAAAATGAGTATATGTGTAAATATGTATCCTGAGGGGCAAGATTCAAAAGGGGTTCAGAAACTTTTCCCTAAATGGTTTGAGTAGCATCCTCCATTTGTCTTTAAACCCAATTTATGCAATGTTCCTGCAGGATTAATCTTTGCAATGCACAAGCTGATTGTATTACCTTTCTTTGAGAAACAAACCACAACAGAAAAAAAAAAAAAGAGTCTCTAAGATCTACTTGTAGCTTACGGAATAAAATCAGAACTCCTTTTCTTTGCATTCAAAGCCCTTTGGATAGTGTCGTCCTCTCCCTTCCCAGGGCCCTCCTGCATTCTGACTCTAAGTTTCTGTCTCACATTATTGTGACCTCAGGCCATGTCTTAACATACTGACTACACTAAGATGTTGAGAGAAAGTCCTGTCTGGCTAGACTCCTCTGTACCCAGCCTAACAACCCCATGAAGAAAAGATAATTTCTCCACAGAGTTTAATAGCCAAGCCCTACATGGGACTCTGAGTGGCCTGCCTGGATCGTGAGCCCATCTCTGAATGAATTGTTAGGCCCAGGGCTCTCAGTTACTCTGAATGTTCAGGCCACACCCACGTGCTCATCCTGTGCACAAGTACAAAACAGAACTGCTCTTCTCAGGAAAGAAGAGCCTTCCTACTAGAAGAACGTGTAATGGGCAGCTGAATAGAGATTTTAAAAAATAATAATAATACAGATGTTCACTAACTCTCCCAAACTGAGTTAGTTCTGAAAAGCTTCTGCCAAAAAATGACTGAGTCCAGGTCAGGGATGCAGGGGACAGGAAATGTACAAGTTGATCTGGAAATGCCTTGTCACGTTGAAAAGCAAGGGACCTCTCCACTCAGACAAGAAGAAGCCAGCTGAAGATGCTCTCCGTGACCAGCAACAGGGCTTCAGAATGGAACTTAGGAAAAGCCACTGCTCACTTCCAGAAAAGTCATGCAAACTAACTTATTCATTTGAAAAATGGTAAAATATAAAGAAAGATGCATGCATCCTATATTTCTTACATGACCTGTACCTTAAGGTAAGGAAAAAAAAGAGAGAGAGAAAGAGAGGAGATTTTTCTCTGTAGAAGTATTCCATCTAATAAACGAAGAAAAAGTGATGACAATGGCTGTTAGCGGCTACTAAAAATCCCAGGAAAGATTACCATCCATACATGTCATACCTGCTGGTGGAAGTTACACAATAACACTGATGATGTATTTGTGCTTAGGAAAAAAAAAAAAAAAAACTCGTCAAACTTCTGAATCTCACCACCAATTTGCAGGAAGTATGGAGGATAGAGAATGCAATGAGCAGGGCCAGACAGTGGGGTGACTCTTCAATAACAACGATCTAATGTCCTCAACAAATAGATTGCAAAATAATAAAAACAACAACAACAACAAATTGTAGAGGCAGTCAACAAGACTTCAAATACATCAATTGATTTTAACTTGATGTGTATTAATATTACTCTAATTCCTGATCAGCAGGCAAACTTAAAATATTATATATATAATATGTATAACGTATAAGATTATATATACACATATATAATACATAAAATTATATATATAATATATATATACGTATATATATTCTATCAGTGTTCAAGTTTACCTGATTGACACAATAGAATATTTGATGATATCAAGGAATTAATGTTAATTTCTAAGGCCTAATAAAGTTAATGATAATTTTGTTTACTTAAAAGTCCCCATCTTTTTCATAGGAATTAAATAACTGCATGACATTTCTCACATGGCTAGTAAGTTTGAAGCCACAATTTGAGTCAACTTCTATCTAATTTCAGAGCCCTTGCTCTTAACTACAAGAAAGGAGGAAGGGAGGGAAGGAAGGGGGGGAAGGGAGGAAGGAAGGAAAGAAGAAAGAGAAAGAAAAAAAGGAAGAAAAATTATCTTCTGCATGGGAAGATGGGCACCCAAAGTCTAATTCTGGCTGTCTATGAGTCATTTAAATTTTAATTCACATTTTCTAATTTTCAAGAACAGACATTGTATATTCCTAACTTTTAAGAACCAATATAAAACACTTTTAAAAAGTCCTCACCTTTTTAATATACATACAGAGATTTTTTTTTTAATGTTATGATATGTAAAATCTGGTTATATTAAGGAATTACTGCTAATTTTAATATGTAATAATGTTAATGATAATATGGTATTTTCCTTACACAGCCTATCTTTTGAACACACATATTAAAATATTTAATAATAATGTAATGTTTGGGATATGCTTCAAAATATCCATGGGATAGACGGAGGGATAGATTAAGTACAACAGAAACAAGCCTGGCCATGATTTGGCAGTTGTTGAAGCTGGGTGATGGATGTATATACTATTAAACTTTTCTCCCCACTTTTGTTTATCTTTGAAATTTTTCATAATCAAAAGAATTTAAAACCACCATTTAAAAAAAAAAAAAGACAGTGAGTTTATCTCTCTGAGGTATCACCACATCACTTTGGTCCACTGATGACTATGGAGTGGAAAATATAACATCAGTATTTGTAGGTATCTTGAAGAAAACTCAGGAGTAATTCCAGAACTGAGTCCATAACTCATGCCCTTCCTACTTTCCAACAGAGCCTGATGTGTTAAGTCTTTTGTGCAAACAGTCTGTATCCATCCATCAACTGTCCTCCATTATTGGAATAGTCTGAGGGCAAATGACACAAAATGTGAAAGAGGATTGGCATTTCAAGACTAAAAAGAAATATCATTATTCTTTCATAAAGACATAACCTGAATAAAACCTCTTTTGGTTCTCCAATACACCCAGCTTGTTCCCATCTGGGCCTTTGCAACCCTCCTGCCTTTCTGCAACTTTTCTCTCTTGTTCTTCCTGGGTCAATTGTTTGCAGTGAGCTCAGACATCATCCCCCTTCATGATGCCTCCCTTGACCACAACTGCCCCCAACCCCAAATCATTCTGTTTTAATCACTTTCTTCCCCTTTCCAATCCGTTATCACCATCTCCAGCATCTCATTTATTTTGCTGGTTTCAGGATCACAATGGTGGCGGGTATTGCCAAGTATTGAGATATTGTTCAACAATGAATCTCCATACCTAGGACAGTTCTTGGAATTTAGTAGGTAATCAATGAACATTTGAAAATTAAATGTTTCATAGTTTAATCACTAAGTCATCCCACCTATTGGTTTAGCTGCAGCCATTTTATACTAAATATGATATTTTTTTTTCCCTCTAAATCTACGTATCTCCTACCTTGAATGTTAACAACAAAACATCCTCGCTCTTCTTCAGTGATATTTTATTTTGTTAGGGCTTATCATTGATAAGTCTAATTGGAACTAATCAGAAACATTACAGTAGATGTAAGAGCCGTTTTTACATTTCTGTAACAGCCTGCACGAACGTGCACAACCTTCAGACAATTAAAAGGATGTTCTGATAACTCTTCCCTGCTATTATTAGAAGATGAGTTATTTGTGCTAAGAGAGCAAGAAACCCTACCTCAGAGAAATAGGAAATTGAGTAGTTTGCAGTGGTGAGAACAACAAAGTTAACATTCAATTAAGTCCCATCACAAGATTTATACTAATCATTAACCAAAAGCTGTCTTCAGTTCAGTTTCAGGAAATTGAACAATACCCTGACGAAGAGAAAGGCCCTTTAAAAATTAAGCAATAATTATGGTATGTTTGCAAAATGCAGTCTATCTTTTGTATCTGGAGTTTCTTGGCTGTGTAATTTGCATACACATTAAACTCTGTGGGAAATTGGAAAGCAATTCAGAATTCAACAATTAAAAGATACAAATTAAAATTGTTAGCATTAACTTAAAGTTTATTGCTGGTGCGCTGCTCTTGGATATAAATGAACTCTGATCGAGCAGTCGTTTCCTCTCCTAGATGTTCAATGTACTTTTCAAATTCAGTCTCCAGTTCTACCTTTCAGTTATTGATTCTGTTGATGGCACTCGATATTCATAAATATGCTCTTTTAATAAATATGTATTGGCTACAGATAATTTTTTCTCACTAGAAAGAGAAGTTGGTCAAATCACTCTGGTGTTCAAAAGGACTTTCCATCTCTTCAAACACTTTCAAATTATTTGGGGGAAATGCTCAGATAATTCTGTGTTTAAGCTAATAGTGAGAAAAGACGCTGCTTTACATAGGTGTAATTCTGAGAGCAAAACATGGTCAACACAAAAAAAGAAGATGCTTCTTGTCTTTTCACTTTTCATATGCATCTATATTTTATTTACTATAAACATACAAGCACATATATATGAAAAAAACACATATGCATGTATGAATATGTATGAACAGTGTCTCTCAGCTTCTGAATCTCAATGTGCAAAACAAGGATGATAATAATCAACTCATAGGCATGTTGTGAAGATTGAATGAGAAAAAAGTTAAATCCCTCACATGTAGAAAGTGCTCAACAATTGCAACCAGTTATTTTTGTTAAGTGACGGCATGTGGGGTCTCTGGAACAAAATTCCAGCCCCGCCACTTAATAGCTCTGTGACCCTGGACAAGGAAACTCACCTGCTTATGCCTCAGTGGCCCCATGAGTAAAATGGGGATACGGTGCCTACATCATAGGGCTGTCAAGTGATTAAATTAGTTAAATATTTGCACAGCACTTAGAATTGTGCCTGAAGTAAATCCTACACACGTAATTGCTAAATAACAAATACATGTGGGTAGATAGGTAGATGGATAATGACGTATCTATCTGTATACACACACATATATAAAGAGAGCTGTCTCAGTATAAAACTGGAAAAATTCCAGTGTTATGCCAATGTTGTTGTAAACTAGTAATACTGATTATCAGTGTGCTTATTTTCGTTTAAAAGCAGGAGGTCGGAGAAAGCATTCTTATATTCAGGATGCACAGGAAATCCAAGAGCTGTAGTTCATCAGAAGCTGCCATGGATTCTGCAGGACCAATTCTGAGAGAATTAGGATACAGTAAAGTGCCCCTGACATAACTAATTGAATATACTCGGATCACTGATGGTCCTTCACATGCCCCAGGGCCATCAACATGGGGACCAATTATCAAGTGTAGTAAGTGTAGAAGTTTAGATTTTTATGCTATAAATACAGTTCCAATGGGAGAAAGTGGATAGGGGTAGAAAGTTTCAGACCCACAGGAATGAGGTTATCATTCCTTTATACATGTTCTAATAATTTGGTGGTTCACACATCGGGGCATTGAGAGAAGCAGAGAGTTGTGTGTTGAGTTATAAAACTGAACAAATCTGTGGTGTTAGCATCAATAGCTCTTATTTCAAACTTTCCTTTTCTAGTTCCACCAGCAAGATTATTAGCTTGGGAATTTTAGAACATTTAGAGCAGTCTATCCCACATAATAATAATAAAGTATAGAACCCCTCCCAAAGTCGGCCATGTACAAGAACAGAGCCACCACCTCCAACACACACACATTCACACACACATACACGGGGCTACTTTCAGATCACAGTCACTTTGTAATCAATACAGGTCTGAATAATGCAAATCATATCCTCTAATTCATTGATCACGTTATATCCGATTCCTCTTGTGAAAACCTACACCATAGAAGAAATGCCCATAAGAGTGAATTGAGACATTAACCTAAATCATAGTGTCATAGTGTTTGTTCTTAATTTTTAATTCTCCACTTAACCAAGTTAAATTTTAGCCACAGTTACCTGATACCATATACATGAAATATCTACATATATCTACATATACACATATATACATACATGCATATATGTACATATTTATACTTTTTTTTTTTTAAAGAATGGCCGATTTACACAAAGGAACCAAGAATCAAACGTACCATCAGGGACATATACTGATAAAGAGGTACCTATGTTGAGTTTAGAATTTTGTTTTGATAACACCTCGCCCTGTGCCTACCATCTAAAGTGGATTTTTACCAGTCTCTGAAAGCAAATGGCTTACCTGTAATTTGGCCACTAACGTACATAAATGTTTCAAGCATAACAAAATACATATTTCAGAAAGAGCTGTGGAAAATGATAGCTTTAGGACTTTCAGGATAAAACCGAGATCCTTTCTGGAGGAGAAGCATAAAAGAGATTAAGTGGACGGTACTTTCTTTGAATTATTGATGTAATCAAAACACTAGCAGATTCACAACATCAGTCTTCCCTGTGCTGGGGTCGACATCGAATTTTAGTTGGGTTTTGGCTTCTCTTTTTTTTCTATTAAAAAAGGAAGGAAGAAAAAGCAGTCCTCTGCTGTTTACCCACAAGATACAGAATTTTCTCACAATTCATAACGTGCTATTAAAAAGGAGGTAACTGTAGTGGTTTTCACATAAAGCATTCGCTCCATCACAACCCAGCATTTAAGCTCAGTTCTGTGTTTGGGTCAGCACCTGGGCTTTTGAGATCATTAGAATATAGACACATCTCTAACCCAGCACTAAAGGCAGAGATGGCTCCATTAAACTGGAGGGCAGAGCTCTATCAGAGGAGGCTCTGCTCTCCATAGCTTAACCTTAAAGTGCTAATATGCTATTTTCCTCCCTCTCATTCTGCAGCCTGGGAAGGAGCTTCCCGATCCCGCCAATACCCCAAGCCCAATTCCCAGGCTCCCCTCATCACCGGCAGATATCATTTCAACAGATGTCAAGAACAGCGAAAGTGCACTTAGGCCTATTTGTTAAATTCCTGAGGGAGGTGGTGGATTGGCGAAATTCAGCCAGTAATTAAACCACATACTTCTTCTAAAGCTGCCTCTACCCCCTCTTCCCTACATAATCTCTCTGCCTTACATCAAATCGTTTAGGCACTTATTGGCTACAATCAATACAATATGAGATACATTAATTCTGTCCCTGAGAGACTTTCGGGGAAGAGGAGGTATTGCTTCACAAGCATTTTGGAGTGTGCATGCAAGCATACCATCAAACACAGCAATATCGCCTTCGTACTCTCCCCTGGCAGATTTATGGTCTCCCTACCCCCCCGCCCCCGTGCCCATGGAACTGGGCTGCTGCCAAACACACGCAAATTGGATTGGAGCGAGAAACATTAAATATATTACCTAATGCACACAAATGCTAAATAGTGCAAATCACAGTGAAGAAGTGGCCTGGCTGAGCAGAATTTTAACAATTAAACTCAAGTCTCTCCATATGTTCCCGCACCCCTCGTGCCTTGCTATGGAGAATAAAATTATGAGGAGGAAAAGCCCTTTACCAGATATCCCAGTCACAGATTCTGTTTCTCCAGGGCAACATGACTGCTTCCCCCACTCCTCACTCCCACCCCTTGCTTGATCCCTTGGTCTGCAGTACATTTAGGAAAGGCTCCGGATTTCCCAACAAACAAGAGGAAACAATTCATTATGGGGGTGGGGGGCTAAGTGACGGTTTGCCCTCCTCACTGTTTTTTAATAACACAAATGTGTTGTTTTTAAGTTGAAGATATGGATTCTCAGAAGGATGGTTTGAACGGTAAGCCGGACTCCCGGGAAGGTGTGTGCCACTGAGGTCTACAATTCCAGCACCACCAGCCGTCTTTCGGCCATCAATACCACTCAGCCTCAAATGATTTTATTTGACAAGTGAGACAAAGAAAGGAAAGCCGATGGTACAGTTCAGTCCATCAATGGACCCTACAGGAGAACCGAGGATGCAAACAGTGAACTAACAAAGGAAACTGGGGGTCGACCAAGAGAGCCAGACTACCGCAAAATTAAAATCTATCAGAAACTCAGATGAAAAGCATTCCCAGTGGTCAGGCTCCTGGCTTCATGTTTATTTTTTTTTTTTTTAAGATTTTATTTATTTATTTGACAGAGATAGAGACAGTCAGTGAGAGAGGGAACACAAGCAGGGGGAGTGGGAGAGGAAGAAGCAGGCTCATAGCAGAGGAGCCTGATGTGGGGCTCGATCCCATAACACCAGGATCACGCCCTGAGCCGAAGGCAGACGCTTAACCGCTGTGCCACCCAGGCGCCCCTCCTGGCTTCATGTTTAAAGCAAAGAAGTAACTGGGGGAGCAGGATTCTGTGATTTACGAAGAAAACCATGATAATTTTCTCATTAGTGACACCCTGCTCAGGCAATGGGCAATGACTCTGATGAGAGACCAGAATTTTTTTTTTTTTTTTTTTTTTTTTCTTTTCTATTTGGAAGGGAAGGAAGCAGGCTTTCTGGTCAATGGCTGTCAATCTCGACAGGATACACAGTGAATTCTAGATACAAGGCAGTCAGGAAAGCTGGCCTCTGAAGCCCCTTGCGGCTCTAACAGCATATGGTTCACATTCTGTAGCTTTTATCCTTAACTGTCCTCATACCTCGTCTTAACACCCATCCCGTTCTGCATTTAACACCATAGGGAAATGCCATGGCTACTGAGGAGACATGAGCTGACTTCTGAAGGGATGAACAGCCTAGGTAAGAGACTGCCTCCCGATTAGTCTGGGTCCGCTCAGCTCCCTACAGGGCGGGAAGTGGCAGCCATACCTGTTTCCTCTGAGGAATGGCTGAAACTGTGAACGGTGAAGACACGTGCTGATGTTTTTTGGAGGTAAGTCACACTCTCTGCCAATGGTTATCGAGGGGCGGTGGGTGAAGTAACAGCATTTGAAACACTGGGAATTCTGTGAACAACACAGATTTTGGGATCCCGGTCCCACAGATTGAATCAAAAACTCTGTGGGTGGAAACTAACAAACTGAATTTGGAGCAAAATATTTAGGTGATTTTATGCACATTAATGTTTGAGAAAGGGGCAGATGATGACAATTACCTGGGGAGCTAATTTTACAATTTCAGATGTCCCTTTATTTGTGCCAATCATTGTGCTAAAACCGCCAGGAAACTTTAAGATCCCTAATGTGCAGATGATATCTTACTCATAGATGTATCCTTGGCATCCTGTCTATTGCCCGTACATGCAGGTGTATGTACCTTAGTAAATGTTTGCTAAGCTGGTTGAAGAAATACAGATGGCCGAAACCCACCCTTAGTCTAATGAATTAGAATATCTGGGCACGGAGCCTTGGAATTTGCAATCAATGAGCACCTCAGTAATTCTCATTCACAATGAAGTGTGAGAACCGCTTGTCTCATCTATGCGATATACCATGAAAAATGAGAGCCTTATATTATCAAAAGTCATTTCCAAGTAGGTATAACCATGATTTTCCATTTGCAAAGCTCTTTGGTGTACATTCGTATCCTGGATCTTCACAAGTAGGTTGAGCCGGAATTACTCTGAGATAGACGGACAAGATTAGCGGACTTAAATAACTTGTCTCAGGTCACATCCACAACTGTAGGATGATATACTGACTTAGTAAATCTGTGTAACTTGTATGGGGCAGAGTGTTGCCTTTCTATGTAACTACTATCAGAATTTTTCAAAAGTCTAGCCCAGGGATTCCAAAATTGAAAGTTCCAGTCCCATTCATTTATTCAGCTAACGTTTGTTGAACACCTACTGTGTGCCAGGCACTTTGTTCATTGTTAGGAATACATTTAGAGCCAAAAGAACATGGTCTCTGCCCTCCTGAAGTTGAAATTCTAACACAGAAGAATTAAACAATGCTTTCCATAGAGGTTGCAGATATGTCACCGGTTTGCCCTTGCCTTTTGGCTTTATTTATAGTACATTTTTATTTATTTCTTGGAGAGAGAGAGAGAGATTGAGAGAGAAGAAAGCGAGCTCAGGGAGGGGTGGAGGGAGAGGGAGAGAGAACTAGCAGACTGCTCGCTAGGCTCGGAGCCCAATGCAGGACTCCATCTCACAACACTGAGATCATGACCTGAGCCGAAACCAAGAGTCAGATACTTAACCCACTGCATCACCCAGGCACCCCTATAGTGCATTTTAAAATACCTAAAAAACGTAAACATTTATGTTGTCAGTTTTATCTTTTTTTTTCTTTTCTAATCACACCTTCTGGCTTGAATTTCATTTTCTAAAGGATCCATGACAACATGAGGTTATGTAGAGATTGTATAAGATTCGAGAAAGAGAATTCAGTCCACATTCCTAGCCGCTATGGCCTCACTTCCCATTTAATCCTCAACCTATGTTAATTTAGATGTCCTTCTCTTCATTTCCTGGACGAGCAGCCACCTGTTTAGCTTCCAAAACTAGAGGCTAGTTTCTAGAAGGTGTCTTCCCATTGGCCCTTCCTGGAACTTCCATCACTTGGTTTTCATCAATGCCTCTGTCCTGGGTGGGTTCTGTCACTTTGTGCCTTTATTCTCAAACCATTCTGCAGAGCTAACTTCTGCCCACCTCTTAAAGGGTGGTATTTTCTGGAACTGGACCTTCTTTTGTTCTTATACTTGATATCCACCCATGTGCTACGTGTAAGTGAATGAGCAACTCATAAGTCAGTTTAAGCATTGCTATGCAGTAATTAAAGAAAATATTGATTGTTATGTACCAATATGGGGGGAAGTCCTAATTACTCTGTTAAATGATAAGAAGAAATTGTGTATCATTATATACTATATAATGCTATTTTTATTAAAAATAAAATGACCTTCAATAGAAAGATGAATACATATGCACATGGACATATATAATTATAAACATATAGGCATTTCATGGACAAATTATCTAGATCTAAGAAATACCATGCAAGCAACATATGCAATTCTAAATTTTCTAGTAGACATATTGAAAAGGTAAAAAGGAAATAAAATAGGTAAAACTAATTTTAATAGTATATTAAATTTAGCCAAATGTCATTTCAACATGCAATCAATTTATAAAAAGAAAGTGTCAATGAACTATTTACCTTCTTTACGGTACAGTCTTTGAAATCCAGTGTGTATAGTATGATACTTGCTCAATTGCGACATGAGGCTAAAAGCCTCCACATTAGATGAGATTATAGAACATTTGCATCAGCACAGAAAATTCTACTGGATAGCACTAGTCTGTAGGGCTTTGGTGAGAAGAGAAAGTCCTCTTACCAGAGAAACAAACAGGAAAATGTACGTTTATCTCCCAAAACTTAAGGGGAGATCTATTGTTAGGGCAACATGAACTCTTTGGGGTGTTTTAGTTTGAAATCTGTTTTCTTTCTTAGATACTACGTTTTTACTGCTCTAACAACTTGCAGACTGTAACCAAAAAAAAAAAAAAAAAGGATCTCTGGACTCACATTTGATTATTGGTTTCACCGTTTACTGGCTGTGAGATTTACGGTAAGTATAGCCTCTCCATACATTTTTTTTTCTTTTTTTAACTAGTAATATGGCCATTAGGAGGATTAAATAAGATCATGCGTGGACAGAGTATGTAGCTGGCACTTAGTAAATTCAAGTTTCCTTGGGGGTCTCTTTCTAGCCACCATAAGCATTTCAGTTCTGACCTGGATAAAATGTGATTACTGTGAGCTACCCTCTCAGGAAAGCTGTATCTCTGTATTTCTTCCGTCATTTCATTGTCCACACAGCCATCCCAGCAGCCTTATGATGGTTACCCTATCCTATTCCCTCCACTGGCTGCAGCAGGAGTAAGCATTTGCGGAAAGTGTGCTCTCTGTATTTGGATGAGTTTCTACAAGCGAGTTCACATTTCTAGATTGCAAATAGGTCATATAGCCTCCAATCATGACTGATATCTGGATGAAGCAGAATCTTCATCTATGAATGTGGTTGTATGTGGGTCTGTGTACCTGTGTCCATGTGTGCATACGTATAGGTGTGCGGGTGTGGGTGCCTGTGTCTTGAAAGTTTTCTGTTACTCTTCTGAGATCAGCTCAGTGGCTTGGGAAATAATGTGGCCCCTAATCAGAAACCATGGCAGCTGCAAGACTTTGAGCAAATTTTTCACCCTCTCTTGTTCACTGCTTCTTTGGCTAAAAAAAAAAAAAAAAAAAAAAAAAAAAAAAAAAAATGGGCCTGAACCAAATGGTCCCTGAGATTCTTTCTACCATGAATATTCCATGATTCAATGAATCTGTGTGTAACAAGGGCCAAGGTTCTCATTTTTATTATCACGGGTAATCAAGAGTTGGCAAAACACTTTAGTCCTCTATCAAAATGCAGTTCTCTTAGTGAGCTCCTCATATTAGACTTCCTACACTCAGACGAGACTTTGATAAATGGAAGCAGCTAATAGACAGCTTGGACAGCGCCCAAGAAGAGGGCCAACTCTCCACAAGGCTCCATTTGCAAGTTTCACACCACTTAGAATTGACTCACCAACCCTGGAAAAAATAATAAATGGCATCCAGAGGCATAAAATAAGTATACGGCATGCAGGGGGGATGGGTAGGTGAGCAGAGTTTGGGGGTAGATGCCTTTTCAGGTCCCTCCTCATCTTGAGATTCTAGGGTTCTGCTAGACTGAGATTTAACTAATCATCAACAAAGAAGTGCAAAACATCCAAGCATCTGCCCTACAGCATATCCTGCTATTTTCTCAGAGGCAAGAGGGATGCACTTTCCAGCAGCATCCAGAAGATGATTCTCTTTATTGTCAGGAAAAGATGCCCACAAAGAATGTGAAGAAGAGGCAGGGAGGGAGGGACAGAATGAACGAATATGGTAAAATATTAAAACCTGGTGATTCTGGTAGGAATACATAGGTGTTATTGTACTGGACTTTGTACTTTACCATAAGTTTAGCATTGGTCAGAATAAAAAGAAAACGGTTTCAAATTTTCAAAAAAAATAAAATTTTAAAAATCAGAACTAAATATACCCTTTAAAGTGAGTTCCTACAAGGCATTCTTTTACTTTTAAATATTTATTTATATATTTGAGGGAGAAAAGGAGAGCAAGCACGAGCAGAAGGAGGAGCAGAGGAGGAGGGAGAGACAGAACCGCCAGCAGAATCCCCACTGAGCACGGAGCCTGATGCAGGGCTTGACATGGGGCTCAGTCTCACAACCCTGAGATCATGACCTGAGCCAAAATCAAGAGTTGGATGCTTAACTGACTGAGCTATCCAGGTGTCCCAGGCATGAAAGAAAGAAAGAAAGAAAGAAAGAAAGAAAGAAAGAAAGAAAGAAAGAAAGAAAGAAAGAAAGATTTCTTTGGTCCAGTGAGTTTAGAAACTGCTTCATTCTATATCATCCTGCTAGGGATTTATGATTCACATTCATTATATATTAAAGGTATTGAGCAAAAAACCTTGCAAATACCTCAGGTATTTGCAAAAAAAAAAAAAAAAATTTGTTCACTCTTGTTCATCCAATGTATCCTATGCTTGCTTTTAAAACCACAGAACTGTGTGCGTGCATGCATGTGTGTGTGCATGCACGTCTGTGCATGCGTGGGTGCATGTATGTGTGTACATGCATGTGTGTGCATGTGTGTGCATACATATGTGTGTGTGCCTGTGTACAGTGTCTATCAACCTAACATGGAATTCATGTTTCAAGGACACATACTGGTTCACTCTTTGATTCATTTATTTACTTCTAGTTGAGTGTTTACTACATGCCAGACATACAAACAAAACAAAAACAAAACAGGGGTGCCTGGGTGGCTCAGTCGTTAAGTGTCTGCCTTTGGCTCAGGGTGTGATCCCAGGGTCCTGGGATCAAGCCCCACATCAGGCTCCCTGCTCTGCTGGGAGCCTGCTTCTTCCTCTCCCGCTCCCCCTGCTTGTGTTCCCTCTCTCGCTGGCTGTCTCTCTCTCTGTCAAAAAAATAAGTAAAACCTTAAAAAAAAAAAAAACACTACATAATAAGAAGATATATCCTCTACTCATAAGTAGCATACAGCCCAGAAGAGAGGCAAGAGAAAAAATATGATTAAAGTAGAAGAGGATTATGTGTTTACACATCTTACCACGAATGGAGAGGTAAGAAATGAATCTAGATCTGTGCCTAATAGAAGATTTTAGCAGTAACCTACCCCAACAGGTTCCTGGAAAATTCCTGGGTCTAGAGAAGGAAAACTCAAAAGAAAATCATTCACTGGGATCTGTCCAGCTTTGCTCAGAAAATAGATCATCCTATCACTCCGGATATTTTCCCCTGAATTTTTCAAGAACTCCCCTCTCCAATTTTGATTTTCCTCAAAATATGTTTATAGGTGAAGAAGAAGAGGTAATGCAGCAGATTTACTGGAAAGCCCTGACATCCTGCCCAGCATGGATAGTCCATGATTCAACGAACCTGGACTTCAGTGACCTGCTGTACCACTTTCGATTTAGTGACTAAGACTGAGGACTTGAAAGCTTTAGGGTGCAAGGAACACAACCTGGCTAGCAGGGGCTTCATCTGTAACGGTAGCTATTGTGTGCTTGACTAGAAGTCTGGCAGGAGATGGTCCCAAGCTGGTTTATTGGCTCAGCAGTGCCAGCAGGACCCAGGCTTTTTCACACACTCCCAAGTGACATAAATACCCTCACAAGTGCCACTGTACAGAGGATGGAACTCGCCCAAGGTTTCCACATAAAGGAGGAGGCAGGAAGTTAAACCCAGGCAGTCAAACTGCAGAGACTGACGTGACACCTGTGACACGTACTGCCATGTAAGCATTCACACCACTTGTCTGATACTCAGTAGCACAACCAGACCTCCCAGCCTGACGTCCTTCTCCAGCGGGCACCACCACGCTCCACCCAGGAGCAGCGTGTGCATCTCACAGCGTCCTTGCGTGCATCTCACAGCGTCCACGCAGCCCCTGTCACAGCGCACAGGATCGGACCTCCATGCCTAGGAATGTGACACTGTTTTCCCAGGATCCCACAGACCTCGCCTCTTCCCCCAAGAGATTTATAATTAAGCCTGCAAAAAATTAAGAAATTAATATAAAAGTTGCCATGTTGCCAATGTTTTTATTATACTTTAATTTACTAGAAACATTTTCACACCACCCCTGGGGAGTAAGTGCAATGCAAAATTGCTTACATCTCTCTTAAAAGCTGAAGTAAGCGTTTCCTTTTCATCTTCTATAATCATATATATATAGAGAGAGAGAGAGAGGGAGAGAGAGAGAGAGGCTGGCAAGTCTGTAGACCAAGAGCAGCAAATAGATAATTATATCACTCTAGATATTTCTCCCCCTGGCTTTTGCAAGGATTCCCCCTCATAACTCTCTACTTTCCTCATAATTTATTTACAGGTAAAGAAGTGATGAACTAAATTCATTGGACAGACAACTGTGTATCGATCTAATTAAGTTACTAGTGATTCCAAAGAGCTGTGCAATCACCAACAGGATAAAGCAGGTCACAGGCCCAGAGGATGGGGGCAGTGAGAGCAGGGTCGTGGGCCTGCTGTGCCCAGCCTGCCAGGAAACTGTAGAGGGAAGCGCCAAGGGTTTGGGGGCAGGAAAACCACAGTCCAGGTCCCAGCACAGCCACTTCCAGGCAGTACGGTTAGGAAAGTTACAGAAATGCTCCAAGCCTCGGTCCCCACGTGTTTCAAAGTGGGATACTAGAAAATCTACCTCTCCCGTTTATTGGGAATATCAAATGTGACAATGTACGTGAAAGGGAGGCACTTCATTCAGCTCCTGGTGCAAAGCATGTGTTCAGCTCATGAAAACTCTGATCTGGGACTATATAGAGAGTCATTCTATGGGACAACAAACTAGGGGCGAGGCCACCTCAGAGACCATTCTATCAGTGACCGTCATTGACAAATGAGAAATAGACCGTCGCAGTAAGAGGCGTTAAAAGATGAAGATGAAGAGCCAAAATCTGAGCCCCGAAGCTGAAATTAGACTCAGGTTTCTTACTAATGGAATTGACAAAAATCAAAACTACACGCTGGAAAGCGGTGGTGACAGGTTTCTACAAAGATCAAAACGTGAATCATCTTGGTTACCTGGAAAAGGCTTTTCAAATTGAAAGCAACTCAACTTGTCCCTGGGTCCTTGCTTTCTGGCTACAGAATGGCTCCCAGGCTTCTCAAACTGGATGCCAGGTAATACATAATCCAGTAAGATAAACATGGACATCTCTCTGGGTCATTAATTTGGCTCAATGATCAGCATGGGAGCCCCACTATGTTATATAAACCAACATGAGTATATTATGGGAAACAATGAAAGGTTTATATGGATTTGTAAGCTTCAAAGAGATTATATGACATACTGCTCAGGGTATATGTATATTCTCTTCTGCCATTAAAGGGCTAACTTAACTGATCTCAAAATGCGCTCAACATCATCACTGTTGAACATTTCCTTCCCACATGCCGATCTGCCCCAATTTAACTTCACTGTGCTCCTCAAATTCTCTGTGAGAGAAGTGGAACCTTGGTCACGTTATTTTTCTTCCTTGAGAAGTATCAACATCTCTCTTCTTTTAAAGATTTTATTTATTCATTTGAGAGAAATAGAGAGAGAGCAGGGGGAGGGGCAGGGGGAAAAGCGGCCTCCCTGCTCAGGACCGCGAGATCATGACCTGGGCCAAAGGCAGATGCTTAACCAACTAAGCCACCCAGAGGTCCTTCAACATCTCTTGATAATTGAAATCTTTAGCAAAAACTTGCCACCTCAAATTTATTAAAGCTATGTTTCAAAACTTTGATTCCTGTGTCAAATGTCAGCTAGGAAAACAGTTTCCTGGTCACAGGCAGCCACTGAACCAAGGAGTGCAAATGAAAATTGAAGACTTCAAGAGTAAGAAGCAAACTTTGTGCTGCTCTTAATATACCTTTCTCTGTTTGAAAATGGCAAATGAGCTTTCAGAGGAAAAAGAAAGGATTTTAAAAAAGAAAAGATATGCCAAGTGGTTACATGATAATAGGCCTTCATATCTAACAACAAATCTAGTAGCTAACATATATAGAAAAACTAATGTTCCAGATCTCACACTCACACACACATGCACACACACACACACACACACACACACACACACACCACTTTAACATGGGAAATAACATGTGGGTGCAGAAGTAGCCTGTCCTGTCACTGGCTCAGTGGCTCTATGACCTCAGAGCCAATGGGCTAGGTGGTTGTGAATCGGTGGTACAGCCCATTAGGGCTCCAGAAAGGACAAGAAGAAAGGGGAGGAAGAGGACAGGCAGCAGCACCTGGAGGTGCCCCCTTCCATGGAGAAATCCAAAGCTTCTGCAGACGCCCCTAGCAAACTTCCAGTTGCTTCTCTTTGACCAAAACTTGTCACATGGCCACTTGCAGCTGCACAGGGGGCTGGCAAAGCAAGCATCTGGTTGAACACATTTCCAGCCGGAGCAAATCTGGGGTGTTTGTAAGCATGAGAAAACGATGACATCCTCACCAAGATAATTCTGCATTTCTGGAAAATGTCCATCCAGTGTTATGATGAGTGATCAGAGCTCGCAGTACTTAACAAACATGAAGATGCCTTAAATGTTTATTGACTCATGTTCCGTTGAGACATAAGTTATTTCTGTGACCTGCGGGGAGGTGGTGGGCTCCCCAAACTATAATAGAAAGTCACACCCCTTCCACCCTGCTGCAGTCCTGCTGTCTCCTCTTCCGTAAAAAGCATCGTAGTATGCGCTTGAAGGTATTGATTTTAATTAATCACAACGTATAGCCCCCTCAATCAATAGACAGGTACAGGGGGAAGAACAGAAGTTGTAAATCACTGTTACTTCTTCCCTTCAGAAAACTTTCCTTCAACTTGAATTCAGTGGCTCCTTTGTGCATGGATATCACTGAGATTCAACTAATGCGTTCATAATTACAGTAATAGCTACTCTTGACGGAACGCTATTATATCCCAGTGCTTAATCATACTGCGCCTCATAGAATCCCGTAATGTTTTACTTATTTTATTGCATTTTATTATTATTCAATTTTAAAGAGGGGGAAACTGAGATCAAGGATTAAACCACCTTTCAAAGGTCCAAATACTGCTCAGACCAGAGCCAGGCTTTGGATCCAAGTCTGCCTCTTGCTCTCACTTTATTTGAGCCCGTTATAATCATGTTGAGCATCTAAGCATGGTTTACACAGATTCTGGATACAAGCTCCAGAATCAAGCTACTGGGGTTCAAATCCTGCTTCCACACTCAACCTGTGATTTATGGCATCCTACTTAAAACTCCCAAACTTCAGCTTCCAGGCCCCAGAAATGGTGACTATAAGAGCATGAGGTTGATGAGAAGATTAAAATAGATAATATGTGGGAAATACCTGGTAGTACCTAGAACAAAGACAAGACAAGAGGAAGGTGCTACATCCTTATGAGTGAGTTCCTTAATCTCTGTAAGTCTCAGCTTCCCCTTCTGTAAAATGGGGATAATAATACCTACCTGCTATGAGAATTTAATGAGTGTACGTGTATCTAGGGCTTATAACTGCTCTGGGTAGATATCACGTGCTCACTAAGTGTCAGCTGTCATCATCATCATCATTATGACATCTGTATGAGCAGCCACAGCAAATTTCAAAGACCAGTTGAAAACAGAGCAACAGGAAAAAAAGATTCTTTTTTTTTTTTTTTTTTTTTGCACGAAGTGAGACAGCTAGCACCACAATGGAGACATTTAGTGCATGCAGAAAGTACAAAGCAATGCACTCCAACGCCAGAAACTTGTTTTTCAAGAAGCTTTTCTAACTGAAGCAGAGGGCACAGCCAAGCCTAGCTAATTAGCTGCACTGCCTTATGCCATGGGGCCCAAGGCATCGCGCCCGGCTGTTGTGTTGGGGGCTGGAGCCTGCAAAGTCAGCTGTAATTGACACCAGGAGCAGGGACGTGGGGAAGGTTAAGGGAGAGATGCACTTGGAGGAGCCAGGAAACAGAGACACAAGACAGTGCGAAGCGCCTTGCAAGGAAATACTCCACCACATTGCAGGGAAAAGTTTGGGTTTGTTTTGTTTTGTTTTTTTTGTTTTGTTTTGTTTTCTGGAGATGCTGGGAGACACCCTTCTCACGCTTTCTCTCCCGAGAGGCCCTCTGCTCATGGGTATGTTCTCAGACCAGATTGGGAAGCAGGTTTTCCAGGTACTGTAAACAAGCCTTAGGTCCCTTTGATCCATGCTGCCTATGGGAAAAAAAGAACTTCCCATGTTTTTAATTTTTTTCCGAAGACACGGCCTCTATTCGGCATTTCTCATCCCCTTTCAATCCATTTCAGACAATATTCACCCAGAGCTTGCTAGTGTGCCTGGCACTGTGCTTGCACGAGAAAGAGAGTGATCATCAACCAGACCCTGCCACCGAGAGGCTTTGGGTCTAGCAGGAGGCAGTATGTCCTGAGTTAGGAACTGCAGACAGATGTCAAGCCAACAGCCACGAATGTGTAAAAGATGCCTCTGGAAACTGGGTTCTGAAAACAAAATTAGCTTCATGTATTCATGGGAAGGGTTGGGCTTGTCGAGGCAGGGTGTAAGAGAAGTTAAGAGGGTGTGCTCCAGAGCCACACTGCGCATGTTCAAATCCCCACTCTCCATATAGCTAAACGGATTTCTTCACCTCTGTGCTTCACTTTCCCTTTATGAAATGATAACAATGCTAATCTCCTAGAACTGTGGAGATAACCCATGCAGAACTCCTAGAAAAAGTAGGGACTTAGTCAATGCTAATATTACTATCACTGTTGTCATCATTATGACCATTATCTGCTCACTCAGGAAGTTCCTAAATACCCACAAAGCATACTTCAGAGGACCATCAGGAGTATGAGAAACCTTCAGCCTACGAGCATGTGAGTAGAGCTAGTCCCAAGTTGAAGTGCCGAGGAAGGAAATCCGTGGACTCTGACTCAAATTCTGACCGTGTGGCTCAGTTTTCTCACCTACACAACGGGAGATGCACACCCGATCAGCTTTGTCCCCGGTGTCATTCACGTACAGGCACTGGTAAAACAATTCCCCCCCAAGAGATCCCATACTGAAGCTGGGTCTACAGATGTGAACAGCAAGCCCCAGCCTCGGTTGCTCATTTGAATAGTTAATTTTATAAAATTGGCCAAGCTTGGGTTTGTAGGATTTCACACGTACCACATCTGACTGGACCAGGGGAGGCTGCGTGGAACAAACGCAGGCACCCCCGGGTTGGCCAGTATTCCAGCTCAGTCGAGATATCTTCTATGGCATGATGCCTGGCAGGCCTGAGTCCGTTATTACGAAATGAGTAGGAAGAAGCTGCCACTGGAGAGATGGCAGAAACACGGAAGCTCAGGCACAAGGAGGGCCAGGACCTGGTGAGGCAAGTGAGGCATTCGTTCAATGCACAAAACTTAAGGGGCATCAAAAAATGCAGTAATCAAGATGCCTAATATCAGGGTGCTGTTTTATAAGAAAAATTAATGCAAAAATCCAATGATGATCATATCAAAAATTTGAATAAAAACATGATCCAACTCTGCACGTGCATGATTCACCTCACTGGCCGCACCCTGACCCAACTCTGTCACATCCTGTCATTATTTACATTGTTGATACTTTATGTATCATAGACTTTTACAGGAATCTTGATTACTGAGTCTTTGGGGCTCTCTTAAACGCATGTGTGCCTCACTCTCCTTACCTTAGTCCCGCTGCGTGGTCCGACAAAGCCAGTGCCGGGTCCTCAACAGAATGAAATTACCTTCCAGTTCTCTCTGAGCCCTGAAGACTTGCTGAGATGGCTTTCTGTTCTTCTTACTCCCCCATATATTCTTATATAATGGGGGCACCCTGCCTGCCAGAATTAAGGGCAGAAAGAGAAAAAGATTCTTTTGGAGTGATTCAGGGAAAAAAAAAAAAAGAGAGGCTGGAGGATGTGCTGCATTTCTCAGGTAGCTGTGCCTGGGATGAATGCACTGGGGAGCACTGACTGTGAGGGTGGCAGGGAGGTGACAGGATAGGAAGCCAAGGGAGGACTGGAAAGTCTTGAAGAGGGAAGAATAGGAAAGGAACAGCATAGAGGACCTTTCTGAGATCTGCGGAGCCACTGCCTCTGGTGAGTTTCAGAGTCAGGATTACAGAAGGAATGTAAAGGGGGCTCCAATAAGGGGGCCCCCTCTTGATGGTCTTCCAGAAATGCAAATAAAGGATGTGATTTATACCACCAGAAACTCGACCATTATTTCCTGAGGTGACATCAATCCATAAGAGGACAGCATGAGTCCCTGCATTCATACCAGTTATGATAATCCCCCATTAATAAGTGCAGTTAGACTGCCTGAAATCTGAAAGTGACTATCACACACATATTTCAACACACTTGACTCAAAAATCCCAAAAGGGTTTATTTTTCAGTTGATGGCCCAGCTCAAGGAAAAAAAAATGTTTTTTTGATAACTGTCAAAAACAATAAAAAGCCCTCACCATTTACAATATCTATCTCACTATCCCCTGGGGAAGAAAGAAATAAACAGACTCTCCAAATAGAAGCTGAAAAAAATCAACGTTAAGCTTCTGGTAGAAATAGGAGTTTTTCAGCAAAAGAGAATTCCTGGTTGTGTCCAGAACAGTCCATCACTTGCATATTATACCGTTGGTATCACCGGGCAAAATGCTTCCTGACTGATTGATGTGTTATTATCTCTTACAACTGAATTATCTCTGAAATGCCAACCATTATAATAGGTACTGCTTTTGTCTGACAACAAAGCTGAGCTTTATTTTGTCTGCATGGCACATAAGGAAATGCATCAACTCGATTCAAGTACTTACTGTTAATCACTCATTCTATTAATGGGGAAGCACCTCGGACGCACCACCCCTCCACACACATTTGAAGCTGATGGTTGTACCTCTAACTTCATTGAGAAAATAGAAGCATTCAAACAGGAACTTCCTCACCCACCTGCCACCAAAGGTACCAGCCTCCCTGTGTATCTGCGCCCTGGTTTCCATGTGTTCTTGTGCACGAGCTGCCCCTGCCCCCCCTTCCTATCAGGCCAGCTCCTCCAATTAGACTCTTGTGTTCGCAAGGGATTTGCTCTTGCAATTTTCTGCTTGTTCTCCTGCATCATGAACATCTCTCCTTTTCCTAGAACATTCCATTCTGAATAAAAGTATGCTAGACTATATTTGCACACCATGTTTTGCAGCAGCATTGTTCACAATAGCCAAGGGGTAGAAGCAACCCAAATGTCCATGAATGGATATGGAAAATGTGGTATATCCATGCAATGGAACATTACTCAGCCTTAAAAATGAAGGAGATTTTGATACGTGCTACCATATGGATGAACCTTGAGGACATTATGCTGAACCAAAGCAGCCAATCACGAAAGGACAGACACTGTATGATTCCACTTATGTGAGGGATTTACACTAGTTAAATACATAGAAACAGAAAGTACAATGGTGGCTCCCATTGATGCTGGGGGGTGGAGGGGGATGAGGAGAGAAATGGGGAGCTACTGTTTAATGGGTATACAGTTGCAGATTTAAAAGATGAAAAAGTTCTGGAGATCTGTTTAAAATAATATTATGACTGCTAAACCATAAACTTAAAAAATGGTTATGATGGCAAATTTTATGTTTTTTTTAACCACAATGAAAAAAAAAATGTTGTAAACAGCTCCCTTGAAAAGAAAAAAAAAAAAAAGCCACTGATCTTCCGCTCCCCTCCTCTCTACATCAGTTCACAGCAAAACCCCATGCAAACTCTGTTGTTCTCCAGCTCACTACAGGTGATTGGACACATGCATTAGACACCTCTGTGCTCACTGCACCCTAGTCCGGACCATCAGCGCCTTTTGCCAGGGCTATCATGATGGTTTCGTAATTGGGATCTCTGTCTTCATTTTCCATCCCCATGCCCCATATCCCACATAACAGATGGGGATCCTTTAATAATGTAAACTGGGAAGTCATCCTATTGCTCCAAACTCTCCAAGAGCATCAGCTCAAAACTCTCCACTCTTCATGGCACCTGTTCCTTCTACCTGGTCTGCCTCTCTCCTGGTGCTTCTGTGGCTGGCACCTTCCTTTTAGTCACATCTCAGTATATGTATGAATTTCCTAGGAAGGTTTTCTAGGAGAATCCAGTCGAGAGTTACAACTCAGCTGCCCTTTAGTGTAGATCTCCCTATTTTATTTTGTTTTTGTTTATTTGTTTTAAGTAGGCTCCATGCCCAATGTGGAGCCCAACGTGGGGCCTGAACTCATAACCCTGAGTTCAAGACCTGAGCTGAGGTCAAATGTCGAACACTTAACCGACTAAGCCACCCAGGTGCCCCACATCTCCCTATTTTAAATCTCTGTATAGCAAATATTATTTTCTGATAATTTCCTTCCTGTTAGTAGGCTTATTATTTATTGAATGTCTGTCCTCTGCCCCCCACCCCAGATTATAAGCCCCAGGACATCAGGGAATGCATCTGCCCTGTTCATTCCTGTATGTCGAGGACAGTGTATGGCCCTCGTACTCAACAAATACTTGTTGAAAAACAAAACAAAATAAAAAAAAAAAAAAACCCAAATACTTGTTGAATGAATTTGTTAAATATCCTGACAGGGTTCAGGACCCGCTGCTCCAAAATAGGGCAATTTGGGATACCGAATATTTCCAGCTGGGGGAATTTGAGAAATGGCATGTGCTGGAAAGACTCCCTGACCCTCCCGTGAAGCAGGTCCTCAAACTCTCCTGTACCTGGAGGAAAGGAGCATCTATATCTCTGAAGACAGAGGGATGCAGACAGAATCTGGATGAACAGGCCTTGCTAAGTTTCCCCCAGCTTATTGCACTTAGCTGACCACCTTTGTTCCATCATGTCTTCCCACAACTTTTCGCTCTTCATCAAATCTAGAATAAAAACAAACCATTTCTCCAGGCCTTCATTTCCTTATGAGGGCTCCCATGTCACCTAAAACTTGTATTAAATAAATCTGTATGCTTTTCTCTTGTTAGCCTGTCTTTTGTTACAGGGGTCCCAGGCAAGAACTAAGAACAGAAGAAAAAGATGTTTTTCCTTCCCTAAATACTATGGCCACAGAAGAGCAGGAGTAAAAGTGTGTGTGTGTGTGTGTGTGTGTGTGTGTGTGTGTGCACGCATGAGTGTCTGTGTATATGTGTGTGTCTATCTGTGCATGTGTCTCTATGTGTGTATGTTTCGGACAGAGGAAATAGCACAGCACAGCCAAAGGTCCTGTGGCCTAATGTAATACTCTCTACATAATACTCTCTTACTGGCAGAACCTAGCTCCTTCTACAGAGGTTGAACATGCCAGGTAGTCCCTTTTCCCAGATCCCCTTAAAGTTAGGGCACTTGACCCAGTTCTGGCTAATGTGACTTCAAGGGATAAGCCTGAGGGCCAAGCCACTGTGTGAGAAAATGAAAGAACATGAACATTTCCAGGGTCTAGGTCATTCTTTGATGGCAGTGTTGAGTCGTTGAACCTGGCCTATCTTCTTATTATATAAGGACTTCTTATTATATCAAATTACAAGTGCCCTTATTGTGTGTGGTCTATTTGCTTGGAAAATCAATCACAGGCCACTCAAAGCATCTTGAGGGACACACAACTTCATGCCCCCTGGTTAGTGCAGCGCCTCACACACGGTTAATGCTCAAAATTGGGGCCAGGACTAGGACGAGGGGCAGACCTGAAGGGGCACCATAAAACTCAGCAATCAAGAGAAACTATATTTTAATACAATCCAAATGAATGTAAAAAGTGCACAATGAATAAAACGTCGGCAATAACCAAAGACAGACTCTAACCCTGTCCTTGCCCGGCTTTGCCTTGCTCGCTTCATCCTGAGCTGTGCTCTAAAGAACATTTGTTGAGTAACTGCCTAATCATTTTTAACCGTGATCTCCAAGTTCTTCATAAGAACTTCACTGTCCTCCTCATTGGGGCTCAGAGAGGTTAAGTCACCTATTTGGAGGTCACACAACTGAGAGTGCTCTGAATGACTCCGAAATCAGTGCTCTTGTTTTTTTTTTTAAAGATTTGTTTATTTATTTGAGAGAGAGAGAGAAAACACGCTCAAGTGAGAGTAAGCATGAGCAGGAAGTGCAGAGGGAGAGGGAATGAGAATCCCAAGCAGGCTCCACGCCGTCTGTGGAGCCCAGTGTGGGGCTGGATCTTATGACCCTGAGATCATGACCTGAGCCAAAACCAAGAGTCAGCACTGAACCAACTGTGCCACCCAGGCACCCCCGAAATCACTGCTCTTAACCAACACATTAAGGTCTTTCTGATCCAGTGCAGTCTTGGCACTTCTCAGATGGGGACCCTATTAATTGCTGGAGACAAAGGGCAGAGGATTCCAATACCCACGCTTTGCTCTGATATCTTCTCTCAAAGCACACTTCCCGAGCACCCACTAATCTGGGCATTGAGGGACTGGCACTCTCTTCTAATGAGCTTATTATGTGATGCTGATACTGAGCCAAGAGTCATGAATGGCCTCCAGCAGCCAGAAGACCCACAGGTTTTGCTAAAAGGGCACCTGGATTAACACATTTTGAGGTAATGAAGGTATCACCCAGTTTACAAGGTAATAGGCAGTGAGGAGGGAGAAGGGGCCAGCTGCTTTGGGAAAGGGAGTCTGGCTGTGTGCTAGATGGCAAGCAGGCTCCTGCGGGTTCTTGGAGTCCTGTGGGAAGCGCCACGCTCTGTAAATGCAAACTGATACTGGCAGGATGGGAGGAATCCATCACTCACACCCTCACATCCCTCCGAGGTTTTCCCTCAGACTTCCTCCTCTAAATCTTGATGACTGCTCTAAGAAAATGCCACTGGAGAACTTTAGCCAAAGGCAGGGAGGAACCTTGAGTTCTCAGTTAGGACAGGGGTGGCCAGATGTCCTTTGGGGTTCGAGCTGCATGAGATGGGACCATGAAAAAAAAAAAAAGAGTACAATGGCTGATTAGGGGGAAAAATAAGTAAAGAAAAAGAAATGTTTTCATCATTTCTGTTGCTGTTAATTTCACCAGGCTGCTTTTCAAAGATCCTTCTGGGAGTGACAGCTTGCCTGGGGGTCTTTGCTGAGTTAAAGGCAACGCGGAGGAAAGTCTGTCAGTCACTCTGGACTGAAAAGGAAGTCAAAGCAGAGGCAAGGAAGACAAGGTCCCAGCCCTGGAGCCTGAGGCGCATGGCCCCTGTGCAAGGGGGAAGCATAGAGCAAGGGACACATGCCAGCGGCAACCTCAGGGGTCCCAGGGTCATGCCCAAGCCCCTCCCAGACCCTCCCAGCCCCGGAACCGCACTACTTCCTTAGAACAACAGCCGTGCAGCCTCAGCAGAAAGGCCAGGCTCTCTCCCAGAGCGTCTTCATCCTTCCGGCACCCGGGGTAGCAGGACAGGTGGTGGGAGGAACTGGAGCAGCGAGAAGGGGTGTCTTTTTTCAGACTGACAACCCAATTCCTCAGAAAGTGTACCTGCTTGCTTCTAATCCCTCTCTCCTTGAATTCTTGCTTTTACGGTTTGGTCACCTGCTGCCGCCCACATGTACCTGGGGGATCCACAGCTCCACAGGCAGCTGAACACGGACCATCTAAGAGGGCCTGTTTGGGCCAAGAGCTACCGTGTCAGATGTCTAGGACCTGGCACTCGAGAAGCACCACAGAGTTCTTGAACAAATATTGTCCTGTTCATCAGCAGTGTGCTCTCGGCATGGGAAGGCAAGGCAAACGGGGGAGCAGGTGACATGAAAAGCCCTGTGCAGGAACACACATGTGGGTCAGGTCACTCAACTGCACTGGGTTTCTACTTGCCTTCTACTACTCTCAAATCTGTCCCCTGCCACCACGCCAGCTCAGACTTCACTGCTTCTTGTCATGACCCCTAACTGGCCTTCCCATGGACTCTTCACTCCTCCTTACCTGTTTCCTGTCCATGGAAGATGATAATACCCATCCCGTTGCTGATAGATGACAGGCAGGCATGTTGGAAGGTAGTTCAATAGGCAGACAGACAGACGATGAGAGGATACATAGGGAGATAACAGATGGTGCATGTGAATGGGTGGATAGATAAATAGATGACGGGTGGATGTCTATAGGTAGATAATGAATTTGATGGATGGATAGATGATGAGTGGGCATAAAGACAGATGAATCAATGATAGATTTGATGGACAGATGGATAGACAGATGATGGGTGGATGTAGAGAAACATACATACCTACCCATACACATGCATGCATAGCTACGTGCATAATAAGTTTGATGAACGGATGGATGGATAGATAGAAAGATCAAGATACACGACAGATCTGATGGGGGTTAAAAGATAGATAATGAGTGGATGTATAGATACATGGTGGATTTCATGGACAGATGGACAGACAGGCAGACTGACTGACTTATAGAGACTCCTCCCTGCACTTAGGATTCAGGTCACCCTGTTTTACTATGACCCATCCCACATGATTTCCTCCCTGATAGCATCAGCATCATCTCCACCACACGTCTTGCTCTGTGCCCCCACGTTTCCCAGTCCACTGGCCTTACCTTACACTAACCTTTCATTCTTCCTGATGCAAAGCCATCGCCAAGGTGACCCCTCCTTCTGAATTCCCCCTCCCACCCCTCTCACCAGCCTAAAGAGCTCCTTGGTTAGCCCCGGCTCCTTCAATGGAAAGGGACACATTTTCCCCTTCACCTTAGTCAAGGACGACTGTGAATCCCGTTCACGGGGCCATATACCTTCCCTCCCAGCACTGCTGCAATTGCTTGTCTAATGTTTGTCTTTCTGATGAGACTACCTGATCTCTGAGAGCCAGAAGTGGTTCTGATGCCACTCAGCCTTATATTCTCAGAGCCTTGAGCAACACCTGGTAACTTGTGATGCTCCTTAAATGCGTGCCGACCCTGGGCCTGACACTGTGCGAGGGGCTGGGGACAGAGAAGAGAAGGGGGATGGCTCACAGAGGTTGCACAGAGGACACCCTCTGTGCATGTGTGTTCTTCACAGAGCCATACCCTCCTTGCATGAACCTCCAGGCGGCTGTTGAGAATCCCATGATAGAGTAAAAATCACCCCTCAGAAGCCCAAGTTCTTATCCCTAGAGGACACATATATCTCAAACTTCCTATGATATCCCCTATTTTGAGTGCATATTCCCCATGCATATTGAGTAAGAACTTGGAGCCCCACTGCTTGAGGCTGGGGAACTGTTCTCAGTTCTGCTGTCTCCCTTCACGTCCTTGTGCAAACAACCTAATCTCCCTACTTGCTCATCTGGGCAGTGAGGTCAGCAGCAGCTCAGTGCCGACTATATGAGTGGCTAATAAATACAGGACATAGAGAAAGCTTGTTATGCTGAAGAACCACTAGAGACCAAAACATTGCTATTATCATCCCCATTTGGTTACATGTTACTGTCACCGTACTCATTATTTCAAAAAATCACAATGAAAATTGGATTCATCTATAATTGGTCATTTTAGTCCTGAGTTCCCTGTTTTTTTAACACCTCAATAAGTGAAAAGCTGTGATTTCCCTTTTTCATTTTTTTTTTTTTTTTTTTTTGAGACAGAGAGAAAGCAGGGATGGGGCAGAGGAAGAGAGAGCATTTTAAGCAGGCTCTAAGCCCAGAGCAGAGCCCGATGCAGGGCTCTATGTCACAACCCAGAAATTATGACTTGAGCCGAAATCAAGAGTTGGATGCTTAACCGACTGAGCCACCCAGGTGCCCCATGATTTCCTTTGAATTAGCAATTTATCCTCCCCAGAAGTCCCACAGGGGCAACTCTGTAATACAACTGCCCTTTGCCAAGACCCATGGAGGCAGAGCCTGGATAAACCCACTTCATGCCCCAGGGAGGAGCCTTATAATACTTACACTCCCACACTCCAGGGAAGGAGGAAAGTCTAGAGATGATAAAGTGACTCATAATCATTTCAACTATCATTTATTAAGCACCTAATACATGCCACATGCTGCGCTACATGCTTTGCATTTGCTGTCGCCGGAATCCTGAGAGGTGGGTACTAGCCTGGTTCACCTTCACAGGGGAGGAACCTACTTAGAGAGGTTACTAGCAGCGAGTTACCCTTACCCGGGATCACACAGTGACAGGCTGGGGAGCAGGCATTTCAACCAGGCTCTTTCAGACAAAGGCCCTCTTAACTTGAAGCTTCCAAACAGCCCTGCTGAGAAGTTCTTAAATGCTTCTCAACAGGAATTCTGTCAACCAAAATGTTAAGCTTTTACTTTCCATTGACTCATTTGCTCCTTTGCAAGTGGGTCATGTAAGATATATCCAATTATGGACTAGTGGTTCAGGTAACTTGTGTCACCACCACCGGCTTGACAGAAGTCCAGCTGAAAGCAAAGCACTATCATTTCTCATGATGTTTTAAAAATTCTGCAAATGGTTGTGGGATGTCTTTCCCACTATCATAAACTTGAGAACCACAGTTGAGGCCGGTAGAGGCGGGGAGAGGAAAGCCACTGTAGAGAGACCCTGAGACGTGCCAGCTCTATGGCAACATATCGCCGCATTCGATGCTACGTTGTGACACAAAATTATCCAGCAAATGACTTTTAAAAAAATGCAGGTGGGGTGTACAAGGCTGGGAACCATTCCTAGGCCAGAACCCAGGCTGGTACAGCCAAGGCTGGGTCTCAGCCTTGTGAAGTGAAGAAGAGAGAACTCTATTTCAATTGCTCTGGACAAGTCACACAATAATTGTGTTTCCAATCCAACTTTTACAGAGCTGAAGTCCTGGCCCAGAGTCAGCATTCCTGTCTTCCCCTAGCCATGCGAGTTGCTGAAGGGGAGTCTGGACAAAATCTTCCCTAGCCCCACACCTTATCTTAAGGGGTTGACCAGAATTATCTTTATAGTACCTTTGAGTTCTGAACGTCTGAAATCAAGAGTGGAGACGACAGACAGAAGATATATTATTAACAAGGACTCAAAATTTTAAGGGGTGAGGGGGTGGGAAATGAATTAATAAAATATCTAAAAGAAGAAGTAACCCAGGTTGTAGTGAGTTGAATTGTACCCCCTGCCTGCCCCCTCAGAGTAAAAGGTACGCCCAGGACCTAACTCCTGGTCTTGTGATGGTGAGTGTGGCTTTCTTAGAGGTGAGAGTCTTTGCAGATGTAATTAAGTCAAGGATCTCTAGATGAGATCATCCAGTGTTTAAGAGGGGCCCTACATCAAGTGAGGGTGTCCTTATAAGAGAAAGTAGGGTGGATCTGACACAAATAGCAAAGAAGATTTGTAAAAACAGAAGCAGAGACTGGAGTTACCCTGCCACAAGTCAAAGAACATTTGGAGCCACTAGAAGCTGGCAGAGACCAGGAAGCACCTTCCTCTAGAAACTTCAAAGGAGAATAGCCCTGCAGACACACCTTGATTTCAGAATTTTGACCTTCAGAACCACGAAATAATAAATTTGCGGGGTTTTCAGTCACCAAGTTTGAGGCAGTTTGTTTAGCAGCCCTTGGAAACCAAGGTAGCAAGAGAGCTTGAAAATGGTGTGGTGGGCCCCAGCGCTGTACGCACTGCTCAGCTCTGCTGTCCTCCCTATACCTTGGTCTCTAGCAGGTTCTTCCCAGGAGGTAACACAACGGTCACCAGCAGCAGCTCAGGGTCCACCAGCTTCATAGCCCAGGCATTTTTGTCCTTTTGGCCTGGCTTGGGTCCTGGGCCCGTGTTGGAACCAATCTCTGCACCCAGGAGGGGGTGTGTCAACTGAGGAGGTCGAAGTCTGGCTTCCGCACGCTCCCCTGGTACTAAGAGGTAAAGAGGGGATCTCAGGAAGACAAGATGCTGGTCTCTACAAGGCAAAGGGAACGTGATATGTGATTTGTAACTTGAAATATATATTTGATCTTTGCCCCTCCTTATGCACAGAACTCCTAAAGCCCTTGGAATTTCCTAAGTGATGGGAGAGATAAAGGCACCTCTCGCTTTGTTATGAGGCGTCTTTTGGACCGCACCTGAGGATGGGGGCTGATTGTCAGGGGAACCAACCATGTGTTTAGGGGGTTGAACTTTTAGTCCCATCCACCTGATCTCCAGGAAGGGAGAAAGGCTGGCAGTTGAGTTCAGTCACGAATGGCCAATGATTTAACCAATCATGCCTGTCTAATGAAGCCTCCATAAAAGCTCCCAAAAGGTGGGATTTAGGGAGCTTCTGGGTTGGTGAACACTTGGAGAGGCGAGAAGGGTGGCATTCAGGGAAGGGCATGGGAGCTCTGTGCCCTCCCCACATACCTTACCCTACACATCTCTTCCATCTGTCTGTTCCCAAGTTATATCCTTTTATAATAAACCAATAATCTAGTAAGTGAAATATTTCTGTGAAGTTCTGTGAGATGCTCTAGCAAATTAATGGCACCCAACAAGGGGTCTATGGGAACCTCCCATCTATAACTGGTCAGTCAGATAGCACAAGTGTCAACCCTCCTTGGCAATTGGCCTCTGAAGTTGGGAGAGGGCAGTGGTGTGGGACTGAGCCCTTGACCATGTGATGCTGTATCCGGGTAGACAAAGTCAGAATTGAGCTGAATCATAGGACACCCAGTGGGTGCTGGAGAGCTGCTTGGTGTAAAGAATAAACCCACATATTGGAATTTCCTGGGATCATTTCAGGGGGCAGAGAGGACAGGAGGCAGGAAGGGAGGAAGAAGGGGGTCTCTCCTACAGACAAGAGTGGTAAGTTTGGATGGGGCTGAGAAAGGCCCCGAGGAAGGGATGTAAGAAGGAGGTCTCTGAGGAGTCTCTGAAGCCCTGGGTCCAAAGGCACACAGAATGAGCCAGAGAGAAAGAAGTCACTCCCTGGAGATCAGGCCTAGAAATGGGATTTCATTCCAACTTCTGCCGTCGTCCCTGCTGTGATTAAGTTTAAGATACGATTCTTAGAAACTTGAAATGTGCCTTTTGGAAAATCCATTCAAATTTGACAGTTATCAGATGTATTGAAAACAGTAGTTTTTGAGAGATTAAAAACAGAGAGAGTTTAATATGCCCGCGCTCTTTCCCCTCCTCATAAACACAGCTTCACAGAATCTGCCCGTCCCCTGAGCTTAGCAGGCAGAAGCACTTTTAAAATACAATCTGCAACCGAGTGAGTATTTCACAGATGAAAAGGCATGTGCTTCCCAATCCACGGTATTCTGAAAAGGTGGATATTAATTTCCGAAAAGACAAAGCCAAAAGAGAAAGAAAACGCCTATCTCTGTGCACTTAAGAACTATAATATTACTTAGACGGTGGAGTTTTATTCTGAAAAATGACTGTCAATTATGATTAATATTCTCCTTATAATTAATTCAAAATCTTATTAAAATCAAACTTTTATAACTTTACGTATCACCATGCTGCCTATATCAGGATGGAGAATATGCCTTGCCATTAATTTTACCTGTATCATTTCTCAGTTCTCAAAAAAGGCAATAAAAGATACCTCCTTGAAAATCAGCAATGCCGGGCCACCCTCATCTCCATAATGACACAATTTTCAATTCACGCCTCATTTTCATTAATGTTTCTGGCCATAAATTTTTAAGCATATGATAAAAAATTTCTGAAGCGGCATAAAACTAACATGAAGAGAGAGTTCATTAGCATGTGACCCTAATTAGAAATTCCATATTAACTTCCCATTTCTACTTGTGCATATCCAGTGTCATCACATCTCATTCTAGACGTGGTTTCACATTGTTGGGAGGAAATACTCCTCTTGGTTGTTTAATTCTTTGGCTTTATTTTTAAAACGATCCATGTGTTTCCTCTGTTGTTGAATAAGTCAACAGACAATTGTATCACACGACGCCTTTTGTGTCACAAATTTTCCGGAAGAATTGTGAGAAGGTCCTTGCCCAATGCTTTATTAATGATACCAGATCATAAAAGGGGGGGAAATATGCTGACTCTGTCTCTTTTCTAATGTTGGGTGATAAAAATGCTACTTCAGGATTCAGAAGGTTAAGTTCTAATGTGTATTTTGAATAGAGTGTGTTGGAATAATTGCCTCATAAAGCAAAGCATTGCCCGCCTGCTAATGGCTGCATAGTGCAGGGCTCAGCAAAGACGGGCAAGCTTACTGGAAAAAATGCTGTGCCTCAACTTTTGTAGCCCTCCCATATTAAGTTAACTTTCCCCTCCCCTTGCTTTTCAAAAAAGGTATAAAATCCCATCACCCATCTTTGTGGCATAGAGGAGCTGCTGCCTTTAACGCTGGTGAGAGCTAGTTTCCAAAGGTGGCCCCATGATGAACCACGCATCCCTCTGTCTTCACCCCTGCTTTGTGTCTTCCCATACTGTGCTTGGGCCGGTCCTGTATAACCAGCAGCATGTGCTGGAAGTGATGCCATGTGACTTCTGAGGCTAGGTTATAAGAAGTCTTGCAGCTTCTACTCGAGTCACTTGACCACGCACTCTGGAGAAAGCCAGGGACCATTTAAGGGACCGGACCAATGTGAGACTGCCATGCTATGAGGAAGCACAAGCTTTCTACGTGGCAAGAGATGCCTGGTCATCCATGAGTTGTTCCAGCTGACCCAACCCAAATGCCAGACAAGTGAGAAAAGAAGTCACCTTGGACGTCCAGCCCATTCCAACCCTCTGATGACTCAAGCTCCAGCTACTCTCTGACTGCAAGCACATGAGAGACCCTCAGCAAGAACTGCCCAGCTGAACCCAGTCAACCCACAGGACTATGACAGATGGCAATGGAATTAGTTTTCAAAGCCGTAAGCTTAGCAATATTTTGATACGATATGACAGATAACTAGAATCACATCATTCCATAAATAGCAGGAAGGGAAGGGAGGCAACAGATTTAAACCACCCATTTCTCTGTCTCCCACACATGAGCAGAGACAGGAGCCAAACTGCTCCTTTTATTCCTTGGTCTTAAAGTCTTCTTCCTCATACCATGTCTACTCCTCAGTTAGTGTCTGCACTTCTATCTCTCTGTGAAGTATACGAGAAGGTCCAGCATGTGGTCTCTTGACAAATGCGGGTGAAACTAGAAGAAAATCAAGCCTGCTCATTTTTCCTTTGAGACCAGGCTTGACACAGAAAAAAAAAAAAAAATCAATGCCAGAGGTTTGGGGGCGGTGGATAATTAATGTGGAAAATGACAAATGGGGACTCCACAGCAAGACCTTCTAAAAACTCATCACCCATTCCCTTGAAGTCACACTATTCATAGCAAAGGCCCTCTCCTCTGACTGTCCCCAAACTCCACAGGTCCTGCCTCTCTGCAGGTCCTCCCATATATCCTCCCACCCCTGGCCTCACTTTCTCTATCTGTCCCCTGATTTGGCAAATTGGCCCAACAACCCTGGCCTCTGTTGCTCTTACTCAGTTTTGTAAAACAAACCGAAGGTAATTAGCTTGATCTTAAAAGTATCCTCATCCTCATTAAAAAGGAGCTTGGGGTAGGGGAAGAAGGCATAAATATTCTCTTATTGCTGTCACACGAGAAACAGAATGCACTGGCCTAGAGCACCAATATTATGCCAAGACACACACAAAGGAGTAAAAACTGCCCTTTGAAAAAGCATGCGATGAACAGAGTTAATGTCGCAAGATTCACATTTTGCTTAAAGTGTGATCATTTTAGAGACCTCTAACCAGTGGGATATAGAACAGAAATTTCATAATCAATTAGTCCAGAATATAGAGGAATGTCTGTGTGCATGTGTGTCTGTGTGTGTGTGCGTGCCGGTGTGTGTGCACCAGGTTTAAAGGTGAAGGAGGGAAAAATAATTTATCAGTGACTTACTATGGTATACTTGGGACTTTTCTCATATTAAATTTTATCCTCACAACAGCCTTGTAAGGTTGGAATAATTAGTCTTCCTGACTTCATAGATGAGGACAGGATTCAGAGAGAAGAGGTGACTTAACCCAAGGTTATAAAGCTGATAAACAATAGAAATGGGGTTTGAACCCCTCCATCTGCCTCCAAATTTGGTTCCTAAACCAGGCCATGCTTCAAGGTCCTCTGGAGAGGCTGTTCCCGGGGGCTCAGTCCCACACCTCAACGCAGGCCTGGGAATCTGTACTTGTAAGCACACTCCCCAGATGAACCAGAAGGCTACGGGAGAACTACCCTGGAAAAGTCATTCCTCTTTGGGCCTCAGTTTCCCCATCTGCAAAATGAGGTGGTTGTGGGAAGCTCTTCCTAAGGATCTTGGCCGTTTAAACCATCTAGGTTATAATTAACATTGCATGGGGGTGGGGGGGTACGAAGAATGAAGACACTAACAATGTATTATATCTTAACTATCATTTTTTATTAAAACAAATAAATGTTTCAGCAAAATTATGTTTTAAATGGAGGTTTGTTCCTGCCTGACAATTTATGGCCATGTAATTTTAAAAATGCCAATCATTAAATACAAAAGAGCGACTCATCTACGCACGCCAGAACTGTTAATGGATGGGGCCATGTTATTGCAAATATAAATCAACTCCTCAGATCTTCAAATGCCATAAATAAGCAAGTCTCTGTGTCACAATTGGTGAGATGACCAGAATCACTTTGCTGATTTATTACATACCACCTTCATAATCAACACCCTGTTGATCTGCCACTTTCTTTTTACATAAATATGTGAATAACTTTTTGACATCAAAATAAATCATAGCTCCTTGATCTAAAATCTAACTTCAAAAATGCCTGCAAAGGTGAGTGACACTTTAGGTGTCGTCTGTTACATTGTGTTAGAGCCTTGTTGACAGAGAAGTTTTATTTCTCCCTTGTCATCATTTGAGTGATATGTGAACTTGGCTCAATATCTTGTCTCAACTTTGAGTACAACCTATCAGATTTGTAACAATGTAAACACTTTTATAAATTACAGGTTACTCTTCCGTCATAAGAGGGATACAATTATGAGAAAAGAAAATCTTTACATAAACAGTCATCTTGGGCCACCGATGTGCAAAGACAGATTCAATTAGTCCAGCCAGCCAATGTTCTTTTCCGTTGTGAGTATCAGTTGCAAACTGGTCTGAAATCTTGACGTTCAAAGCCAAACCTATAAAATTAACTGCTATCCTTTGCGTACATAAAAATGTGTGTGTGCATGTGTGTGGATGGCATGCCCAGCCGAACAGTCTGGTCTCTATGGGAAAAGTTATTAAAGTATGCTCGGTACAGCTGCCTTGGATCACCTGACTCAGAGTAATCTGATTTATTTATGTTCTATTTGTTTAAACTTAAGTAACTTTTCATGTAAAGAAAGAGCCCCATGGCTAACGGAAGTCTGAAAGCACTGGACATACATATTCAGCTTAGCAATGTAAAAGGAATCATCGCAGTTATTTTTCTTTCCAATTAAAAGAGCATGAACCTTAGCTTTTACCATTGTAAGGCCTTCAATTTTTTTTAATTAAATTTTTTTTTTAAGTATTTGTGCCTGGGTTTCTCCACCTACAAAATGGAAACAGTATTGCCTGATATACCTGGCCAGGCTAGGGGAGGATGTATGGTGCTCCCAATGCTACTCTTTCTGAGTTTAATTTCCAAACGGTCTAACTTCACATATTTTGACAAAAGTGGGACTGTACATTTTTGCACATGTAAATTAAGAGAATTTTTTTCAGACACCTGCAGGGATCAGGAGAACTTTACCTTTAGATTGCTCTTTTAGAATCAGAAATCCACAGAAGTGAACACAGAGGCTCTGTTCTTTCCTATCAAGACAGAAGGGAAGGGTTTCTCTATCTGAGGTGCCATGTTGATCCTTGACAATGGCTCCGTGCTCTGCATAGCGCATCTGGAGAAATGTCAGCCTCACTGAATCCATGTGGTGGAAGTGACACTATGTGTAAGACATCTGACTACCCTCTCTCTCTCTTTCATCTCTCACCATGATAGAGACCATGCAGAGAGATGGCAGAGAGGGAGAGAGAGGGATCTGAGTAGTCCCAGCTATTCCAGCTCTGCTATCGACTGAATATTTGAGTCCCCCAAAATTCACACATTAAAACACAACCCCCAGCGTGTTGGTAGTTGGAGATGGAGCCTTTGGGAGGTGATTACATCGTGAGGGTGGAGCCCTAGTGAATGGGATTAAAGCCCTTATTAAAAGAAGCCCCAGTAGGCTCCCTCACTCCCTCCCCATGCAAGGACACGGTGAGAAGATGTCTATGAACCAGAAAGTAGGTTCTAAGCAGGCACAGAAGTTATTGGCACCTAGATCTTGGACTTCCCAGACTTTACAATAGTAATAAATATATTTCTGTTGTTTACAAGTCACCCACTCTATGGTCCTTTCGTTAGCAGTTAGCACCAAGATGAGCCCCTACTCTTTGAGTCTTCCACTCAGAAATGTGAGTGAGGAAGTCTCCAAAACAATCTCAGACCCAACTTTCTGGAACCACGGGAAAAATCCTAAGAAATGCCCGCCTGCGCTCAGTTGCCAGATCCTTGAGCAAAATAAGTGAATGTTATTATTTTAAGCCACTGCATTCTGGCAGTTTGCTAGCCAGCTGCAATTAGCTAGAACATCCCAGAAGAATAATGAAAGATTGCCCCAATTTCTAGCCCACAGGCAGCTGAGCAGAACCCCTCAGAAAGTGAGTGACTTCATTCTGCTAATAAAAAGTCGAGATCAGTAATAGACCCACTAACATCTGTTGTGATAGAGACCTTGTGTCCCATGATTAAAGTCATCTACCCACATTTCATGGCTCCTCCTCTCTTCCCTTTCTTGAGCAATAGCAGCTGCCCAGGGGCACTCCCCCAGGTCACCTCTTCTCATTCCTCCGCTCAACCTATACCTTGCCTCTTTCTTCATCACGGGAGAGACTCTCTGACCTTCTACACAAGGCACACGGCACCAGGGTATGTACAGCGAGCCTTGAACAACACAGGTTTGAACTGCACAGGTACACTTACACGTGGATTTTTTTTTATAAATACAGTAAAACACCATAAATGCATTTTCTCTTCCTAATGATTTTCTTACTGTTTTCTTTTCTCTAGCTTACTTTATTGTAAGAATATAGTAGATAATACATACAACATACAAGATACATATTAATCAATGGTTTATGTTATCGGTAAGGCTTGTGGTCCACGACAGGCTATTAGTAGTTAAGATTTTGGGGAGTCGAAGGTTACACTTGGTACCGGACTATGCAGGAGGTCAGTGCCCCTAATCCCTCTGTTGTCCAAGGGTCAATTATATTGTATTATCTTAATGTTACGGAAATAAGTCTTCTCACTCATACACAATTTCTAAGCCAGAAGAAAAAAACTGAAGCCAAATACCTTCAATCCAATTCAAGTCATTAAACATTTATTGAACGTCTACTCTATAGCAGGCTCTGGAGATACTAAACTCCTGAGCCCTTATCCTTGTTCTCAGTATGCACACTGTTAGTGAGTAGTGGATGGTGAGCGGTGCGTAGGGAGACAGGCATCTGACAAACCACTGTGGTTCAATGGGGTAACACAGTGGGTGCATAGATGAAGCTGTGAGATGCAGAGGAGCCTGTGGTGACTGAAACAGAAAATGGAGCCAGCTTTAAAGAAAGAATAGTTCAGCAGGCAGAGGGGGTGAGAATGGCATTCCCTCCAGTTATGGCCTGAACACAAGCAGAAGAATGCAGAAGGAATTAGAAAATCCCAGTGTTAGGGACTCAACTGTGTTCCCCAAAAATTCTTGTTGAAGCCCTAACCCCCAACCTGACTGTATTTGGAGATAGGGTATTTAAGGAGGTAATGGAGGATAAGTGAGATCATAAGTGTGGGGCCCTAATCCCATAGGACCAACGTCCTTATAAGAAGAGGAAGAGACACCACGGATGTGTGTGTAAAGAGAAAAGGCCACGCGAGGACACAGCGAGAAGGCAGATGTCCACAAGCCCACAGGCCTCAGGAGAAAGCAAACCTGTTGACACCTTAATATTGTCTGTTCAACTTCCAGAACCATGAGAAAATGAATTCCTGATACTTAAGCTGTCCAGTCTTGTTATGGAAGCTTTTTAATGGAAGCTCTAGCAGATTTATATATACTGAAATAAGTAAAAGTCATCAGTAGAGTCTGTTTCAACGAAAAGTTGAGCAAAGACTGAAAGCCAACTAATACATTACTTTTCTTCTGTTTCTTAATGGTTTTTATTGTGAAACTGATGATGTCTCTTCATGAAGTGTCCTCATAGTGTGGTTTCTAATATGGATGTTAGACTTTGGGGGGTAAAAGATATCAGTTGCATGTCACTATACAAACCCAAAAAATAATCAATAATGAAATTTCCAAGGAGAAAGGAACCTTGAATTTATCTGAGTCCTTACCCTCTAATTAACAAATCATATTCCACAGAATTGGGTCCCTTTTCTGCCCAGAATCCCTTCCTTTCAGAAATTACACCAAACTATCCCATTCCACAGCAATCCTGTTCAGTCTACATGACTTAGGATGGCATCACTCTCTCCTTCCCTCCCTCATGTTTTCTCCCTGGTCACTATGGTTGGTTCATGGATGGATGGATGACTTTAGGAGCCAATCAAATACCTCCATGGAACCTATGCCACAGTTATCAGAGAAAGATAGTTCCTCTTCTGGATTGTAAGGATATTTTCTGCTCTATAGAGAAACCAACAACAACAACAACAACAATGGAGGATCATATGATAGAGAAGGGAGTCCCTGATAACACTGTAACATCATCTGTCCATATATATGTACACATATTTTCATATATGTGTGTCGATATTTGTGTTTGCTTAGGGTATATATGTTCGTTTACTACTTGTTAATGCTGGTCAGTCTAAGGATTATAGGAAATACTGCCTCTCTGTCTGTCCTTCAGCAACTTTATTCCCTGTGATAGGTTTAAACATAAATGGTCCCCCTACCTTCCTCCTACCTAACCATGCCCATGTCAGGCATTGCTAACCAATCCCAGCACAATTTCCCACTAAGCCTCCCTACCCTTTTCCTCAACAGAGTACTTGAGGTAGCCACTACTCGTCAACTCAATTTGGCCCTCCAGAAGAAACCCTTCTGCCATACCTGCATCATTCTATCTTTCCATGCTGGTTTCCTGCCCCTCTTCCTCACAGTCAAGTATAAGATGTCTTCAAAGTAAATGGTTGGCTTTGGTTAGAGTTCGTTTCCAACACCTGGCTTCACAGTGAGAAAGCATATTTGTATTTTTTATTGGTTCGTGATCCACTACTTTTCAAAGCCCCAGGAAATTGAGGCTTAGAGAAGTAATATAGCTTGCCCAGGGTGACAAGGACAGTGCAAAATTCAAATCCAGTTCTGTCTGGTACAAAGAAGGGGTTTCATTCCTCCAAAGGCAAGCAGCAGCTAGCCAGGAGGAAAGACAATGAGGATCCAGGGCCATTCATGTATTAGAGGATCCCTCCCATCTCACATCTCCTTCTGCTTCCTTTAAATGTGTCCCTTCATCCTTCCTAGAACATATGTTCCCAGCGGGTTGAAATAAGGCCAGTTGAAGACAGAAGCTCTGTTCCCCCATCTGTCCCTTCTCTTAGGGAACCAGGGAGCGTGATTAAGATTTAAAGTCTCAGGCTGCAAACTCATACCCAGGTGTCTCTGTAATCTTACCTTTTAAAGACAGTTACATCTCATCCCACCAGTGGGAAAGGTGACCTCACTTCAAAATAAAAACGAAAAATAGAAAAATAACAAACAGGAAAAGAGAGCCTCCAACTCAACATTTTGGCAGATTCCTAAAAGATAGCCAGAGAGCTGGTGCAGAGCCTTAACCTCTGTTCTCCACACGAGGAAGGGCAGTCACAGCTAGCATTTATTGAAACTTTATCATGTGCCAGGAAATGTGCTAAGAGTTTAACAGACATGATCCCCTTTAAATCCCTGAATTATTCTTTACATGGGCACTGACATTATTGCCTCGAATGAGGAGCCTAAGGAAAAAAAAAAAAAAAAAGTTAAATCACTTGCTCAAGTCAACACAACTAGGAAGTGGCAGAGCTGGGATCCAAATACAACCTAAGGGGTTCTAAAACCCAAACTCCAATGATCACTTTTAAGATTTCTGAAGACTAAGTTTCAAATGCAAGGAGCCTAGAGGGAGGAAGGTTTTCAGGAAGGCTCAGTGGGGTGGGGGAATTAAAGAGAGAACTTAAGCTGCACAAGTCCATTAGGAAGCCAACTGATACTGTGGGTGGAGCTTACCTCCATCACAAAACCCTGGCAGTAAGCCTAGAACGCAGGCTTCTCAGTGTAGGTAAGCAATATAGGGCTGGTGTAAGGCCAGCCAGCCAAATCCAGCCCACTGCTTGGTTTTGTAAATAAAGTTTTATTGGAACACAGCCATGCCTATGTTATTGTCCCTGGCTGCTTTCCTGTTACAATGGCAGAGTTGAGTAGTTGTAACAGAGATCATATGGCCCCCAGAGCCTAAAACATTGACTGTATTTTGTCCTTTACTTTAAAATACTTGCCAGCCCCATCTCAAGTTATCCCACCTGAGATGCAAAGAAGCTGGGATATTTATATAGGAAGTCCTGAGTCATACATTAAAGATTACTGGGGAAGGGTGCTTTAATTTCTTCCAAACTGACATTCGTGTGGGCAGAGCTGGCTCCAGAGAATCCAAAGGGGGGGACCCCACAAAACCTCAAACTGAAATACACATGCAGAAGTCAAGACAGATTGTCTTGAAATGATAAATGCCCCCCAGCGAGTGGGGTAGGGTAGCCACTAAGAGCCTTTGCTCCAAAAGCAAATTTAAAAGTTGCAAACTGGTAGCCCATGAGTCACAGATTTGATTTACCTGGCCATACAGTTTTCCAAAACTGTGAATTAGTCGATTTCCCATTTTAAAAATCCAAATATTCAGCTTTTCTCAAAAATAAGAAAATGTGGCACCACTGAGCCTATATTGCTCTATGGCCATTTAGAAATGGCAAACATTGCCCGGTCATTAATATGTTGCTCATTTTGACAGATAATATGAACTGCATGGCCCTAGGTAAGCATCTAAGTTTGAGACCCCTGGTGGACACATTATCACCATCCTAATAGGTGAAGAGAGGTTACGTGACTTGCCCAAGGACATGTGACAAGTAAGTGGCTGAGCTGGAACTTTGCTGCCAATTTGCTTTCCTAAGCAGTCTGAGGTCAGAGCTCCCTTTTGTCCAGACTCTCATCCCTATGTACTACACCCCCACCTCTGCATGACCCCAGTAAAAGATCTGTGGGTGCAGAGCTGGCCTCTGCTCTGTCCTCACAAAGCCTGAATAATGCATTAGAGAACATGGGATGCAGAATGTTAAGATAAGAATAAATGCTGCTAAAAGTCATGACCCTTTTCACCCAAGAGGAGCAAAGAGTACTCAATACAGCAGTCAGCCTTCATTCTTATGGACAGGAGAGCTGAAAGCTGAAAATTCACCCCCCTCCCTCCCCAGGAATCAGCCACCACCAATCAATTGGAGTTGCTAATTGGATTCTGACAAATCATATTCCAAGCCCTCTATTTCTCAGAGTTTTTCTCCAGTTTGCATGGATGAGATATTCCCATGCAAGGGAGCCACGGTGATAGCAGTTATCCAAGCATACAAAAGGGCAGAAAGGTTGCACAGGAAACCATGTATCGACTAAGCCACGGAAACGGTCTGGGCTCTTGCACTCTTGAGACTGGAATGTATAGCCATAACTCTTAGAAAAACCAGAGAGTGGCTTAAGTTTCAGTCTGAGATCTAGGAAACCCAGTCTCTTAATGCACACATTTCCTATGAGAAGATCTTCAAAATATACCAGGACCTGAACATTTACTGTGGTGTCTAAATGGGGTGTCTCTCCTAATCAAATGAGCGCCCCCAAATGTGGAGCAACTGGTTGGGTGGAAGCTGGTGGCACTGAAAGTGAAAGGATTCACCTGAGGCAGAACAAAGGAGATAGAAGTTTACTGAGTACCCGGGGCATGGAAGCAGCAGGCAGGACAGCAGAGGAGAGGCTGTCTGCAAGGAGGCAGTGGGTGGGGGCTGTTTTTAAAGGGGGAAAATGAGGAGGTATGGCGACATATGGAATTCTCCCTTTTTTAGTCACTGTGTCTGGTTGTAAGTAGCCCACTGCTCAGTTGGGCCTATGGCTATTTTCAGGTGGGTCACCTGATGGGCCTGTCTGTCTTTAGCCAGGTGGTAGCTGTGGGCCCTTCTACATTCCATCGCTCAAGCCTGCTGTCTAAAAGCAGCCTCTCTACTTGCACTACTGCCATGTGATCCAAGCCTTCATTATCTACAAAGAGGTGGCACAAACAGAGTAGGGCAGGAAAGAATCCATGCAAGGGGTGGCCTTAAACAGAGTTTAGAACAGCTTTAACCTGATCTATAGGTTTGGGGCTCCACAGAATAAAATGCTCTGTAGGGCCGTCTCACATCAAGGTAAAAGGGCTAGTCTTTTTGCACCTGGATCGGTCACTGACTACTGACTGACCCTCTGTGAGGACTGTATAGTGTGTCAGGCAAGGCAGGTCAAAACCCTTTGGCCAAGGGCAGGTCTGTGAAGAGGGGCCAGTGGGAAACCATTAGCAGGCAACAAGCATGCAGCTGGGGGTTGGGCACAGCATTCAGTAAGGAGATCTGGTCTGAGCCAACAGCATCTAGCATAAGAGATCTCACTTCCAGCTCCCTTCATTGGGTCTTCTGCAAGAAGAGCCGTGGGGAGCCCAGTTTGTTTGTTCAGCCATGAACTGTGTCACAAAAGGTGCATGGTGATTTTAGGTTTCCATCTTGAACCCTGACAGAAACCTAGAGCGGTGTGCTTTGACAGGCTCCTGATTGCTAGAGCCATTCAATGCCCACCCAGACAGACTGCCCTCCTCAAACCTATCTAAAGTCAACTATCTTCTCTGATAGTGACTTGGAGACAATATGTAATGACCATTTAAAATTGTTTTCCTGGGGCGCCTGGATGGCACAGCGGTTGAGCGTCTGCTTTCGGCTCAGGGCGTGATCCCGGCGTTATGGAATCGAGCCCCACATCAGGCTCCTCCGCTAGGAGCCTGCTTCTTCCTCTCCCACTCCCCCTGCTTGTGTTCCCTCTCTCGCTGGCTGTCTCTATCTCTGTCAAATAAATAAATAAAATCTTTAAAAAAAAATTTTAAATTGTTTTCCTGCTAGAGAATCTCTGTTTCTCAAGAGAGTTCCTAACTGGTATGTCATCGGGGACTCCCTAGTCTCAGGCCTGCATGAAATTCAGACAACATCCCATCCTTCTCTTCATCCCATTCAGCCTTCAACTCTGCCCTAGCAACTCCCCCTGCCCTCAAATGTCCACTATCTCTTGTTGACCAAATAGCATGCCTCCATGTACTCTTGCCTTCATAGCGCTTCCTTGGCAGCATGGAAAAAGTGACCACCTCACTGGACGGCTACATCTCCTAGGAGATGGGGATGCTGTCAGCACAATTAAAGCCCATCCTGACCTGTCAGACCCTCCTTCTACAACAGTGAGTATGGGCCCATCAGTCCTTCACCTCTGGGTACAGCTATTGCTTTTCTCAGACCTACCAGACCAAAGCCATTTGTCTACATCCATCCATCCTTTCCTCATCAGCAATACCTCCATGACAGATCCATTTTATAGACAAACTCATCCTTATAACACCTGACGGAGGGGAGGGAGGGGGGTGGTGTCATTGAGCAGGTAGGAAAGTTTTTGCTGAAATTTCAAGTCTAATGGGGGACAGGAACAAGAACCTTCGAGAAATTCACCTGCATTTCTCCCTTCTCTGCTGGCAAGGAAGAAATGGTCTAAGGTTGACGATGTTTCTGCTGTACGTTAGAGAAAACTGAGGTTCCGCATGCTGAGTTTCTTACTGAAAGCCACACAAATTAAAATTAATTAATTAATTAAAGCCCATTTGAACCCAGATCTGTCGGGCCCCATAAACTGGGAACTTCATATTACATCATGCTCCCTCAAGTCGTGGTGGGCCCACTGATCAGATAGCTGCCACAGACACCCTTCAAGAGACAGAGGAGAAAAGAAAAGATAGGAGAAATGCATAGAATGAGATGACATTTCAAAGAGGATTTGATTATTGATACACATGCGTGTGCACGTACACACACACACACATCCCTGAACATCCAATTTTTTTGGTTCTCTCCAAGAGAATGGATTAGATTTAAGGGAATTTCATTAAAGGTTCAAAGAATTATTCTTCCCCTCATCAATATTTACCTGAACTATCATTATCACCACTAGCTCATCAGTTTTTGCTGTGTGGACAGAGAGGAGATTAGAGAAGCTTTAGCTGGTCCTGAATTGTTAAGTTCCAGGAATTATCTGAGGGGAAATGGGCATCGCATTTTAGCCTTTGCTTTGAAAGATCTCACAAATTTCAGTTGGTCACAGCAACTGCATTGGTCCCTTCCCAAAGGGGCAGCAACTGGGACTCCACACTCAAGCTCCTTTCCTTGCTCCACCTTTTTAAAAAAATGCTATGTATGGAATAAATTATGCAAACTTTAAATATTACCCATGCCATTTTTACTGTCTCATTTAAACATGAGTTTTGATTAAATAATATATTTATGGAGTGGAATTCAGTAATAGACAGTAAATTACCAGGAGCCTTGATGTTTATCTTTCACCATCTACATGAAATCCTCTTAGTGAAAAACTCTGAAACTTGGTTAAAATTCCATGCAGAGCAGAGCACATTCGTTAACCTAGATAAAGATAGATGTTTATGATATATATAGTAAACATCTATTTTATACATACATAAAAGAACCTAAGTAAAACTTGGGGCCAAGTTCTACATTATTTGTGACTCTAGGTAATTTATTTGGTTGTCATTTCAAACAAAATTGGCCCAAAATAATGACTCATGTTACATTCAAGACTGGGATATTTGTTTGAGAAGAAAAAAGCTATGGTTTTCATATATCAAATTTCAAAACTTAATACATAAAATAGATTTCTCTCCCATGAAAAGTGCGTGCCAGTGGTAAGGAAGCCTGCGGTCTCGTTTCAGCTTTGCCATTAAACTAATGGTGTGACCTTGGCAGGTGGCTAAGTTTTTCTGGGTCACAGTTTCTTCAGCATGTAAAATGGCAGGAAAAAGACAAAATTTATTCCAACACTAGTGTTCCCGAGCCCACCACATGTCAAGGTAGACCTCCAGTTAAAGTCACTATGAGGGGGCACCTGGGTGGCTCAGTCAGTTAAGCGCCTGCCTTGGACTCGGGTCATGATCTCAGAGCCCTGGGATCAAGCACAGTGTCGGGCTCCCCACCCAGCAGGGAGTCTGCTTCTCCCTCTGCCCTTCATCCCACTAGAGTTCTCTCATTCTCTCTCTCTCTCTCTCAAATAAATAAAATCTCAAAAAAAAATCACTATGAGGATAATTATAGCACATTATATGACAAAACTCTCCATTCCCCATTTCTTTTTAAGTTTTTATTTATTTAAGTACTCTCTATACTCAATGTGGGGCTTGAATTTAGAGAACCTCGAGATCAAGAGTCAAATGCTCTACTGACTGAGCCAGCCAGGTGCCCTTCTATTCCCCATTTCTTGTTTTTCAACCCAGAAGGAAGCTCTAAAATACCCAACTGGATATTTCCCCATAAACAACCCCACTGAATACCCACATGTAACCAGGAGAAATCAGAAAGGAAACAAACAACACTGAGTGTCTGGTAATGTTAGGCACTTTCCTCATTTACTCCTTACAGTATATCCCCATATGGCAGGTGAGGCTCAGAGAATGTAGGCGCCAGGAACAACAGTGATGACAGCAAGAATGGCAACAACCATAACAGTAACAGTAATGTTCTAAGAGCTTTATTCATTTAACCCTCTTGACAATGTTATGATTTGGAGTCACTGATCATTTCCATTCCACTCATGAGGATACCAAAGAACACAACGACTAAGCAAGTGTCTGGGAATCCGTGGTGGCTTTGATGTAGGTGTTTGCTGCTGCAGAAAAGGAGAGAACCATGCTTTCTTTCTACAGTTTGTGTATTCCCCCATCTCTCCCCAGATTCGTGCTGGATATGTACACAAATTAAACAAAACTAGGGAGCGAGCTGAATGTGGGCCATAACTCAGGAGAAGACAAGGTCCTCTAAAATGATCTGAGAAGGTAAACTCTGGGCAGAAACTAGATAGGAGAAGGTTACTGGATATCCCACAGGTAAAAGTGTGTCCCCAAATTTGGCAATTGTGTAGCATGACCTCCTAATGATAAAAAATAATGATAATAATGAGGAAGAGGAGAAGGACTTAGACTGGTATGGTGCTTTTAATATGTTTTCATAGAAAGCCCTTATACGTACATTATTTGCTTCATGGAGGAATGACAAATTTGTTCCATACTGAAGACTATTTCTAATTGATTGGTGGTGACTGCTAAAAGCAGCATGGGATAAATGACTATCTAACTAATTAAGCTACATCCAGGCTCAATAAGAAGGAGAAATAATCTATTAGTGATATCTGCCATGGATACAGAAAAGCACTCAGGTATCACAGACTTGCAAACCCTACTTATGATGCTTATAGTAACTCAGTGGGAAATAGGACATGCAATATTATTCCTATCTCACAGCAACAAAAAATTGAAGTAAAGGAGATAGAATGCTTTGTCCATGGAGTTAGTGAAAAAAAATGTTGAGACAATGCAGACCCTCAAATTATTAATCCACTCTTTCCACTGTCTTGGGACTCCAGAATTATGGAAGAAACCTCTGTTCAATGTCCAAATAATGAAAATAATGCAGAGTTTAAATTTGTTGTGAAAGCTTCAGTCCAACCTGGGTGTTAAGAGTGGCTGATTGTGCAAACCTAACGGGTCCATCATAGCCTATGAAATGGATTTAGAAGGAGACAAATATGACTAGTCCATGTGCCAACGATAAAATAAGCAAAGGCCATAGCTACTCTCACTCAGCTCAGAACTTGACATACTACATCTCCATAGAGAAAGACAGCATATGTTGGAATTATTTCCAATAATTTGGACAAACTCAATCTTTTTCAGACAAGGTAAATATCTGCAAAGAAACATCCCTAGCAATCCTAGACATGCTTGCTTACTGCCACCATTTGAGTGTTAGCACACTTAGCCTTTTCCTGATGGATTCGTCACCAGTATATTTATCTACAGATGTTAATAATGCAGATATTTGCAACCAACTTGGGATTTATGGGACAATGAGTTAATCTGGGCATTAAATTATATTTCTACACTAGGGAAGTGAATCCATACATTTTTAACAATAAATTTAAACACTTCACAACGCCCATATGTAGATTCCTTTTTCAAGGTGTTAGAGCACAGTTTTTTTTGAGCAAGTAAGTAAACAAAGGCTGTCCTCACTATCTCTGTTTGTCTCAGTATCTCTAATGGTCTCAACATTACTACCAGACACCTCCCATTTCCATAGGCAACTGAGTGGTCAATGCTTCCAAAACTCCAAAAGAGTTAGGCACATATTTATGAGGCTTTCCTATAAGAAATCCAATGTACTTTTTATGACTTCTACTAGCCAAGTTGGCTAGGTATTTCATCAAGAAATCTCCATTCAAAAGAATCCCTTGTATGTGTGGTGGTTGTGGGGGTGGGAAGCAAATGAGGGTAAAAAGGAAACAAGATTAGCCAGGAGTTGGCAACTGTTGAATCTGGGTGAAGGGCACATGGGGATTCATTATACTATTCCTTAATTTTTTAAATAGATGTATTTGGATTTTCCAGAATAAAAGTTTAGGAAAATATCATCATTTTACTAACACTTAAATGGTAACATTATTATTGGCTGGTCAGTCTTAAAAGTTTCAGAGACCAGCTTAAAATCAATTCTATAGACCATCTTTTCTAGGTGTTACATGCTGTAAAGGGGCAACATTGTTTATCAGCTTTGTATTATTGATACAGCACAGAGTTAAGAATTTAGGATTGGCCCGATTTATACCCTATCTCTAACTGTGAGTTCTTTTTTTTTTTTTAATTATTAATTTGATTTAAGCCTAAGACTTAGTTTCTATGTCTATAAAATGGGGGTAATCATCCTATTTGCCTTATAGTGAGACTGTGTAAATTTTATATGCATGTCAAATGCTTAGACTACAGTATCTAGGAAATGATTAAGTGTAAAAAATATATAGCTCTTAGTTTTCCCAAATAATGTTATGTTGCTGGGCACATAGTAGGGAATTTGTCAATGTTGGATAAAGAAAGCAAGTAGGGGCGCCTGGGTGGCGCAGTCGTTAAGCGTCTGCCTTCGGCTCAGGCGTGATCCCGGCGTTCCGGGATCGAGCCCCACATCAGGCTCCTCTGCTGGGAGCCTGCTTCTTCCTCTCCCACTCCCCCTGCTTGTGTTCCCTCTCTCACTGGCTGTCTCTCTCTGTCAAATAAATAAATAAAATCTTTAAAAAAGAAAGCAAGTAATAGTAACAGAAGAACATGAATAAATTGTATCCAATTAGTTGTTACCTAAATTTCATAAAGTCACAGAAAAGTTTTTGTTTGTATTTGTGCATCCTCTCATCAGGAGTCAGTTCAACAACTTGATAATTAAAACAAATATCCTGTATTTCCAACAAACTTAGTGGCATAAAACGGAAGGCAATTACTCAACTCTGATTTAGGCTTAATATGCAGCATGCCTTAATTTATTCTAATTTAATATTCAAAAGAATATCCTTAAGGTAATATCCTTCCACATCTTGCAACGGCCAACATACCAAATTAAGGCCAGCATCCATCAAGTGCACGAGAGCTGAACCCCCAGAGCAGAAAGCAAACCTCAGATCTGAGGAAACGCCCGAAGTGAGCCTGATACAGGCAAAACACCCTTGTGCATTGAGAAGACACCCTCTCGCCTTTATCCAAACTTAGCTCATTAACCCTCAGATATGCGATCAGTGCCTGAGTGTAAGCAAAGCAGACATATTTACACATCAGCGCAGATTGGTCCCCAGTCACACAAACCCAAGGGTTCCATTAACAGCTGACGTACAGGATAATATCTCTCCTGTCTAGGATCTAGACCAGAGATATCCTGGCCCAGAGAATCCTGCACACATTTGCAGCATGCACTGGGGACAAGCCCACTCTCTGCTTGCAAACCCACCTAATCTCTTCTGTGAGGCATTTTCCGTATTTCTGGCCAAAACAAGGCGGACATCTCACTTAGCTCACCCTTTGATGCTCAGAAGTTTTCGGTGCTGCTTTGAATAAGGCAGGTCAAATTCAGAAATAAGATGTCAACCAAGTGTGTGTGGGTGTGGATGTGGGTGCCTGCACACGTGCGTGCTGTAGATAAGGTATGCATTTCCAAATACCCAAAGATGGCAGGTGATTATATCGACTGCAAAGATTGATGGAGTGTATGATGAACTATCTATTGCTGTGAGAAAAATCACCCCACAACTTTTAGTGGCGTCAAACAACAGTCATCTCTTATCTCAAGGCTTCTGCGGGTTAGGGATTCAGACAGGACACGACAGATCATCTTTGCTCTACCATGTTGGGGGTCTCAGCTGGAAGACTTGAAGAAGACTACAGGTAGAGTTGGGGACTCAAGAGGTTTGGCTGAGCACAAGGTGTCTTACTCACTGGGCAAGCAAGTTGGTGCTAGCTGTTGGCAGAAATCCTCAGCTCCTCCTCGCATGGCCTTGCCACAGGCTGCCTGAGAATCCAGGCACCGGGTCTCTTTCTCTGAGATTTTCACTGGACACCAAGGTGATAAAACATAGCACTTCTCAATTTCTGCTAATCCCTTTCTCTTCTTCTTAAATTTAGTTTTTGAATTGTGTACATATACATAATATAAAATTTGCCATTTTATCCATTTTTTTTAAAGATTTTATTTTTATTTTTTTGAAGAGTTAGAGACAGCCAGAGAGAGAGGGAACACAAGCAGGGGGAGTGGGAGAGGAAGAAGCAGGCTCCTAGCGGAGGAGCCTGATGTGGGGCTCGATCCCATAATGCCAGGATCATGCCCTGAGCCGAAGGAAGACGCTTAACGACTGCGCTACCCAGGCGCCCCATTTTATCCATTTTTAAGTGACATTAAGTAGATTCACAGGGATTTGCAAACATCATCATCTTGCATCACAGAACTTTTTTTCACTTTGCAAAACCTAAACTCTACACCCATTAAACACTAACCCTCATTTCCCCTTCTGCCAGACCCTGGCAACCACCACACTCCTTTCTGTCTCCATGAATGTGATGATTCTAGGTACCTCATGTAAGTGCAATCACACAGTGTTTCTTTTTTGACTGGCTTACTTTCTGTACCACAACGTTTGTATGGTTCATCTCTGTGGTAAGATGTGCCAGATTCCCTTCTTTTTTAAAAGCTGAGTAACAGTCCACTATATGGATATGATATATTTGCTTTCCATTGATAAATACTTGGGTTGGTTCAACCTTTTAATTACTGTGAACAAGTCTATGTACTGGGATGTCTTGGATATCCTGCTTTCAATTTTTTTGGATATATACCCGGAAGTGGGATTGCTGAGTCATCTGGTAATTCTATTTTTTTTTCTTTTTCTTTCTTTCTTTCTTTCTTTCTTTCTTTCTTTCTTTCTTTCTTTCTTTCTTTCTTTCTTTTTTTTTTTTTGAGGAATGTTTACATTCCCACCAGCAGTGTGCAGGGTTCCAATTTCTCCACAACTTCCCTAACGCTTATTTTCGGTTGGTTTTTGTTTTCGTTTTGTAATAGCCATCCTAATGGGTATAAAGCAGTGTCTCCTTGTGGTTTGAATTCACATTCCCCTGATGATAAGTGATGTTGAGCATCTTTTCATATGTTTCTTGTCATTTGCGTATCTTCTTTGGAGAAATGTCCATTCAAATCCTTTGCCCATTTTTGAATCAGGTTGTTTTGTTGTTGGTGGTGGTGTCGTCGTTGTTGTGTTTGTTCATTTGTTTGTTTTTTATTGCTGAGTTCAGGAATTCTCTATGTAATAAAAGGGACATTAACCCCTTGTTGGATATGTGAGATAATATCTCTTTTCTCTTCTTCATTCGCCAGCACAGAGTGAGAGGCAGACGAGGAGCCTCTCTCATCTCTCAAGAGGAGGCAGTTAACCAGCAGAACTAGCTGGGGGAGGTTGGCTTTGGGAGAAGGGGAATGGGCACAGACGCTGATGGAACAGAAGAGAGACCTCACTCTGTTTCCCCTGCTCCTTCCTGGACAGCTTGGCAAGAATCAGCTTGATTACCCGCAAAGCAAGGGGTAAGAAACACACAGTGGGCATTTTCCTTCCACCGTTTTTTCTGTTGCCTGTAATAAGGGCTAAAGTAGTGTTTTAAAAATGTAGGTCAGGATGAAAAGAGATTTAACTTTTAATGTTTGAATTAAAACAGCATGAGCAACTTCTTTGAATACAATAAAAAAAGCTACAGGATATTCCCTGAAACAATCATTTCTAACTATTTTCCTCTGCATTTCATAAATAATAAATGTGTTAAAAAATAACCCCATAGTAACACATTCTCTAATATACTAGTTATGCAAGCTGGATATAACTCTAAGAATCCCTAAATGTGAGAAAAATTGAATTTGGTGGTACTTTTTTTAAGCTAAAAATTAAATTTCCCCGGCACCACGCAGACCTTTTCCCTCACAGCTATAGTCATAACTGGATTTTTAAGCCTTCTGAAAACATTGTGGTTTGCAATAAAGCAAAACACTGTGTCAAAAACTGCTTAGAATACAGAAAAGCATGTTTCTGATCTAGACCACAGGGCTGCTGTTTACCTGGTAGAGGCATCGATATGGCTGTGGGTGTCATCCTGACAACTGTGACAACTTGTACTTTGGGACTCTGACCCCACCTCTGTATTCTTATTAGGAATTAAAAATATGAGCTGAATTCCTTTCAAGTTACCAAGGAGCTAGTTTTCCCAGTTTCCTATCCCTAATTCAACCCTTAACACTCGTTTCTTCTTCTCCGTGATGAAGGTTAGGAGCCAAGCAGCTGTAAAAACACACTTGGCTTCCAAGCATGGAATGTGTTTGCTCTGAAGGTAGCGGGGTGTCCTGGAGAAGAGATGTCTTTAATAAAGTATTGAAGGGTTGCAATGTAGGCCTGTGAATAAAACACTAGACTGGGGATCAGGGGAAGCACGTGGCTTTCCTGCCTTCTCCCTAACTTGCTTGTATCTGCTCACTCGGATCTCCAGGATGCGTATGCACATGCAGGTCTCTGCACTGGGAACACTTTTACTTCCCAGTGACATGAGATGGCATCTGCTTTGGGGATGCCTAGCTGTCTGACAGCAGATGCTCCACGGGGATACATTTCTTAAGTTTCTGCTGTGACTGGTGGTATGTGGCTACCTTTTCAGTTTTGTGTTATTGTTGTTCTTCTTGTGTGTGTTTTCATAGTGAAGAAAAGAAGAGGAAAAGCAAATAATTTGAAATGCTTACACACACCCACACACACACAAACTGCTACGGACCAGCATACTTCACAAGTTTTTGTTTCCTATTCTGACCTCATGCTTCCTTGATCTGTTGAGGGCTGTTTTTAAAGATCTCCACGTGAAATGCAAATCAAAACCACAATGATGGTGACTAACATATCATCATCATAATAAAAAAAAAAAACACACAATGAGTTATCACCTCACACTTGTCAGATGGCTGAAATCAAAAACACAAGAAACAACAAATGTTGGCAAGGATGTGGAGAAAAAACAAACCCTGTGCACTGTTGGTGGGAATGCAAACTGGTGCAGCCACTGTGGACAACAGTACAGAAGTTCCTTAAAAAATTAAAAATAGAATTACCATATGATCCAGTAATTGCACTACTGGGTATTTACCAAAAGAATACAAAACACTCACTCAAAGGGATACACGCACCCTGATGTTTATAGCAGCATTATTTACAACAGCCAGGATATGGAAGCAGCCCGTGTCCACTGATAGACGAATACATAAAGTAGTGTGTGTATATATATATATATATATATATATAGCGGTATGTGTGTGTGTGTGTGTGTATGTATGTATGTATGTGTATATATATGTGTGTATATATATATATATGTGTGTGTGTGTGTGTGTGTATATATAATGGACTATTCTTCAGCCATAAAAAAAGAATGAAATCTTGCCATTTGCAACAACATGGATGCATCTAGAGGGTATAATGCTAAGTGAAATAAGTCAGTCAGAGAAAGATAAATACCGTATGGGTTCACTCATATGTGGAATTTAAGGAACTAAACAAAGAAAGAAAGAAAGAAAAAAAAAAAAGACAACCCCTAAAATAGACTCTTCGCTATAGAGAACAAACTGGTATTTGTCAGGGGAGGTGGGGAGGAGATATGTGAAATAGGTGATGGGAACAAAGAGTACATGTATTGTGATGAGCGCTGAGTAAATAAAACAGGGTTGTTGAATCACTATATTGTACACCTGAAACTAATATAACACTGCATGTCAATTACACTGGAATTAAAATTTGAAAATAATAATAAAAAATAAACATTCCCACTTGAATGCAATGTCTCAGAGACCTTGGGAGCAATGGGTGTTTGTGTCCAACTAATGGAGATCCCAAAGAATTTACAATCTCCTTGGGCCAACATGGTTACCCCAGATAAAATGAGTAGGAGAGACTTTAGTCTTACTTCTGAGTTGCAGGTTCTTTCCCCAAGTGTGTCCCAAATTCTATTTTGCTAGCTCACCTTTCGTTATCCTGCAACTATCTCTCCTCTGCAAGTGCCACTTGCTGGCTCCAGAAATCAGCACTCTTTCCTCTTTTCTTCCCTCCCTCTTCCTCCAGATCCCCTTGGCCCCTAATCTAATGGTTCCCAACATTGGCTGTGAGCTTTTAAAAATCCTGATGCCTGGGGATCCCCAGACCAATTAAACCAGAATCTTTGGGGGCAGTACTCATGCATCAATCTTTTCTAACACTCCCTATGCGATGCCAGTGTGCAGCCAACGCTGAGAACCCTAATCACACACGCTAAGAATTATACCATCTGTTGAAGGGATTGAAAGCAACAGAGTAAAGCAGCAGCTCCCAGGCAGCTGGGGGTGCAACTCGAGCAGGGGAATTCATAATTCTAGAGAGGTTGGGGTGGGGGCGAAGCGCTACAGCAGCAAAGCAGCAGCTCGGGGGACACAGTAATATTATAGTTGAAACTGCAACTATTGTAACTAGTATTACGAATGGCATTCATTATTATTTCACACACTGAAATAATCTGCTGCAGGATCCACATAGTTCTATTTCCGGTAGAATTAGGTTTCTGGCTCTCAGAACTGGCTCAATTCAGCAGAACAAACATTCACCATAAGATTTCAATGTTCCAGGCTTTATGAGGGCTCTGAGTTACAAAGATGATGAGCCCTCTACTGTGCCCTAAAACTATCCCTCCAGGTGCAGGAAACCCTGGTGATGATGACATCACCGCCATTGTTATTTGACCCGTGACAGATGTGTCTTAAGCCTCTGTGGTAAGGCAGGTACTGTTCTAGGCAGTGAGCACAAAGCAGTAAACAAGAAGGGAAACAAACCCATATAAATATATATATTTATACATAGCTGCACTTGCATTGGTATTTATGAAAAGAAAGGAAGAGAAGCATTTTAAAAAAGAGATCAGCCTACTAATACGAGCTTGTTATAAAGAATTTGCTTCACTAGGGCCTGGTGGACTAGCAGCTTCAGCACAATTTGAGAACTTGTTAGAAATGCAAAGTCTTGAGCCCCACCCAGACCTAGTGATTCCGAAATTCCAAGGGTGGGGCCCATCAAGCCTTTCAGGCGACACAGATGCAGACTCAAGATTGAGACTCACCGGTCTGGCAAGAGAGAAAGGGTCCCTGGAATTAGGATTCAAGGGTTCATAACGATAGAGGGTGGATTGGCAGCTGCTGAAAAAACAGGCTAAGAAGCTGCCACGGGCTTGGGAAAGGATAGTGAGAACAATTGCAACCCAGCAACCACAAAAAAAACACAGATTAGCACATCCTGGGGGAATACCTGCAAGGAGAATGCATGGAGTCTAAATGAAAAATAAAAATAAAAAAGAGCCACGTGGGCTTTTATTTATTTATCTGTTTATTTTTTGTATTGGCATGGGACAGGGAGCTCCAGATTGAAATGCTACTTTTAAGAACTCAAGGGACCCAGAAGAAACATCTAAACATTGAGTCCCCAAGATGTGTATTCTCTTGTACAAGTTCTTAAAGGAAAGAAGAGCTAAGTGGCATCTTTACCTTAAATATGCACAGATGTTCCTTCAGACTACAGAGCTGTGTCTTCTGCACCTTCAAGACAAAGGGAGCCCTTGGCTCCCCATGAGAGAAGAATGGAGGAGCACACAACATGAGTTGTCTTTCAAAAGCCCCCAGGAGACCTCCCTATTTTCCAAAAAGCCTCCCAGGCCCACAGCATCTCAGACCACTGCATATGTCATTAACTTTATCTACCCGAGCAGGAGCCAGGGAGTTTCTACCTGAGGCTTGCCCAGGGTGAGAACCCAAGCAAAATGCCCTGCGTGCAGGGGCCCCTGTGACAAATCTCAACCGTGCTGAGTTAATGGCAATTGCAGATTTGGATACCATGTCAAGTTTTGGTTTATAGACAAAGTAGAGAGATCTGACCTATAGGACTGTAGATTTAAGGATTTCTTTAGGCTATTTACCAAAAATGAATAAAGGAATGAATGGCAAAACAAAATTACTTAGAGAAGTGGAATTATAGAATTGTTTAAAAATCATATAACTTTGTGAGGAACTCACCACAGATCATTTCATGAGGCTTATTTTAGTCACATTTCCAAATAATCATGCTACATGGTGAAGATTTCCCATTCTCTGCTTGTCTGTGTTTGTTTAAAATCAACTTGATACATTTACTATCAAATACTTGATCAAATACAAGCCCTTAATACATCCTAGGCCCTGCACTAAGCCCTTTGAGGCCACTATCTCAAATACCAACGCCCCAAATATTTATTGATTGCCTACTTTATGCTTGGCTCTTCCCACGGGGGACTTGTCAGCAAATAAAATACACCCAAATCCCAAACTTGCATTCTAGTTGGAGTGTGGAGGAGTTGAGACAATAAACAAATAAATAAGTAAATGAAGAATATATCAGATGACAAGTGCTATGGAGAAAAAGGGGACAGAGACTACAACATCTACCATTTTAAGGCCAAGAGATAAATCCTTGTATTACATCATTTTGTAGATGAGGAAATGAGGCTCAAAAGGTTAACTTACTTGCCTAAAGCCACAAGGCTAATGGATGGCAGAACTTGCATTTGAATCTATAGCCTGAGGCTTAATTATCAGGCTCTGATATCTGTGCTCCTGACCATCTCACTGGCCCCCTATTGCTTTAAGGCTGAAAGGGGGCCATGAAGGAGTGTTGTCATGTTCCAGGGGCCCCCCGCGGATCCATGGCTTCCTGCCCTGTTGGATGACTGGCCAAGGTCATCAACAGGATATAGCTCCTTCTAGCCCCCTGTTGGGTTGTGGGGATGGAGAGTTCAGGCAAGAGAACGGAGAAAAGAAGGAGCCCAGGGAATTTTTTTCCAAAGCTCATCTTGGGCCAGCTGCACCCCTATCTCTTTCTGAGTTCAATCTCTCTCATGCCTTCCCGGTTTAGGGGTGATAACGTGTTTGAATAGCCCTGAGCACTGCACTGCCTCGGGTTTCCTTATATCCCTGCCCATAGATTGATAAGCAATCTGTTCATTAAACTCTCCTTAAATCAGATGGTTTGGGTATTTCTGGTTAGCCATCACCAACAATGGCCAAAAGGCAACACAGACATGCAGGCCCTCTCGTTTAATGTCACAGAGGTACCCTCTGGAAATGGGAACGTTAGCAACACTGGGACATTATGGCACCATCGTGACAAATCTATATTGAGAGAACACTGACTCCCTGATTTATTACCCAGGCACCAGACAACAATGCAATTCAGGGGAAGCTGGTCCCACCTTCACAGGGGCTTTCAAATTTTTGGAGTGTGGGATGCTATGAGGTTAAAATGTGGCCTAGGTTCACCCAACACTCGTGGCCTACAGTGGCTATGAAATTTGCATTCAACAGCTAGCAAGTGAAAGAATCACAAGTTAATTTATCCTTTCAAAAACAAGCCATCTCTCTGCTGGGAATCAAACACAGACACAGGAAAATAAATGATGTTAATTGTGGAAAAATACTGTAAGGAAAATAAGCAAAAAAGATTGGCAACCACCCTCAAATTTAGGAAGAGACATTAGAGTTGGCTAGTGCAGAGAGCGAAAGATTGTATTCATTGCCTTGTGCTAGCTAGGGCTCTAAAGAGCAGCAGGCATAGGGAAGCACTAAAGACAAATACAGCAGTGCCCCCTCCCCCATCCATGGTTTCACTTTCCCAATTTTAGTTACGCATGGTGGTTAATCACAGTCTAGAAACAGATGATCCTCCTTCTGATATATGGTCAGAAGGTCAATAGCAGTCTAATGCTATGTCCCAAAGCCTACGTCATTCACCTCCCTTCCTGTCATCACATAGGCATTTCATCATCCCATATCATCACAAGAGGAAGACCAGTACAATAGTATAGTACAATAAGATATTTTGAGAGAAAGAGAAACCACATTCATATAACTTTTATTAGAATATATTGTTAGAATTGTTCTGTTTTATTATTAGTTTTTGCTGTTAAGCTCTGACTATGCCTAATTTATAAACTATACTTTATCATAGGTGTGTATGTATAGGAAAAAAACACAGTACACATAGCATTTGGTACTAGTCACAGTTTCAGCCATCCACACCGGTGGGGGGGGGGGGTGTTGGAATGTAATCCCCAGAGATAAGGGGGGGACTACTGTATGCCACTAACACTCAACAGCCAGAAACAAAGCCAGTGCTTTCCAATTTTAAATCAGTCACAGTTTATGTCAGTGTAGGATACTCAGGCCTTTTGGAAGTCTATTCCAGTGCCTTAGATCCCTTATCACAGCTAGAATCATTGAGTTTCACACATCCTGAGGGCTCCATTCACATCCTGATCCATGTGTATGGCACCCCCTGGAGTTGTGCAGTGCACAGACTGTAGGGATGTATATACTGACCCTGAAATCAGAACAGTGATGAACATGGATAACAATTACAGCTCAAGTTAACAACAGCAGTTACGTGCATTAAGTATCTACTAGGTGTTAGGCATTGTGCTAGAAGCTTTGTGCATATTTTGATTCATGCAATATTTTAATACAGCATTCAGACTTTAAGGTGACCCTCAATGAGACTGATTTCTGGAGTTCATACCCTTGTATAATTTCCTCCTCAAGTGTGAGGACTTGTTTCTAATCAGTAGAATGTGGTAAAAGTGATAGAAAGTCACACTGATTATGTTGAGTCTATATCTATATACCTGTGGGCGGCCTCTACAAGATCACGGCAGCCTCTAGTAGCTGAGAGGCCAAGAGCCAACAAGAAGCCCTCAGACTTAGAGTTAACGAGGGTATTGAATTGTGTCAATACCCTGAGTAAGCTTAGAAACAGATCCCCAATCAAGCCCCAGTATGAGAACACAGCCCACTGGACACCTTCACTGCAGCTTTGTGAGACCCTGAGTAGAGGACACAGCTAAACTCTGCCAAACTCTTAACCCATAGAAACTGTGAGATAATGGTTATGTGTTAAACTGCTAAATGTGTGGTGATTTATAACAGAATAGAAAATACATTCAATTAATGAAGTCAAGATTAATATCATCATTTTCCAAATAAAGAAATGGTGCTTTTGAATTTGGGAAACTTAGCCAAGGTCACACAGACAGTGAATGGTGCTGAAGTTTAAACCAAGATCTGCCAAGCTCTGAAGTCTGTGGGCTTGACCACAGCCAGCATACCACCCGACATATTGCATTCCATTCACTGAGGCACAAACTCACCCAGAAACCTCAGAATCCTGTTCTTAAGTAGTGACTGCAGAAGAAGTAGTGAACAGTGTCCTCTAAAAACTCATATCCTACTCCTGATACCTGTGCATGTGATCTTATTTGGAAATAAGGTCTTTGCAGATGTAATGAAGTTAAGTATCTCAAGATGAGGTCATCCTGGACTTAGGGCAGGACCTAAATGCAATGACTAGTATATGTACAAGAAGAGGAGAGGACACACAGAAACACAAAAGAAAGGTCACATGAAGATGGAGGTGGAGATTCGAATGATGTAGCCACAGGCCAAGAGATGCAAAGGATTGTCTGGAGCCACCAGAAACTGAGAGGGAAGGATGGAATGGTTCCAGAAGGAACCAACCATATCAACAACTTGATTTTGGATATCCAGCCTGCACATCTGTAATAGAATACATTTCTATTGTTTCAGGCTACCCAGTTTGTGGCAGTTTGTTACAGCAGTCATAGGACTGACTGTGTTGTCCTAGGTTCTTTATTAACTGCTAGGACCTGTCTAATTTTCTATAGATCAACATAAATAGGCCATTTAAGTTCTGAGGAAGCAAGAGAAACAGTAGAAAGGGCTTCTGCTTCAGGCAGAAAAGTGGAGATCCCATTGTGGCCACTTTAGGGATGACCTCAGCCAAGTCACTCAATCTCTTAGGAATCCTTCCCTCACCTACTATGTAAATTATCATTCCCCAATACAAGGTCATATGGGTCTATCATTGTGATGGTTAATTTTGTGTGTCAATTTCACTGGGCTAAGGGATGCCCAAATGTCTGGTAAGACACAATTTCTGGTTGTGTCTGTGAGGGTGTTTCCATACGAGATTAGGATTCCAATCTGTAGACTGAGTAAAGAAGATTGCCCTCTCGAATGCAGATGGTCACCATCCAATCCTTTGAGGGCCTGAAGAGAGCAAAAGAGTCAGAGGAAGGGAGAATTTGTTCTCTTGTTTGAGCTGGGGCATCCATCTCCTGCCTTGGGACACTGGTGCTCCTAGTTTGTGGTCTTTGGACTCACAGTGGCACCCCTTGTTCTCAGGCCTTTGGTTTGGACTGGAACCAAACCACTGGCTTTCCTGAGCCTCCGGCTTACAGATGGCCGATTGTGGGACCTCTCAGCTCCATAATCCTGTGAGCCAGTCCCTCATAATAAACCTCTTTGTGTGTATGTATCTCTCTCTTTCTCATATTGTTTCTGTTCTTCTGGAGAACCCTAATTCAATAACCAAGACAGATTTCTACCCCCCACTGTCAATGAAATCAGAGGGATTTTCAGTCATTTATTAGAAGACAGTGTTTTTTTTAAACAAGCTTCAGGGTAGTAGAATTATAGAGAAGTAATTCAGACAGTGGGCTCTGGGCTTGTTTCAAATCCCAGGTCTACCACTTATTAGCTGTGTGACACTGAGAACTTTGCTCTAACTCTCTGTGCTTCAGTTGTTTTTTGTTTTTTGTTTTTTTTCTTTCATTTAAATAGAGCTAATAATAGTACCTACTCTATAGGGCTGTTTGGAGGAATTAATTTTTTTTTCTTTTAATAATGATTTTTTATTATATTATGTTAGTCACCATACAGTACATCCCCGGTTTTCGATGTAAGGCTCGATGATTCATTAGTTGTGTATAACACCCAGTGCACCATGCAATACGTGCCCTCCTTACTACCCATCACCGGTCTATCCCATTCCCCCACCCCCCTCCCCTCTGTATCCCTCAGTTTGTTTCTCATAGTCCATATTCTCTCATGTTTCATTCCCCCTTCTGATTACCCCCCCTTTCTTTATCCCTTTCTTCCCCTACTGATCATTCTAGTTCTTATGTTCCATAGATGAGAGAAATCATATGATAGTTGTCTTTCCCTGTTTGACTTATTTCACTAAGCATTATCTCCTCCAGTGCCGTCCATGTTGTAGCAAATGTTGAGAACTCATTCTTTCTGATTGCTGAGTAATATTCCATTGTATATATGGACCACAACTTCTTAATCCAGTCATCTGTTGCAGGGCATCTCGGCTCCTTCCATGATTTAGCTATTGTGGACATTGCTGCTATGAACATTGGGGTGCATATGGCCCTTCTCTTCACTACGTCTGTATCTTTGGGGTAAACACCCAGTAGTGCAATGGCTGGATCATAGGGTAGCTCAATTTTTAACTGGAGGAATTAATTTGAAGAAGTTAAACTACATGATTAATAGGAATCACTCAATAAACATTAGCTGTTGTTATTAAATGGAGAAATGGTGTTTAAACAGGACACCTTATAGACAAATAGAATGTCCCCCGCCCTCCTCCTCGTCCTTCACCATCTTTTACTTACAGTGAAGACTGAGTCTGCATTTGTTGCACTGAAAATACTTACTTATTGACTGAGAATGCCTGTAGCCAGTGCTCATGCATATTTCTGGGTATGATTAATTATTAAGTATAATACCAGTGTGAAATTACTGCTTCATCTTGTCTACATTCTGAGTACAGGGAACAATTTCTTTCTCTGGAAGGACCACAAACCACTTCCATCAGGTGAGATTCTCAGGGATGCACAGCCACATTTTCACTGGGAAGGCTAAGAGGGTTTGGGAAAATAAATACATAATTCATTTTTATGTCCCTGGTTACTCATTCATTAAATGGTGCCTCTGGACATCAGGAGGGAATTGCAACATAAAAGTTATGAATTGGGATATAGGAAGATGTTTATTTAATTAATAATTAATTTGATTGGATTTAAGATGGTTTCACAGGCATTTATGAAGTCCTCTTACACTCATGGTTTGTAAAATGAGCAGACACTGGAAATCACCTGGGTAGCTTGATACAAATTCAGATGTACTGGCTCTAAGCCCCAGTGATCTGATTCAGCTAGTCTGGGGTGGAGTCCCCAGATTCACATTTTTAACAAATCCTCAAGTGACTCCTGCGTAGGCCGCCTTGAGATCCATGCTGAGAAATAATACCCTAGAGGGATACCCAGGAGTCCTGGGTCCCTCTGCAGATGAGTGCCAGCTTCCGTTCCTGGTATTTTTCCAGGACTCCTGACAAAGGATGAATTAAGCTCTCCCCAAGACACTCTTCTGGGACAGGCAGCTGAATGTCTGTGGCGGGGGAGCCGGGCTCTGAGGTTGTGGAAAATCTCCACCTGGTATGCCGTGGTTTGGCTGAAGCAATGGAAAGGGTCAATTCATCAAAGTGTCCAGTCCCTACTTCAAGAAGAGCACGTTCTATCTGGAATATCTGAAGCCTCCCTAGGGTGCAGGAGACAGGGAGGGAGACAGTGTTAGATCTCCCTAACTCTCATTTCAGGAGAGGGGTACAGTTGGGGCAATGGTCATGATTAGTATTGATCTTCTTTTGGGGGAGAATATTTTTACCAACTAGCTTGCTTCCTTTCAGATTTAAAGAAGGAGGAGACACAAAGGCTGAAAGCAGTTTTGATTCTCTTTATCCAATAAAGAGCTACACCTCAGGTTCAGAAACTATTTCACAGGTGATCCCACATACTGGTTTCGCCAGCCAGACACAGTCACCAGGTACAATATCCTCTGTTGAGTGTGTTTGTTACAAATGAGTACCCTAATAATACCTAACACAATGTAACAGCAGCCAGGACAGGCTCTTTGCAGCAAGAGTAGGGACCAAGGCTATAATTGGGGTTTTCTACAAAAACACAAATCAAGTATAGAGATGCAGTCCATCCTTAATTTGGGACCTTGAAAACAAACAAACTAAAAATCCATTTGCAAAAATTAATAGTTGGTAAAATAGAACACTAGTTTTTGGAGATACTGATGCGTAAAATCTGAGCTGAGGTAGAATAGAATTGACTGACTATAATTTATCTTGTATCGTAGAGAAGTGATGTCCAGAACTAGTAAAAGACCAATTCAGAAGCTTGGGGTTATAGTTTTAAAGACTCAAAGAGATCACTGGAATCTAACTTGTTAATTGTGTGAAGAGAGAGGGAGAAGGTAATATTTACGTTCATTTTATTATGTGCTATGCTTAATAATAATCAACCAAACACAAAGGATGTATTGAATAAGGCATTAATAACAGTCAGTCAAATCTGACTTAGAATCCTGGGTCTACTCTTTATACTGACTTTGAGGACCTAAACTTCAATTTCTTATCTGTAAAATGGAGACAATATATATTTTTAATTATTGGTGATATTTCTTAAATTGTATATGTACCGCCAATGGTCCCGGAGATGGTGATAGGATAGAATTTTTTTTTTAAATGTTTAATCAAAAGTGTAATAGACTATATATCCCAGCAGTTCTGCTCCTAGGTACATATATCCAAGAGAAATGAAACATAGGTCCACACAGAAACTTGCACGTGAATGTTCAGAACACCATTACTCATAATAGTCAAAAAGTGAACACAACTCAAATGTCCATCCGTGGATTAAAGGATAAACCAATTGCAGTAGATCCATATAATGAAATATTATTCAGCCACGAAAAGTGATGAAGTACTGATAAAGGCTACAATGTAGATAAATCTCAAAAACACGATGCTCAGTGATGCAAGCCAGATACAAAAGATCACATATTGTACAACTACTTTCACATGAATATACAGAATTGGTCAATTCATAGAGATGGAAAGTAGGTTAGAGGCTACCCAGGGAATGGGGGAAGGGAGAAATTACTTAACAGCTACACAGTGTTCTTTTAGGGGAAAGATGATGTTTTAAATCCAGAGCAGGGTAGTGGTTGCACAACACTGTGAATGCCCTAAATACCACTGAGCTGTGCACATTAAAAAGGTTAATTGCATGTTATGTGAATTTCACCTCAATAAAAGAAAAGTGTATTAAAAATGAGTTATTGTTTAGATTGAGGCTATAGTTGGTAATTGTTTTTTAATGAGTCAATTTGAGGAAAAATATCAAGGAAATAATAGTTAATGTGGCATGTGTAGCTGACCAAAAAACGTAAACATGATGCTCCATTGATTCACTTTTAGGAAACTAAAATTCATTCCCTTCCTAATAGGCAGGGTGAGGTGCATGCCAAGAAAAGGAATGGGCGGGTACCTCCTTAGTCTATGACACAGTGAGTAGAAACAATGAAAGGTCCTTCTTTGATGGAGTTCCAGCAAGCACAGAGGACCAGGGGCCTATCCAGCTGGGAGGAGAACAAGGGAGCGGGTCTCAGGGTGTCTGCGGAAAGCTACGGCTAAACACCAGAGCCTTGACCCTGAGTGGAAAGAGTGAGACTCTGTCACTAATTAGCTGGATGGCCTTGGGCAAGTTCCCTCAGAACAGCATTCTTACATCCTTCAGCTGATGAGTGCTCTGCAATCCTTCTCTCTGGAAGAGCAAGGTTGACTTTCGCCCCTTGGTCGGCTTTCTCCTTGGCAATGCCACTGTTGCAGTGATAATTTGCATATATTATCCCATTTACTGCTGTGACAATCACGTGAAGGGAGGGCTGTCCTGATCCCTGTGATAGTGTGATTTATAATAAGAAATATATATATATATATATATTTGGTCTTCATACATATTTCTGGCACAGAGCTCCTAAAGCCCTTGGAACTTCCTAAGTGATGAGAGGACAAAGATGTCTCCTGTTACGCTAATAAGGTGACTTTTGGACCCCATCTGAGGATGGGGGCTGCTTGTGAGGAGAATTAACCTTGTGATTAGAGGATTGGAATTTTCAGTCCCAACCCCCCCAATCCCTGGGGAGGGGGAGGGGGCTGGAGAATGAGTTCAGTCACCAATGGCCAAGGATTTAATCAATTATGCCTATGCAACGAAGCCTCCATAAAAACCTAAAAGGGCCAGGTTGGGTTACTGAACCCAAGGACGGGTCATAGTCTGAGTCTGAAGCAGGGAGGGAATAGTCTTGTGGGACCGAGCCCTTCACCTGTGGGATCTGACGCTATCTCAAGTAGATGATGTCAAGATTGAGTTGAGTTGTAGGACACCCCACTGGAGCTGGAGAACTGCTTGGTGTGAAAAGCCTTCCCCACCAAATCTAAACAGTGTGCAAAACCTTAATCCCCTTTTGGCTTCATCCCCTAAAAACTGAGGTGCAGAGATTCCATGATGTATCAAAGGTCGTAGGTGGAGGTAGAACTGATGGTAGGTCTGCCTGTTCTTAACCATGGCAACATGGCAAAGGGACCACAGGCCCTCTTTACTGACATTCACGGCTTCTTCCTCTTCCTCTTTTCTCTAACTCCTGAGTTCCAAATCTACAAGTCAGATCATTTCCCAGTCAACACTGTAATGGGAGTTGGGACACCCCCGGGCTAGTTAACCACTAAGGGCCCACTAAGCCCTGAAATTATTATTATTACTTTTTACCTTTGTACTCCAATATGCAGTGAACATTCCACGGAGGAACAGATATGCTAAACTCAGTGAGGTCTTTTAGAAGGAAATTACAATCTGGTCTGAAATCAGAAATGCACTTACTATGTTCATATTTCCTTCCCAGCAGTATGCAGACATATCATTCCAAATATTTTAGCACTGGATAGATTAGACATAAAACAAAAGATGGGTTTCTAACCCAGGCTGCAACACTATTTTTGCTTAATGTTTCTGGCCACGTCAAGTAGAACATTCTCATAAGTGCAATGTATACATTAGCTGGGGAGTATAAATCATCCATAATTATAATATCCTTCACCCTGAGAGGCCTTTAGTGTTTCCTTTATAAAAGTTACACAGTTGAGACCTGCACCTGGCTAATAGATCGGCCCTCCCTGAAAATATAATTATGCCACATGCAGAGCTGGGAAGTAGTTTTGCATGCCTGCTGTCCCTGTGTTTCACACACAATGGCTTCCCACTATGGTCTTAACTGCTGGCTGCCTGGAAGCTCTGTGTAAGAGCGGATGCCGGGGACGGCGGGGCCTGCCCGGCCTGGCATGGAGCCAGGCCCACAAAGGGCCTCTCAGAGAAAGACCCGCTGGCCACAGGGCACCCCAAAGAGGCTCTGAACTGCAGTCATACGAGGAATCCTGGGTCCTTGGGGTTGGAGCATCTTGGGGATGCTGCTGACTCAGAACTTCTCCTCCAAAGGATGGGCTTGGTGCCAGGCACTGTGCTAAGTGCTGGGCATGCAAAGAATATGAAGATGGGTGGGGGCAGAGGAGCTCGATGTCAATGTGCTCAATGTGCAGTGAGGGATACCAAGAGAAAAGACAGTGTCACACAGCACAGAGGGCTTGCTGTGGCAGACAGTGGGAGGGAGTGCAGATACAGTGGCCACTCGCCTGGCCCTCCTGTTCCTAGGTGTGTTGAATGGGAACCACTGGCCTTATGCTCAAGTGGAGCTCTGGCATAGCGTTCCAGAGCCTGTAACTGTGGAAATGAATTAAAAGTGCTACTTTATCAGATTTAAACAGGTGGTCAGAGAACAGTTTCTGAAACTCTGTTTTTTGCATTTCTTTATTTTTAAATAACCCACAGATTTCCCACCAGGTTCTCCTGCCAGGTGATGGGGGAGGAGGCTCCTTCCATTCCTCACCTGGCAGAGGCTGCTGGCTGTCACCTTCTTTCTAACTCGGTATATTACTCCACAGAAAAAGGTCTAACTTCCCAGCAGCCTTGCAGCTAGGTTTGATCATGTGACTCAATTCCATATTTTGAGAGAGTAGCGGGAGTTTCCTAGTACAGTTCTGACAGTGAACACTATGAAGCCACATAATGGGGAAATCTGGACACAGAGGCAGACACACAGACAGGGAGAACACTATGTGAAGGCAGAGGTAGAGATTGGAATAATGCATCTACACGTCAGGAACACCCAGGATTGCCCACATCCCCAGAAGCCAGGAGAGAGGCATGGGGCACATTGTCCTTCAGAGCTTCTGGGAAAAACCAGCCCTACCCAAACTGTGACCTCAGACTTCTGCCCTGCAGTACTTTGAGAGAATAAATGTCTGTTCTGGAAGCCTGTGGTCTCTGTTTCTGGGACAGTGTTAGGGCCGCCCAGCAGACTCACGTGCTGCCCGAAGTTCTCAGTGCCCAGTTTTATGTCTCTTTGTTAACAGAGAGGCTTAGCAAGTGTCACAAAGGTGTAAAGACTGAGGTGTTCTCTTTCAGGGAAAGGCAGGTATAGCAAAGTGAACAGAAGAGGTAATTGCCTTCTCATGTTGAGTCTTAGGGTGCATTGTTTGACCAGCCCTGGGTCTCGCATCTTCTTGCCTCTTCATGCCTCCTGCCTCTACTTTAGGAAACACTATTGTTTTGGAATAAGCAATGTACTCTGGGGAGTACATCCCTGAGTAAAAGCTAAACCTTCCCTGTTACTTTGGAGGGGGGAGAGTGAAGCTAAAAAAGTCACATCCTCCCTTTGCTCTTAAAAGGATGCTCTGTCCCCAACTCCCAAAATTATTCTGGAAGTCTGGAGAAGGCGCATGACCTGCAAATGTGGATTATCATCTCATCAGACTTCTCTTAGCCTTCTTCTTTTCCCATGTTCTGCTTAAGTCTGCTTTTTCTCTTTCCTGGCATTATAGCAGAACCCCACTGGTGTGCCAGATCTGCACGCCCCCCCAGGTTTCAAGTTGCCCCAGGTGCGGTCTCCGTACACTGTAGTCTCTCTTGGGAGACTCGTGACCCCCAGAGGCAAGGCTAATGAACAGAAGGTAAACAAACCAAACAAACAACATCTTTGCTTTGAAGAGAGATCTGTCTGCAGAGCACCGTGAGAAATCTGGAAATGCCTCATGGAGTTTGCTAAGCAAACAAAAACCAAATCCTGCCCAAACATAATTAGTAAAGGCACCAAGGTAAAGGCAAAGGCAGATGATTGCATGGGGTGGTCAGGGCAGAGGACCTCGACTGCATTCCTTGCTTCAGACAGGCGGAAAGCGGTTAGCTACAGGCAACGAGGGAAGGGCGACACTTGGGGAAACATCACACAGATAAGAGTAAAACCAGCAACAGTCCTTGTAACATCTCCTAGTTACCCAGTACATGGTTGGCCTAGCACAGAGCTCTCTACTGATCCCCTGTCCTCACTACATGATTTCTCACTCCATTTTGCAGAAGAGAGGATGAGCTTGGAGAGATTATGTGTCCCGTGTGAAGCCACTCAGCTTCTAGGTGTCAGAGCCTGAACATAGGCTATGCCCATTGGCTCCTGACCAATCACACAGGTTGAACACCTTTAGAGAGTATGGTAGACAGACCTGTCCCCCGAAGATGCCTACATCCTGACCCCTGGAACTTGTGAATACATCACCTTACATGGCAAAGGAATCTTTCAGATGTGATTAAGTTAATTAAGGATCTGAAGATGGAAGATTATACTACATTATTCAGGTGGGCCCAATGTAATCACAGATATCCTTACCAGAGGGAGGCAGGAGGGCCAGAGAAGAGGGTGTGATGACCAAACCAGGGGTCAGGTCAGAGATTTCAAGATGCTAAGCTGCTGGCTTTGAAGATGCAGGAAGGGGCCATGAGACAAGTAAGCGTGGGGGGTGTGTGGCATCTAGACACTGGAAAAGGTAGGAAATCAGATTCTCCCTGAGAGTCTTACGAAGAAATACAGCCCTGCCAGTATCTTCATTTTACCCCAGCAAGACCCATTTTGGACTTATGGTCTCCAGAGCTGGAGAAAAATGCATTTGTGTTGTTTTAAATTACCACTAAATTTGTGGTGAGTTGTTACAGCTGTAATAAAAAGAAACTACTATAGAAAGGGAGGTCTGAGCATGTTCAGAAGCAGAGGAATGGAGCCTCTGACAGCTGCCACATCTGTGAGCGCTTAGCCTGTGCCTAGAACTGTTCAAACTTCTTTACACATGTGAACTCCTTCCATTCATGAGGTTGGTACTTCAACCATCTCCTTCTGTAGATAAGTTAACTGGGGGAAAAGATTGTACAATGAATAAATGAGGTGGATAAGGACTTCAGACAAGGCATTCTGACCCTAGAACCTTCCCTCTTCATGCCCTCCACTCTACTCTGATACCTGGAGGAACAACTTTCTGGAAGAGATGGAATAGGATTCACTAACCCTTTTCAACAGTTATTAGTTGAGGGTCTGCTCTGCACCAGCACATGGATAAGTCTGCTGTGTGCTCTTTTGTTGTTGTTGTTTAAAGATTTATTTACTTATTTTAGCGGGGGAAGGGGCAGACAGAGTCTCAAGCAGACTCCCCGCTGAGCATGGAGCCCAACGCGGGGCTCGATCTCACGACGCCAAGATCATGACCTGAGCCAAAACAAGAGTGGGATGCTTAACCGACTGCGTCACCCAGGCGCCCCACTCTGTGTTCTTAAAGGTGATTTGGGAGGGGAACTAGATAATTAAGTCACTTATGGGCTGCAACCCGGAAATACCATCAGAGAGGGTTGGACACAACTGAGGGAAAATCTAGAAGAGGTCATGCTCCAGGGTCTTGGGAAGTGACCTCGAGGTTCTAGTGAAGAAAGAGGGAAGGAAGGAAGGAAGGAAGGAAGGAAGGAAGGAAGGGAGGAAGGAAGAAGGGAAAGGACGGAAGGGGAGGAGAGGGGAGGGGAGGAAAAAGGAAGGAAGGAAAGCAGAGGGAACAGCAGGTACAAAGACAGAATCCTAGAAGAGCCAGGCACAGTCAAGCACAGTCAAGCTGGATGTGGCAGGCTTGTCCTAGAGGGTCTTGTCCTTAAGTGGTGGAGAGATCCCTGAGGTAGGAAGATAAAATGTCAGATCTTGGACAATGCAGTGCTTGGGAAGAATGACAGACATGAGCTATACAGCTGGAGAGAAGTGGATTTTTATGGGTTGAAAGATGTCCCTCCACATCAAAGAAACTGAAGTCCTAACCCACAGTACTTGTGAATGTGACTTCATTCAGAAAAAAAGGTCTTTGCAGATACACAAGTTAAGTTGAGGTTATTAGGGGAGGTCCCAATCCACTATGACTGGGTCCTTATGAAAAAGGGAAGGTTGGACACACACACACACACACACACACACACACACACACACACAGAGGAAGAATGCTGCGTGAAGATGAAGGCACTGACTGGGGTGATTCCCCCACATCCAAGAAAAACCAAGGATGTCCAGCAAACCACCAGAGGCTAGGAAAGAGGCCAGAACAGATTCTCCTCCCGGCCCTGAGACACCTTGTTCTCAGACATCCAGCCTCCAGACGGGGAGACAGTAAAGGTCCATTACTGAAGCTCCCAGTTGGTGGGACTTTGTTCTAGCAGCTGTAGAACGCAGACACATGGACACTGCAGTTCTCTAGAAGACAGAGTGGTGCGGTACTTCTGAATGTGAAGCCCACTGGGCACTGTGAACAGTGCAGGGATCAAGTGCAACTGGAAGCCCCGCACGGCTGACACGTTGCCAGCGGAGGAATGCCCTGTGCCCTGTAGGATGCAGAGCGGCCATTCTGCCTTCTCTTCAGCCTCCCAGTTTGCAACAGCCTAAAACGTCTCCAGACAGTGCTAAATGCACACTGGGGAGCAAAAGCACCCTCGGCTGAGAGTCACAGGAATAGAGAGATGAAACAGAGATACTAAAATAATATTTTATATAGTTCTGCAAGTATTTATGGGTCATCAACTCTGACCTGGGTTCTGTGCAACTACCAAGAATCTAAGGATGAAGAAAGGGCTGCCCCTAAATCCTCAATGAGCTCCAGGTCCATTGGGATGGTTTGCAATTCACTGCAACATTTACTGCAAATACTACTGACAAAAACATAAAGAAAAGTTCCTGTAGATTAGAGCGTGGTTATGTAAGCAGACGTCATTTTTTTATGCATACACTGTTATTTCAAATTATTTCAAAATAAAGCCACATTTCTACTGGCCAGAGGCTATTTTCCCATAATTTTCTTCCAGCATTGTTTACCCTGTATTTTTTATGAGTTTTGAGGTTATTTCCAAGTTTTCAACAATCATTAGGTTGTGCCTACGCCATAATTGAATACGGTTTTATTACCCCAGCAAACAGACATAAATATTTAATCCTTTTGCTCTACCTGACAATGTATATTTTGGGGGGCTAATAAATTGCTTTTGGGGTTGCCCATAGGGTAGGTACCTTTTGCGGATTTGCTTCGACATTTTGTCCAATGTGCTATTAAGCACATCAACACCACTTGCAGTCCTAAGTGGGGCATTTTAAAGAAATGACAGAGTAATGTGTTCCATCCAAGATGAAGTAGCAGGTGGAGTATTGCTCACTGTTGCTGATTCTATGGGGCAGTTTGTCTGACAAGCAGAAGGCGCAGGATTTCTCCAGAACGCCGCTGAGGACCCCTGCAGCCTGGCTCCCTATGAAGTTCATCTTGGAAGCATCAGTGTCATTCAGAGACAGCGTGTGGACACTGACTCCACTTCGAGGGAACAGCAGATAGCCCTCAGCTATTAATAACCCGATGTGGAAACAGCATGTTTTTCAGGTGGGGGCTGGCTCCCTCTGCCTGCTGCAGATAGCACCCCCACCTGGGGTGTGTGAACTCGCCTCGGGCATTTGCGAAACACTTTCTGGTGTGGACGGTTCACCTGCTGTCTGCCTTTCTTCCCCTTTTGGTAGTTTGGGGAGCGATGTTCTTCGAGGAGGAAGAATCTGAATAAATAGAACTTCAACACGCTAGTGATTGGATTTGAAAGGGCAACCAAACAACTTCTCTTTTCTAGCTACAGTCACATCTTTTAGCTCGGAAGCAATGGCTAAGGAACAGTTGCTATTTAGCAAGAAAGGGATGAACAAATAGAGCTTGAACACCCTGCCCAAATGCAAAAATGCTAATGCTGCAAAATAGCCTTACTGGATTTTTTTAACCGCACGGACTCCCAGGGAAGAAAGTTACACCAAGTTTATTAAGTAATTCAATTTTGTACAACTTGAAGGAAGCCTCTAACTCTTTTACCATGCTAACAAGCACAGAGCCTCTGACAGACTGGCTGCCAGGGAAGTTCCATCCCTACTGTTTTTGTTTACCCAGCAAATTGTAGTTTTGTTGTCTGAGGGAATTGGGAACCAGGGAATTTGTAGAAAAGTGTAATAGAGAGAAACTTCACCAAACCCAGAACAAAACAATTCTTCTCTAACAAAATTAACCACTTGGACTCCATCCATTTGTGCTTCCTGCAGAACGAGTGGCCTCCAGCGGCCGAGCCGGCCTGCCCAGCAGGTGCAAAGCCGAGGGTCCCTGAGAAGTGAGACGCCAAGGAGAACCTGGGGGGTGGAAGAAGATGCTTCCCCACACAGTAATCGGGTCTAAGATGGATGGGTTTCATAAACTTACCACTCCAGCCTCACAGAGAACAAGGTTCAACAGCCGAAGTCCTGGAAATAATATTCTAGGACACACACACTTATGCATAATGCAGGCAGTGTGTTGGGATGGTGCTTAAACAAGCACGCGCGCACACAGCTTTCATTCGGACTTTCATTCGGACTTTAAAACGTTACTGAGAAATAAAGGGATGAAGAAATGTGCACTATTTCTATAACAGAGTATTATTCAGCCTTTAAAAAGAAGGTAATCTTGTTGCATCACTATATTGTACATCTGAAACTAATATAACACTGTATGTTCCCTAATTGGTATTAAAATAAAAACCTAAAAAATAATTAAAAAGAAGGTAGTCCTGCCATTTGTGACAACACAGTTGAACCTGGAGGACATTAGGCTGTGAAATGAGCCCGAGACAGAAGGGCACATACTGTGTGATCCCACTTACACGTGGGATCTAAAATATTCAAACTCATGTTAGCATAGAACAAATAGTGACTTCCAGGCTTTGAAGGGAGGGAGACATGGGGAGTTGTTCAATGGGTATAGTTTCAGTAATGTAAGATGACTGAGTTCTAGAGTTCTGCCATACAACATTGTGCCTGTAATTAACAACAGACACTTAAAATTCTGCACTTAGAATTTTGTTAAGAGGGCAGATATCATGTTAAGTGTTCTTAAAAAAATAAAAACTGGAAAAACCCCAAAAGGCACAAGGAAACTTTGAGAGGGGGTAGATATGTCACTACCTTGACTATGGTAACGCTATCATGGGTGAATACATATGTTCAAATGCATCCTTCTATATGCATTAAATATGTCCAAGTTTTTTTTTCATTTATCAATTATACCTCAATTAAGCTACTAAAAAAAATATCCAAGAAAGATCTGCACTGCTAGGTGGGGAGGAGGCCAATGAAGACATCCCGCTTTCTGCCCTAAGGCCCCCAGGGGCACCTTGTCCCTGTGCTGCCTCAGGTTGGAGCATTTACAGGGTGTATTCTGTGAGAATGTGGTCGGTGCCCGATACTCAGACCCTGGCTGTAGGGATGGGCCTCCAAATGGTCCCAGCCTCCTCGAATAACAAACACCCTCCACGCATGGCTTGGTCCAGAAGCTGCTCACTCCCAGCTTCTATGACCCTCTCCAAGTACTGAGCTCCATTACGTTACAGTCCCACTGTTGGGGGAGCACCCTCTCTTCACTTCTCTGGCTTAGCAGTACCCAAAAGCATGGCACCTCTCTTCCTTCCTTTTCTTTCCCACAGTCTTCATGTCTCACCTGTGGTTGCTCTGCTGTCCTCAAAACTTTCTAAACAGCATCTCTTTGTTTGTGACTCAGCTAAAGATAGCACCAGGGTATCTGAAGGAATGCCCCCAGGGACATTTCTAGAACTTGATGGAAACTTCTGCCCGTTTATGGGGTGAGCCACTGTGGGGTCTCTTTTTGGAACTTACACGGACCTCACCTCTCCTCGAAGTGCTTCTCTCGCATCATGTACTATTCCACAGCATTCACTGACCACGAGATGTAAAGAATTCAAAGACAAATAAGAAATGAGGGTAGATCTCCACAATATTTTGAAGTTGGAATGGGACCGTGTTATCCACCTCTGTTAGAATCAAGCAATGGTTTCCCGCTGCCCCTTGCGCTGTAAGCACCAACCTCCTTACCCAGCCGATGCCTGGGTGTCTGGGCCTGCTGACCTCTTCCGATGCAGCAACACTTCTCTCCTCTGAGCTCTCCTGGCTCCAGCCAAACTGGCCTCAGTATTTCACGAAATGGTGCATGAACCCTCTGGCACCCAGATATCGACATATGGCTTCCCTCCCATGGGAAAGCCTCCTTCTCCCCTTCTTTGACAAGGGACATCCTTGCTCACCTTTTTCATGACAGTTTCAAAATCACCTCCTCTGAGAAGTCCTCCTTGAACTCCTGGACCAGGATCTTTCAACAGAGACTCTCATAGACCCATTTCTTTTTGTAAAAGCTGTCATCGCGTTTGAAGTTATCTATTAATCATGGTGATTCTTTTCTTTGTGTCCCTCTGCCCTTCTCCCCTGTGAGCTCCATGCCGGTATGGAGTAGAATCTACATGTTTAATATCTGGCACACAGTAGGTGCTGTCAGCCAATGTCTGATGAAGGGAGCCGTGAGTGGCTGCAGTACAGTGTGCAATCTGGTGGGTGCTGCAAATGCCTACTTTTGGTGCGCATTCTTGCTGCAGCACCCTGATAGCGTGGTGGGCTCAGGGGTTCTTCTGAAGGCTGACTTGCATAGAAACCACTTCCTGGGTCTTCTCACTATGTCCAGGAAGCCTTCCCTCCGGATAACGCCAGAGTTCCATTTGTTTGACAAACACAGAAATACCAACAGAATCTCACCATGAAATCCGCATTAACTAAGACTAGTTTTCTCCTGCGGTGAGGGACATAGTGGGAACAAGAAGCAGCAATGCTACAGAAAACTGGAGTGACATGGAATTCCACAGATTGATTTCCCAAAATCGAGACATCAAGAACCACACAGAGCAGAGCAATTAATATCCCGAGTACTAAAAGCACCACTCACCCAGTTGCAGCATTCCGGGTTTTGAGGACGGCACCTGATTTTATGTAGACAGATATATGCCGACATTGAGTATGCAACTTTATATTTCCATATGTCAGGTAAAGTACAACCTTAAGCATATTCTGAATAATTCATTCAGGCAAAGGTCTGATAAACAGATGTCTGTAATGCGATAGTTCTGAAGGTGCCATTTTTCTGACATGAAAAAAAATCCCTGCTTAAAAGCCAGATGGCAAATAAACCCCAGTTCATCACTTAGGCTCACATGGGGAATTCCAGCACATTTTTCATCAATTCCCACTCTATATTTAACACAGTAAATATAACAGTGAAGTATTATGTCTCTTCCTTCTCAATCCATCTCAACCATGAGCGTTAATCTCTACTGGGTCGGCGGTAGTGTTTACCCCAAATAAGCAAATGAGCTTCCATGTAACAAATTATCTCTTTGCAGAAACAACAGAAAATTCTGTAAGCTCAACTGTTTTAGTTTATTGACGATTGCTAGAAACAGATTTTGCAAAAATGTCTATTTTTCCCCTGCAGCCTTTCACAGAATAATCGAGGAGTTGAGCATTCCATTACATAAACGAGAGCCTTCGCTGGATTTGCTTAAACAGATATGAACTTGCTGTTATTCTGGGTCAGAGACTACAGTCGAAGGGTCAGCCCATGCCAGGTGCCATTTGATGGCTTGGGCTCTGGTTACTGTCTTCTCTGGCTGCAGTAGAAATGTCCTGTTTAGTCTCTTGACTGCACGCCACCAGATGGGGCATTTCTAAGATGTAACTTCTCTTGACTTGCCATGTTGCTAAAATGTGCCCAGAAGAGGGACGGACTTAGTGGTCAAGAAGTGATTTCACTCCCACTGGATTAAAGACTGATCTTTCCTCCCTACCTTCCTTCTCTCTCTCTCTTTTTTTCTCTTCCTTCGAGACATGTCTACCAAATACCTATGTCAGACACTGAGATGGGAGAAATGAATGAGACAGTCTAACGAGGAACACTGTCAATAGATCATTCACAATACAGGGAGGTAAGCACTACTTGGGAGCACACAGTGACCATGCTGAGAACAGGGTAGGAGGGAAGTCTTCCCGGTTCTAATGAACCTGATGAGAACCTCTTTAATTGCACCTCCCCTGCCTTCCCCTCCTCTTCATGCAATAGGCAAATATTTCCATAGCATCTATTATGTGCAAGGTGCTGGGGATAGAGCAGTGAACAAGACACTATCTCATGCAGTTCACATGCCAGTGAGGAAAGCAGAAATCAACAATAATAAAAAAACACAAGTTTTTTGTTTTTTGGTTTTTTTTAACCAACTGCACTGTATGCTATGAAAGAAGAGGAGAGGATCTTATAAGAGAGGAGACAGAGGATCCCCGTTTACACATGGATAGGAAAGGCATCATGAGGAAAGCAATATTGGTGCTGAGACCTGAAGAATGAACAGCACTGTCAGCCAGGTGAGGTAAAGAGAGGGAAGCATTCCAGGCAGAGGGAACAGTCTGTGCTGTGCTGCTTAGCGCATTGGTAGAACTGGAAGAGGGCCAAAGTGACTCCAAATAATAAGTAAGAGGGAGAAGCAGATGATTGTGTAGAGAGGCACAGGGGCCAGACCATGCAAGGCCATGCAGAGGAGTTTGCTTTAGTTTTCACAGCAATGGGAAACCAATGATGAGTTTTAAGATTGAGAGCAGGTAGTGACAACAGAATCAGATTTGTGTTTGAAAAGACTCCTCTCCTTAAGGGGGACGTGGACAGAAAGGAGTCATTACAGAAAGATCCACAGAGGATTTTGTGGTCATTCTGGTGGGAGATGATGGCATTTTGGACTGGGATATTGGTGAAGGAGCTGGAGAGAAATAGACAGGTTGAGTATATATTTTATTACGAGATGTTTGAACCTGCTGAAACAAGAAATGAATTATTTACTGGCATGTTTCAATTCACCACACAGTCTCGATCTAACAACATCAACAGCATCAATAATAACAACAAAAGAAAAACTAATTCCTACCAACCTTCTCTGCACCGGGGACTATTCTAATAATTGTATAAATATTAACTGACTGGATCTTCCCCATAACCGTAATAAGTTGGTACAATGAGTATCCCCATTTTATAAATAAGGAAACGGAAGCACAAAGGACTTAAATAACATTTTCCAAGGTCACACCCAACTATTAAGGTTAAACATAATTCACATGCCTGGATCCTTTGAATAAGGGCAAAGAAACCTCTCCCATTGCTGGTATCATTTACTTACGAGACACCAGTGCCTGCCTTTGGTTCCGTATTTCAATTAAAGGGTGTATATACCTCAAATATAGAAATATGTCGTAATTTCTTCATATACAAGTTGAATACAACCACAGGCATTTCGTTATTAGGGTAGCACAAAATGAAAGAACCCCCATGTGCCTGCCAGGTAATTTTTAGATCCCCTTCCACATAACACTCAGAGAGGTGTGTATTTTTACTCTCCCCACTCTACAGATGAGGGAAAGGAGGCTCACGGTGTTCAGTAAGTATGCCTGAGTTCTTACAGCTGGTTGGAGATGGAGAGGGATTTACAACCAAGTGTCTCTGCCTCCAAACCAACTCTACGCACCCAAGATAAAGCAAGCGGCAGACTCAGTGCTCCTGACAGGACGACAAATGGCCATGAGCCGCTGATTGAAGATTGAAAAATTGTAATGCTTCCAGTCTCGGTGAGAATTCTGAACACAAGAGGGAATCAGTGCCTGGGGCAGGAGAAAGTGCCTGCTGCCAAAGAGAAAAAGGAATGCAAGGAAACCCAAAAACATACACAGGAGAGCACACATGTACACACACACACACAGCTGAAAATCTCTTCCAGGAATCCTTGTTTTTTCTTTAATAGCCTATTTCTCTTTATGTTACTCTCATTGACATGAGCAATTTATATATACTGTGTAACTTTGATGGCAGAACCCCTGTTTGCTGTTTTCTTTGTGTCTGTACTTTATTTTTCAGTTTGTTGCAATAAATCTTTAATATGGATTGAATTATGAGTTTTAAATAATTGATAGAGCTGATTCCGAATGCTTCCTACCGCAGTCATATAACAAGCTGAAACTTTGGGGGCTGGGGTGCACTCAATACCCTCACATTCTCCAACATTTACCCTCACCTCTCTCCTGACCCCCAACATCCTCGATATGGTCAGTGATCACAGCTGGATACAGAGCTGGATGCCAACGGGCTGGTCATGGGTTCAAGCTACATAATAGGCTGTGAGCATTCTTAATGGCATTGGCTTCAACCTCAATTATTATGTATGATTTGGCAATGAAGTGGCAGGTCATGAGCATGACATAGAATTTATTCATTCAATTCATTTTTATTGAATAGCTACTAAGTATCAGCATGGACTAAGCATTGGAGAGACAACTCTAAGCAAAAGCAGACATGGTTCTTTGTCCATGTGGAGCCTGTGGCTTAGTGGGATTACATATATTAATTTAAAAAATCCCAATACCAAAATAAAATTGTAACTGTGCTGAATGCTATAAAGGGAGAGACGTGGTGTGGTGAGTACATACAACAAGGAGATCTGACTTGGTCAGATGACACATAGGGTGGGAGGATGTCTGAAAGGGGCCCAGGGAGTGTGGGATGAAGAACACAAAGGGCTGCAGATGGGAACCTGCAGGACCAAAGAAGTCATATTAGGGATTTGGTCATTTTCTTAAATGCAGTGGGAAGAAACATCACATTTAATTTTGTGCAGGGACATGATTCCATCAATACACATGTTTTCTACTATAGCTTATATACAAGAAGCAGGCTTTTGCAAGCAGCCAACCTGGGTTCGAATTTCTACTTTACTCTCTAATTGTTGCATCAGCCTGGGCATGTCTCTTCTCAGCTTTCTAGTTTCCTTATGTGCCAAACAGGAACAGCCCCTCCACCCCTACCCCAGGCCCTTCACCGGGTGTGGTCAGCACTCAGTAAGCAAATGTGTGGAAAGCTTAGCTCTTGGCACATGGTACTCCCCAAAGGTGTGCTGCTGCTGCTGTTGCCATGGCTGCAGTTACCATAGTGAGTTCCCTCTAGATGGGTTGTTAGCTGCCCTCAGGGGTACAGCATTCTGCACTTTTTTTTTTTAATGTCATCTAAATACCCTGCCCATTTGTCACAACTCTCCCATCCAGGTCTACCGTTCACCAGACCCTTTTCTGTAACACAATCACTAACTGTACTTACAGAGCGTAGGTTATGTCCAAGCCCTGTTCTAAATGCTTTAGACACACCATCTCAAAATTGCACAGGACGATAAGTACGAGAATGGTCTTCATTTTACAGATGGAAATACTGATCCCAGGGAGTTTAAGCAAATTCCCCAAAGTCATACATCTAAGAAGTGGCGGAGCTGAGATTTCAACCTGCCTTATGGCTCCGTAGTGCTCACTGCCAAAAGAGCTCACCCTTCTTTCTGTGAAATGCAGCCCACTCATGTATAATCTCATGGGGCTCCATAATCACCTTTTATTTCCTTATCCACTCTCCTTTTCACAGAACACTGGTACCGTCAGGGACCCACAAATCTGGATCTCCTCGTCCCCTCTCCTTCCTTCATTTCCTCCTTCTTCTTCTTTAATTTTCTGAACACAGATCCTTCTCCTTATCAATCTCAGACAGTTGTCTTGTAGAAGCCATCGGAGGAATGGGTAGATTGCTTTACAAACCCTTGCTTATCCAGCAGCGAAACAGACATTTAGAACAGCTAACGGTGGAGACAGAGGAACTGGGTAAACCAGTTGGTTCTTCCACTCTCTGACTCCCATTCCATATTTACTAAATTGAGATAGTTGAGGGAGGAGGCCTGATTCTATATTTTCTTTAAAGCTACCAGGGGATATGAGAAATTAGGAACCACTGGGATATATAATCTTGGAGTTTTGGACTTGCTCTTTCAGTCCTAGAATGTCATACAAGTAAACAGTTATACTGATATATATCATATTCTTTGATATGGTCCTTCTCGGAACTGAACTTCTATGGATGAGAGGACCAGGTGTTTTTGTTTTGTCTTTGTTTTTTTTTTTTATTTTTTTTAATGACATTAGATCATTCTAAGGTCTGTTTTATTTGTTTGTTTTAATTTTATCTACAGCCAGCATTTAAAGCTGATGAAATGTGTGAAATACACTGACATTTTTAAGTGGTAATTTTCAGAGTCTTTGTTAGTTCTGGAAGGGTGTGTATTGCAAATTCTAGATGGAAAACATTTGGAAACACTGAGACATTTAATTTTAGCTGAGCGAGCCACATGTTACTTATGAAACATCTATTTTGAGAACTGCAGCGGAGAATTAAACCTGACACTTCTTATTCTGGTCTACTACCTTCACTGATAAACAAAATAAAATTACAAACACAGGGAAAATGGCTTTTAAGGATACTAGGGAAAAAAAATGAAGTAAGGGGAGCTTCATCTAAACTGATGCGATATGGTTGTAATTGCCTGGGTTTTTTTTTTTCCTTTTCTTTCTTTTCTTTTTTTTTTTTTTTTTTTAACAACCAAAAAAAAAAAAAAAAACCTTAGTTAATTCATAAATATTTTAGTGGGATCTAAGGTGTCAGTTTGAAGTTTCATGAAATTGCATTTAGGACCCCAAATAGGGCTAGTATTTGGAAACATATTCCAGAAATACTTTTCGTTTTGGGGTATCCTTGGGAGTACTGCTAGTTGGGATGGATAGTGGGATGTGAACAGAAATATGAGATGATTTCCAAGCTCCAGATAAGAGAGGACATGGGCGCAGGGCCATCTGGAGCATCTCAACGGGCCTGAGTCTCTGTCTTTACATGAGTAGCCTCCCCTGTGGACAGGGCATCTGGAAACACACATCAAATGGCCTCTTATAAGTAAAGGCATCTTAGGAAATTGTGGTGAAATGACCAAGGCTGGCTGTGACAGAATAAGCAGCCATGGAGGGTGGGAGGGTTACTTGGGAGAAGGAAGGAGGAGGAGATGGAGATAGACAAGGCTGAGAAGATAGATATATAGATATAGACAGCTGGATTGAGAACCAGACGGAAGAGACAGACACACTGTCTGTCAATCTCTCTGTATCTCTCTTCATCTATCATCTAAGCACCCATCCATCCCTCCCTCCAACCACCCGTCCATCCATCCATCCATCCATCCATCCATCCATCCATCCATCCAGCATTATCCACAAGGAGAGAAACCATATCAAGAGCTGTGTTTTGGATATTAGTGGAAGATACTGCAACTCTTGGTTTAATTACCATGTTCTCTCTAAAGCCATCCTTTGAGTCATCTTTCTATCTGTGATAGTTGATCCTATCAGACTATCTAAATTTTCCCTCATGCAGTCTGTTCCAGTGGCCCTGCAATATTAAGCATATCTTTTGTCAGTAGTTACGATTTTTCGGTATCTAGAAAGAAAACTTCTCACCTGAAGATACACTCACTTTGGTCACTACGGTAAATGCAAATGTCCTAATTCATTAGAAATATCACTGAAACTATATTTTAGTTTCCATGTTAATAAAGTGCAGGCCTGGTCATCTCAGGCCAATCCCATATTGGAGGATCAGGCTTATACTCTATTTTCACCTTGTATACAGATCTGAGAAAAGGAGTCTAAGAATCTGTGTCCAAAAGTGACTTTGGGCCACATGGATCTATTTGCTTTGGGGTTCTGTTCTATGAGCTCAGCATTATTCCCTTGCTATCCATACATACAAGGCACCTCTACATCACCCAACTACAAGAGTTGGGGTTTATTAAAAAAAAAAAAAACTTTCAAAGAATCAGGTGATTACAGAATGGGTAAAGTACAGGGATATGAAAAGGCTTTTTACTTGTGCTTTGATAACTTGATAACACTTTTAGATGTCCTGCATGAATTTGGCCTTTATGACCTTTTTTTTTTTTTTTTTTAAGATTTCATTTACTTAGAGAAAGTGCGAGTGGGGGGAGGGGGAGAGGGAGAGAATCTCAGACTCCACGCTCAGAGTGGAGCCCAATGCAGGGCTCTGATCCCAGGACCCTGAAATCATGACCTGAGCCGAAATCAGGAGTCGGATGCTTAACCGATTGAGCCACCCAGGCACCACTCTATGACCTTTCTCACTGCTCTCAACAATTTAACACAAGAAACTAAGCTTCCTTGAAGTCATGCTTCTTCAACAGTCCTTGCTTTGGGACTTACTCCACCCAACTGACCACACATGGTAAAACAGGGTCCTATAGCTGATCCAAAGGCAATTCATTCTGCAGATGGTGAGCTCCTGAGAATGGCATCTAGGAGCTCCAGGTAAAGCAGGCAGCCTTTGGTGAGCTCTGAAGTGAAAGATGATGAAGCTCAGAGCCAGAGCAGGAGCTAGCCCCACAGGAGCTAGAATGCTCAAGGAACAAGTGTTGTGAGTAAGCAGAACAAGCTAAACTGAGAGGAATCGGGCAGATGAGCAGGAATATACAGACACAAAAGACCGTGAGAGGGAGAGAGAGAGGCAGAGAGACAGACAGACAGACACACACATACACACACACACACACAGACGGAGAGAGACACAGAGAGAGGGGCAGAGAGAAACAGGGACTGAGAGATGGCAGGGTGGAGGGGACTTTGAGAATGTGCATTTCTGACATTCTCACTTCCAAAGTTAACCTTACAAAGCCCACTGGACTTCACTTTCAGTCTTTGGATTTTGAAGAGTTGGTCCCTGTCTCCTTATGATAGACCCTCTTCTAATTGAGCTATATTTAGAGAGATCCTGTTCCTTACCATCAAAAAGCCTTGTCTGAAATACATCCAATTACAAAGTTCTATTATTAAAAATGTGAAGGCTTGCAGGAGCTGAGAGTTTTGCTTGGCCAAAGGCCACTGATTTTGTAAGAAATTGCAATGGGAGGGGTCATTAGGAGGGCCCCTAAGCACCAACCGAATACCTTATGGATATGGAAAAGATTTCATTTCATTCAGAGGAAGTAAAGAAACATGATCTATCTTGTCCTCTTGTCCACCTGACAAATTCACACCAGCGTAACAGGAAATTCCAAGTGAGCAACACAGAAAATTCTCCTTTTCAGTCCATCATGAAGCAGAATCAAAATGCAAATGGTAAACAGGACCAGTCCCAGCTGCTTCTCAGAAAATAAAGCTGCTGGGAAGAAAAGCAAGAAAAAGGAACTGGGACATGATGAAGACATTCATCACAGTGTGGACCTTGCTGTCCATTGAGTGGCCTATAATGGTACCAGATAAATACACCAGACATGGGCTGGCTTAACCTTTACTCTGTTGTGGGCCACAGGATCTTGCTGAGATGTTAGGTTTAAGATAGACTGCACTTCTGTGCAGTGTCACCTTTTTTTTTTTTCTTTTTTGAAATATTTTATTTATTTATTTATTTATTTGAGAGAGAGAGAGAGAACACGCACAAGCACGGTGAGCAGCAAAGGGAAAGGGAGAAGCAGGCTCCCTGCTGAGCACGGAGCCCTATGCGGGGCTCCATCCCAGGACCCTGGGATCACAACCTGAGCCGAAGGCAGGTGCTTAACCAACTGAACCTCCCAGACGCCCATGCAGTGTCACCTTTTGCATTCAGATGAAAAAGAATAAATGTTAAATATGTCCAAAAAGAAAACACACACACACAACATCACATTAACAGTTTGTTGAAGCTTGCAAAGATTAAGCAAGGAAACTAACGCTGCCATCTGCAGTAATCTGGAACAATGGTATTGAGGAACGCTATGCTGGAAGCACTGAAACAATTAACCATCAAAGGGAAAGAAGTAGGGGACTAATACGGAAGGCTGGATTTGGAAGGTTATAGCTGATCTCTCTCCCTCCCTCCCTCTCCCTTTCTTCCTTGAATTCTGTCTTTCCCTCTTCCTCTTTCATTATCAACATGGCAGTAGTAGGTAGATGAAACTTCTGGTTTCGGGAATCAGGCAGACCTGTATTTGGTTCCTACATCTTTCATCAATTGACAAGTTGACGAACTATTCTTAAGTTTCCATGTCCTCATTAGAGATAATGTCATCCACCTGGCTAGGTCCCTATAAGTTGGAGTCCCCAGAGACATAAAATATCTAGCAGAGCTCCTGGTTCATATTCTGCAATTTGTAGCTGCTACAAATGTTGTTGCAACCTTATTACTAATAATAAAAACGGATGTATTGGCACCTATACTGGAATGCATCAGCACGCCTTAATTGAAAGTTGCTAATGAAGGAATGGCTGTCGGAACAAGGCCTGGCTTCGACAGATAAAACATTCATTAAGTGACAAGGGAACAGTCCTGCGAACTGGACCCGGGTGCTGTCCTCAGAAAGTTCACGGACCTGAAGGGTCAGAGACACAAATAACCAGGTGAGTCAGACAAAATCTAGGCAATAAACACAGACACAGGCAAGCAAGAGTCTGTTCTCAAAGATTTTCAACTTCCCACCTCCCAGACTTCATAAGTCCTGTTTAAAACCCCATCAAATCTGCTAATCATTCTTTTCACTCTCACCAAGTGTTCCAGTAATTTCTCTAAGGGCAGGAAGTGGGTGTAGAGGGTTAAAAACTTTAAATCAGATGGTGAAAGTGAACATAGGCAACGCCCTTGCTCTTCACTTGGAAGAAGCTAATAATATGGAAAACTACTTCGGCGATTTGGCCAGGAGATTGGATGGAGGGAAAAGTTCTGGATGGGAACCACAAATACCATCAACAACGACCACAGCGATGATTCTCTACATCTATCATTTTACCATCCAAAAAGCCCAGTCATACTTTCTCTATTTCGGCTTTTGTAACAAAGTTTGTAGGATACAAAAAGTCCTATAGTAGGGTTTTTTCAAATTTCAATTATTTGCTATACCTTTACTTTTTGCCTTATCACCTTGCTACCTATAGTATTATCTACTTGATATTTTTTCTTTTTCTCACTCTTTACACTAAACACTATTTTTTAAATGTATAAAAGCAACTATTAGCATCAATGGGAAGCTACTGCACGTATTTGTACAAATATGCATAAATCACTCTTACTATAGTCTAGTTATTATTGTCTTATTATAGTCTAGTTATTATTGTTATCTGCTAACATCTGTGGATATGAGTTTTTTGTTTGTTTGTTTGTTTGTTTGTTTGTTTTGCTTGTTCATTTTTTTTTTAAGTAATCTCTACCCCTAACATGGGGCCTGAACTCACGACCCTGAGATTAAGAGCTGCATGCCCTACTGACTAGAGCCAGCCAGGGGCCCCTGTTGATGCCATAAGATGCATTAAAAGAGAACTGGGAAGAGAATAACTTTCTCATGATGCAACATGATGTTATATACTGAGGACCACCTAAAATAAACTTGTAGAACTCTCAAAGTCTCAGCCACCCTTTGGAAAACACAGGGTTTGGGAACTGAAATGGCTGGCCTGGGACTATCCAGAGCAAGTCTAATATAGCTCATCAGGTGTTTATCCAGCAGCCAGTAGGTGTAAGGCAACACAGTAGGTGCTGGCGGGGTGAGGGTAGGCTTGCAGATGTGAACTGGCACTCCTCCCCTCCTCCAAAGTCTCAGAGACTGCTTGGGAGTCCGACAATAAATGTGACAACACTAAACATTGTCATTTGAGACGAGTTAAGTTGCACCACGCTAAATGCTCATTTCCCCTCTCAGTGCATGTCCGTCTCAGGTCCCCTTCAGTTTGGCTCCCTGCTCTCTTCTCAGTGGAACTCTAAATCAACAGAGCATCCCCTGGCTAAGATATCACTGGCCTTACAGCAGGGGGGAAGAGATCAAAATGAGGCACACACTGAAATTTTCCACTTGGAAATAACATGCATCATTTCCACTCACGGGTCATTGACCAGAGCAAGTCATGTGGCCAAGGACGGCAGGAATGGGGTGGGAGAACAGAACCCCCTCCAAGGGAAGACATGCAGGCAAGCTCGGGAAGGAGCAGTGAATATTCCGAGTAATACTACAGCCCACCGAATATTACAGTAGTGGAATTGAGATTTGAACAAAGGCTTTTTGGAATTCTTGCCCATTGTGGGATCCCCATTACCAACCTGTCTCTATAAGAAGAAAAATGCAGCAGAATTTGAGTACACACACACACACACACACACACACACACACACACACACTTCACTGCAGAATGGCTTACAATCTAAGTGAATGACCAGGTTGGATACACTCATATACCTGCTGCAAGTTACTTATGGGGTCCTATGTACTTGACATGCAAAGGAATTCAGGTGCTAAAACAACTCTTTTAACCAAAGAATAAGATTGCAGAATAACACCACATGCACTGTCAGAAGCCCTCCTCCCCGCTTTTTCTTTTCTTAAGAGTCCTTGGATATTAGAATATAGGGGACTTCTGGGTCACAAATAATTTAACTACTGACCTGCAAGGAAGAGCAGGATGAACCAAAAGACCTCTAAAATGCACTTCCAACCCTGTGGATCTGTGATATTTTACCCAGAGGACAAATAGCAAATAAAAACTATGTGGAGATAAAATTTCTTGGGTAGACAGATAGTGCAATTGCAAGGGAATTTAATTTCCCCCTGAACCAAAAATGAAACCCAAGACAATAAGTGTCTATATAAAGAGAACATTGCTTCCTAAATGTTGACATCAGTAAGCTCTTTCCACTCCAAGTTTGGATTTTTACAGAAAAATGAAAAAGTTTTTGAACAGCTTCAGCCCTTTGGGTTTGCACGGCCCGTCTGTGAACACCTCTGAGACTATGGAATTTACACTGTCAGGACATAAACTAGAAAGCATTATTGTCCCTTATTTTCTTTTGATTTCTTTTTATTGGTTTTACAGAAGTTAATTATTTTTCAGTAAAGATACAAAATGTTCAAAATGTGACAATGACTGCCTCCTGTTCTTGGGTTCTAAATAGAACCCGTTCTCCAGGGAAATGATCCCAAAGCTTAGGAGACTCACTGAAAATTTTATCAATTACTGGCGAGCATCCACCCCATACCAAACACACAGGCAACACCCCAAACTGAGTAGGAGCTGCTGATAAAATTATGACTCTGGAAAGAGAGAAAGCAAAATAAAATAAATCCTTCAAAAACAGTTTTACTAACTTCATGAAGGTCTTTATAGTGATGCGGCAGAACTACAAGAAAAAACTGTGTGTGTGTGTGTGTGTGTGTGTGTGTGTGTGTGTGTGTGTAGAGAGAGAGAGAATAGATAGATAATCATCTACTACATATAATGAGCGATTCCAAGGATGGAAAAGGCCAGAAAAGATGATGCAAAGTATAGGGAACGATCATTGTTTTTCAGGGAGGCATCTGTTGATCTTGCCTTATCCTTCCTGCTTCTCGAAATCACACTGGACCTGTAACCAGGGTCAGGCGTTTCACCACCAATATCCTTTTATCATGCCACCTCGCTTTGAAACATCCTCAGCGATAACGTGGGTTTTAAGCTGGAGGTATTAGCTACTCTCTAGTCTGCTCTCAAGTAACAGAACTGTAGGTGTCAGAGAAAGAGGGCGTAAACAGCACAGAAACTGTAAGAACAAGAACAGCAAAGCCAACAATATAAATGGAAAAGAGGACCACGAGTCTGGCATGTTGATTTTGAGACTGCTGGGAAAATCCAAATTAGAGAATATAACCAGACCGCAGGTTCACCAGCATATCAACGGTCATCAAAATTAGGGGAGTGATCAAACTGTCATGAATAAGAAAAGACCATTTCTTCGTTTTGTTTTAAATGGACTAGAACAGAACAGTCTTGCTTCAACAGACACCTGACCACACTGGCTAAGAGACCCAAAGTGAGGGATTTTCCAAAGCTTATTTAACTTTCATTTCTGACACACTGTATTTCATTGATTTCTAAGGTATTCGCTTTTTTGCATTTTAGTTCCTTGGAATCTGGGATGCTTTTTATAATTAATGGTGGGACATAATTTATTTGGTAGTATTTTTTTTTTCTTTTCTCAGTGGTAACACACACAGACTCTCTCTCTCTCTCTCTCTTTCTCTCTCTCTCTCTCTCTCTCTCTCTCTCACACACACACCACATTGCACACAAGATGCTTTGAGTGATAGTAATGGCATCTCTGATGCATGGAATCCAGCTAATAGCTTCTACTTTCTTCAAATAAATTTGGTTTTTAATTCTTAACTACAAGTGATCATGAGGAATTTTTTTTTATTTTATTATGGGGTTAATAACATCAATATTCATTCTACAATGTTGCATTGAGTAAATAGGACCCATTCCTTGAATTTCTTAAAAATAAGAATCACGAGACTGGGTCTAATTCACCATTCTGGACCTTGCAGGGAAAGCCTCATCAGAAGGCAGGATGGAGCTGAGCTGTTGTCAGAATTTGTTTTGGAAACTCTCAATCAGTGGTTCTCACACTTGGGCACACATCATCATCACCTGGGGGGGCTTGGTAAATACAGATTCCCGGGCTCTAGCCCTAGAATATTTTATTCAGTCTGCCTGGGGTGGGACTGTAGAATGTGCATTTTTCATGAGTTCCCAGGGGATGCCTATGCTGCTGGTCTGGGGAGCACAGCTGGAGAACCACCACTTTACGTTGCTGGGGTGATGGATCTGTGCTCACCTGGCCATCAGGAAAGGAGGGAGAGGTGAAGTCAGAGCTGCAGAGTCTCCCCACTCTGCTTCAATCAAAGCAGTCTTGGTTTTATCTGCCTCTGTATCAAGAGTCTCCATGAGATTTCATATTAAATAAGTTTTGCTGCTTCCATTTTTAAGTGAAAATCACCACTGGCATTGAAATAACTAATATTTTAGGATAAGACAGGTCTGAGCCATGATGCCAGTTTCATCATTTAGTAACTTACAAAAATATCTACACTTCAGGTTTTTGGTTTGTTTTGTTTTTTTAATCTCTCCAAGATGGGGGTAAGAAGACATATTTGAGGTTTGGAACTAATGTACACACAACCCCTAGTAGAAAAAAATGTCCTGCATATTGTAAGTGCCTAACACTTTGTAGCCAAGACAAGAACAGAGTTCTGATCCCTGAAGGCAGAGACTTTACTGTCGTCACCCCTTATGTAAATGTGTGTTCACTTGCAGTGACCGAGGACACAGCATCTGTTGTCAACTGACTTTGGAACAGCCTGCCAGTTCCCCAGCCCTGGTTAATCAAGGCTCAGAGCTGCAGTTGGGTCAGTACCCGGGGTTTTTGGAAAGCTGGCCGCACACTTACTGCCTCACTGCCTCTGGGCCTCTGGCATCTGGAGCGCGGCTGCACTGTCAACTAGCCAACAATCATGCCCTATGGGCAGAGGGAGCCTCTGGACCAGCTTCTGTCTGCAGCAGTTCTATTCGGTTCAGTACCAGACGCCCCTCTTCCTCTGCAGTTCATTACAGGTGCTTGCATAAGACCGCTGCCAGATACTCGGCAGTACATGCTTAAGAGGCTCTGTTTGTCACAGGCATAAAAAATACTCCCCTCCTTGTGTGTGACTCCCCAGTTCTCACTATTCCCCCATCTGCTCAGTGCTTTGGAACTCAGCAAGTGGCAACATCATTTATACTTAGGGTAAAGACATTCCTTTCTAACTTAAGTCTAAGCTTTTATTAAAAACATTTAACATTTTGGCTACCACAAAGAACAATGCTTATTTTTAAAAAGAAGAAATAAAAGGAAAAAAAAAAAAAGAAAGGAAAGAAACTTCTCCGTTTAAACGTGTTTTCAGCTCACATCATCTTATGAAATCCATAGAAAACTTTTAGACTCTATCATTCTAAGAAACTATTTTATCTCATATTTGAACAGCCTGCATGTAGGAGGCAAGGTTTCAATACTTACTACAAAGATAGAAATCTAACTCTGAGTTCTCAACACAGAGCAGAACAGCTTGAGGGTGTTATTTCAATATTTTCCCTCAAAGGTAAGCTGAGTAGTTACATATGGCCTCTGCCTTAGGAAGATCCTTTTTACACAACAAATTATACGTAAATATTCTTGCAGACAAGTGTCTATGGGAGAGAGACTGGTAAAATCAAATAAAACTTTCCCAATGTCTGTGAACCAATGCATTAATTAAATTGGTTGGTCTATGAAATTTGTGACTTTAAAGGCTGTGATTTAGTTGATTATATGCTTCTATTAAAAATCGACCTTATTAACTTATTCCAATTCCCAGAGGCACCAACAGTATAACATTAAAGCAAGCAAGAAGGTCTACAACAACTTTTTAAAAGATCCAAAATGTAACAAAGCGAGATTTCTAAGCTAAGCACTTTCTATTGCTTGGGTTCAGACCATAAAATGTATCTTTAATATAAATGGCTACATCCCCACCTCTGCTTTAACGACCTGCTTGATATATACTATAGCCATTCATATTAATTACATCATTAATAATGGTTTCTTAGAGAAGCCATCTATGAATACAGCGATGTCAGGAGATGTATGGGTCATCTAGAATATCTGCAGATCAGCCTTAAGGAACCAGGTCCTCACCTTTAGAAATGGCCATTTATTGATGGCTAAAACAAGAGAGGAATATGCTTAAGACTTTCAGGCTCAATTCATAAATCCTGCTGGGTCTCCTGGAGAGCAGGAAGGGAGAGGAGAGCACTTTGTCATACTAGGGGTGGGCATAAAGTCTGAAACAGCAAAGAAACAGAGAAAGAGTGCTCCCAAGAATGCCACCTACACCCTGGTCTTGTGTTTCTACCTGTCTGCGGGACTTGTCTACATGGCTGTCTGCTACTACTTTGGACTCTAAATATTCCATACTGAATGGCAACTACAGGCACAGGCAATGGCCACGTACTAGCTACTGATGCGAGTTGTCTACATTCCTTATCTTGTTTAATCATCACAAATATTCCTGTGAGAGTACAGAAGTTCCACTTTATTTTACAAGTTGGGCAGATAGAGAATCAGAGATGGAAAGAAACTTAACTGAGGTCACACAGCTGATAAGGTAGCCAGGTATAAAACACAAGAATGAGTTTCAGCATTCATGCTGCTCTCCCTTCAGGTCCTTTATACCTTCCAAACCCCTTTTTCCTCTCCCCTCCCCGTAGTGGAGACTGAAAATTGTTTAGTTTTGATGGACCAACAAGGCCAGGAAGAGAGCAGTGGATAGAGACAGAATTAATGAGGCACCTAGGATCATAAGCAGCTTTGATTTTCCTGCTAAATAATTCAGGTCTTAACCTGAAGGGAATAGGGAGCTGCTGAAATATTAAGCAGGAGGACTGACATCACCCTTTCTCCGCAACCCAGTCCCGAAATGTTGGTGATTCTGTTTTTGTTGTTGTTGTTGTTGTTGTTGTTGTTGTTGTTGTTTTCACTCCCTCCATTATGTTCAATACATAACCAAGTTCCCATCTCTTTACGATATGGCAAGGAACCAATCAGAACCCTGGGTCTGAATCCTGATCCCACCAGCAACCCCAGCTGTGTGACTGTGCACATATTCCTCTGAGCCTCAGTTTCTTGTTCTACAAAATGGGATAATAAAATACCCACCATATAGGCTGCTTTTAGGGTCAAGTAGCTGACAGTCCATAAGGGCACGTATGCTAAGCACCAGTGAGTGTTACGCGCTGAACTGTGCCTCCCCCAAATTCATGCATTCAAGTCCTAACTCCCAGTACCTCAGAATGTGACTTTATGGGAGACAGCATCTTTATAGAGGTAGTCAGGTTAAAATGAGGTCATCAGAGTACTCTAATATGACCAGTATCTGTATATGAAGACATTTTGGGTACAGATAGATGATATAGATATAGAGATAGAGATAGAGATAGAGATAGAGATAGAGATAGAGATAGAGATAGATAGATATAGATATAGATATAGATATAGATATAGATACACATACACACACAAAGGGAAGATGATCTGAAGAGAGACAGAAGACAGTCATTTGTAAGCCAAGGAGAGAGGCCTGGAACAGAGTCTCCCCCACGGCCCTCAGAACCGATCCTGCCAACACCCTGACTTTGGACTTCAAGCCTCCAGAAGTGTGAAACAACATTTTGTTTCAGCCACTCAGTTGTGGTACTTTGTTATGGCATCAGTCCTAGTCAACTAATACAGTGTTAGGTATCTGGCCCTTCTCTCGCTCGCTCTCTATGTCCAGTCTGGAGAAGCTTATATCTGATTAACGCTCAGACACACTGTCCTCCTTGCCTCTGAGCCCAGGAGAGCAAATGGGTTTCATTTTGTGAACCAGCTCTGCTCATCTGCAGTCTCTGCCTGGAGCACTGCGTTGAAAAGGATGGTGAGGCCAGCCCAGACTTAGTGGGTAAAATGCCCTAATTGATTAGCAATATCTGCCACAGGCTCAGAATGGAAAGGGCAAGGGTGCATGCTATATATTTTTCAACCCTGTTCTAAGGCTTTCATGGGTGTGTTCCTCTTGAAAACCCATTACCAGATGAAGCCTCCTAATGCAGTACTTACATCTTTTTATCACTCTGCTCAAGAGCTTACAGTAGCTTATTTCTGCCAACCACATAAAATATATACACTTTGGTCTCTGGCAACTGTAAAAATATTTAGGCATTGACTCATTCATTCGTTGCAAGAACTAATAACAACCTCCCCCTAGAACATCAATCACATGGCCCAGGACCCTCACTTTTCATCTAGTTGTCACTATTTGCTAGCCTTCTTTGGGTTCATTTCTTCCCTCACCCTGCCTCCTCCAGTTCACATCTTCGAAGCTTTCTGATCTAACCAGTAAGCTTCCACAGCCCCTCCAATCCCCACTTGAAAAGCCCACACATAGCCGTCTACCTGGCCAGCTTGGGTCACATGCTCATCCTGAACCAATCACCAATGAAGGGGAAGGGCAAACCCTGATTGGCTGAGCCAAGTCACATGTTCATCTCTGTGGCCAGAGCAGTAGGCTATGATAAGTAGGGAAGGGACCCTGCAAATCAGGCTGTCTTCAAAAGCAATAGTTTCTCTCTGCCTCCCTCAACTACCCACCCAACCTCATTGCCCATTTATTCCCAATTCTCCCTCCTCCTGTCTTCCCTCCTATCCTTCCTGGCATGGCTGCTGCCCTGGGTGGAAAAACTGGCTCTCTCTTATCCCCTAAAGGTTCACATAGATTTAGGTGAAACATTCTATGAGGGTGTAGCTGTGAATCTATCACTAGCCACTGACAAGAAATAACTTGGTAGCTTAGGAGACTACCATGAAAATCCCTTTGGAGTTGTTGGACCTGAAGGCAAATTCAGTTGAGTGGATGGAGAGAATAAAAGATACTTCAAGTATGAAAGATCCAGAATACGTTAGAAGATTAACCAATAAATAGGTGGCAAGAACTATGGATGGGATCGGGTAGATAAAGGGCTGATTTGGCAAATCTTTAAATAATAATCTCTTAGGAAATCATCAGATCTGAGTGTGAGCCAAGATTGCACATTCCCAGAGAATTCAAAAGGTCTCAAGCCTCTCATAAATTTAACAATGAATAGAACAGAGAAGGCAAATAAGCTTCCCACTCCACCGTGAACTCTGAGAAACTCGTAGTGGCTCCCAGGAACACTGTTAAGAAGGGTTCAGAGGTTCCATTTACTTGCACAAAAATGAATGTGCACTTCATTTTGATTAATTCCTTACGATTAAACAGAGATGTCTGGCACGGGTAAGTGGGATGGTACAGCTGGGCCTTATCTTATCCTCCTTAAAACACCTGTTGACAAATTGTTGCTTTGTAGATAATAGTTGTCTAAAAAATGATAATGGAGACCTTACCTGAAAAATGAATCATATAATTAACCTATCCCTAACTTTGTAGCGTGTATGCCAGTTGTAATTAAGATAGTTTATGGGGCTCATCTCTAAATGAGATGTACAAAGGTAAAGGATAGTTTCCTAAAGTAAAGGGAAACCTCTAATGATTAAGTACCACACCATCCAAGGAATATCAACAAGTTCAGAGAGGCATTGGAGGATGTTTTTCTTCTGAGGGAGATAAAGCTAGATAAAGATGCGGGAATAAGGAACAGAGAGAGTGAATAAAGTTAGTCATAGCAGATAAAATTTAAGGCCTGCCATGCTGGGCTGCCCTTCAGGAAACAGGCTGATGCGGTGATAAATAAATGCATTAGAAGCCAACTCAACAAAAAATCATTTCACTGAATATTAATAAAAATATGTTACTGAAAAAACTTTTAGAAGTGTTAGTATTCTTACAATTATTTTGTCAATGATTTGTCAGTCCCATTCAGATGAAGATCAACTTGTGATACATTCACACTTCAGACAACTTAGCATTTCAACACAATGATTTATATGTAAAATCATGGGGGGAGGGGAAGTAGGCTATTAGTTGATTGGCATTCTGAGAACTTCTTAAGGAGTGGATTCAAAGATCATGATCAAAGGATTTAATAATCTGGTCTCCACTTATTAGTAATTATATGACCTTATACAAGTCATTTTATTTATCTGAATTTTTAATTTCCTTATCTATAATACAGGAAAAAAAAATTCCACTTTGTAACTTGAAAAATGCATTGGGAGAATTGTCAGAAATCACTTCTCATGTCTCTCTGTACCCAGTACACATTTTTCCAGACACCCATTCTATAGTTTGTGAAAAGTCTAAATCTTTTTTTAAGATTTCTGCAGACTTCCAGATGCTTACATTCTCAAGGGCATACTCAGTTTCCATTTCTTGCCCTCACTGTGTTTTTGTTCTTTTCTTTCCCTCTTGCTGTTCCAGAATTACCTTTGAATTAAAATTAACCTTAACATGAAATGTATTCCCTTTCATTGACAACACGCAAGCAAAATGTTTGCCTCAGGACATTGCGTGTGTACCCGACTGCATCAGTCAGGATAAGCCACCTAATTCTGTGTAACAAATGACTCCAAAATCTCAAGAGCTTAGAAATACGTGAAGCTAGTTTCTCATTCATGTGACATGCCCATCATGGATTTGGTGGAACAGAGGGAGAGGAACTTGCCCCACTAAGTCTCTCAGGACCTAGTATGAAGGAAGAGCCATCATCTCAAATACTTCTAGTCACTATGCCAAATGGGGGAAAAACAGGTCTACGAAGACTTGCATCGGCAATAAAATGTTCCAGCACTTGTCATTTTTATTTGCAGCTCGGTGGCCAGACTAGTCACATGGCTCCATTTGAACCACAAGAAGGCTAGGAAGTGCCTGGCAGGGAGGTGAAGCAGGGTATTTGGTGATGAGCCCTAAAGGTCACCACATAGTATTTTGTATGGGGAACTTGAGTTTACATTGCGGCAACAAAAAAAACTTCAAACATTAGGCATTGGTACTCTTAGAAGGGCATTCACACACACCACCATGTTGTTCAGCCATTTTCCCTCTCCTATTCCTTTCTCCCCTAATGTGACTTATAGCCCAATTGCATCTTCAAATTCCACTTCTTTACTTATGTAGAGCAACTCAGATCTCTGCAGCCTTTATCCTCTGATGCAGTTCCAGAATGCTCCTAAGCCAAGGCTCTGGGTAAGTTTTAAAACTAGCATTTGCAGGAGTTTGTTTAACTTTTTAGTCTGGAGCCAACCCCCTCCCTATGTTCTTTGAGTTGGCATTTTGAAGACTGGAAGAAGACCGTTCGGTGAATTTTTCTCCCAGTTACACAACCAAATGTGACTGTATATACGGAAGCAAAGTATACTGTTTTAAAGTCCTATGGAAAGAATTCTTACCATTTGGGTAACTTCTTTGAAACTCAAGTTTTCTCATTATAGAAAGGGAATAACAATTCCTGCTCTGATTACATCACTGTGGCCTTGTACAAGAAAATGCTTTGGAAACTCCAAAGCAGTATGCAAGCACAAGGCATGAATAGAATTGCACACAAACAAGACTCCATTGCAGCAAATTCAGAAGTTTTCTCAAATTCCAGGCACTGAGGTCTGTTGCTCTTACTTCTTTCTGGTTACAGTAAGTAAGCATTTTATGGTCTGATATCAAGTGGAAGTCAAGCATCCCCACTACTCAGGTTTTGTCTGTCTCTGTGATTTAATAATGGGGTTCATATTGGAAGATGATGCAGTTATGTCAGTTATTAGAGAATTAGATTTTTGTGTTCTGCTAAAGGGAAGTAAAGATTAGCTCTGCCAGATGCACACAGGAAACTAGATAGAAGCACACCTCCAAGTCAACACATCCATCTTTCTCCAGGACATGTCAACATGTGGAACTTATGAAATATGGACTGTATTAAAAATGTTAACTGAACTTTTTAAATACAACCGGTGCAGACACAAAATCCCCTTTCTTCAGTTGTTTGTTTTTGCTTACCGTTGGTTGGTATTATTTTTCCTCAACTGGACTGTCTGTGCTTGTTAAGCATCGGTAAATGGCCAGTTATGAGGCAAACACAAAATATACGTATAAATATTTAATAAGAAACGATAGCAGAAATATAGTGTGCAATTGTTGCTCCACTGGAAAGCTATATTCATTATTCTACAAATTATTCTCCCATAAATATTTCAGAAACTTGAAAAAAGGTTAGAATAGTGTACCCAGTGCTTGGTGGGTTGAAAGCACTTTTACATTCGTACTATGATGAATTCCAATCCCGCTTTCACTGCTGAGGTCTGAAATCTATCTTTTGGTCAGTTTTAGGAGGAGGAGTTATTTCATGTTTTGTCATAATGCACACATAAATAAGAAAAAAGCACCAATTAGCATATAGGAACTATGGTTCCTTCTTGATCAGATGGCAGACTAGCAACTTTCCGGGTATCAGGAATGATTAAGGAATTGAACTCTTACTGTGAAAGGTAGTCCAAGATAGGGGGGAAAAAAAGAAAAAAAAAAAGGAAGCAGTCTCTTTATCCTGCCATAATGCATCATAAAACCCAGCCTCCTCAGTCTATTGATCTTGATAGGACTGATTTATTTTTTTAGCTAACAAATGTTTATTAAGTGTCTAATATGTACTATGGGCTGAAGGTAAAATAGTCACCAAGAAGAAAATGGTTATTTTGGATATCACTGAATTTCCAAAGAGTGATTTTATTTCAGTAGATTAACTTTGCAGAGAATATTGTCTTATTTAGGGTGTGGAATGGTGTTAACACTATTCCTTTTGAAGGCAGAAGAGCTGTCAAGTCATTCAGTGTCCAATGAACACGGTAACCAGGAAGTAATCACATGATTCTATGAGCACTCCCAAGGGAGAATGGATGTGAGAGGCAGGTTGATGGATTGTGTAGGTGGTCCTTCTAGGATACCAATGCATGGCAGCTTATGATCATCAAGAAAATATAACTTCTATGTTTAAATTATTTTCATCAAAATGTGGACTGATTCTGATTTTCTCTTCTGAAAACCCTCAAGGTCTTAACAAGGCTATTTTCCTTACCTGCAACCTTGCTTTGGCCATAAACATAAAATTCACAGCCCTGCCAGAGAACTGTGTTGATAGATGCCTCATTTAATGGTGACTCTGGGACTCTCGGCTTTTATGTGAGTCACATGGAGTGGCCATGCATACAGCTGGCCCATCGATGAGCACTTGCAACTTGAGAGACATGGGTCTTAATGGACAGGAGAGGTCAAAACCCTTAGTATGAAGGACAAATCAAAATACAAACATTTCTGTAAGGAACTTCTCACTCCAAAGTGAGTCATGTCACTTAGATAACTAAAAAGAGATACTGATAATTTCAGAGTAACAGTAATGACTATGTCACCATCATCAACAGCAACATAGTAATAATGACAAATAAGTCCATTATACACACAAGCATTTTAGGCATTATATGATCATGTGTTTATGAGTTGCCCAGGGTCACACTGTTGATTGATGATGAGGTTACGACCTAGATTTTGAGTCCTTATATGCTGTTTTTTCAATTCCCTAACCACATCTTGTTCCCACTCAATGTTCCTCCCCATTATAAGGCCAACCTAGAATCATCCTTATGATTAACAGTATGAGTTACGAAGTCAGTCTTCTTGGTTTCCGATCGTACACACTACACTTCTTAGCTATGTGACTTGATGCAAATTCCTTAACTTTTCAAAACCTCAGTTTCTCAACTGGAAAATGGGGGTAATAAAGATCACAGAGGTTATTGTAAAGATGAAACAAAATAATGTATGTGTCCTATTTTTGTGGTGAGCGTGACGATGATGAGGATGGTGATAATGACCCTAAGGGTACCATAACACCCAAGACATTTTCCAACCAAATCTAAATCTGTGAATGGAGAGCCATCTTACAGCTGGTATAAAATCTCAAGAGAATCCCAATAAAAACTAGATGTTTAATGTGTTTAACTCAATAGTTTATGCAGCAAATAGGTTTTTTTCTTCTTTTTTTTTTAACTGAAAATAATTACAAGAACACAGCTATAATTCACTGTCATAGCCTTAAGGAAGCCTCATGCAATTGAAGAAGATACACATAAAACTGTGATAAATTGAAAGCCTATTTGAAATATGTAGTCATAGTGAGCACTTCTTACTTAATTGCATTCTGCTTACATAACTAAAAGACCTAAATTAAAGCATAATCATGTTCCTAATGATTTTGCATTCTTCTCCCCCCTCCAACATAAGGCAGCTCAAGGTGTTAAAATAGTTATGCTTTGGGACTGAGATAACTAATGTATAAATTAAACATGCATTCATACATTTATTTCCATAAATGAAAAAAAAAGGCAAAAATTCCCACTCCTAGTAATTTATTTTTTCTTCATGCTTCAGGAGGAAGACTTGCTATAGATTTTTTCCAATGCATAGAAACTAAAAGTTTCTCAAGGAAGTAATACCAGGTACATATTTCAAAAGTTTGGGTGGCTTTGCATAGCCTCCAAAATGCTGAGAATATAGAACACGCTCCAGTATATCTAATTATCTTTATGAAATCTCTCAAAATCAATGGCATTATACTCAAAACCAGCTGCAGCCGGGGAAGTCAAACAGAGCAGAGTGTCACTGGGGTTACTGAGAAGTATGGTTTTCTTCTTAATAGTACTTTTTTTATAGAACATGGAAGGTTCAAATCATCATATTCTATTAACTCTTTTAAGAACCCAAACAGAATTTAACCATTTTGCTTGAAAAAATCGATTCAAGTCTATCTCAATATATTTGGCCACTTTTAACTCTGTAAAGACAAAGAATCCTGGTCTAGCTCACATGGGACCATAATTTTGCCGATAGTGATAGCACGCAATCATTTTATAGTAACTGCTGCTGCTGCAGGAATAGTCAAAGCACCTGATCATTAATTGGGTGCCTTGTTATTCTTACAAGTGCTCGTTTCTCTTCTGGAAAAATTGTTGGAATATAAAGAAGAACTAGCCTTCCAAATAAGCAAATTCTTGGGAATTCAGGGAACCTAGAATCTGGAAGAAATGGGCTACTTCACCTGTTTTCTAATTTGGATTTTTAAAAAATAGTTTATAAAATGTTAAAAGCTAATAGGTAAAGAAGTTTGATCATAGGCAAAGATAAAGAAAGGTAGGGAGAGAGAGAGAGAGAGAGGAAGGAGGAAGGGAGGGAGGAAGGAAGGAAGGGTGGGAGGGAGGAAGGAAAAAGTGAGAAGCAAAATCATCTAGAGCTATCCATCTGGATAAGAGTGACTTATTCATTTACCCAACATTTAAAAAAAAAAAAATTTTAAGTAGGCTCCACACCCAGCATGGACCCCAACGCAGGGCTTAAACTCATGACCCTGACATTAAGATGTGAGCTGAGATCCTGCCCAACAATTATTAAGTGCCTATTATGCCAGTGCTGAGCACAAATGATGACCAAGACAGACATGGTTCTGTTCTCACAGAGTCTGCCATCTGGTAGGGGGGATTAGAAAAATCACATTAAGACAAAACAAGTGTTGGGGCACCTGAGTGGCTCAATTGGTTAAGTGTCTGACTCTTGATTTCGGCTCAGACCATGATCTCAGGGTCTTGAGATCAAGCCTCACATCAGCTCTTCACTGGGCATGGAGCTTGCTGCTTAAGAGTCCCCTCTCCCTCTGCCCCTCCTCCACCACTCAAAAAAAAAAAAAAAAAAAAAAGACCAACAGGTGTTATAACAGGGCAATACCATGGGCCTGGGAAAGGACAAGGAGGGGTATTTAACTGAGAGGATTCCCAGAAGAAGTGATGTCCACCATCTCAAGGAACAATAAGATTAACTTTATAAAATGGTTTTATAGACACACATGCTTCAGAGAGAAACACACATATATACACACACAAACTAAAAGAGCATAGATGTGTGAGAAAGTGATATGAAGTGGGGATATAGGGCAGGGGAGACCAAGCAGAGACTATACCTTGAGGGCCAGTGATAGAATTTTTAGAGTTGACCCTATAATCAGTGGAAGAAATGGTAAGGATTTCAGCAAGAGTGACTGATGAGCTTCACACTTCAGAGAACAGCATTCTGGCTGGTGTATGGGAAGAGATTGGTGGGGGCGAAGCTGGAGGAAGGGAGGCTGATGAACAGGACCTCACAGCATGCCAGGAGAGAAGTCAGAAGAGCAGAAGAGAATGGAGAGAAGGAACAGATTTAAGAAACACTTAGGAGGGGGGCCAATCTACTGGACTTGACCAGTGGGTGTAGGGATGAGGGTGAGGGAAGAGTTAAGAGTAACTTTCAAACACATAGAATACATCTTTGGTTGGTTCAATAAAAAAAAGAAACAAAAAATGTCTCCTCAAACAGTAGAAAGAATGGAAGAAGAAAAATAAAGAAGTCAACTGGCCTACTCATAAGACTCTGCCCATATGCATGTGTGAATTCATTCATTTATTTTTTCAACATTTAATGAGTGTCTGTTAGGCACCTGGAACAGGGCTCCGCTCACTTACATTCAAGTCTACAAGAATAAGGAACCCTCTGGATAGAAAGAGAGGTAGAAAAAAAAAAAAAATCCTGAATTTTTTACTCTCTTTATAAATGAGTTTTAATTCATGCCTCTCGAAGTTAGGGCCTTTTATTAGTGACTGTAAATCTCAGAGAGACAAGAAGTCATGAGATTCTAAAATTGCCTTATATAAATTAGTTGCTGGTAGTCTAACAGTTGTTTAGTTTGTTGAAGGGCTGGGGTGGGGAGGGATTTTGGTGTTGAAATAATTATTGAACATTACTGAACCAAATAATTACTCTGTGCTGTAAAATTACGGTTATGGTAATATTCCCATCATCATTTGTTTTGTTTCTCCTAATCTAAATTATGATTTTTTTTGTTATTGCTTTGCAAAGCTACAATATAACAGTCAAATCTGAAATTAAAACCAGCCTGCAAAAGTTATACAAGGTGATCCAATACGCTCCAGTAGCAATTATTCATGGCAAATACCATCATGAAGCTCTTAAATCCTCATTGCAAAGCTAGCTGGATGTGTATCAACTATAACCTTAGATATTTATATGTATCATAGGTGAGGTATGACTAGGGAAACAATCAAAATGCAAAGGAAATATCTGAAAGTCCAAGGCGAGCATCTTGGGATATCAGATTTCTGTTTCAAACAGTGCTAGATCTCAGTAGTGCCCACAAGGGAGAAGGTACCAATCTTTTCAAGCCATCAAGGGGAATAGCATACTCTCCTTTACCACCCCACCCCAGGCTGCTAACTCTCTTTGCTTTGTCTGTGAAATTCCAGACAGAACAATGTTTTCCAGCCAAACGTTGAACTCATTTCTTAGCACCCTATGAAAGCAGAAAACTGGGTGGTCCAAGAGCCCTATATAGAACTCATCAACATCATCATCATCATCATCATCATCATCATCATCATCTTCATCTTCATCATCATCATCATTATCATCCAAAAAGAAAGGAGATTGGTAAATTATCAATTTGGTAATTTTCAAACTTATAGGGTTAACTCAGAGAACGGTATGCCTAATCTGTATAGGCTCAACTTGTTAAGTTTGTCCCTTATTTTGTCGATCTTAATATTTAGTGAGAAGGCTCCTGGACACTGAGATGCTATAAGTAACCCCTGGGTGAATGTGTGCCCTGGACAGTGTTTAGTGGATGGGGAAGCACCCACATTCTGAACAGATTTCCCTCCCTGATTCCTGTGGAGGAGTCGGCTCATGCAACTTCAAAACCCATCGGAATTAAGTAGTTGGTAATTCAACACACAGCTGGTGCTGTGTAGAATTTTATACATTTCCCATCTCAAAATGGACCTCTAAAGATTCACATGGCTTTGAAAATTTGATGATTGTTGTGTTCTAGAATTTGTTTTGAGAAGGATAAAAACCCTAATCCTAAAACATCAGAAATAAGATAAAAGGTTCTGATGATAGTTTTTCTCTTCACCTGTTCTCTGTTTTCCTGTGCACAAAACTCCATGTTAATCTCCTTTTCTTATATGACCCAATAATTTTGATTATTGGAAATAGTTTTAGTTCCTGGAAAGAGCCTCTTTCTGGCTTAGGGAGAGCCCCCTGCTTACTGTGTCTTCACATTGCGGGGGGGTGGGGAGAGAGAGAGAGAGAGAGAGAATGCTAGTCTCTCTTCTTAGTGTAAGGGCACTAATCCTCAAGATCTCATCTAAACCTAATTATTTTCTAAGGCTCACTTCCAAAAATCATCATATTGGGAGTTTTAACTTAGGAATTTGGGAGGGGACACATTCATTCTATAATAGAGGGGCTCTGAAAATGTTCAGTCAGTGACCCTAGTGACAAACACACAAACTAAGGTAAATATGCACTTCTGTTCCACTTGCCAACTTAACTTCAGTATCCCAAGATCAAACATTATTCGATTTAAAAGAAATGTTTAAAAGCGAAAAAAAAAAAAAAATCAGAGATCAGTAAAGATGAAGAGTTGACCTGAATATTCCTTTCCTATTTTGCCTTGTCAGCTTCACTGATTTGAACACCAACCAGCATCCAGGCTCATGGAGATGTCCCAGGATCCACATTCCCTTAAAGTCTACAGGGTAGTGATCTGTCTGTTTTATCATCCTCGTATTTCCACAAACCAGTCCCTGTGCCCATCCTCTTATTATGATAAATCATTTCCTGTGACCACGTCTGCTGGCTGGCCAGGCACTATTTCTGTTTCTATGGGGCTGCAATTCTAAGACTTTGATGGGAAAATCAGAATTAATATTTGCTAATGTGAAATGAGTACTTACTATTTAACAGATACTTTGATAAGTATTTCACACATTATGTTACTTAATTTTCTCAACACCAATATGGGGGAAAATTACTCTTATTCCCATTTTTCAGATAAGTTAACTGACACATAGCAGTGTTAAATAACTTGCTAAACTTCTCAGAGGCAGCAAGTGGGGGAATCAGAACCCAACTGTAAATGTGACTGATCCAAGCTTAGGGACTTTTAGCCTTTATATTGTATTACTGTAAGAGGGCTATTATAGACTCACCACATACATTTATCCATCAAACTGGGACCCTCATGAGTAAAAGGGGGCATGCTCATAATTATACCAGGATAAAGATGTAAAACAGCGCTGGTCCTGAGCAAATCTAAAGGTAATGACATTCTGGGTAATTGACACGTAGTAACTGGCAAGTATGTATCCCGTATATTTCCCTTTATCTCCTTTCTCCTCCTCCTCTTTTTTTTTTTTTTTTTTTTGGCCTTTCTTTTCTTAATCCTCATTAGTTTCTGAGAAATGGGAAATTTTCCAGCTGAAAAAAAAAAATTCTGGATTATGGAGATGGGTCACTCCATGGGTCACTAAAAAGAATAACTGCCCAGAGAGAGTGACTCCTTGTACAAAACCACCATCAGGTCCCAGTGATCCTCCAGAAGGAGCATCCCCACCCCCATGCACGCTTAAGAGAAAGTCAAGAGTTCACTCAGCTTAGCCTAAACGAGCTTCAGGCCTTTCTTTGCAAGACTAAGATGGAAATTCACAAGATATCTGCATTTACTACATCTCCAAGCTAAAACCAGATGGCTTTATGGGAGATTCCTTTGGAATTGTGCCTGCTGGTTAGAACGCAATCACCAAATACAAGCTCATAGTAAAAGCAAGTCCTTGAATTTTTTTTTAAGACTAGATAATGCAAACTCTAACTACAGGGTTTTCTTTCGCCTTAAGTTTAAAACACTGTGACCTTTAGATATTTTTGTTAAGCTAATGATTCTTAAGGACCTGTTTCCTTATCTTGATGCTTTGTATGCCAAGCAGTATACATACAAAGTCATAATCTTAGAAATCTCTTGCCTTTTAACAAAGTCCTTTCTAAACGACGCTTTTTCCAGTATATATTTTCTATTTAACCTAAAGATGCAGATGAAAGATACAAGTAGACATGGAGATGATGGATAGGATTTGTATTATTTTTTCCTCCTTCTTAGACGTATCAGTAGCTTTTCATTATTATGCAACTATTGATATATTTTTTATAGTTTCCTCATAGCTTGAAACTTGAAGTCCATCAGCCATCCCATGCACAAAATAGAAAGTGAAAGAAGGTAGTTTACATTTCATGAAACATTAAAAATTAATGAGAAGAGATTGAAGTCATAAAGAACTATCAGAAATTAGATGAGCAAAGCCATTTTTTAATATACAGAAAAATGCATATTATGTAGAAAGACTGAAGAAGGAAAAAGAGAAATGAATTATTTTATGCAAAACTACTGCCTTCTAGCTTCTATTTCAATCCTTCTATTTCTGTATTTACCCAAAGATATTGTGCTAGCCTATATCACTCCCTCTTTCCTCCCTGACTACTTCTTTCAATGCATTCTTCACTTGATTTAGACATTCCTGGAAGAGAACAAATGGGTTAGCTTTTCCATGTAATGTGTTAACACTGAGTTACTTAGGAGGCAAGGGGTCTGTCAGAAAGAAATAGGACTTCACACACAAAAAAGAGAGAACTTAATTGTACCTGAAAATTTTCAGGGCACAATTGTGACCCACACCATTTACGAACAAAACAAAGCAAACTCACTAGGGAAAAGTAGTAAAATAGTACGTTAAGAGGCAAAATTTGAGAAGTTAGAAAGGCCTTATTAATTAAAAAAGATTAGGGAATACTAGGTTGTCCTCATACCATTCGGAAAAATAATAAATCTCATGTCTATAATATCTTATTAAATAAAAAAAAATCTGGACCACAAAATATTATCTACAGAATTATATCAGTTTTATTTCTAACACCTAATAGTTTCTGAAACATAGTAGTAGATCTATGTATATAACTATATATTGAATAAATGTTAAAAATACGTCTGTGTTAGGGTATGTGTGGATACAAAAAAAAAAGTAACATTAGAAATAACTTTTCTTCTTTGTGCTTTTCTGTATTTTTCATGTTATCTACAACGGACACATATTATTTAAGTCATTAGTATAGGTATTTGTAAGACTCACCCCCAACAGTGATACTGGAATTGAGGAAGAAGGTTAACCTTAGACTCTAATGTTCTGAATTTATTACCAAAAGGAAAAAACCCAAATGTGCCTCTTGTTTTGATGAGTATTTTATATAACACCAGAAAAAAGGAATTGTCTCCCAACAATGATTCGGAGTAGTAAATGCCTCTATCTACTATTTCCAAACTCACCTTACAGTAAAAAATAAGTTTAAAAAGGTAGGTTGAACATAACAGTTTTCCTAGGAGGCAACCTTTTCTTAAGGATTTTATGCATCATCTAAAGGCTTTAAAAGTCAGTTCAGAATTTTCCATCACGAACAAAATAAAATACATGACTTAGATCACTGATTCCAAATGCCCTCCTTCGACCCATATACCTTGTGATGACATATATTTTAATCCATAATAAAAAGAAGAGAGTAGGGGATTTTAAAACTAAACCTAAAATTATATTTTTTTTTTCTTTTAGAGACTATATCCTTCCTACACTTTTGGGTACGAGAATGTCATTACTTTTGTAAACTGTTGCCGATTTTGCGAAGTGTATGAACCTCCTAAAGTAAAACAGTCTACCTAAACTGTATCCTGTTTGCAATTATTATTATTATTACTACTATTATTACTGAAATGTGTTTGCACTCGAAATTACTAGGTTAGAAAACTAAAGAATAAAGTTTCATGTCTGCTTTCTTGTTTTTGAACTCTCAATGTGGAAGAGTTATATATTTTTGGAGTAAAGTCTAGGAATCTACTGATTTGAGAAGAGAAAATAATGAATTATTTATGTGCTGGGACAAGGATTACTGAAATAGTTTCCCTGCAATGACCCGTCCTCTGTCTGTTAAAGACAATCCTGGTTTTCTCATTTCTCAGTTTTGTGTTCTACCCACCCTACACTCCAAGGCAGGTTCAGTCTTGCTAGGGAGCTTAATTAAAGGTTCTGCAAGATATAAATCCAGACAAAAGGAGGAGGGCTAGAAAGAAGAATGCATGGGGATTACATGAGAGAGAGATGAATGAAGAAGCATAGGTATGAAGGAAATAGGAATAGACGGGTAACTTTTTAATAAATATTCAAAACACCAGTAAAGAACTTGGTATTTCATTTTGGTTTCAAGACTTGGTTCCTTTCATCACACACCCTCCTGAGACCGCACCACATGGCTCCTTTCCCACTTATGATCACATCTGGTTGTGGTAGAGAGAGGTCCTCATTTCCAATTTGTGCCTAGGGTCAGTTTTTAAAACCAAAGTCTTGGTATATTGATATCATTTTCTCTGCCTCTTTCTTCAGCTTCATCTGACGAAGAAGATAAAAAGAGCAGCCAGAAACAGACTATGTCTTTAATGACATTTCTATTTATCCACACCACCAAGAAATAATAGTAATAGATACTTAACCACAAGCCCTGCCATGTGTTCTACTCGTACAGGTGACATAATGAACCAACAGGTGGTACAAGGCGAAGCTATTTAGGTTCTTCCTTTCTGGGTCTTTTCTAAATTTCAGCAATGAACTTTGAACTTGTGGTCATATATTCTTCACTATTAGTGAGTTTTCACTTTATTGGTTGCCTATGAGCATCTCCACAAATGCATCTTGCCCATTGTTCTTCATTATTTTCTCCAATCTATGACCAGAAGATATTTTGTCTCCAACCTTGAGGTTTTGCCTTTAGATTGGAATATTTTGTGTCATGTCCTTGCATACTCCAAGAACAAATTCAGGCAAACCCTCCTTTCTTTTCTGGAGTTTGGGTCCCTGCTAACTGGTCTTCCTTCATCTACTCTCCCACAAAGATGCTTTTGAGAGCTCCGTTGCTCCCCACTACAGAAGACTGTACCAAACATCTTAGAAGGACTCTACAAACCCTTTCAAAAGCCAGCTGCAGACTATTTTTTCATGCCCTTTGTGATCATTCCCTTTCCACTTCCAGCTCCGTTCATACTAAGCTACTTCCTAATTCTCAGATACATCCTGCACTCTGTTCATGCCATTTCATCTGGAATACTAACGCTTTTCTGCCTAAGAATCTCTTCATTCTCTAAGGTCCATATCAAGTATCACCTCCTTTCTGCAGGTTTCCTATGCAAGACAGAGTTGTTTGCTCCCTCTCTGATGTTTCTACAATATTGCTAAAAACTCTGCCATTGTATCTCCTCAGTGCACTGAACAAAGGAGTTTTGTTTTCTTTGTTTGTTTGTTTGAATTTGACTCTCTTCCTCTAAACCTACTCTAGGGTCTTCCTATTGTCCTTTCATGGGCCAGCAGAATCAGCATCAGCTGGGGGCTTGCCAAAAGAGGAAAATTCAAGGTCTCCCTCCAGACTTGTTGAATTACAGTCCCCAGGATTACAACCCCAGGAATCTGTATCTTAAGATTTTCAGGGGATTCTATGCCCAACAGGTCTGTAGAGTAAGGACCAGTACTCATGTAACTTTATGTCCCCAAACACACCACACACAGCAAGCCCTTGATAAACTTGAAAATGAAATTAAAAACCACTTTTTGTGTGTGTGTGGAGTGCATCCTTTCCAAACCCCCTCTGCAGTTCAGTGACAAGTTCTCATCAAAAGTAGTTTTCCCCTGCTTTTCCCCATCAGTATTGACCGGTGCTTTATTGAGTTTGCCTGACACACTCCACAGTCCACATCACAGCTCTGGTCTGATTCATGTCTCCCCATTGCACATTCCAAGCCCGTTCCCTCTGCACAACCCCTGCTGGTGCCAAGAAGAACACTTGTTAATGTTAATGACAATTTTGGGCAGGGAGAAAGTGCAGGCTAGACAGAAAAGGAGACACCGGTTGGAAGAGAGAGAGAATGCATGGAAGTGAAAATGTTTTTGCCAAATGTTTATTATCGATGGTGTTTTCAAGTAGCTGCTGTGTCTGGTAGACAACTGAGCCTTCTAAAACACATTTGACCTCATCACAAACACTGAAAAATAGAGGATGGTGTATGCTAAGTCAGTAATATTGCAACAGAAACAGCCAACAGAAGGGTTGTTAACTGGAACACCTTGGTAGTTTAATATGAAAGGAAAGCCTTAGTCACGAACATTGAATCTGCCCAGTTAAGGGAATATTAAGTTGAAGCAATTATCCCAGTGATTGAGTGGGGAAGAAAATCATTTCTTTTGGAAAAGAGAGCCATGCCTTTCAATTAGCAGTTTACATTGATCAAAAACATTTGGGAACAGCTCCACTTGTCCTGCTTGTGTCCTATAGACCAAGAGTACTTCGTCCCTTTGCTCATCCGTCCCAATCTTGCCAAGACATTGCACTTAAAATGGGCATTGTTTCTGTATAAAACCCTTTTGTAGACCTGAAAATGATTAGGGTCATATAATCAGCTGAAAAGAGAGCAGTCTGATGCTGAAAAAGCTGTGCGTACACACACACACACACACACGCACGCACACACACACACACACACACAGCTTCTTGGACGTACTCTTTTTTCTTATGTAATATATCAGACATAAAAATACAGAAGATGCTACAACAAATGCCATATGCCCACTTTGCAGCTTGCAACATAAATGTACCAAATATAACTGAATCTCTCTCAGTTGCTCTCCCTGATTGCAGCTCTTTCCCCACTCCTCAAAAGAGGTGGCTTCACTGTGAAACTCGGCATCTCCCATCCAGACATCTTGCCCTCTTGTTTTACCAGAGGTGCAAAGAGCCCAAGAGAATAAATAATATCCTCCATATTCAAAAAAACGAACATAATGACATCATACTGTATGTTTCCTTCTGCATATTACTTTTTATTGTTGTTCAGTACTCTGGTTTGGGGATTTATCCATGCACACACACAGAGGTCTAGTGTATTAATGTTAGCTTACAGCATGGCATTCCAGAGATTAATTTTGCTACAGTTTATTTTCTGTCTCCCTATTGATGGGCAATTAATGTTTGTTTGGTAGATTGTTCTTTTCCCAACTTTTTGTTTCCACAATGGTAAAATCAATATTCTTAAATGTGTCCCCTAGGGATGAAGTGGCTGAGTCAACGGTATGAGCATCTTGAAGTTTCCACAATGTTGCCAAGTTGGTCTCTAAAGTAGTTGCATCAATATAAGACACTCCCCTGGCAGCATGTTTCAGCACCCACTGACCCCTCATCCTTGCCAACATGTGCTACTACCTTTCAATATTTGTCAGATTGAAGAGAGTGACATAAATGCCTTCCAGAGATGAATAGTTAGCACCCCCAGCACAGGGCCCTTGGCTCTATTACAACTAAGAACATTTCTGTTATCGGATGTATTAGGCAGTATCTTTCTACCAGTAGCATTAAGTGCCTATCACCGTGTCTGGAGTATGATGGACATTTAACACACATTGGCTAAATGTATTCACTGAAGCTACTGCAGATGACTCAGAAAATAAGGCAAAGAAAATATATGCAAGAAAAGCAGTGAATAGCCAGCACATGACTATTCTTTAGGAAAGAAAAAAAAAAATGCAATTCCAAATATTCTTTCTTCACTTAACTCAGCGATATAGCTTGTTCCATCAGGTACCCTTGTGGTTTTAACTCATACACTTTACAGTCAATGAGCAAAAACCAATTCCACTCCTCAAATTCTTCTCACTTACTATTCAGCTGTCTCAATTCATTAATTTGCTTAATCAGCCCTCATCAATAACACTTCTCTCCATTGCATTCCTCTCACTGAAAGGAAAAGCAAGCTCTGAATACTCAAAAGTGTGAATCTATAAAGAAACAAGAATGGCCGGGAAAAAAAAAAAAACACCTTGTATAATGCCTTCTGGGGGATTAAAATAACTTCATATTAACATGTCTGCTATTATCACAGGTCAAGGCTGGAAGACGTTTTTTCATTTTGCTGATGTTGTAGCCACTTAAAAAAAAAATTGAATCGAATGGTTACAACATTTTGTGGCTAGTGGTGACAATTCTATGGAGGTTACAGGTACCAACACAGAGACTGTTCCTGGCATTGCAAGATGCCTGAAACATACCTGAAGAAGTGTGGCTCATCTCAATTCAGATTTTTACAAGCAGCACAAGAAACATTTACATTTGAGAAATATATCCATCCACTGGCATTAGGTCTGTACATGTGAACAAGAGTGAGTACCCGTTCTCAGAACTAAGTTTTCTGGTGAACAGATGGCCAACAAGTAAAAGAAATTATGATCTTTTGAGTCAATGTAAATCCTGGTTATGGGCAAAGGGATCATAAAATGTAAGTTTCCTCATCAGTTTGAGGAGGGATGTACGTATTTGTGCATTGAATCTTGGAATCTTTATTATAAAAAGATAACAGGTATCAAGAATGGGTAACAGATCAATGGGCGAGATGAGAACAAATCACACACAAGAGATGACATCTTTATGAAGGAGAAATGTCATGCTCTCATTAAACACAGGAATTCATTTGTATTTCTACCATTGTATCATTTAGAATGAACTACCAGCACTGGTGATCCTTTTCCTTCCCCCAACCTCATTCCTGACCCCTGTACATAAGTGCGTGTTCATCGTGGTGACTTGGTCAGTTAAGCTGCAATACGTAAATATGTTTTTAACCTACTTCTGATTGAAAAAGCTGGAAAACCCAAATTGCTATGCCTAAATCCTTCTTATGTAGAAATTACGGAGCTACTACAAGTCCACCATTAACAAAAGAAAGAAAAAGCAAAAGCAACCACAAAAAAAGAATGCATGCTGGATCCACTCTAGTTTTTCCTGTCATTGAGATGAAAATCCCAATCCAGATATGATATTTACCACCACTTTGACAAGATCACTTATGAGTGAGCTATTTCATCCTTCAAATACGAAATCATAATTACAATAATAATTGGGATATTCCTATTTCTGGTTTGTTAGGCAAAATGTCAATGAAAAGCTCTAAGTAGGCTCATTCTTGGCATGAACATGTGTGAAAAGAGGAGAAAAGCCTTTCCCTTCCCATAAACTGGTTTAGAATCTCCCTCTTAACTTCATCTGACCTAAGAGAAACTAGTATCGTCTCGATGCTTAAAAATAAAATAAAATAAATGCATCGAATTCTATGGGATAGGCTCATTAGCTGGGAACTTGACAGGTTGCTAAATGGTAACTCAGAATGAAGAGCTACAAACACACTATAATTAATTACCAAAACAGGCACTGCTTGGGCTAAAGCTGGGGCAACAAAGTGCTGACAGAACAAAATTCGCATTCCACTGCTCTCCCTGCCTCTCCCAATTTACAGGAGAATGGGAAATCATGAACAATTGATACACTCCGTTAGCTGCTATCACAGAGAGTAACTTTCCATGTAGCCTTAGGGGTATCTTACACAGTTTAACACTGAAAATAAAAGGTAATGTTCTTGGCAAAGAGCTAGGGGGATTAAATTTGGGAGGCTTGAAGCAGCCTTGAATTGTAGTCAATAAAAAAGGGACCAAATAGTAATTTTGTAATTTAACTGTGCTGGTTATGCCCAATGAGTCAGACACTTGTGAAATAAACCATGTAAATAGAAAAATGGCTTAACTCTTTCCGTCAGTACACAGGGTGTTTCTCCCATGCTTCCTGGGAGGGGGTTCTCCGATTCAATAAAAATAACGTGATTATTTAGATGCTACCAATAATTTTTTAAAATAGTTCTTCAGTAAAGGTGTTCGCTTCTTCTTTGGGATTCTTCCTAATAAGATCCAAATATATTTAGAGATCAGGAAGGCCATGAATATGGTGGAACATTGCTCTAGATATCAACGTACAGAGGATCAGAGTCCCAAATCTGCAAGAACTGGAAAATCTTGTTAAAATCACAGAATTCCTTGGTGCACTGGGTGTTATACGCAAATAATGAATCATGGAACACTACATCAAAAACTAAGGATATACTGTATAGTGACTAACATAATATAATAAAAAATATTATTAAAAATATCACAGAATTCTTGACCACGCACACAAAAAATTACCCTTCAGAGGTTTGTGTCAGGATATTTGCAGCAACCACTTTAGGAACAAAATAAATAAAGCAACAAGCCAGCAAAGTAATGCAACTGACCAGGATTTGCAATGACTTATTCAATTACTAACTCCAGGGGATACCTAGTATCTATCTAATTCCCTCCCTTCCACCCTCCTCCTTCTTTCCTTCCTTTTTTTTCCCCCTTTCTTTCTTTTGTGAGGGCCACCTTACAGATGAATTAATGATATCCAAATTGACAGATTTACGCATTGGTCAATTAATGGACTGAGAATCAAAATGCTTAAAATACAAACTGTTAGACACATCTTTCTAGTGCTGTGAGTGGTGTTTCTTGACAAATAGATGATTGTAATTGCTTCATGGCAGTATGCTATTGAGATAATGACTTTGCTACTTAAATCAAATTTTTGACCATACCCAAACTCTTGAAAAGTCAGGAACATCCATAAAGGAGATTTTTGTGATTTACCCATTTATTATTTTGGTGGGGGGCAATCATGACCTTTATATGTAGCTGGGAAGAGCAAAGGCCTAGCTGATAACACTGTAACCTCAAACAGTGGCTCCAAGGGGATGCAGTCTATAATAACCATAGTTGCTTAGAATTCAGAGATGGTTTCAAAATAAATCTTAATTGGGAATAAAACTCCTATCTCATCATAATCAACAATAAAAGATCTATTAAAAAAGATCTGAGAAGGAGGGGGCTATCTTGATCTTTGGAATGCTTCTGGCAGCTGACAAAGTAGCTGGTTCCCAAAACATATTTGGGGAAGGGAGGGAAGAAAAAAGGAAGAAAGGAAGGGAGGGAGGGAGGGAGGGAGGGAGGAAGGAAGGAAGGAAGGAAGGAAGGAAGGAAGGAAGGAAGGAAGAGAGGGAGGGAGGAGGGAGGAAGGAGGAAGGAGAGAGGGAAGGAAGGAGGGAGGGAATTCATTGATCACTCCATATCCTCTAAGGTAAGGGATAGAATTCCCTAGAGCTAGTCAATCAAAGGACTCCAAACTATGTAGGAAATGAAATCTAAGTTTCCATCATTGAGATGTCTCTCCAGATTTTAAAGATCTCTTATTCTTATTTTTGTCTTGTGTGATTGACTGCCTGCTGAACACCCTGCTTACTCTGGCTTGGCTATCTCAGACCCGTACACTGGAATTCTGACCTCCTTCCCTCCTGCACCTACTGACTGTGTGCTTGTCATTGTGCCAGGCGCTGTGCTGTGGACAGGGACTGCATCTTCAACAAGACAGACATAGTTACCACCGTCATGGAACTCACAGTATTGCAGTGGAATCTGATGTTTTGTTCATCTAGTATCCTTCCCTCTTTGGGGGATCATCCCTCTCTCCTTCCAGGAGCTGCTCCTCCCCTTTCGACTAGGAGCAACCCTATTCTTAGTCACCATGGGTTAGCCAAGATTCCAATCTCAGAGATCATGGTCTTCCTCTGTCATAGATGAACTGGGACAAAGAAAAGAAAGTCAGTTCTTCCTGATGGCAGGGAGGTGAGATGTGACGTTCAAGAGATGCTGGTGTCCAGGTAAAACAGGTAAGCTGAGTCAGGAAAAGGTAAGAGGAAATCCTAATTTTGCAAAATCTCCTATTGCTCATGGTCTTAGAGGGCTGGATATGACATTGCATCTCCAACAGCTTGGATAGCAGATCTTCCTGTATTTATAAGAGACATCCCTTATTTATATAAGCCTTTTACTAATTAACCCCTTTCCTCTATGCAGGTTCTGGCATTTGTACCCACAGACTCCTGCCTAATACCGTCATATTGATCCGCATCTCCTCTTACACTCCCTAACTAGAAAATGGCGCTAATGGTATATGTCTCTCCTTGTGTTAATGGAACCCAGGGAAGATGAATAAGATGAATAAGATGAAATGCATGCTCTGTCTAAACCCCAGAAACCATTACTGAGACAAATAAAAGTCAGACCCTCATACTTTGAGTTGCTTTTACAGTACAGAGCAATGGAGTTTTGTAAAAGGAAACATTATCACATTTGGCTTCAAATAAATGAGGATTTCTGGAAGGAACAAAGACTTAACTGCCTGAGGTCTTTCCTTCTCTCTCCCTTTCTTTCTTTTTGGCCTGCAGACTAATAGCTCATTACGGAGATGACTGTCTGAAAAAATAAAAGTTACCTAGACATGCAGGCCACTGCCTGGGAAGAGCTAATTATTTGCATAAATCATATGGATCCTGGCCCTGGCTGTATTAACCATTTATGGTACTGATCATTTGTCACCATGTTGTAATGCCAGTCATCTGCTGGGAAGGAAACTACCCCATGGTGGTTTCTTCAAGTGAGGTCAGGGTGCAGCTCCTCTCTGTATGCAAGACATATCACCTCATTGATGTGTCTCCTGGTAAACAAATCCAACCGGGGCGATAAATTGCCACAGGTTCCCAAATTAGCTTCTGCAGACCGAACACATGTGCTACTGGCCACGAAAATTAATTTCATCAGATGGCTTCATATAGTACAAGGAGACACCCATTTGCTAACACCCTTCAACCATTTGTAATCCAAATTCCAAGAGCATCCACCACTGTCAGATTCTCAAACAGGTTGGGACTGACCTCAAAAGACCATATTGTAGGTACAATCCTCCATCAGGACAATTTGCCATTCATTCATTCATTCATTCATTCATTCACTTATTTATTTATTTGAAGAGGGGGGCGGAGAGAGAGAATCTTAAGCAGACTCCCAGCAGAGCATGGAGCCTGACGCAGGGTTCAGTCTCACAACCCTGAGATCATGACCTGAGGCAAAATAAAGTGTGGGATACTTAACCACCTGAGCCACCTAGGCAACTTGACAATTTGCCTTTCAAACCAGGAAGTCTGGGGGTGCCTGGGTGGCTCAGTCGTCAAGCATCTGCCTTCGGCTCAGGTCATGATCCCAGGGGCCTGGGATTGAGCCCCATATCAGCTCCCTGCTCAGCAGGAAGCTTGCTTCTCCCTCTCCCTCTGCCCCTGCTTGTGTTCCCTCTCTTGCTGTCTCTCTCTAATCTTTAAAAAAGAAAACAAAAGCAAAACAGGAAGTCCAAGGGTTAGAGCAAGGACAGCAGAAATAACATCAGGAACTAACCCCTCTCTGAACTAAAATTCAGTTTGAGGCAGCCAGTGCTTAAGGTATGCATACAACATGCATGGTTATATCATGACCATCATCATCATCATAACAATATCAACAATGATATAATAATTACAGCCAACATTTATTTGACACTTACTATTTACCAGTTGCTATGATAAGAACTTTATACGCATGATCACTAATGTTCTCAAAATCCTAGTATTATTCTCCTTTTGCAAAAGAGCAAACTGAGGCTCGGAGAAGTTAAGCAATTTGCCCAAGTTCACACAATCATTAAGTGATGCATATGGGGAGAGGGAGAGAGTTGTCTGAGGGATGGCCCCATAGGCTTTCACTGGGTCACCTGGAAATAAACCAGCTGGGACCAGTGGTTTCTCTTCCTCCAGGAGGAGGGACTACACATGCTGTTTTCTTCTCACACGGCCTCCTGATGTCATCCATCAGTACTGTTCCCAGCATGTATCTCGCCTGAACAGCTGGTCCCCCAAAGCAAGGATTTATTCTCTGCTTGCAAGGCTGTTCTCACACTATTGCAGTAGGCTGAATAACAGCCTCCCAAAGACATCAGGTCCTCAACTCTGAACTACAAATGATACCTTATAAGGCAAAAGATTTTGTGTAGATGTGACAAAGTTAAGTATCTTTTAAAATGGGATTATCCAGGTGGTCCTGCATCCAATCTCAAGTGTCCTTATAAGAGAGAGGTAGAGATACAGAAGAGAACAAGACAGTGTGACCATAGAGACAGAGATTGGAGTCATGCAGCCACCAGCAAGGACAATGGAAAGCCACTGGAAGCTAGACAAGGCAAGGAACACATTCTCCCTTAGAGCTTTCAGACAGAGCACAGCCCTGCGAAGACACCTTGATTTCAGCTCAGTGATGTTGATTTTAAACCTTTGGCCACTAGCACTGTGAGAGAATAAATTTCTGTTGTTTTAAGCCACCAAGGTTGTGGTCATTAGTTATAGCAGCCCTAGGAAAACTAATGCATTTACACTGCCCACCCCTCCTCCCCCAAAAACCTCCAGAGAGCCAAAGGAGAGTCAATTCCCCTTCCTAGAGTTTAAAATTTAAACTTTTTACTTTGAGATAACTGTAGATGCATATGTAGTTTTACAAAAGAATACGGAGCACTATCATGCACCCCTAAACTAATTGCCCCAGTTGGTAACATCTTGCAAAACTATGGGACAGTATCATGGCCAAGACAGTGACCTTGATACAGTCGAGACACAGATTAGTCCATCAACTCAAGGATCCCTTATATTGCCCTTTTATATCTAGACCTTATTCCGACTCTACACCCTGACTTTGGGTCACCTCTCTGCTCTCCATTGCCATAATTTTACCATTTCAAGACTGTTATATAAATGGAATCGTATATTATGTAACCTTTCAGGATTGTCTTTTTTCACTCAACATAATTCCTTGGAGTTTTATCCAAGTTATTGTGTGTGTCAATAGCTTGTTCCTTTCTACTGCTGAGTAGTATTCCATGGTGTGGACCTACCAAAGCTTGTTTAACCACTCACCCACTGAAGGACATCTGGGTTCCTTCTAGTTTGGGGCCACTACAAATAAAGCTATGAACATTTGTATACAGGTTTTTGTGTGGGCATATTTTCATTTTTCTGGGATGAATGCCCAAGAGCACAATTGCTGAATTGTATGGTTGCTGCATGTTTAGTTTTACAAGAAACTGACATAGTATTTTCCAGAACAGCTGTAGCATTTTAAATTCCCACCAGCAATGCATGAGCGATCCTTGCTAGGATTTGGTGTAGCTGCTGTTTGTTTTATTTTAGCCAACGGATGGATTTTTATCTGTGCGTAGCCATCCATAAAAGCAAGTCCGAATGAGGGAACATAGAACTGGTGCAAACTAGTAACATCAGGAGTAAGGAAGCTCATGGAAGGCATGGAAAGAAGAGTCTGGATTTGTTGAGGCTGGTAAGGAAGTGAGGTATTTCAGCTGGGTGGGTGTTGAACTGGTCCCATTTATTCCTCCATCTCTCTCTCCCTTCTCTCCCCTCTCATGCCCTCTGGCCTCCTCTCAGGTTCCCTACTCAACCAGGTCTTTTCCTTCGGGAGACACCATGTACAGCCCCCCTCCCCCAGTTTTCATAGGCTGCCTCCTTGTCATCCTTTAGCTCTTAGCTTACCTATCACCTCATCTACCCCTGTCTTTATTTTCTTTTGCGGGGCACCCTATTTTATTCTTTCACCCAAACTGCCACCATTTGTAAGTATATAAGAAACAGTTTACTTTGTTTTACAATTTTACACCAGACGTTAAGCTCAAGACAGGAACTAGTTCTGCTTCATTCACAGGACATCAGCAGGCTCCAACTCAGTCATTGGCATCTAATAAAACCTCAAGAACAACCACGGAATGAATGACTGAATGGGAGGGAAGGCTGAGGGAACTCGGAATTTCAGGAGCTAAGTGCTTAAGGGTCCATTTCTACCAGCCTAGATTAAAAGGTGAATATTATGGGGGCGCCTGGGTGGCACAGCGGTTAAGCGTCTGCCTTCGGCTCAGGGCATGATCCCGGCGTTATGGGATTGAGCCCCACATCAGGCTCCTCCGCTATGAGCCTGCTTCTTCCTCTCCCACTCCCCCTACTTGTGTTCCCTCTCTCGCTGGCTGTCTCTATCTCTGTCGAATAAATAAATAAATAAATCTTTAAAAAAAAAAAAGGTGAATATTATGAAAAGGTAGGTGTATTTCTTTATTCAGTTGAGAGAAAAAAATACCATTTGTCACTCATGTTCATCTACTAAAATCAATAGTGTGTGTAAGGTTCAAAGATGAAAGCCTGAGGTTTCTAACCTAAATAAACTTCCTATTCGACTGGGGAGATAGATACACACACAAATGATTGTAATACAAGGCAGAGAGAATTAGAGACAGGACAGAAATAAAAACAAGGAACCATGGGCAGACAGAAGAGGGGGAGAAGACTTTCTCTGGGGGAAACTGGGGAGGCTTCTTGGAGGAGATGGCATTTCAACTGGGTTTTGAGGACTCATGGGATCTAGACATATAGTCATGGAGGAGAAGTATTTCAGTTCTGTATAAAGCATGAAGATACTACTTTTTCCTCTTTTTTCAGAATCCATTCCTCTTAAAAATGAACATAATGCCTGTCAATGAGCAGACTATTGTAGGAGCTAAATTTTAGGTGCCCCAGGAAAGAATTCTTCAGTATTGAAGCTGTACTATCAACACACATCTCCAATACTTGGTTGTTTGGGTTTTTTTCCCCCTCTACATTCAGGAATTTTTGGCAAGTTTCTTAGTTCCTTTGTTTCATGCTCTGGAGGAGGTTCTGTCGGAATAAGGAAAGAGGAATCTGGGGAGTGTCTCAAGTGAGGACAGTTATTTAGTTTCCCTAAATCTGCAGGTTCAGGAGGGCAGGAGCCTGGCTAATGGTGAGTGCTAAATGTGCTTTGAGAGCCAAACTGCCTAAAATGTATGCCTAGGCCAAGATAGAGTTAGATAGGGTGAGAAAGTCTTTGGCATTTCCTTGCCGTCCTGTCTGTTGTTTTCCGACCTCTTTTGTACACAAGGAAATGCGATCAGTGAAACAGATCATGGTCTCTGACACGGACCTTTCACCCTCTCTTTCCTTAAGTCTAGAACGTTCTCTTCAATGCTGGGGACCGAGGTCCTTCTACTTTGGTCTTCTACTTTCTTTTAATTAGTTGGTCACACACTACTCGACACTGGGAATTTTCTATTTATCAGCCAGCTATCTCTCTCTCTCTATCTCTCCATCTCTCTCTATCAGCTACCTAAACAGATTTGATCAATAGTGTTGAAAATAGCAGAAATGCCTCAGCCTAGGATTGGCTGGAACTGTTGCCTGCTGGCTGTGTGGTCAACAAAAACGTTTTCTTCTGTGTTGGCATTAGAGTGTTACATGAAATTTTGTATTAGTGGGCAAACATTTAAACATTGGAAATTTTACATTTGAAAATTACAGATGCCAGACTTCTCTGGACAAATTAGAAGTTCTGGCCATACAGTGCCCACTTTTCCACATGGTCACAAAGAGCTGACACTGCAGGGTCCCTCTCTTTGAACAGTCATGGGCTCCCCAGTTTGCCACAGTGCCAGCAACTTGCTAAGTCACTCCATTTGGAAGCTACCATCAACAACAGTTTGTTTGGCATTAGAAAGGCTGGGGGAGTGACTTGGTTTCTTCATTCTTTTCCTGGTATAATTATATTATTAGGTTTTGCTTAATTACTGCAGTAATACATGATTATTTTAAAACAAAGAATACAGACATGTAAGCATTCACAGTTTGATGAGTGCTCTAATAACTACAATCACTGCTGTCTAATCAGCCTCCTCTGGTTAGACCATGGTGGACTGAATAATCAGCACTAGTTCTTCAAACCTAGTATTCATGTCATTTACCATGCAACTCTGCAGCGCCCCCTACTGCCCCCCCAATCTTGACTTTCGCATCAGCCCTGGGACTTGGCTCTGGCCAATAAAACATGGGGCACAACAATAGGGTAACAGTTCATCTTTTTGTGCCTCGATGTCACCAGGGGGATGATGATGGAGAGCCAAGCAGCACTTCCAGATGGCCACTTCCGCAGGTCTGGATTCCTGAGTGAGCATACATAGAGCAGCCTTGAGCCATCCGCTCAGAGTGAGGAGCCAGCTTGGGCTGGACTCACAGCATGAAGCAGAACCACCCACCTGAGCCCAGCCTGGGACAGCCAACCCCCAGCCAACCCAGAGAGGGATGAGAGATACATGTTAATGCTATGTTGTGAAATGATGCCCTTGCTCTGCAATAATAGGTGATTGATATTAGGGTCCTGGTGGAGGTTTGAGATGCCATGTTCACCAGCTGCAGGACAGGTGTGCGTGAGCCAACTGAGAGGGGCTGATTAAGGAACGGCAGAGAAACCTCTAGGGTCTGGGAAGAAGAGAAACTTCACTTACCAAGAGAGGCAGAAATGAACCTATTTTGCAGCCCTATGACTGTCGCCTTTTCTGCTGCAAGTCTACAGAAAAAAGGAAATGGCCTTGCCCCATAGTCATGGTAGAACTGCATTTCTTGAAAGACCACCTCTTTTTTCTGGGGGTAATTTAAAGGCAGCCTTTCCCTCTGTAATTTTCTTACAGGTTTTACTAGAACTTATGAGTATGCCATCCAAGATCATGCAGGCTTATTAAAGCAGCCACTTACAAATGAATAAATAAAAAATAAGGAAGTGGCCATCTCCTATCAAAGACAAATGACCTAATTTTGTTAGCGGATCATGTTGTAAGGTCAGCCTTATTCTCCTGGATCCCAGCAAGCATTACCATTCATGAAATTTTATTGGTTATTTGACGTCTGTAGATGCTCAACTGTTTCCCCAATACATGATTCACAGGGGCAAAGGTCTCTGAGCATTTCCACATCACAGCTCCAGTCTTACATCGAGGCGGCTCTCAAAACAGCTCCCTTGGTTCTTCCCCCACCTGGCGTGTCACACGTTTTATATTCCACTTGCTGGGGGCTTATTTTTCTCTCCCTGATTATGACCCAGCTGTCTTCTCAAGGAACACAATACAGTCTCTTGTTTCTCAGTGTCCCTGGACATGACTAGAAAAGCTTGCTGTTTGGTGGCCACCCTCCACTGGCTAAGTGAGCCAAGACCTGCAAGGAATCCACCTTCGCGGATGATACAGACTTGGGGATCATCAGGCATAGTCCCCTAATAAGAGGTAAAGCTGCCGCAGAAATTCAGAAACAATGCACATCCCATTCTTCCTCTTCATTCTTCTGCTCAACAAATACTTATTGGGGGCCAGCTATGCAGGAGGCACTGAGGTAGGCGATGTGTGTAATATAAGTATGAAACATTTGGACTTTATCCTTATGGAGCTTGCATTTTAGTGGGAGATGGAAAATATGGAAGGACATAGATTACAAATTGTGATGTGAATAACACAGGCCACAAATACTGCCTGACATCAAGGACACCTGAGTAAGGAGCATGTATCCTCAATAACAAGGGTTGGATTAGTCTCTTCGAGAAGGTGACATTTAAGGTGACAAAAAAAGAATGAAAGGGAACATTCATGCAAAATAGGGGCTGAGATCATCCCAGTGGGGTTGAAGACCAGTTACTATGTCTCTGAAACACTAAAGAACATTCCTTATTTGAGGACTGATAAAAGACCACTGTGCATAGCAGCTGGGGGCAGGAAATGACATGCAGGGGCTCTGCTGGAGAAATGGGGGCCGGAAAGTCCCAGTGAGGTCTCTGAAATTTACTCTAAATAGAATGAGAAGCCAATAAGAGGTTGTAAGCCAAAGAGTGACCTGATGAAGTGTATGATTTAAGAAGATTCTTCTGGGGGTGCCTGGGTGGCTCAGTCAGTTGTGGCCGACTCTTGGTTTCAGATCAGGTCATGACCTCAGGGTCCTGGGATGGAGCCCCACATCAGGCTCCAGGCTCAGTGGGGAGTCTGCTTGAGATTCTCTCTCTCCCTCCGCCCCTCCCTCTGCTTGCAGTTGTGCTCTCTCTCTCTCTCAAATAAACAAAGAAATAAGTAAAATCTTTAAAGAAAAAAAAATATATTCTTCTAGAATCCATGGGGACGGTGGACCTTAGGGGCAAGGATAGAGGTAGGGGGAATAGAAGAGGCCACTCAGGCATGCGGGGATGAGGTAATGGTGGCTTAGATGAAGGAGGGAGAGAGAGAAAGTCAATGAAGGAAAGAGAGAGAAGAGAACACATGAGTAATGAGCAGATGAATAGGGAAAAGTATAGCCAAAAAAATGGTCCATCCTTTGTTAATGGTGAATCGTTGACAACATGACCCACGCAAGATTTGTGATTTGCAGGGGATAGATGAGGACATGGGTGATTTTTTTCCCCTTATTATTAGACTGAAGACAAATCAAGCATTATAATATATTAAGACAAGCAGTATAGGAAGGCTCTAACCTGGGGTTCAGATCCTGTTTCTGTTTCTGACTGGGCATGAAGCAGAAGAGTCAAGCATACAGTTCCAAATCCACTAATTTAATTTGTCTCTATGCAAAGAGGAGCTACCAGGAAAGCTTTATCATTTTAAAGTAATAAACCCACCCCAAAATTATGGAATACTTATTTTCTTCCTGGGACACGTGTTTTCCTAACCAGTGCTTCTTCCATAAGACCAACCATAGCCACTCTGCCCGACCCCCTCCCTTGGCGAATGCAATACGTGTATCAAACTTAACTAAAGTTTCACAACAGGAGGAGAAACAATTGTTTGCCCACCATTTAAATCCAAGAGACATTCACTCTAACAGAAAATTCCACCTTGAAGTCATTTACTTAGAATGTGTCTTCAAAAAAACTAGGAAAAAAAATTATTGTATTTATATGAGATGATGGATGTTAACCCAACTTACTGGGGTCATCATTTTGCAATATATGCATGTCAAGTCAATATGCTGCACATCTTAAATGTCTACAGTGCTGTATGTCAATTGTATCTCAATAAAACTGAAAGAAAAAAATGAAAGGGCAGAATACAAATGTAGGATTCAATTTTTTTCTACACACGTATACACACACACACACACACACACACACACACACACACGTATACATAGAACAAGGTACACAAAGTTGTCCCAAGCGGCGAACAATCTCTAAGTGGCTGGATTAAGGGAGGAGGAAATAGTTTCCTCTATATATGTAGGAAGTATTTGTCCTTTGAAAGATGGGCAGGTGTTGCTTCTCCAATCAGAAAAAAAAAATAAGGATGATATATGCTTTTATTTAATTAATGAAGAAGACATGCCACTGAAACTATACCATGTCTTAGATATTTCCTGAGATTATTCAAACAGCTAACATTCAGTTGTGATTTTTCGTGCTAAAATAATTGCACTGGAAGAACACTGGAATGAAGACAGTGAAGTTCACTGGCTTGAAAAAGGAACACTGAAGTTTCACCTTCCTGGGTAGGTGCAGGAGGGATGCCATCACTCCCTGGAAGGTTCAATGCTCTGATGTTCCCTCCATTGCTTCCCCAGAGGGTATGGCACTCCTTAGTACTCAAGACTCAGCAGTAACAGAAAGTATTGGTGAGAGTTTTGAGAGTAAAATTAGCTAAGGAACTGTGGGTGGACAGCTTGCTGGAGAGGACGCCCATGGTAAGACTTGCCTCATTAGCCTGAGGTGAGACAGCTCTGAGAGCCATCAAGAGCCACGGAATCACTGACTACAGTTCCATGCATACTCCACTAGGGTTTTACCTTCAAGCAAATAAAAGGGAGAAGAAAGCCCCAGAAAACAGGATGGAAATTAAAGCACCTTGCGGTTGCTACTTGGCCCTTTCAGCGTGAACAGAGGTATTTCAAGTGGATTCCTGTCTGACGCTCCTGAAGGAAATTTTGCTTCCTGAAAACATAGGCCATAAACTAAATTTTATGTCCACCTTTAGCCTCACGAGAAATTCTCAGGTGAATCCCAGTATCGTGATCAGTCGGGATGTTATAATTATGCTATAATTAAACATTCTAATAATGTTCATATAATTTTATTTTTAAAAAGGCTGTGATTGCCCTCAATAGTTAATGAAGGAATGGAAGAACAAGTACAGGAATCCATAAATGCAGGAACCAATGAGTGAATGAATGAACGAATCAATCAATCAATCAATGTCAGAGACGACACTACAGCTTCTCACACCCTGAGGTTGTCTTTTCATTTTCAGAATTAACTTTCACTGTATTCCGTACGATCAATAAATTGGCAATCCTTTATTTTAAAGAAATGCCTCCTTTTATTCTAGCCTTTCTAATGATTTGTGGTGCTTTTCTGCACCTTAACTGACAAAATGGTGCTTGATTACTTTCACGAAAAATAAACACACCAAGGAAAAAAGGATTTCAGTAGCACTGATGTTTTACTTTTTAAGTTGGGTGGTAGATTCATGGATTTTTGTCTTACCAGGCTTACCCATGTCCATATTTGTTATACATATTCTTTGGTTTATACGAAGTCTTACATCATTAAAAAAAAAAAAAAAAAGCAGGCCCACCATATGTTAAAGCATATGTATACAATAAAATGATTTGAAGGCCAAGAAATCTGGGATAAGACAGGAGAATGCTCGGACTCTCCAGCAAGAACGTTACTATGTTGGGTTGAGAAAACCATGCACCTTTTAAATCCCAGTGTTTCAACTGCTTAATTTTCTCTTTGATAGTTTGCATATTACAAGAAGAATTGTGTGCCTCCTAACATCCTGGTGAACAGCAGCTTAATTAAAAAGAAGAGAGTTTGCAAAAACACTGGCTGCGTGTCTCAGAGCTAATTGAAATAGCTACAAAGGCCCCCCAAAAGACAAGTTCAATATCGTGGAAATACCAGCAGGGCTGGCATTTCCATGTTCTCTGATACCCTCCTTGTCTGTCTGATTAAAATTTCACTTGGCCTTTCTGTCCATAATAAAAGAAACCTATTTGTGCCCAGAGCTGTTCTGCAGACAGCAGACGCATGTGAAACTCCAGGGTGTTGACTGAGTTAGCTGATGTGGGGCAGCAGAGAAAGCCTCATCAACCTTTCTGCCGGGATGGAGTCCATGGGGTTAATGGTGGCGTGTGGTGCGATCATTTTAGGCAGCTGTGTTGAAAATGATGGATACAACACCCCTTCCTTTTCCTTAAAAAAATAGGACGCACTATCTTGCATGGTATTCAGTAATGAACAGTTTAGGGGTAAGTGGATTCTCAGTGGGACCTTCCGGTATGTCCTTTCAAGGTGTGTCCATGTGTCTGTCCTTAACTGAGAGCACCCGAGGGGCAAGGCAAATGTGCTACTACTACTAACAGGATTGTAATCAAAATTATTTTAAGTATTAATGAACATTTAAAGGTAACTAATATTTAGTGAGCTTGCATAATGCCCACGTTTACCAGTCTGCATATTATTGAATTAAAACTACCATGATTCTCAATTTCGATGAGGTAAGTGAGGCTTAGAGAGATCAAGGGATTTGCCCAAGGTGCCACGGATCATTCCCAGTGACGGCTCAGATGCAGGCAGTCTGAGCCCAGGGCTCACAGTCTGACCCATTTTATTATACCATCTCCCCATGAGTAAGTACCACCAAAGGTGTGGTTAAATTGTAAGCTGTCACTAGTGTTGATCTGTACCTAGTCCTCCTAGCATTTCTGGTCACTCAAAGACTCTTGAATTTGGGTGAGGTCAGGAGACTCGGTCTGGCAGGGACCTCGGAGTGGGAGCCACCTCCACCACTGAAGGCCAAAGAGCAGCCCTCTGACTCTGCCTGCCCCTGCAGATCCGGCCTGGACAGTAGAGCAGCAAAATGAAAGCAGTGCGAATCCTGACACCCCTCCTGGATAAGACTGGCCACACTCTTACATGAGCGAGAGATAAGCTTGAAAGGGTCGGAGCATTGAGATGGATAGCCTGTATATTACCCAGAGCAGCCAAACCTGATGTTACAATTATTTAAACTCAGAAAACCAACCTTCCTGAGGAACTTCCCATTGAATTGTTCGCCAGCTATGGAGTTCTAATCTCAGCACTGCTTTGGAGGGGGCTAAATGATACGTATCATTTACAACTCATCCTCACCTTGGTCCTAGGATTACTCTAAAAAGAGTGCGGTGGCAGTGTTCCTCTGTGAATAGCTAGCTAGGTGGGTCACCTAGCCACCCATCTAGCCATCTTTCAATCCTTCTAGTATTGTTGAGGCTCCCCTGTGCGTCAGGCTCTCTGCCTGGCAGTGGGGGTTCAACGATGAAGGCACGAGAGAGACACCATCCTGCCTTCAACGTGCTCTCCATCTAATGACACGGTGTGGAAGAGCAGTTAGTGCTGCTGTGTGAGGGGGAATCCTATGATCTCTCACTCGCTTTCTTAAAAATCTTATTTCTAAATGTTTTACAATAAATGGGTGCTACATTTTTACTAAGAAAACAAGCTCAAAGAACCACATTATAGGAGCAGACAAGCATCATGGAAGGCCACACAGAATAAACTAGGGACATAAGAAAGAAACAATCTGTTACATCTGGAAGAGGGTGAGAGAAAATCTGGAAGAACTTCACGGAAGAGACATCCTTTAAGCCAGTGTTGAAAGCTGATCTAACTTCTGCAGGTACAAAAGGTTCCTGTTTTGAGGTGCCATTCTGGTCACACCCCAAGGCTAGCTCTCACAAAAGGAAGGTTTAAAGTGATACAGAAGTCACAATACCCCTGAAATGAGCAAAGCAGAATCCTCAAACCAATCAGGACTTTGCTGGGAGATGTGGCAAAACATGGTTAAAACCCTATGGGGTTTCTGGTTGCTTCTCTTACTGTGTGTTTTAGTTTCTAACTTCAAAGTCTACTTTCTTGTAATTTGGCTGCAGTGTTGAAATCCTTAACTCTTCCACTATTTATAAAGCAGATGCTAAAGAGTGGATGGGAAGGCAGAACTGTGGAACAATTTCTTTTTTTCCAAAGTTAATGAGGAAAAAAACATGCCTAACATACTCGGTGATGTTTTACCAGGTAAAGTAGTTCAGCCAGTGCATACTGCAAATTGTACAAGAGGAATCTGTGCTTCTCACATTTCTATGGAAGGTGCTGGGTGGCAGAGCTTAGCCAGCTGTTTGGGGCCATGTTTCTTTTTCCAAGAGGGACAGAGACTGAGTTTCCAACCCTCTGGCACAGAGACTGCAGCTGGGTGTGGCCATGTGACTGCTTTCGGCCAGTGGAATATAAGTGGGGGTGTCGCTCTTTGTCATGCTAGGCTTGGTCGTGGGATCTTTCCTATTCTGGGCAACCATGGTGGCAGAGCCACTGATGGAAGACGCCTGGGTTCCTGCATCATTTCATTGAGGAGAGCTGCCCATCTATCAGGAACACCCACTTTGAGCTAACGGTAAGAAGACCAATGCTGGAACTGTGGAAGGCCACTGAGATGTAGGAGTTTGTTACTGAAGCATGTATCACTTGAACACTAGCCCTACCCCTCCTGATTATGCAGAATAAAATGCAGAATAGTCCATGTCTGCATCATGGTTTTCTTTGGACTTTGGAAACTCAGAAAGGGGAAGATAAGAACCCCTCACAGCAGACTGTGTTTGTGGAGGCTGGTCCATAGACCTTGCAGATACAGCCATCTTTACATGAGAGAGTGGGCTTTTGAAGTCAACTAACCAAAATCAACTTTGGCTTCCAGGTGGACAAGACCACAGAGACCAAAAAGACTCTTTAAGAATGACTCTAGAAGGCAAGGATACCTGATTGATAAATGAAACTCTGTCTTCCTAGTAGTCTCAGGTCAAAAAAAAAAAAAAAAAAAAGAGGAGGCCCAGCTTTAGATATTATTTAGAATTATGGGGAACAGCATTCTCCCCTTGCCTCACAAGCCCAAACAAACAAACAAAAAACCTTTCTATCAAGGTTTCTTTTAAGAACAAATTGCCTCCTGGGGTGCCTGGGTGGCACAGCGGTTAAGCGTCTGCCTTCGGCTCAGGGCGTGATCCCAGCGATCTGGGATCAAGCCCCACATCAGGCTCTTCTGCTATGAGCCTGCTTCTTCCTCTCCCACTCCCCCTGCTTGTGTTCCCTCTCTTGCTGGCTGTCTCTATCTCTATCGAATAAATAAATAAAATCTTTAAAAAAAAAAAAAAAAACAAATTGCCTCCTACTGACTTTTCCCTGTTCATCAATTCATTCATTCACAGTTACTGAGCACTTGCTCTGTGTCAGGCAAAGCTCTAGGCATCCTTTACTCTTACTTTTCCAAACTAGCCAGCTCACAATAGCCAAAGAGATCTTCTTAAAGTAGTTGTAGGGTCATGTCACTCCAATCCTTGAAAATTGGCTTCCCAGTGGCTTCCCAGAGTCCAGACTCTCTTACAGCCTGCAAGGCTGACCTCTCCACACCTTCTCGCATGCCTGTTTCCTCACCCCTGGGCTCCAGACAGACTCATCTATCAATTCCTTGAACTTTACAAGCCCCCTTCCTTCTCAGGCTGTGCCTCTGTCTGCACCATTCCTTTTTCCTCTATCTTCCTATCTATCTCAACATACCCATCAATGAAAACATCAGTCCTTCACCGAGGGCTCCCCTGCACCCTCCTTCTAAGTTAGGTCTTTCCACTATAACTTTCCACAGCATGTGGTATTTCCCTTCCATCACACTTATCATGGCTGGCAGTTGTGTCCATTAACAACCAACGTTTATTGAGCACTCACTCCCATTCTAGGTGCTGATGGTAAAACATGAGGAAAACAAAATCCCGTCCTTGTGATGCACACCTTCTAGAGGGAGGGAGAGATCACATGTACGTAAATCAGCAAGATAATGGTGGTTTTATAAGTGTGGCGAAGGAAATAATCAGGGTGATAGGTGGGGAGATAGTCAACGAGGTGCCGTTCTAGACTGGATAGTCAAGGAAGGTGTCAGTTAAAATAAGGCTTGAAGAATAAGTAGGAGGTAGCCATGGGGAAGAGCTTTCCAGGAAGAGAGAGGTGAGTGCAAAGGTCCTGTGGTGTAAAAACGCTTAGAATACTCAAGTAAGAGAAAGGAGACCGGTATGCCTGGAGCATAGTGACCTGGAGAAAGTGGTAAGCGATGCCATGCAGCAGGTAAGCAGGAATTACACACAGATTTGTATGACTTTATGTTTAATATTGTATCCCCAGGAGCTTGAAAGCCCTGGGGGATGGAGGTGCAGGGACACCAGTTTGCTTATCACTCCATAATCAGGGTCTAGTATAGGACTTGACACTTTGCTGGGACTCTTTTAATGAATTAATAAATGAACACTGCAGCCAGGCTGCTCATTTCAGATGGAGGCTTGGCACCTCAAAACAGGTAGGAGCACATACAGAAAGCTGCAAAGGTAGACACTTTCCAGTAATGGAAAAGGGCAAATGGAGAATCTTATTTTTAGTTGGTAAAGTAATTACAGAAGTGTGCATACAGGGCAGCAAGGAAGCAGGGAGAAACAAAGAGGTAAATAGCTTGGAAACCTTCATTCCCATCTGCAGTTGCTGCAAGCACCCCAACCTCTGAGACCCCGGGACATTTATGCTAAGCAAGAGGCATAAAATTAGGCAGCATTTCAAGATAATACCCAATAGGCCTTACATTTCGTTTCAGTCAACCACTGCTGGGTTTTGGCACCATTGTCATTGCAAATATGAGTAATGCAGACCCCTTAGTCACTATTAAGTAGCAATCTGGGGAAATCATCCACTTCCAATAATCCATTTCTCTAATTTAGAACACTCTGAAACCACATAATGAATAATACTGTCGCCAACTCTCCGGTAATGACATATGACATATGTCTGCAATTGCTCTTTTCAAGATAAATCCCACTGTGTTGTTCCCCTCAGAAACTCCTACTTATTTATTCACTTGGATTCCTCACACACAAATACAGTATATTCATTTCTGGAGATGAATTTAGGAACAAAGTCAAATCCTTGGCTTTGAAATATCAGGAAAAAGTTTCATCCTCACATAATAAATAGCATGAAGTTTTGTCTACAAATGCTTGATTACTATGCAATTATATTCTGAAGTGCAGCCTGTCAATTAATCCCCAAGCGCCTTATTTAATTAGTGACACTATTCCGTATATTAGCAAAATCTTCCTGTTTTTACAACAGCTATTTTATTCCACCCCTTTTTACAGAGCGTTAGGTTCTCTTTTAGAAGTAAGACTTTGCTTCTCCTTTTCCCTTCATGGCATAAATGATGCCCCCTCAGCATTCACTTCTAGATGATTATAAAAATCCCCCAGTTCCGGGTCTTGTTAGACCCATTGTCCCTTCTTCCCAAAGACGTGGAAGTGGAATAAAAACATTGCCCAAAGAACCAGCTCTTTTCAGATCCAAGAGATGAATGGAAGGAACAAAAGTCACAAATTTTGGAACTGAGTTGCTGGTTATCCTCTTTGTATAAAAAGTGCTTAACGTTCCTCCATTTGAGGACACTCTCCATAACCCTGAGTCAGGGTGAAAAATAATTTCCCTGAGTTACTCAGATAATTGTATTAAACACTCACCCCACTCTGAACGTAATGATCAGAAGGGAAAATCTCTTATATCATTCTCTTATTGATAAGGGAAATATATTAGGCTAAGTAAAAAGTATATAATAGTCATTTGGTTAGAGGGTTTGCATGGGCATAATTACATAGTTAAATATGTTTCAGGGTATTTCTATTTTATGCTTAAATAATAGAAGTGAAATATGTTAACTCAGTTAAATATAGAGAATATGTATCATCCAAGAAGGCACTGGGAGAAACCATGGAGTCTAAGGAAAGGACATTTGTGAATTTTTACATCCTGGGCCATAAGACTTGCGTGAGCTGAGAATATACTTAAATTCTAGTGAAACTGACCCAAGATTTAAAGTAAGACTAAACTGTACTGGCTCCTCTCTCATTTCCCACAGCTAATGATGATAATGAAATTATAACGAGCCAGACTACTGCAAATAAAGTGAGAGTGGAGCATTGCAGATTTGCCCAGCTCTACCATAAGGTGGACTTTGAGATAAATTTGACCAGAGGCAGAGGGTGAGATGCACTGGGGAAAGGTTTAGGTAAATCCAAAGGCTATATGGCATCTAAATTTGGAGAATTTTTTAGGTGCTACAATTAAAGTATCTCTGGATCCATAACACACTGCCTTACCAGTTTTATCTGGCATCTAAAATGGAGCAGAAATGAGAAAAATGTCACAGGAACCCTGGGAGGAAGACCCTAGAAACACAGGCGGCATCAAAGCATCTTCTATGCCAATGGTTCTCCACCAAGATGGTTTTGTCCCCCAGGGGACAAAAGAAGTGGCATAGCTACCATCCTGATGGCCTTTACGAGTGACCAGAGTGCCCTGCAGTCTTGGCAGCTTCTACCTTGGTAAGTCTTTCCACCCCCTGCCATCACAACAAAGGAACTCACCCACCAAAAATGACCGGAACAGGAAGAGCAGCAAGACCCCAGATAGCAGGGTTCCTCAACCCCTATATCATTGACATTTTGGCCAAGATAAATCTGTTGCAAGGGCTGTCGTCTATGCTGTAGGATGTTTAGCAGAATTCCTGGTCTCTACTCATCTTCTCTGCTGGGTCTTTAGATCGGCATGGTTTAGAGCCTCTTATATTCGCAAGGCTCTACAATGTGCCAGTATCAAGCTATATGGTGGGGAGGAATTGATAAGCAAAAAGCAGACAAGATATGTCCCCTATAAAGCATATAGTGTAGTGGTAAAACAAAACGAAACAAAACAAAAAACAAAACAACAAAAAAAACAAAATGGCATTAATGAAAACTGACTAGAAATACATGTAAAATTACAGGTGAAATTATGGGCACCCAGGAGAGGAGCTCTATGCTCTATGAGGAATGATTGCGGGGCCTGACCCAGCCTGAAGTTTCAGGGCAGGTGCCCGCGAAGGGGTGGAAGTTTACCTGGGATCCAAAGACTAGGGAAGAATTACCGGGTGAGGGTGATAGAGGTGGCCGAGGTCCAGGTGGGGGTTCAGTGAATGCCCTCTGTTGGGACGGGAGATGGCCCTTGGAGATCAGAAGGGCTCTCAATCCAGGTGGAGGATAAGGAGGGAGGTGGAGTGTGGTGGAGGACTAGGCTGGGAGGAGGATGCTCTAAGACTTACAGGCTGAATGATGGGTTTTACCTTTATTTGGAAGGCGTTGGAGGGCAGGGGAGTGGCATGGTCACATTTGGGCTTTGGAAAGATCATCCTGCTGAAACGTGACAAATAATACTCAGTAAGTCACCATACAGAGGCTTCCATGAACTGAGCGAAACTTCTCTTCCTTCCTTATAAGCACTTCTCATCCACCGATAATTCTGGGTCTGATAAGGGGCAGAACACGTTTTCCCATTTCTTCTTTAATGGATTTACTTTCTTCATCTGTGACCACTTGCTTTTTGGCCTGCTTTCTAGAAGAGCATTTTCAGGCCTTTGGAGATCATATTGAAAGGAAGAGCTTTTAGAGAAAACAGGATTAAAGCATATGCTAGGGGTTTTTGTTTTGTTTTGTTTTTTTAAATTAACCTCTAACTAGGGAATTGATTAATTAAAAATGTAAAAAAAAAAGGTGTCCTCTTTAAAAGGGTCTTATACGTTATAATAACTGGTATTAAATTGGAGGTAACTAAGAGACTTAATAAACATGTCCACAGAAATCTTCACATTTTATCTACTTAACTCTGGCCCCAGACTGCTTTCTCCCCAAACTAAAAAGTTAGTTTATAGCATGCCTAATCTATTGCAGAGCAATCATATTTAACCTTATCAAATATCCCCACATATTTCTTCCACCTGCTCAAAAATGGAACATCAGAGATTTAGATTTTATTTGGAAAATTCCTTATTCATCATACGGAAACACATTCAATTGCATTCGAGGAATTCAATTTAAAACTAATTTATCTTACATTAATGTTTAAATTCATGAGATTCCACATAAAGTCATTCTTGTAGTGTAATAAATTCAGAGTCAATATGATAATTATTAAAACAGAAATGGGCGTGAGAAAAATAAATCGCGTGGTCTTAGGGTTAGTTCTCTCTTTCCTGAGCTCTGAAGCTTGTAGCAAAGAAGGAGAGAGAAGAAGATAAAAGAGAGAGAAAAAAAAAAAAAAAAAAGCCAAGAGGAGGAGGGACATACAGAGAGGAGCCCAGAGAGAGAGCAAGGCTCTGCCGGAACTACCATTTATTGAATGCTTACAGTAGGCCAGGCTACGTGCCAGGGTCTCTCCCCATCTGAAAGCCTCACAAAACCAACGGAAAATACTGGAGCAGTAACGATACAGCTAACAACTAACGAGCACTTACTGTGCATTTTACATGCACCGACTGACTCAGTCTTTACAGTTTGATGTGGCATTCCGCCTGTCCTCCCCAGGTGAGAAAAATGAGACGGGCAGACATGAGACGAGGAGGTCAAGTTGAAGTAAATAGCAAATGCGGGGCATAGGCAGTGACCTCAGGTCCAGCTTTACACTCTAAACCATGACCTGGTGTGCCTACCCCGGAATGGAAAGAAGGTATAGCATTTTTTTCTGCAGATGTGTTAACTCAGATCTGCAGAAACTAAGCATTCTGTGGTTCAGCCAGGATTTGAATTTCACATTTGTCAGATTCCTGAGATCTCGCTTGTGTCTCCATCTGCTCCCCACTGATCTCAGTGCCCTGCTCTGGACTGCAGATCAGAGTTCCTGAGTGGGATCGCTATCATTGCCTCCATCATCTGGGGCTCCCCCAACTCCCTCAGTTAGGGGCCAGTATCTTTGAGATCCCTGTTGCATTCTCTTCCTATTGACTGCCCTACATCACTCCCTTCTTCATCTCCTTGCAGTTTCTTTCCTCATGTTATCAATCAAGGACTCACACTCCCTGCAGGGATACAGTGAGTAAGTACCCTCTAACTGGGGAATGATAGTGCAGTCTTATTTTATTTATTTTTTTTAAGATTTTTATTTATTTGAGAGAGAAAGAGAGAGCCTGAGAGAGAGAGATCAGGAGCAGGGGGGAAGGGTAGAGGAGAAGCAGACTACCCCACTGAGCAGGGAGCGTCTCAGGGGACTGGATCCCAGGACCCTGGGACCATGACCCAGCAAAAGCAGACACCCAACCGACTGGGCCACTCAGGCGCCCGACAGTGCAGTTTTAAAAGGAAGAGTACAATGGAATTACAAAATGCTTCATATGTGTAGGTAGACCTTCCCTATCAAAATAGACTATTTACAAAAGTTCCTTTCGTGTTTTCAACTTACTTGTCCTAAGCACATAACTCCCTTTTCCAATAGTTACTTTTATTCTTCCTTTTCCAAATCCCCCCCCACCAAAATACCCAGTAATTTCTGACTTTTCTATTGATTCCTGCATTTTATGTGTGTATTTTAAAACATCTAGAACAGTAGTTTTCAACAGGGACACTTTTGCCCCCAGGGGGACATGCAGCAATGTCTGGAGATATTTTGAGTTGTCACAGCTGGGGTAGAAGGGGAGGTGCTACTGACACCCAGTGGCTGGAGGCCAAGGGGTACTGCTACACACCCCACAATACACACAACAGCCCCCACAACACACAGTTATCTGAGTCCAAATGTCAGTAGTGCAGGAGCGAGGCTGAGAAACCTGGATCGAGCAAACACTCAAGACTTGCTGTCAACGGTTGCCTCCATGGAAGTAGAAGGGACAGAAGACAGGATCACGTTTTTACTTTTGCTTCTGAATTGTTAATGCTTTCTCTTTACACTCCACGCCTATTATTTCTGGAATATTATTACAAAGCTTAAAAAGAAGAATATGAATTGTTTTTAAATGTTTTCTTTAGGAAATGGTAAAAAAAATGTTTAAGTGAAATTTTTCAAGGAAGGCAAAACAAAGAGTAAATACAAGAAAGATTATTTTCAAGGTAGTGGATGATGAATCCAAAAAGGAATGCCCTTTGATAGGGAACTGGTCCATTCTGTCTCCTCGGTATTGTGCTGACAAAACAGGACAGCTTTAAGCTATAGACTTTTATTATTATTTGTTATGATGATTATTAACAAAAATAGAAGAGAGATGTTTAGCACGTTAATGAAAAAAAAAAACAGAATTTACTACAAATCGCCACTTTGCATTTAAAGCAAAGTGACATCTTGAGCTGTTGCCTTGTTGGTAAGATAATTATTTACATTCTTAAACTTTCTCTTAACCATTCTATTATTTTAAAATGAAAAAGGTACCAAAGAGATGAAAGAGAACTAAATACTCTACCCTGGCTTTCATTCACATGGCCAGCTCCTTATCAACTTCAGATGCAGACCAGGTCTCACCCCCACATGCCACCTCTTCCAGGATGCTACTCCTTGCCCTGATTAGTTTGGCATACCTTCAGTGTGCTCCCTCCTGTAGTGTCCTGCCATTCCCTCAACTCCAGCACACAACACAGAGCTATTTCTCTGATTCTCTGCTCCCTAAGGCAGGGGTGTCCTATTATCCATCTTTGTGTCTGCAGCAATTAGAACAGTGCTTGATACTTAACAGTTATTCCAAATATTGCCTGACTGAATGAATGAAAGAAGAAACAGACATGTGAATGCGAAAAGGAACAAGAATGGCTTCTACTGACCCTAAGAAATCAATAATAGAGAAATTCAATTCGAAAGCAAGGAGGAGGGGGGAGGATACATAGATAAAGAGGAAGACAGAATATTCCCTTATGGGCGATTTGAGGTGGGTGGGCAGGGCAGGATGAAGGGGTGGTTCACACGGACCCCTGCCCATCCTGGGGCCAAATGCTGGTCCTGCCTTTTACCAGCCAAAAGCTTGACAGAGGAACTACTACCCCCCGATACTCAGTTTCCCATCTGTAAAATGGAAATAATAGTCGTAGCAAACTCATATAATGATTATGAACGTGAAATCAGAATAATACCTATAAAGCGCTGAACAAAGTGTCTACATGTTGAATAGCTATTAGGGCTCACTATTTTCTGGCTATAAATTCTAACGTTTATCAGAACACTTCTAGGTAGCAGCCGTAGTGCACTCATTAATACTAATGCATGCCCTTTGTATGGCTGACTCTGCCAGGCATTTTAAGGCACAAAGAGATCTAAGACTCAGACCTCCTTCTCAAAAGGCTTGACCTCACTGCAGTCTCAGACCATACTCACCTCTGTCCCTGGGGGTCTTTTAACCCCTCTCCCTCATTCCAAGCCTTAGTTGCCAAAGAAAGCAGCACTTGGACCTTTAAAAATACACTCTAATGTGTAAGTGTGAATTAGCATGGGGTTGTCTAACCTCATACCTTATGAGCAGCTTCATCTGCCATAACTTAGATTGTGATGGGAAATAAAATGCAAGCGCGGAGAAGAGCTCACTGTGCACGGCAAGACATGTTTTATCTCTAGCCACGAAGTGGAATTGCATTCCTGTTGCGAAACCCAGATTGATGCATGCGTTTTATTTATAACCCTTCTCTCAAAGTTCCTCCAAGTTACAAGTTAGCAATGAAAGTTTGCAGTGGCTTTAAAAGGCCTGCTGGCATCTTCCCTGACAGCCAAATTCTTGCAAGTGACAGTAACAGACCACGGGATGGCTGAGAGTCAACAGGCATTGAAGAATGCACGTGTCCAAGAAAGAATACTGGTGATGGACTGGGAAAGGCAGTGAGCAGAACTCCTGAGCATGGATCTTAAGGCTAAGTCTGCCACACCAGCATTTCAAAACGACTGTCATCCATCCACTGGTCCTTCCTTCCTTCAGCGTCGCCAGCACTCTGACGCTGACAAAAGCTCCTGTCTACCTCCATCTGCCCCTTCCCTGCCAATCTCAGGGGCAGAAAAACCACAGAGAACCATGTAGCTGGCAGTGTCCTCAGTTCGATGACCCCTTCTCAACTCAATACATCCATCTGCCCTATCGGGCCACATAGAAGGTATGCTAGCCAAGAATCATCAACCCCCAACTAGTGGAGACTACCAAATCAAAGACTAGGGCTGTGGAAGAGAGGCTAGCAGCTCCTCAAAGAGTTAGACAGAGTGTGACCATGTGACCCCCAATCCCAGGCCGAGGCATAAACCCAAATAACTGAAATAAATACTCAAACAAACCATACAGCCATGTTAACTTACCTGTGTGTATCTACTATCGACCAATATATTCAACCAGTAATTCAAATATAAGCAAGCACCATGTACAAGGAACTGTGCCATTTCCACTGGGAGACACAAAGCTAAATGAGACCAGACTGTCTGTCAACCACAAGGGGGAAAACAATTTCTATAGTAAAATAAACAGAACGTCAGGGCTCTTGAGTGTGCAAGGGTCAAATACCCGCTATAAACAGACCATACCCAAAATATAATTTCTTGGATCATCAAGCTGTAAGGCTATGGGTGTTTGGATTCATACATAGCTGATTCAAAGTGCTTATACAATAATGTAGGAAGCATCTGCCTGTCTACATGTCTCTTTTTTGTTTTCTTTCACGTTGGCTTCTTTCTCAGACAGGTGCCTTTCACACCAGAGAGGTGGCGTCTAGAAATCCCAGACTTTCATTCTGCCAGCTCAGCATCTCTGGAGGAAAAACAAATCTCTTTCCCAAAAGTTCCTTGTAAATGTCTGAGACTTGGCCTGAGTAGACTAACTTGGTCACACACCCACTCCTGGGCCCATGGAAGAGTTCAGGAAGGTGGGAAGGATCTCATGCTCGCCCTGGAAGTTGACCCCACCTGACAACACAGACTAAAACTGCAGAAGAGGACTTCTTCAGAAAGAAAAACTGAGAGGTCTCCCCAGAAGAAGGTAAAATAAAAGCTGAGCATGAAAAGCAGCAGTGTTGCGTCACAGCGGCCAAATGAGACGTGTCATAATGGGTACAATGAGAGTGCATGGTAATGTTGGAGAACAGGAAGCTGGAATATAAATCTCAAAACTACCTGCATTCTGTCACATACATGCGACATAACCAATCTAAAAACTCTCAATGGCATTCAACAACAGGCATTGTTACTCACTCCTGCATCTGTGGGTCAGCCGCCATTCGGCTGAACTAGGCTGTGCTTGGTCTTGGTTGTGGTATGAGCTGAGGGCAGATCCCTGTGCCTCCTGAGGCCAGGGGGCGATCTAGAGAGCATCACCTTCACAGTGATGAAAGAAATACCCGAGGATGAACCCAACCGCACAGCACTTCTAAACCCTTGCTTGTATCATGTCTTCTAACGTTTCATTGGTCAAACAAAGTCGAATGACCAAGACCAGCATACGTGAAGGCGGGAAAGATACGTCTGGCATTCCCGTGAGAGGAACACAGCAAAGGTCATAAAGAGAGCAAAGGACGAGAATTTTGAAAGCATAAAACAAATATACCAGGACACCCAAGATATTCTTATTCCCATTTTAGAGACAAGAAAACAGATGAGGTTTAGCAACTGCCCCAAGGTCATTTAGCAGAACAGCAGAGCTGGATTTAAAACCAGGTCAACTAATTTAAAGCCTAAGAATGGGACACAGTGAGACTGCTGGCAGATGGTGCAGGACTCGGGTATGAAGCAAACCCTCATGGAGGGTCGGGCCCCTGTTGTCTGATATACATCATATGCAAAGAGGACTTTATGGATACTAAAGTGATTGTCAATTATAAAATTTTAGTAGCCAGAGATAAATTTAAGAAATAGCCTCATACAATAGAAATGTGCTTAGAACGCCCAACTTCAATAGGGTTTGCTCCAAAGTAAGTTTTAAAATGGAATTATTTCCACCATGAGACAGAAGAAGGTGATGCCTGTGGCTGACAGCTGAACAGCATCCTCCAACATGAAAGAGGTGTTCTGGTTAAGTGTGTTTGAAGTTATGACAGATTAAGGCGGTCAGAAATGTGTTACCTGGGTGTCTGTTTTCACTTCAAAATCTCTGGGAACAAAGTTCCTTCAGTCACGTGGACAGTTTGATGTGTTGCCGATCCAGTCAAGGGGTTAGCCTTTACTCAGAACCCCGACCCAGCAGTATGCACACACCACCTCAAAGCTCTCTTCCTGAGGGCCAAGACTTCCTTCTAAAGCCAGAGCCACCGAGACTTGAAGTCCAGTTCATCAGTGGACAAAAACTATGTTAAGATAAACTCAGGCCAGTCTTGCAACAACAAAACCCAAGATGGATTTCCATTTAGAAGGCTTTTTCCTCCTCCCTCCCTCCCTCACTCCCTCCCTCCTTCCTTCCTTTCTCTCTCTCTCTCTCTCTCTCTTTCTTTCTTTCTTTCTTTCTTTCTTTCTTGACTTTTCAACAGGCAGAGATGCCATGATTCTTTTAAAATGGCATAATACCCAGAAGGGAACTCTTTTCCCTAAAATGCTTCCCAATCTTAATACTGCTAAGATTCTAGATCTGAAGGTCTTCAAGCATTTTATTTTCAACGGCTCAACATTGCCCTTGGCACCAATGGAATGAAATTATTTTTTCTAATTACACCCATTGGCAAAGACAGAGCTTTGACAAATTTGGTGATGATTGAATTTTTTTTCCTTCTAAAGTAATTATTAAGAGTGGAAATACTACGTAATTAGCATTAGAATGAGGTTTGGCTACAAACAATAGGAGAGCTTTTCTTAGCACTAGAGGCAACACAGTGTAAAGGTTAAGAATGTGTGCTGGAAGTCTGCAGACCTGGTGTGAATCTTGCCTCTGGCAAGTCATAAGTCGGTAGCCTTGAGGAAGTCACTTAAAGTCTACAATATGCACTTTACTCACCTTTCACAGGGTTCAGTGGGATAGTGTACGGATGGAACCTGCCACAGAGCCTGCTGGAGTGGTGGCTTAAAGATGCAAACTGACAGCACTCTTTTACTTAGTATCTTTCAAAGACACAACCCTAGAACCTGATGTGCCCTTGCAATACTAAGCCCTGCCTCTACTCCCATACTTTGTGTGGTACTAAGACCTCAGGTTTACATGACCTTTTCAGACGCTGCTCTCCTTCCTGCAAGGCTTTTGCAACTTAACCTGGTGAACCCCTACTCATTTTTCACATATCTTCTCAAAACTATCGCTTCTTTGAGAAAAAAAACTCCCTGAATTTGCATCCATCCTTTCTGGTTTCTTTCTTTTTTTTTTTTCTTTTCTTTCTTGTCTTCTTTCTTTTCTTTTCTTTTTTTTTTTTTAAGATTTTTTATTATTTTTTTTTTTATTTTTAAAGTAATCTCTACCCCCAACGTGGGACTCAAGCCTACAACCCCAATATCAAGAATCACATGCTCCATCAACTGAGCCAGCCAGGCACCCCAATCGTCTCTGGTTTCTACTCCCATGGCCCCAGTGTAACTTCCCTTTGTAGCAGATATTAAAGATGGCAATTATTGATTTATTTATGTGATTAATACCTGTCCCCCCAACCACCCTCACATTAGACTCTAATCTCCATGAAGCTGGAGACCCTGCTTATGTTTTCCTAGACTGCGCCCAGCACCCAGCATCAGGCCTAACACATAGTAGGTATTCAAGAGTTAAGTTACTGATTAAAAAGCATGTAAAACACTGTCACAGAAGAGAAGTAAGTACACTTCGGATGTGTCCACAAATTCTATCTTAAATAACTTTCTTGCTTTCAACTTAAAGAGCATAAAAGGACAATTCTCTCATTTAGGTCCCCACTGATTTTCCCTCTAGGTTATTACATCACAGAAGAAAAATTATTATTATGATGATGTTGATGATTCAATGAGATCTTCTCATAATATTGGCAGGTTTGGTGTGTTGTTGTTTTGTGGTTTTAAATAAGCTCCCTATGTGGGCTATTAAATAAAGTAGGGACAAATGAGAGAAATTATGCATCTGCTTTTCACTCCAGGACAAGTTGTTATGTTTGTTTGAATCTAATTTCCCTTTGTATAGATCACTGAACCGCACCTCAGATATTGCCAGTACCAAGATGAGAGTGTTAGTGGTGGGGCCTGGTTAATAATTTGCTGGGTAACTTCAGGGAGGAAATGCAACCAGTCTGGGCCATAGTTTCTCTTCTTTTACATAACAAGGGGCTTCTGGTGAGCTAAAATGGAGACCTTGAGAGTACAAGCACCCCCATGCTGATCTTTCCCAAACTCTGCATGTGCTTGCTGCCTTTGACTTGCCCAGAAGGTTTTATTTGATAACTAGAGAAGGAAGGAGAAGATTTTGATAGGGAGTGGGAGTTTGGGGCTTGCAAAGGTGCTGAGGACATTCAAAATGGAATGGAAATTGCATCCACCCCCTACTCAGTTCCTCCTGTGGATTTGGGACCACCTGTGGATAGAGGGGCTTAGATGCAGAAGATGAAAGACAGACTTAGTGCCAGCATAGGCAAAGCTCATTTGGGGATAAGATGGCAAATCATAGCATAGAGAGGAAAGAGGACCATTTTCCCTCTCTCTAAAAGAAAACCTAAGGATGGTCAACCTAAGGATGGTCTGGGGTCCCAAAACTAGAACCGTGGGAGCATCCAAAGATGACATCTGGGAATGTACAACAGAGTTCTTGACAGAGGAAGTAGCAATGGTGAGCCAGCAGTTACCTGGGTATGGTCAATTAGAATCTAGAAAAGGAGATATTTGATATGTGGAATATGGGCTTAAGTAAGGTACCCTTTGAAGACTCCCAGAAATAATTTGGATACTTCCTTGAGGACCACAGAAGCTTGATTTTTAGTAACCGGCTTAGTGATCTTTCCTATATTCATGATTTTGGTATACAAAATAATTGTGGCCTTACTTTTAGTCATAAAATGGTGAGGCCTAGACACATAGGTTGCATTTTATTTTATTTTATTTTTTTATGAGAGAAAAAAAAAAAAACAAAAAAAAAACAAACAAGATCATGGTGTTCTTCATAGACCTCAACATTGTTTGGCTGCATGGGCAGTGTGTCATTTTTCTGAAATATAATTTTATAAAATTTCCAACAAAAATGAGAACAGAGGGAGTAACCTTTTAAATTCCTCTTTTCCTTCCCTATAGCTCCAGTCTCCAAAGAAGGACAGCAAGGACTTGTACAAACATGACTGGCCAAGGATTCAGAGACTTTCCACCATTTTATTGTGCCCTATCTTCCATGACCCTGCATGGGAAACCTTCCAAGGTAAAAGCAAGATGCACAAAGTAGGGACCAGCCACCAAATCTCCAGGTTGGACTGAGCCATACTTGTTCCTAAAATAGGCAGACAAAATCTGGGCATTAAAAACTGAGCTGAAACTTTTAAGTGCAAACCAGCACGTTGCTTTCCATACTGCCATTTCTAAGGTCCTGTTGGTATATTCTACATGCAGGAGAAACCTCCATTTCGAGCACACTTCCAAAAAAACAGGAAATACAAGGAGCTTCTTAATATTTACATTCATTCTAACAGAGGGAAAATTATTTATCCCTTGATGTCTTACATTGAAAAGTCATTAATTAATTAATTTTAAATGACTTTGCTTTGACAGCATGTTTCTCATGAAGGCTACCTCCTATGGAGAGTGATGAAACAAAACTTACATATCGATACAAAAACACAAACAGCAAACTTGTATTGCAGGATGTGTTTGGAAAAGTGGCATGGCTGTCTCCATTCATGTTGAGAAAAACAGATATATAGGAAGTTCCAGTAATTTCTCCTGTATCTTATAAATGTTAACACCCAGGTTGTTAATCTTCCCCAAAACAGAAAAGGCCTTGCTAATTTTGGAACTTTATGAGGACTAGCTACATAATAACTTACATACCCTTTTCTCCTGAACTGAACATGCAGAAATTCTATGATATTCGTTGAGAGAGAAAAAATACTCTTTTTAATGAAATATTTCTATTCTATTCCATTTAATAAAAGATAAAAATATTAAATGTTACCTGGCTAAAACCTAATCATATTAAAAGAAGTGATTTTACCCAATACCATTCATCATCTTGTCCAACATCATTGGGTCCAATTCTATTATCACAGAGTTAAATGATAATTCTACTCCTCATCTTTTTTTCTCTTTTATTCACTTTAGAGGTATCTCAGCCTTTCTCTTTCCTAAGTCAATTCCTGTAAAGGCAGTTCTGCACAATTCTTTTCCAAACCCTAGTACCACTACTCATAGAGTTGGGAGTCTTCAGAAGTCACTCAGTAGAACTGTGTTTCCAATATAAGCATCTCAGCTGTGGTATCCCTGGCAGAAGTATTCAGGTGTTTTCATTATGATGTCATCCTAATTTTTTTCTGTGTCTATTTTTTTAATTATTTCCAGAGACTGTTTAAATCCATTTTGGAATGAGACATAGTGACTTATCTGGTAATCCTATGGCTACAAGCAGCAGAATCTGTAACTGGTTAAGTTATTACAAAGGGGAAGTGACAGGAAGCATATGGGATATTTACAGAATCGAGACTCATAAAAGGGTACCATTAATGAGAAATAAATGCTATTGATTCATCATTAATTAGCCATTCTTCTAAAGAGTCAGGGTCCCAGGGGAGAGAGTACAAGTGCTTAGTTTTTATGCCCACCTTGTCATCATACTTGGTCAAGAAGGAACTCACAGAAGCTGTGTGTATGGCCCCCAAGGGACCTGTTCATCTTTTCAGAAATATTCATTGACAGGTCCACTTGGAGCACAGTGTGGTGGAAAGGTAATTTCTCCAAAATAAAATTTAAAAAAGGAGGGAAGGCTCTTTTCTGGAGAGCTAAAAACAAAAACACAAAAATCTACTCAAGTTGTATGGATGAACATATGTATGCCAATGAGGGTGACTGATTCGCAATCCATACTTATGCACATAAAAGGCACATTTGCTGTTAGTTACCATGACTGGTAATTAATACTGTCAAAGAAGAAAAGATAGACACCTATTTCTTTTCCTGGGTTTCCCTCAGAGCTGACCTTTTTCAGTTATCAAAAGAAGAAAAGCTAAGAAAGAGAGACACTGAGAGAGTCAGTGAGGGAAGAGAGAGGTGTCTCAGAGAGACAACCAGGGGAAGAAGCTCTAGATGTCTGATCATATCAAGCTCATTGGAGGACAAGCCAGTCGGCTCATCTCGGTGGTGTTTATTCATTTGGACAAAAGCAACTCTCCAATTTCACAACTTCCAGAAAGGCACTGGGCTGGTGAATTACACTTGGTACGACAGCACTCTTCCAGAGAATTGGAATGAGATTTTTGGCAGCTAAAGTGTTTTTTAAAAGCCACTGCTTTCTATGATTGCCCCCATCTCATAAATGACTCTGCCGCTGAGAATGACCAATTCAGAAACAATGCAAAACTCCTTTTCTACAGCTCTACAAATCTCATCTAAACTTCTCAAATTTCAGTTTTTTCTGCACTGTGTTCCTAAGGACTTCTGATGGGGTAGCAATTCTGTATCAAGGTGCATGCCACTTTTGGTTTAAGGCTTTATACACAATAGAATAAAGTCTTGGGTGCATAGAAACTTATTAGCCTCTGCCTCCTAGATGAATCATGCTCTGCGATGCAGATGGGGAAGAGAATGAGTTTGGAGTCAAATGGACCTGGGTGTTACTTTCTCTACTTCCCCACCATGTACTCAACCTCTGAGCCTCAGTTTCCTTTCTTATAAAATAGTGCCTAATTTCTCATCAATTAGACAAAAGAGCATACAGAAAGTTTCTCGCACACTTCCTAGTGCTTACAGGAAATATACATTAGTTTCTTTCTTCCCTTGGTTTGGGATTACCTGAAATTGTTCCCTACTAACGATGTTACTGTATGTATTCACTTGGGTGACTACATATTGCAAAGGATGGTTATTTTCTATATCTTGTCTATCATATGTCTTAGAAAAGTTGCAGGCAGAGTTAGGGTGTTTGTCTCTGGAAAGAGAACTAGGCATCCTTAAGGGCAGGGGTTGGAAATTAGATCCATATGAATGGATATTACAAATTTAAATTAAATCAAAGGAACAACCACCACAAACCCCAAAACGGGATGATGAATTGGGCAACCATTCCCCATCAAGCAATATTTATTATCTGTTACAGCCCCCCTCAAGAATCTCAGAGAAAAGCAACGCTATTGTCCTCTTAGCCTGAGAGCTACTCATTAGAGAAGCAGGGGGTAAGCTCACAGGGATGCAGTTTATTCACCTGAAGAAAAGGAAGTCTACTTCCATAGCTTTTAGGAAAGCTCTCCTAAAACGAGAATTAAAAGTCTGCTGCAGTAATGTAGACAGAATCAGAAGGCAGTCAGGGCTAGAGTAATAGTAGCAAGGAGGGAGAGAGGAAGAGGTGGGGCAATTCTGATGGTAGGAGGCATCGGAAGGATGGGGAGACTACCTGCTGAAGCCACTACACCCTGGCGCAAGAGCCATATTCGGGACTACATATGCCTCTCACTACCTTACACCAAGCAAATCCACAACAATTAATGAATGCATGAACTTGGGATCCAAACCCTGAACTCAACCCCAACATTCTTTCAGAATTTCCCATCTCATTGAATGGCACCACTACCCATTCAAACATACCAGGAAAGGCAAAGTCATCTTAAGACTCATCTTTCCCCAAACTCCCAATTACAAATCGATCACCAATTTATCTTGATGGGATGCCTTAGATTTGTTGAGTCTGTTCTCAATTCACTTCTCTCCCTCACTCCCAACACCTTAGTCTAAGATGGCATCATTTCTTGTTTGAACTATTGTAACAGATTCTGACTGGTCTTTCTGTCCACTTTTTAATTTGTTTCTCACATTATTACTAGTGCTTCATTAAACACACACACAAACACACATCATAAAGTTAGAAAGATGCTTCTCTGATAATATAAATTTTTAAATGTTATCTCATTAATATAAACTTAACCATTTCGGCACAAATCAAAATTCAAATTTGGTATGATATATGAGCAAGGGATATGTCAAAAAAACAAACAAACAAGCAAACAAAAAACAATAGCATGATAACATTTGCAGGGAGCAAACCCAGATTCCTTAACAAGACCTTTTTTTTTTTCCAAAGACTATCACTACCTAAGGTGGTGAACATATACAAATGGTTTCATTTACTCCTCAGAATAGACCCAGCAAAGATTCTTTCTGAAATTATTTAACATTTATTAGCTCAAGTTAGCATATGAATTTGAAAAGAATGCAAATGCATTTTTAGAACATTATAACCGGTCTGGATCTTCCTTAGCATAGGACAGTTTCCCACTCTACCTTTCAAAATATTAGTTTTCTGAATGATATTAAGTTAAGTATGCAACATCACCAGGCTAATATAAACCTTTATAATGGCTTTCAGGAAAGAAAAGTACTCATAAAAATCTTTAAAACAAATACTAGCTATAGAAGAGCATCCAATTAATTAATTCACTAATTATTCTCATATATAGTGACCTTGACAATTCTATGGTAATTTCTATTCTAATTAATTCTATTCTAAACCATCTAAATATTCTAATTGGTTCTTGGATGGGTCATTTTTGTGAGCCATACACTTCTCCAAGGTGCTAGATGATATCTTATATAGTTTATGGCAAGGAAATATTATTAGCATGTGAATATTCACAGCTTTTCTCCTCCCCAGCCCACGAAGGATAACTCCTTCCTTCCCAGCTTGGTTTTTGAAAATTTATTGCTCAGAACTAGTGCAATGGGTAAGAAAGGTAGAATTGGGAAAGAAAAGATTATGGGTTCCTGTTGAAAAAAGCCAAGCATCACTATCAGAGAAAGGATATGTTAGAAGGTGAAGACAATGGGGAAGAAAGGGATGTGAAGGAGCTTTCCATGGCTTGAGTGTTGGAGTCTTGGGAGTTGGTTTCTGAGGGTAGCAAGGACACCAGATAGGATTAAACGAGATGGGTAAAGAGAATTTTAAAAATGTTTTTAGCACACATTAATGATCTACTTCCTCATTTGTAAACATCCTTCAAGAGATGCCAAGACAATGCAATTTGCTCTGAAAGTCCGATGGTCTGTATTTCTTTTAATGGGACCGTAACTGAGGCAAGAAGCTATTGGGTTTGGCTTTTTGTTAAAAATAAAACACTGAGTAACATCCAAGCAGTTGAAATTCCCCTGAGGAGCACAACAGAACTCTTTCCAGCTCAATTAGCTGGTTCATTGCGGACACATACGTCTCATGGCCCTCTCCCCAACCTCCACCCCAATTACGGGTTTACCTTTGTGGCACCATAAACTTACAGGGCACTGACTTTCACTTATACATGACAGACAATTTTATCAGGTCACCATGAACTGGCTTAATAATCTTTATATATGCTGACTGTTAAGCTGTGTGTGTGTGTGTGTGTGTGTTGCATATTTAGCGTAAATTGGAAGCTCACCAGTGAAAGGAGCTGGTATAAACTACGTGCAATTACATTTTCAACACACAAGCCTGACCATGACCAAGAGACCTGCATGGTTTTCTTTCAGCTGTAGGTACCATCTGTATGTTCTGGATGTCAAAATTATCATCACACTTTCTGGTAATTTAATAGTATGGTGAAATACATATGAATATACAGCTTTAAATTCTTCTTACATGTTGAATCTTCCTACGCAGAGTGTGGTCCATGACACTGGCATTGTCTAGGAGCATGTTGGAAATGCTGAATATCAGGTCAAACCCAGATCTACTGAATTAAGATTTGCACTTTTAATAACATCTCCATGTGATTCCTCTTCACGTTAAAGTTTGAGAAGCACTGCTCTAGATGAGCTCACTTTTTCTTTCTTTTTTTAAATAAAGATTTTATTCACTTATTTGAGAGAGAGAGAGCACAGAGGGAGAGGGACAGGAAAAAGCAGACTCCCCACTGAGCAGAGAGCCCCACGCGAAACTCAATCCCAGGACACTGAGATCATGACCTGAGCCAAAGGCAGACACTTAACCCAACTGAGCCACCCAGGCGCCCCGAGCTCACTTTTTCATTTATTCGACAAATATTTACTGAGTGCCCACACGGTTGTCAGATACCGTTGAGAGACACTCAAACAGGGACAAGAATGATTGTGAACTATTTCCAAGATTTCCACTTGAAGAAGTGACATAACTTCTAACTTCATGGCAAAATAACCAGAAGAAAATGAAAAATCCCTCCATTTGGTATTCCATTTATACAGAATCACTCACTTGAGAGTTTAGTTTAAAAAGCTACTTTGTCATCCACTAGTTTCTGGAGACCCTAAGTTAGTACTTTATTCAAAAGGTAAAGAGACCCTTCTTGGTTAAAACTGAATGGTGCATGGATCAACTCTAGTGCTTGTTTAAAAGGCACAGTTCTGGGGAAGACAGAGGGAAAGAACTGAGAAGAATTAGAGTGAGTGGGTGTCCTGAATTTGCTCATTGACAAGCCTACCAATTTACCACTATGCCCTCTAGAAGCTTATTATTTAAATGCAGTGCATGGATGAGCAGCTTTTCTGTCCCTTGCAAGCTTGTCACAAATAAGGAATCTCTGGAACCCACCCTTACCGACTGAATCAGAATTTGCATGTAACCAGATCCCCAGGTAATGTGTAAAAACAATAAAGTCTGCAAAGCAGTACACCAGAGTAGAAGAACCACTTTTTTAAGTTAGTGCATTAAGAACAAACATGTACCTCCTTGACTTTGGGGGTGACTGACCCTTCTGCTTATTCCAGGACAAAAGTGTTTTCAGGATGCTGAGTTTTAAGTGCCGGGTGCTAAAACTGGAACAGTCCTAGGCAAATGAGGATGGTCGGTCTCCCCTCCATCATCTTCACATTCATATGCTAGATTGTGTGCTCCCAAATGCCCCCTCCCATTCTCTGCCCCCCTCCCAGGACGACATCAAAATAAACTCATTCCTCCTTTTCCTAAGTAAAATCCCCCTTTCCCACCCTCAAGATTGAACAAATGGCCACTGAAAGAGAAATCTGAGATATTAAGAACACGTACTCCTTTTCCCCCTAAACCTCTACAGAAAACAAGTCATCAGTTCAAACTGCGGATTGAATTACAGTCGCCAAAGCACACTAGGGAACACAATCTAATCACAGATGCTCAGTAAACTCCGGTGCCACTAAATCTCCTTTACTTTTACTCCATTTGTTCTATTTATCATGGATTATTTTTATTATCTTGGGCATATAAATATTTCAGTTCACATATACAATTTAATTAGTTAAGAGTACAAAATTAAAGCCACAAAGGCACATTTGTCCTGGCCACAGACACCAAAGGCACTAGTCACCAAGAACAGATATATGTGTCTTTGAACGGAGACAGCTGTTATCTTGGTTAGCATGGCTGCAGTGAGAACGAGGGGTGTTATCTGGGTTTCCTATTTAAACATCAGGGGTCTGGAGTTGTTGCTGCTTCAGAATTAGGCAATGTTTCAGCTCCCTGCCACTCTGAATTAAGGAGTAGAGCGCCTCTCATCTCTCCCTATCTATTAAACAGGACCACCTGGTGATGGCCTCTATTCCTTTGGTCTCAGAATGTTTTTCACCTTTCCTCAAGATCATCGATTCTCAAGCTTTAACCTTTTAGAGAGCTTATCGAAGTGCAAATCCACAGGTACAATCCACAGCGATTCAGGAAATGTGGAGTAGGATCTGGGAATGTTTCTCGGGAACGAGCACACCCAGATGGTTCTTAGACCCGCTGAACACTTTGAGAACCCCTGTTTTGATTGATGCTGCTGATCACAGGGACAGAAGATCTTTATGAAGTGCCCACTGTGTGTCAGGCACTGTTAAGGGTGTGGCATGTCTTTCTAATCTTTCAAGATCCGTACGTGTTGGGTGTCATCAGTGTCAGTCATTATCATTCCTATTTTATAGATCAGGAAGCGATGGGCCAGAAAGCCTAAATGTCTGTCCCCAATTTGGCCAAATATCAGTTGGTCGAAATGGGTCAGAGACTCAAGCAGAGTGGTTCTAGAGCTCTTGGTTTCAGACATTAAGCTAAGTTACTTCTCACCAAACAGTTTTGAGTGTTCAAAGTGCATGAAGCCAGGCATGATGGACCCGAGTGTCAAGAAACATCAGACTTTCAGTGTAGATTGATGAAATGGTCTGATTTATTCATAAATCTCTAGGTCTCTCCCAGAACCAAAGACAATGGTTACAGTGACTAGTTTGCTGTTGGTTCTGCTGCTACTGTTGTTATAGCCCTTATTTAAGCCTTATGAAAATGCTGTTTCTCATCCACTATAATATGATGGATGCAGAACCTGCATCAGGCCAGAGGAACCTGAAATCAGGAATGCGTTAAGTGTGTGCTGGAGGAAATAGTACACGTTATATAAATTTAACTGTTTCACCTCCCTGCTATTGTATATTATACTGTGTTAGCAACAAAGCAGCTCTTTCTTGCTTTCTCTCTTAAATAGGACCATCTGGTGATAACACCTTCACTGCTGCCTCAGAATGTTTTCACCTTGTTCACATTCATTGCTGTCCAACTTAAACCTCTTAGAGAATTATTTGTTTGAGATTTACCAGGATCTCAAGGATGGGAGTCTAGACTAATAGAAATAGCCACCAGAGGGATTGAAAACTGGACAGAGATTCTTTAGCAGATACAGGTGGTTCTGGTTCCCCCTTAGTACCAAATGCTGCCTTCGTTGATGCTAATCTGAAGACTGGTAACACCATGTGCAGCGGGGTCTTTGACCACCGGGAGGACTGATGTGTTACTTTATTTATTTGCTCCACTGGAGCATCCCAGAGAATGGAAACCTTTTAGACTAGCAGTCCAGATCCTCATATTAGGTCATCCACAGCATCTTATATTTGCCTGCTATGTGATGTCCTGCTTCCTCCCTCTTTCCAGGTGAAGGCTTCCAACTTGAGATGTTGGAAGAAAGTGGCTGATGGAGATCTAGCTTCATTTATCAATGACAACACAAATGGCAACCATACAACTCGTTATCTTTTTCTAATCGTTCCCCAAAGTTATCAATGAAAAAATATTGATATTTATAACTAAGGAATATAGAATAAGTTGGGAGGTAGACATACACATCTCCATGGAGAGTTTATGATCACAAATGTGTACCCAGATGACGGAGTTCATTGTATGAGAACCTGCAGCCCATAAGTAACATCTGTATGCATATAAAAATCACAATAAGTAATTTTTAAAGACAGAGAAAGAGTTATCTTTTGTGAGGTATCTCTGACAGATGTAGATAAAGATCAAGCGGGTAGGCGAACAATTAGCGAACTCACAGGCAACATCTCTCATGTTATCTACACTGAAAGAGTTGTTTCTCAATCGTGGGAAAAGACCCAGAACAGTGAACGTTGATTTGACAGTAGGGGAGCAGGGAGGTTGGGCGGGGGGTGGTAGAAGTGTTCTATTTGTTTTGATCATTTGGGCTCAAATCCCCTTATTTCTTGGTTTAGCCCGAAAATAAATGTGGTAAAATGACATTTTAAAAGTATGGTTTCCTGGAAAATAACCCCATTAATTTGTGGATTTCACTGACAGGCAGACACATAAGAACATATGAGTATAAAGGGGAACGAGGCAGGGGTTGGGGTAATTGAAAGGGAAAGCTGGCATATATGCACCCTTCCTTATTTTCCCAATGAGGACAAAACTCCCTACAATGATTTATTTTCTGCTTATTTTTCTCTGGACTAGGGAGAAATAGAATAGTGCACCACCAGCCTACAAATTAGCGTTGGAACAATCACTGAATCAGATGAGCTTTCAAGGCCCCTTCTGTAAGGTGACCATGGAAGGTAACAGATTCAGGAGCTATGTGGACACAAGTGGGTAACCCAGAAGCCACAAATTATACCCAGCATGGAATTAGCACCAAAAAACATCTGACCTGTACTGTGAATCAGTGGAACTTGGCTTTCAGAAGAGAAAGTTAGGTAAAATATAACCAGGAAGAGATTCCCCCCACTTTTTTAAGTGGTATATTATCATGTCAAACTATCAAGAGAAAATGTGCAGTATGAAGAAAAGAAAATTAGGCTGACCATCAAGAGATGTGAAAAAAAATCTAGTGATTTGGGGGAAATTATTCAATATCTGAGGTCTCAGTTTGCTCATCTGTAAAATGAATGGGCTGGTCCAGAAGCTTTACATCCCTCTCTTTTTTCATAATAGGGGCGGGGGGTAGAAATCTTTGCAATTTCCTGGGATAGCAGTGCCTGAATCAATATAATCCATGCACCAACTGCTACTGAAAGAAAAAATTAAAACATGTTTCCCTACATCAACCACATATCCATTTGAAGAGCAATGATTCCAAGCTGCTATTATGGTTTACATTAAACATTCTGGAATGCATGCACTGGAGCCATGAATGATGTGGGGTGGGGGGTGGTTCTCCCACCTGCCTACAGAATATTCAGTGATTTATATGTAAGTCACTGAACAAATTGAGTATTCTGCTAAATAGCCGATGCAAATGACCATGCACCAATCACTTAAAATAATTAGGAACTTATAAAATGACCATATGTAGTCATTATGAATAATTATATTAAACCACAAAGGAAATCTCTCTCCCAACCCTCCCCCTGAATCCTGAAGAAAATCCAAGCGAGAGAGAGGCACCAAGTAATTAAACAGCAAATTTTTAAAAAGTGTACTGTTAAGAAAAGCCACTTCCTGTACTTGAGAATGCCTTATGTGTGTATCAGCCTGGTCTGAATGTCGTCAGATTAAAACAAACCCAGCAATCCGCAGGGCAACACTAGGAGCTTGGAGAAGGCCTAGAAACCCCATGCATTTTCCAAACAACCCTGGGTCAACTTCTCCAGGAGGTAAGTGGTGGGGAAAAGAACCCGAGGCACGTTTTCCAATCCAGGAGTAATGTAATGCTTCACTTCCCCCCATACTTCCGAAACTTGTAGTTCAGTCATTTCAGATGTTAGTTGGCAGTGTGTTGACTCATGTTTGGTTGAAATTCCCTAGCATGCTTCATTACCTAACCAATAAAGCAATCTAGTGGAGTTATTGAATCATACACTGCTTGCTGTATGACCATTCTCTTGTTTTTATTCTGATATGTGATTGCTCCCCTGGACTATTGCTCAAAAGGGAGATGTGTTTCATAACCTTTAAAACAAAAAAATCATTTCAATCAGCTACACAAGACCTCCATGCATTAATACACTGCCCCCTCCCAAACAAAGCAAACAAAAAACCCAAGCTGTACATCAGCATCAATACAAAATAATCCAGGGAAACTGATCTCTGTTGCTGTGTGAGTTTAATTTAATAGAGTCTAACAACAGGGTGAAAACTAAAAAGATTCACTGTTTTTATTTCCTACAGAGCAAGTCACTTTGATTCCATATTTCTTTCTGGCTTGAGTAATGCTCCCATTTTGTTCTTGTGAAGACTAAATACTTTTGCACTGGAGCAAGAGCTGATATGTTAGCAAGTCAGTGATGATGATCTCGAAATATTTGGAAATGTCTAAAATGTTGACACACCCTTGAATGACCACATCGTCCACTGAGACTCTGAGGTATAGGAGCATTTCTCCTGGGGCAGCCTGGGTTAAGAACAGGTGGAGAAGTCCTAGCATCCTACAGGGAACTTACAGAGTCCGTTCAATCTCAGTGGAAGAAAATCAAATCGGGGGGGGGGGGGGGG
>NW_024424452.1:33495947-33506353 GCF_017311325.1 Ursus maritimus
GGGGGGGGGGGGAGGCAGAAGAGTCTGCTTCTCTGCCATCAAATTTCCTTTAAAAATCATATATAGTGGCGCCTGGGTGGCACAGCGGTTAAGCGTCTGCCTTCGGCTCAGGGCGTGATCCCGGCGTTCTGGGATCGAGCCCCACATCAGGCTCCTCTGCTGGGAGCCTGCTTCTTCCTCTCCCACTCCCCCTGCTTGTGTTCCCTCTCTCACTGGCTGTCTCTATCTCTGTCGAATAAATAAATAAAATCTTTAAAAAAAATAAAAATAAAAATAAAAAATAAAAATCACATATGAAATCTGTATCTAAAAGGGAGACAAAATTTCTATCCCCATGGAGCCATTAGGATTTCCTCGAAATTAGAAACGATATCTTGGTAATCATTATACCACTTGACCAATGAGATCACCTTATCTGTTTTAAATTCAGGGGCTCTTAAAAAAATAATAAAGGTGTCTGGCTAGGGCAATTGTATTGTGCGACTCTATCACGAACTTTTTGTGAGATCTGGCGGATAACACCCGAGTGGCTGGTTAACAGATGCACAGTATCATTGCTCCTGTTTTTATCCCCTTCAAGAACAGCCTATTTTGAACTTTGTAGAGTGTCAGACACAGCAGACGTGAAAACCTGCAGTCAGAAAGACTTGACATCAAGTTGCCATAGATAGCATCATTACACGATGGCTTTCTCCAACCCTGATGTACTGCTGGGTGGCTGAGGACTGGGTGGCACTCAGTGTATGCCAGGGTTCTGCAGAGTTTGAATATTTAAATAGGATGGGCTGAGGGGGAACCAAGAATATGGAGCTCATCTCTCCACCAGCCTCTCTGGAAAGTGTAAACAGGGTGACCCTTAATTATAGATTTAAACCTCTCCCTCTTTTCCAAATTAGACTAATACAGTCACAATTTTGTATAAATATATGCAATTATAGAATCCTAAAATGCTAAAAGGAACCGAGAGTCCTCAGATACCAAACCTCAGTAAGGTTTCCTCATCTTTAGACTCTTGTATACTATCTTCATTAATTCTAACATATCCAATATCACCTATACGTATACTCTTTAAGTGTCTTGAAATTTATCTTGTTTTGTTATGAATTATTCTAATCATGTATTAAAAATAATATACATAAAAACACATTTTCTATGTTCTGTATATTTCTATTGTGCAACACAATTAATATGACTATTAAAATTTATTTATCAGTAATGTGTGTGATACTTTGTGAAACACAACTGAAGGTAAAATCTTTCATATTTCTTTCTCTTTTCTTTTTTTTTTTTTTTTTGAGAGAGGGAGAGAGTGCATGTGTGTGTGCATGCATATGGGTTGGGGGCGGGTGGGCAGAGGGAAGGAATCTCATAACCCTGAGATTATGACCTGAGCCAAAATCAAGAGTGGCACACTTAACCGACTGACCCACCCAGGTGCCCCAAAATCTTTCATATCTCAAGTAGGAAAACAGAACTCCAGAGAGATAAAATGATTTGTTTAAAGTCATACTGTAAATGTTACAAATTTGAGAATAGAACTCAGGCCTCCTAACCTAGACCTAGTCACACTCTCAATCTCTCTCTCTCTCTTTCTCTCTCTCTCTCTCTCGCTACCTCTTTCTGTCTCTCTATAGGCAACATATAACACTCACGGAGTTACTGAAGCAAAGTTACTCATCACATACGAAGTACTGAACTGAGGCCGGCTTCGCGGATGTACAACCTCAGTAGCCACATAGAGCCCCACGCTCAAAAGGGTCCTGCACTTGGTTTAATGCTATGCTTCTGCCACCTTAAAATTCTCATTAGTTTTTTAGCAAGGGGCCCTGAATTTTCTTTATGCACCAGGCTTCACATACTATATAACCTGCCCTGTCCAGAACGGGTAAAAACGTGCACACATACACCAAATATAAAATGAATAATCAATAACCAGCCATACGTAAGTGATGTATTAAAAGAAGAAAAGCAATTTCTATGTCGCTGGGGCAATGACTGCTGCCCGAAGTGGAATCTCCCAGCCCAGGCTCCAAACTCTATAATAAACAAGAACAAATAAACCATAGGAATTCCATTCCTTTAGCATAATTTGAAGATAATATTGTAATGTGAAATAACCTGTGATTTGAAAATAAGCACACACACCCCCCTTTTGCAGAACTAGTTCTCTATCTCCCATCCTGAGCTTTTGAAAGGAATAAGGAAGGTCTAGAAAAATGTAGGGGAAAAAATGAATAAATGAATGAATGAATGTAGGGGAGAGAACCAAGGGGAATATATGGGTAAACTTGGACTAAAATAGGTCTCAGAAAGAGAACATCTACCATAAATGTGAAAATAGTGAAAAAGAGAGCTGGTAGTTTACAGCACTAGTCGTGGGGAAGGGACTTGACAGTGTGTTCAGAATGGGTCTGAGGAACTGAGAGCAAATGGGAAAACAGAACAAACCTTCAGAAGCTGTGAAGTGAGGAAACAAAAAGCAATGGAGGAATTAAGGATTTGGTAACAGAAAGCAAATACAAAAGAACATGCACGACTCCTCTGGAACCTCCCTGTCCCTAATAAAAACCAACCACTAAAGAAAATACACTTCACTCTATTGACAGGAGAAAAAACTTGTTACCTGACATCTTGTGAGCCACACCCAAGTTTGAAAACCAAAAGTGATCACCCAAACCTATGAACTGACAAAAAGTCTTCCCCAAATTCTAACCAAGCCACAGAAGAAACTGTAATACAACAGTCCAAACTGAATTAAATATCCTCAAATAAGCATTTGGGAATAACACACACACACACACACACACACACACACACACACACACTGAATCATATTCAGAAATGTAAAATGGAAATGGGTAAGAAACAGGAAGGACTGAAATGACAGTTGTCTGAATTAATGGATTAAAAAGAAGACCAAAAAAAATCATATAAGAAATAAAGTCAAAATTATTAAATGCCCAAGGGAAAAAACTGGATTTGAGGTTTAATAAGGGCATTAAAGAAAAGCAATAAAATAACCAAGAAAATAGCAATGAGATAAAGAAAGAAAATAGGTAGAAAGAGAAGACATGCAAAGAATATTGAACTTATGTAAAAACTGAAGTCCATGGGGAAGAAAACCGCAATAGCAGGACAGAACTAATATTTGAAACTATGACCCACCTTAAAAAAAAAAAAAAACACAAAACACAATACTTATGCAAAAAGGGAAAAATTCAAAAATAAAATACAGAACTTTAAAAAAATAATAAACACACTACTGCATTAAAATCCAGCATCTAAGGGTCACATTTAAAGCAGTTACAAGAAAATCCATAGCATGAATACTTGGATAAAAATGTTAAAATTCAGTAAATTCATTAAATTCCCAATTCAAAATGTTAGAAAAAGACGAGTGAATTAAAACAAGCAAAAAGGTTTAAGGGCAAGATTCGTAAAGATTAAACTAGAAGAAAGGAGGAAAGGAAAAACAACAGATATAATATGAATCCAAACCCCACTTTTTTGTAAGATAAAAACAAAATAAACTAACGACCGCTCAATGAAGGAAAAAAGAGGAAAGAAAACACAATTACATAAATAAGAAACTACAAGGGAATAACTGTTTAAACAAAATATTAAAAAAAAACATATAAGAGACTACTTTGCAGACTTCTATGCAAATTAATGTGAACATCATGAAGAAATAGAGACAATGAAAGAAAAAAATGAAAATTCCAGAGAAAGATGGACAAAAGAAATAAAAAGAACCAATATAAAATGCCTCTTAAATATATGAACAGATGCGCATGACATTGATTCAAATATTCTCCACTTTCTGTGGGGGAGGAAAGGGAGCCCACTGAGGGCAGTAATCTGCTAAATTTATACAACCAGGGCAACCAGAAACGGACTGTAGTGATTGTCTGGCTCCAAAATGCTTTTTTTTTTTTGAAGCATCCCACCCCGACTCCACCAGTGGTTCACTTACCCTCAATATGCTTCAGTTTCCTTGCCTGAAAAATTACAGATTTGAACGACACAAGAGCTAGGCCCTCTCAACACTGTAACATTCCAGCATGCATCTCAAAGACTGAACCCCACCATTCCAAACACATTGACTAGTGACACTGGCCATAAAGACCATCTGCTCTGTGTAAGTCCCAGTAAACCATGGCATGATTATCACAGCTTGGAAAATGATTCAGTGACATTCATCTTGTCATGTACTTTTCATGGTTTGTAATCTTCAAACTTTAAGTTCTTTCTTAAAACACACACACACACACACACACACACACACACACACACACACACAAACTCTACTTAGGAGACATGGGTCATGAGCTGATTTATCACTAAACTCCTGATCTACCACATTCAGGGAGGTTGTTTAATAGTATCCCTTGGGAAGTTTCATGACATCCATATTTCTACACAGCAGGTGAATCCTTTTCAGACTGGGCACATCGAGAAGGAATGACTTTTCAGGGAATAAAACTATGCTGCTCTATCACACAACAGAAAGAAGAGAGAATACAAAGCAGGACTCCGGCAGTTCGAAAAGGGACTCTGAGTTCTTAGAACATAAAGACATCTACAGAGTCCCAGACTCTCCCAAACACAGCAGTGCCATTTCAGGACATGAGATGGAGATGGCCATGTCCACACGGCATGGTGGAGGTATCCTTAGAAATTAGTTGAGCACACTGCATCCAAAGTAGACTGAACATTCCAGAGAAGGAATAACGATGGTTATAAAATTAGTCATGAGGGAATCAGATGCCTCATTGGCTAGTGTGGAATCCAAAGGAAATATCAGGCAGATGTTGAGGAATTTAGGAAATGAGAAATTCTATTTAAATCAGAAGAGATGCATTAGACCTCACTGACTTGTTTTCCACCGGTTACTTATTAAAGGTAGACTGGATATTAATATTAGAATGTCTCTCTGTAGTATAGAACTTGCTCATGTTAACTTTACAGTATAACAGAAATGTAATTCTATTTTAATAGCCTTATGTTAACTTGTATTATTGGGGGAGACTAAGTTCTGTAACACACAACTCCAGGTCACAAGGATTAACCCAATACAAGCCCCATGCTCATTTGCAGCTCTGTCTAGGGTAATTAGAGAGGTGCTATGATCATACAACACTCAAAGATCCAATCTCTTTTATCTTGTAAGTGGTGCTATAGACCGAATGTGCGTGTCCCTCCAAAATTCATATATTGAAATCTAACCCCAAAGTGATGGTATCTGGAGGTGGGGCCCTCGGGAAGCAATTAGGTCACAAGGGTGGAGCCCTCGTGAAGGGGATCAACACCTTTATAAAAGACCCAGACAGCTCCCTTTCCTCTTCAACCATCTAAGGACACAGTGAGAAGACAGCAGTCTATGAACCAGGGGAAGCAGGTCCTCACTAAATACCAAATCCACTGATGCCTTGATCTTGGACTTCAGCCTCCAGAAGTAAGTGTCTTCTGTTTATAAGCCACTCGATCTTTGGTATTCTGTCATAGCAGCCTGAACAGACAAAGCCATTTGGCATCAGAATTGGTTTCCAGAGTCACTGTGGATGGAGAACAGAGGCTGTAATGGTCACACAGGGGGTTTATGGATAGGTCTGAAAGTACACACACATCATTTACATCCACTTTCTATTGTCCAGAATAAAGTCACATGACCTCAATTTAACAATATGGAGGGAGGGGAGGTGGATACACAGACTACCTGCATGTATGCCCAGGAGAAAAATAAAATAGATTTGAGAAAACATAGGCATTGTTGCTGCTACAGGTGTCTTAATCCTTTTGTTGTTTCTACATAAAATTCCAAGTTGAAAGAATTTCTTTATGTACTGTTATTGATGAATTCTTGAATTGGTGGGACCACTCTGGCTTTTGCTCTTAAGATTCTTCTGCCTAGAATGGACAGAACAGGTAAGCAAGTGCCTCAGAGAATGGCATCTCCTCTATCCAGCTTATCTCTGTCTGGGTGTGCTACACGTGACCTTAGCTCTACACATCCAATAAATGTTTCATCAATGTTTCTTGGAGAACACTCAGCTGGGGCAGGAAATCATTGCATCCGGTAGAGGTACAATTTACTAGCGATGCTTTCTTCCCCCATATTTGAAATTCAAACCAAATGCTTCACTGCTGACATTCCAACCTAAGTCCCAAAGCAGGGCATTTCAGCTGGATGGCTGACCTGTGAGGTGGGCAGTGCATGGCCATCTGACTTTCAGATAAGGTCCTTAGGAGTCAATAAGCCCTTTTTAGAAAAGAAGCTGCTGATTAAGCAATTCTCTTCCTTCTGGCCTGAAATGCCCTGTCCTCAAATCAATTTCCCACTTGTAGTCAATAGTGACTATGACCCAAACCGTGACCTCATCATCCACTTTCATTGGGCGGGCTTTCTCTATATGTCTTATTTCCAACAGTTCAAGGAAAGAGCTGGTTGTGATCACCACAATGCAAGGGCTCCCCACTCCTGGAAAGAGCCCTTTCCTCACTTTTTTGGCTCTAAATAAGCATAGAACACCACTCTCCTCACCTTCTCTACATGGATCAGGGAAATGAACCTCTTTGTTGTTTTGAAGATGTTTCCTGGCTCAGATGATCTCCTTTTGAGGATCCCTGAGTTCTGTCTGAAATGTTCATGGCTACCATCTGTAAAGGGGCTACACTGTTTTTGTTTTGCGCTGTACCTGCAGAAATGTTTCTTTCACTTGCCCTATGACATGAAAATGTTGGCAATGGTTAAGTCCAAAGTTAGGAGGAGAATGATGCTGTCGGGAACATTGGAAAATCTCGACATCATGGGGCAAATAGCATGGACCTTGGTCATATAGGAGGAATTAGTTAGTGGTTAAGAGACCTGCGATCAAAAAAGCCCTAGCTCCTCTCTGGACCCATACTTGAGACCATCCCCTTCTGATACGATCACATGAGTGAAGGGCCCACAGGATCAGGAGTATACACATGTGGACTCTGAACCCCACTCATTTGGAGGTGCCTCAGATCATAAAAAATTTGACCAAAGTGGACAGGTCCACTCCAGGCCCTGCATATAGACTTCTTTCCCAGGTGTGCCCTCCCCAGGGCTAACTACACCACTCATGTGTGTGTCCCCAGGTCCAAGAGCCGGGGTCCAGGAGCAGCTACTGGGGAGGGTGGACAGAGCTTCTGAGCACTGTCTGGGAGGTCCTACACACACTAGTGAGGTTCCTCACTCACAATGCCTTTTGCTAAGCGGAACCTGGCCATAGCACCGGTTTTAGAGTCTAACGGACTTTGGGTCAAATTCCAAGTCGGCCTCTTACTAACTCTGTAACCTAAAACAATCGATCATTGTACCACTGTTAGTTCCTGCATAAGATTTATATCCTCATCTGGAAAATGGTGATAATAGCTATAGGAATGGCCCTTTGGATTCATATGATGTTAAGCTAGACCGCTTCTAAAAAGTGCTCACAAGGAGCGTGGAACATAATGAGCATTTGATAGTGCTTTTGATTGTTATTTTTAAATTAGAAATAAATAAAAACCAGCACATTTAGTAGAAAATGTGTCCCTACATTTTGAAGGTGGTTCCTTAAGTGGTGGGAGGAAATACAACAACGGAGTGTGCTTGGGTGATGACAGGAAGGGAAGGTGTTGCACAGACCCAAGCGGCTCTTCGTGCCAACTGTCTGGCCTAGATTCTTCCTAAGGGTCAGCGCACTTTTGCACAGCCTGGAAACACTGACCCCGTCTCTGTCCGTCAACCCCACTCCTTCAAAGCTCTGTACCCCAGACACTGGGGCACTTTGCCAGACCACAGAGACGGCTTGAGAAATGAGGTGACTTATGGCCCACCACCCACTGTTTTGTTTTGCATCAACTCTAATATGAGTTAGGAAGGGAGTTGAGGGACTTCTCCAGATTTTCACTTTTGTCATTATCCTCAAGAACAGACCAGACCTGGTAGAGCCCTTAGTGCAAGAATGAAATATAACACCATACTTAATAATAAATACTTTGGGAAGTGGGGGAACTATGACCACTTTCTAAAGTCACATCCTGTATTTCATAAGAGTAATATATTTTATGTGATATGCCCATATTTACTTCACTCAGAAGTGCAAAAAAAATCAATGTCAATGGCAGCCATAGTTTATCCATGAAAGAAAAATCCCCATCCAAGCAGTTAAGAAATATTGCTTGTGTTATTTTTCAAGCAACTGCAGAAGAGCCGTAGGTGAGAGTAACTCTGGCCTACCTTAATTTTGCTCTTGGACAATTCTCTCAACTTCTAATTATTTTCCTTAAAAAGAGGAACACACACACACACACACACACACACACACACACAATTGATATCAAATTGCTGCCAATATTCACCCATGGAATAGAATGATGGGTGACATTGGTTCAATCAATGACTTATCAGGCTAATTTCTTGTCTCCTGTAAAAAAGATAAAAGAATGCACATTAATAATACTGTTTTTGAAAAGGTCTCTGGGCAATGGTTTATTCCAATGAAACAGATTGCAAGAAAAAAAAAAAAAGTATGAACAGGGAGACTATAAATTAAAGAAATTTAGGCATATCAACTAATTGCATCTGTAGACCTTATTTGGGTTTCAATTCAAGTAATTCAACTTTGCAAATATGTAAGATGACTGAGAAAAGGTGAACACTGACCAGATATTTGTTTGTTTTAGGAAATCAATATCACTGTTGTAGGGGGAGGTATAAGCACCTTTAGAAAACGGACCTGCTCTTCTACAGGTACATACTGAAACATTTATGGATGAAATGTATGGTGCCTGGCCTTGACTTCAAAACAATCCAGGAATGTGGAAGAAATAAGGAGGGGTAAAAGATGAAACACAATTGGTCATGAATTAACAACTGCTGAAGTACATGAGAATTCACTTTACTATTCTCTACTTTGATACCTGTTTGTTATTTTCTATGATAAAACACTGAAAGGCAATCCTGAGATAAAATTAATATTTCAATTTACTTACAAAAATGATTATAGAGACTGAATTGTTATCATTGATTGTTTGTTTCATCTTCAGAATTCAATTCTCATGAAACCATCAGTGTATAACTTTGCACTGTGAATCCATAACATGCTTTCTCAACAATGCGTTTTGCTTTCAATCCTTGTGTTATTCCACTTATGTTGAAATGACAAGATTTATCCCACATGTTATGAGTTCACACATGGAGCATAAATGTATATTTATATGAGTTTTAAACGGATATTTATTCTGCTGTTCACGCATAGATACTACCACCAGCACTGAAACTGGAATTTTGGAAAGCTCAGACGAAGCCATTTCAATATGGATGAGAGTCGGCTTTGGGCCGCTTCGACACCTCCCAGGAATGCACTCAGTGCAAAAAGTGGAAATGAGGAAGGCTCCACTACAAGGTGCAAAATACAAACCTCCCCTTGTGTTTTCTCATCATCTCCAACTTTCTGGTTAAAAATTTATCCAATCCACCAGTTATGAATATCAAGCTCTACCAGAATGCATGAGATTAAAACATCAAGGCCTACAGATTGAAGAAACCGTCAGGGCGAGAAACTGGATTTAAAAAAAACAACAACTGAGTAACTTGTAAAATTTCCATTATTCTATCCTTTCTTTTTTTTTTTCTTTTCTTTTCTTTTTTTTTTTTTTTTTTTTCCCCCTAATCTGATAGGAATTGCAAACAGACCCACAAGGTCTAAAGTTGCCTCAGGGAAATGAATTACAAAATAGAATATAGAAGCCTTCCTAATAAAATTATTAAAAAATAAGTTGAGTTTACATGTAGCTGAAAACTGATACTGAGGGTTTTGTTTCTTTGTTTATTCTCTGGCCTCTCCCCACCCCCAGTTCCTCTCAGGGATACATAAATACTATGAATAAATACTATCCACTAGATACAGGAGGAAAATAACTTGTCCATGTTCTCACATACTAATCAATTACTACTTTTTTTTTTTTTAAGCAATGTTAGAATATGCATTAGAATTTTCTCTTTTCTTGGCACATATTCACTTTCAGGACTAGATCAGATAATTTTTCTGAAGGTCAGGATATAGGGAAATAAATATCTGGTCTATAGCATAGAAGACTGCTTACTATCAGTCTAGCATTTTACTAAATTGAGGAGATAGCATGCTTAATGCAGAATCCCCTGCCCTTAGGTAGTTTTCAGATCAGTGTACCGTCCATTTGAGGAGAATATCCGTTTCTTCTCTTTTATTATAATTGCATCAAAATCACATAAATGAGTTTTAATCTTGGAGAGAATTCAGGAACTAGACAAGATAGTTGTAAATTTCCACTTAAAAATTATTTGTTGAAAATAACTGGGCCATATGCCTTGTTCATTTCATAACGCTAGGGAAAAAAAAAAAAATATATATATA
>NW_024424452.1:33506364-33533730 GCF_017311325.1 Ursus maritimus
ATATATAGCAAATGCAAGACACTTCTGATCCCAGGTGGTAACCTGTTGCAGTATCAAATTAAGCTTCTAATTTGATTGCATCTATGCAGAAAGGTTTAGCACCCTAGTGTGGCTTAGTCACAGGAAGGCAGTAAGTCTCAAAAGATATGCAGAGCTTTACGGTGCTCTTGCCACTGTAATAATTCAGGAGTGTAGAAGAGGCATACTGATTTGACTTGGGTAAAGAAAACTCTGCCCACCCAGAGGGGTTTCCAAACCTCCAAGTAGCCCACATCATGAGTAAACCCTGGATGGGATTTGGTCAAGCTCTGTAATTCTAGCGGATCTTTTATATGTGTTAATTCTATGCATTTTAAATTTCATTCTACTGCTTCTCTTTAGTGTATTCTTTCCCATACTCCTTTTCTCTCTCTCTCATTTTATTTCCTTCCACCTTAACGTTTAAAAACCTACACTCCAGGAAAGTAAAGTGTTGATTTCTTTTCCATAAGCTACGGGAAAAAATAAAATGTGTGGCTGTGTTCAAACTAGGAATCCATAAACCTGTAAACACAATCCTTGGTTAGAAATTTCTCTGTCATTCACAGAAGACTTAGAAAGAGGCGTTCACTGCTCTTTACCAGCCAAGCGAAGACGGGGGGGCTTTGCAAATGGCTTTCCACAATAAGGGATTTTCATAAAACACATGGATTTTGTTTCAGAGACTGACTATGGTTCATGCATTTGTTTACGTGCCTTCCTCCTTTCTCACTGTTTTCTGCTTTCGGGTTCACAGCCTTGAAAGCCTCTGAAATGATTATTTAGGTGCTGATGCACAAAACACCAGGACTGTATGACTGAGGCCCCAAATTCATGCCTTCTGAAATGACTGGGGAGAAAAGGAGGGGCTGCCTGGGTTACAGAGATAACTGTCTCAGCCCTCCTCCATCCCTCCCTTTCCAGGTTAACCCAGGGAGGTGGCTTGACCCAATTGGCTCTATGATACGATTAGTCTCGTTTTATTTATCCTTCTGTTTTTCAATCCCATTAATCTTCTCTTTCTCTTTTTGGCAAAATTAAAAAGTTAAAAGCCTTTCTTTATACCTTTCCAATCTCAGCCTGAAAGGTATTAACAGTTTGATATGTATCTTTAGAGGCATTTTGTCTATACTTTTATGTACATCATATGGGCATAAACGTGAATAATAAAGATACATATTCACACTTTTTTTAAAGATGAGATCACATATAGACCTATGCTTTCCAATACAGTAGTCACTACTCAATGGTGCTGTTTAAGTTTCTATTAATTAAAATGAAATAAAATATAAAGTGTGGTTCCTCAGTTTCATTAACCGCATTTCAAATGCCCAATAGCCAGGGGAGGCTCATGGTTATTATATTGGGGAGCACATATATAAAATCTTTACATCATTTCAGAAAGTTCTATCGGACAGTAGCTAATTTAGAGTATTCCTAATTATTAATAAATTGGAATTCTGTTCTTTTCCTTTAAAAACAATTCTATGAACAATCCTAGACTGACATCAAGAAGTAAGACTATCCAAATTCACATTCAGTGGTAGAGACAAAATCGGGCTATATATATTTAATTTGGTGTGGGAACCAATTTTTTTTTTAAGGCCCTAGTTGTAAGGATTATGATCTCTACCACAGAACGCAAGGGTTCAATTTGTTATGCTATGTACTCTACCAGATTTGAAATGTGCAGACCTAATGACTACATTCTGATACTTTCCTGGAAGGACATCATTTTAGTTGGGAAAGAATACAGCAGATATGTTCAAAAATAATCCCTCAAAAGCTTCTTCTCATATTTAGGCAGAAAACAATGGCCAGTCTCAGCCACAGAGACTCTGGAATCTTTCAACTGTCTTTCCAGAGTACCATTCTTTGTTCTGATAACTTGATATTTTGCCAAAAGCCCAATACTGGGTGGTTTAAAGCTAAGAAATTAACAAGAAATCAGAAAGCCAAATGAGCATTTACAGGTAGAAAAAGCAAAGTGTAATTATCTGGTCTCTGAGGAGCTAATTATAGGCTCAGTTGAAACTGGGAGGATCATGGGAGGACATGCGTGCGCGCACACACGCACACACTCACGGACACACACACACGCACACGCACACGCACAAACCTGTTTGTGCCCACCTCCAAAGAAGCTGAGAGAGGCACTGCTGCATAAATAAATCATTTGGACAGCTCACTGTTTCAGCACAATCGATCTTCACCCTCGTACTAGGGTCAGGCACTGCATACCCACAGCCTGCCCTGACCCACAGTTGTATATAAAATATGATATTAAAGAAAGCTTCCCACTAGCCTGCTTCTACCTGGGAGGCTCACCATCCATCCATCATTCATTCCCTTTGCCCCATGCCAGCACCACCCATAGGCTGCCAACTTGGGGAAGTTAACAGCATTGAAGGGAAGAGTGGCCCTCAGGAAACCCAATGTCCATGTCCCGGAAATCACGCAGCACCTAACAATTTTTGTAGAGTATATTTAGCAGAGATTTACTGACCAGATCTAATAGCTTAAAGAACTCTTTTAGTTTACATTATTTTGATGATCCTATATGGACACCATACACATTGCTCAGCGTGGAGTTAACCTCTTTCAGCATTTTCAAACAACACTGAAGGTTTAAGGGGGAAGCAAGAGGAGAGGAGTGAAAGAGATGTTTCTTCTGCTACACGAGGATTTCTCAACGTTGGCACAATGGACAGGTGAAGCCAGGTAATTTGTGGTTCCTAGGGGCTGTCCTGTGCTATATAGGATGCTTGGCAGCGTCCCCGGCCTCTACCCACCAGATATGAAGAGCATGCCCCTCCCCTAATTGTGGCAATCAGACAAATGTCTTCAGACATTACCAAATGTCCCCCGGGGGGGCAAAACTGTTCCCAGTTGAGAACTGCTGACTTACACACAGAAGGACCAGCACAGTATGGCAAGAGTTACATCCTACCTAAGAAAGCAGCATGGTAGACTGAAGCAGAGGACTGCCGTAACAAAGCACCACAGACTGGGTGACAAACATGTTCTCTGAAGCCAAGAGTCTGAGATCAAGGTATGGGCAGGGTCAGTCCGCCCTGAGCCTCTCTCTGGCTTGCAGATGTCCATCTTCTGCTCATGACTTCACACGGTTTTCCCTCTGTGTATGTCTGTGCCTTGATCTCTTTTTATAAGGACACCAGTCTTATTAGTTTAGGGTCCATCTTACTGACCTCATCTTAACTTGGTTACTTTTTAAAGATCCTGTCTCCAAATACAGTCACATTCTGAGGTACTGGGGTTTAGGACTTCAACATATGAATTCTGGGGGACACAGTTCAGCCCATAACAGGATGTAATTCCCAGACCCAACTACATCATTTTTCTGTATCACTAATAACTTTGCTGCATTACCTGTTGTAGATCCAGCCCTATTATTCAGAATTGGGCTCTCCCCTGTGCTTACTCCCTTCCTGTTAAAGAGAGAGCAACTTTTTTGGCCTGGGAGTTAGAGAGAATCGAGCCTATGTGGCTTAGTCTTGCACTTTCTTTCATTTGCATCTTACTGTCAGGCAGGGAAAGAACTTCCTGGACTTTCTGGGGCCTCCAATTAGGGATTGATGTTTTCCCCCACACGTGAGGTTGTCTAGACGGACAAACTTTTTCTGTAAAGGGCCAGGTAGTAAAGATTCAGGTTTGGAGGCGCTGTATTACTATTTATTTCTACCATGTGGTACAGAATCAGCCAGGAGCAACCATACGTAAATGGGTATGGCTGCATTCCAATAAAGCTTGATTACAAACATGGGCAGGTGGGCTGGATTTAGCCCCTGGGCCATAGTTTGACAACCCCTGTTCTAGAACATTAACTACATTATTTCATTTGTACAATTTCAATTGATATGTGTCTTGTTTGAGTTTAAGTAAAATAAGGAGTATGTGCAAAACTGATAATCATTTGCCCGATAAAAGCCAAGAGCTGCCCTGTTTTTCTCACCTAAAGCTACGAATGGATAGCTACGAGAATATTTACAATAACAACCATTTTAAAGAACATTTAAACTGGATTTCTGTTCCTTGCCCCCCCCCCTTTTTTTACTAACCATGTTGCCTCCAGCTCTGGTTTCTAATTTCTTTCCTCATTAAAAGTCCTGTCAACTTTCCCAAGAATAAAGTTGTTCCTTTAAAAATATCCAACTCATAAAAGGCCTGTGCCCAGAAGGCATAAGATAAATAAGAATGGTTCATGAAATCTCCCTCCAAACAACAGACTTATGAGAAAAAAACTTGAACTTTGATTTCAAGTCACTCCAAAGAAATCATCTTCAAACTTGAGGTGAGCATCCTTACAAGGTGCTTCATAGCATCATCCCTGGCCAGACACTCCACATATGAGTAGGTGCGTTTAAAAAAACCACATCTCATCCCTTTGTTAGTTAGCACACAAATTGCCAGGAGACCAGGCCGCATTTCGGCAGGGAATGTTAGAAGAGAGGGCTCTGGAATATGCACTGATAAGTCAGGAGCAACGTCATAAACTGGGGATGCCATAGAGAACTCTTCTGAGAGGCGCCAGGATGCTGCTGCAGCACTGTCAGCAACAGGCAAAACTGGGCAAAGGGCCAGTGTTCATCAGTAGGGGGCTGAGTGAACTATTTAGACACACCCTTGCATCCTATGGAACACTGGGCTGTTGCTAGAAAGAATGCTGTAGGTCAGTGTGTACAACATGGAAAACTTTCATGATACACTGTTAAATGGAAAAAGCAAATAAAACATCACACACATATGTATGTGCAGATATGTAGTATGCAGATAGACCTATCGATCTCTACATGTACTACAGAGAGAGGTTATATTTAAACAAAATTATGTGTTTGCACATTTTTATTCAAATAAATGTGTATGAATACAGTTACTCATCTCTCCTTTTCTTTCTGATATACCCAGTATCTCTAAATATTTTTGTCAATATATAAAAAACGGATACTATTTATAGAAGTTTGTTCCAGAAGGGGAAGTACATTTAAAAGGCTTGCATAGGACGGAAGGAGAGGTCTGTCTTTCTACATATTTTTCTGTTTGATTTTCTTGCAATAATTACATTTGTATTTGTAAAGGAAAAATACTAAACCATCCTCCCTGGGAGGAAAAAAACTTTGAAAATAATTTTAAATAACATTCTTTATTATTTTAAAAATACAAAGTCATATTATTAAAAAAAAAAAAACGTGTAAAGATGAACTCCTCATTTTCTCGCTTTCTGCAATCTCATTGAGGACTCCAGGGACATCGCTGCTAACAGTTCAGTATGTATCCTGAAGGGCCATTTTTAATTAAGTCAGGAAAGATGTTCCTTGGGAAAGACCAACTTCTTGAAGTTACAAATAGACCCAGGCCTAAGATATCTTGCCCCATAGCAGAAAGGGGAAGAAGTGTAGCAACCCTGGGTTCTACATGCCCGCACACCTGCTCAGGAGGACGGTGTATCTTTAGTTATCACTGAAGATGGTGGAACACGCGACTGAGGGCTTCTAAGAATTTGAGGGGCCTACGTCACTAAGTGCCACTGATAGGGAAAAGGCCATTAGGCACCACTATGGAACACTCCAGTAATCTCTCGTGCTCCAAGCTTTGAACTATGGTTGGCCATGTTAAAGTACGTTTCAGGCACAGATAGGTGATGGGAAATGTGTTAACAGTTCCACTTACAGCTAATTTTTAATGACAGAGCCTACACAAGGCAGAACTGGAAGCATTTCAGGAAGTGGACTCCCAGCCTGAAACTGTGCCAAGGGCAGGCAGATTGAGAAAAACATATATTTATTTCTATGGAATGTGTGAATATTTATAAAAGACAAAATTTCCAAGTGTAACTGAAGGGTTTAATTTAGCCATTAGCACTGAGCCAAAGTGCCAGGAAACTGAAATGACTAAGGAGCCATGCCCCACCACAGAAAGAAGACCTCTGACAAAGAGATGAGGCAGAAAGCCACAAAAACGTGTATATGTGCGCGCACACACACACACACACACACACACACACACAAATTCACAATCACAAAGTTATTCATTATTCTTCTCTGAAGACTGAAATGAAGCAAGTTTGGAAAATATTTTGGTAACCGACTTCCTTCTCTAAAAGAGTTTACTTCTCATGCACCACCTAGGCAGATCCAGAATAACATCTGCCCTGTTTTAAGAACATCTTCACTTTGCTTTTGTTGTTTTTTTTTTTAATCCCAAGAGTATCTTATTCTGATCTAAATCTTAGCCCAAACTTAATTTTCATCAATGATGGGATTATAGCATTTTCAACCTTTGTAGGAAGCAGAAGTAACACCCTTGTTGACAGATTAACATTCCAGCTAAATAACTGAGGAAGAAAATCCATTAGCTCCTTTACAATATTATTTTCCACTGTCTGAACTGCTATGTATGTCCAGTGTTCTAGCATAATTCCTGATTTTTCAGTACTGTGGAACTTAAGAAACTTCGTTTCTAATGAATGTCATACTGCTTTCAGTATACTGCCATCATTCATTGTATTCATCAGAACTTTTTTGGAGGGTTTTCAAATAAAACATTCAAACTAGTTTAAGCAAAAAAGAAAAAAAAAGTCTGGATTCATGAGTAAAAAATGTAAGGATAACTTTGGATTTGGGCTGAGCTAGGTTCAGGGGCTGGACACACAGTCCTCACTGGGAGCTCAGAAACAACTAAAAATTCCCACCTCAACATACTTGGTTATTAACAGTTTCAATAATCCTTCTGAGATTCTCATTGGCTGGACTTGGGTCACATACTCATCTCCTAGCCAATCTCTATGGCTGGGAGATGGAGCTTTGCTAATTGGCCAGAACTAGGTAACACACCCACCTCTAATGTTAGGCCAGGAGTCAGCACCCTGCAAGGCTGGGGGCAAGGGGAATGACGAGAGAAAGCTGGTTCCTTAAGGAAAGGAGAGCTCTTTAACCAGAGCAAGAAGGAAAGGATGCTGGAAAAATGAAAATAAGAGCTACTTTGTAAAAAGTCCTTATCATAAGCAGAAGTGACTTATGCTAACCAAAACCCTTCATGAAGACCACCGCTGGTGTGAATTCCAGTTGTGAATTCTGCTGAAACACCAGTAGGACATTGAAAAGAAGCTCCAGAGCTGTGCTAAGATAATAGCCACTAGCCACATGTGGATATTTAAATTGAAGTAATCAAAATTAGATAACATTTAAAATTCAGTCCCTTGGTAGCACTAGCTTCAGTTCAAATGCTTAGTGGTCACATGTGGTTAGTGGGTACTTTATCGGACACTGAAGATGTAGAACATATCCATCATTGCAGAAAGTTCTACTAGACCGTGCTGTTCTAAAACCCCCCCTCCCCCAAAAATTAAGAATAAAATGAAGTAAAAGAAAATAAAACAAAAAGGGTATTTAACTGGGGTAGGAAGGGCAGTGACCTTGCAAAGTCCCTACAGGCCACAGAGGGTATGATAACAGTTATGAAGAAAAAAACAGACAAACAGATGTTCAGGTAGGAAAAGTAATGCTTTTCTCTGACCATTAAAAAAAAATTAGAAAGGAAGAATTCTGTCTTTTCTCTGTCAGAAAGAGACAAAGAGCATATATAAAAGCAAAGACAGCGAGAGGGTCACTAAATCAAATGCTACTTGCATCAAAAGGCTCCTATTTCTTTCCTTTCCTTTCCATCCAAAATTTTGCAATAATGAGAAATAGTTACACACCGACTTCTAACTAGCAGTTCTTGCTCTATATTTCATTTCCAATGCTTGATAGAATGAATTTTGCTGTGTGCAAAGTCGAGCTGAGTATATGTAATATTTGGAACAGAATCCAAACGCTTGGCCGACAGGACCCTTAGTGCTCAGGTGGCTGCTTCTCTCTCCAGCATTCGACCCACCTCCCTACTTTTCATGTTTTATCACCACAGGCGTTAATTCTGAGCTTCAGTATCTTTGTACTTGCTCTTCTATCAGCCTAGGGCATGCTTCCTGGATTCCTTCTCAGGCTACAGGTCTCCGTGTAAACATCATATCGCCAGAAGACGTGTTCTGATCACCTTAGCTGATACACATTATTCTCCATTACATATCCCATTCATTTATTTATGATACTTATAATCTCTAACTAGTTTGTTTACTCTTTTTTTCCCCTGCCATTTCCAAGTGCAATGTAAGTTCCATGGGGGCAGGAACCATGCCTGTCTCACATCCTGTTGTTGCCCCACTGCTGAGTGGGCATCTAATAAACATTTGTGGGACGAATAGACAGAGAAAGAAAGTTGGACTAAAGACTGCAGTGCTCACCAAGCTGCCCTGCCTTACCTGCCAGAAGCAGAACTAAGGGTGCCTTTCCCATTAGGAAACGGGACTTAGAGAAAGTATTTTGGGTTTTGCCTCTAGGGTGGGACATTTCTAAAACTGCTATGCTTGATCATTTGTGCACAGCCAGGACAAAACGAGGTGACCTCAAATACTCTTGTGTCCTGCTTAATTTGTACTCTCTGTTCAGAAAAAATAAGATGAAGAGTTAAGATGCTAAAAAGACAGACTTTTAGCAGAGCCAGAGCTTAGGCTGACTAAAGAACTTCCGCCTTCCTCTCTCCAAATACAAAACAAGGAGGCAGAAATGATGCACATATATTTCAGAGCCCATTCTGAGTGATTAATAAGGTCAACTAAGTGCAGTTTATCACCCTTCACAGCATCCAGACAGCATTAACATCCTGCTACCTCACTCTCCTGATGGCCACTGTTAAGAAACTTCCAGATTCATCTTTGTTCAGTTCTTATTAATATTTGGAACCATGGGATATATCCGAACACTTAGCACAGTTTCTTTAACATAGCAGGCACTCAAATATACAAATTAAATACACAAATTTCAGAAGATCCTTTTAAAATACGGCAAGAGATAATCTGCTATTCTCACACACTTCAGTGTGCACATATTTAAACATTTAATATCTGCTTGCAATCTGTCAGGTGTTTCCAAAATGATAAGGGTAGTGTCAGGAGAAATAAAATGGGCAGATATTCCAATAAAAAAGTAGACTCCAAAACAGACCTGATACTCTGATGAAGAGCAGAACAGAAAATGAAACACACGATTGGTAAGACACTAAAACAGAAAATGGCTACAGACGACCAGCAGTCAACCATAGTTCATTACTAAGAAAGTTATCCCAAGCTAAGCTCATTTCCCATATTGCTAGAATTCCGAGTCAATCAGGGTAAAGGAGAAGCCAGAAATCAAGTATCTGCCATTGTGGGTGTAAAATCTCCACGAATAAGGGAGGTGTTGGGGTTAGATGAAGACACTGTTTGCTGGTTGAATGGCTGTGCCAAAGTTCGTTGACTGAAGGGATTGCTCTCCAGTGGGAGGGTTATCACTAGGGATGTGCTATAGGTCTCTACCCCTGACTCAGCCTGGCTCAATGGTTCTACCAATGACTTCACAAGAGCCAATTGTGATAAACCACTTATTAATTCATTTCTTTAGTAGTTATTGAACATTTTCCACATGATAAACATTGAGCTGAGGGCTTTAGGTTAACAAAGCTTAAAAGAACAGTTTCTGCCCTAAAGAAGCTGAATTTAGGGGTGGAGGAAAGACTGATATGACATTTCAGTAAGTCCTCAAAACACAGCCCTGGCATATTTTAGGGTCTCAATAAATATCTGTTAAATGAATGTGGACAGTCCATCTGACACTTTCTATTTGCACATCTGTGTGCACTGAAGAACTTTTTCTCTTTTCTCTCCCCACCTTCATGGGAGAACTCCTACTTATCCTCCACGTTTCAGCTTAGATGGCACATTTTTTCAGACATTTTTTCTTAGGCTCACTTCATACCCATCCCAGCCAAGAAGGTATATTCTTCTCTATCTTTCTATGGCAGGTAGAACCTCGGTAACACTTGGTTTTTATTTTATAGTATCTTGTTTACTTGTCTGTCTCCCTGACCAGTCCCATGCCCCTTGGGATCGGAGTCTGCTTCTTACTCATTTTGCATCGCTAGAATCCAACACACTATGAGGCAAATCACGAAAATTCAAAACATATTATTTAATATGAAGTTGACTGAAGTTCTGGCACTGGGACTGAAGCTCGGTGAGATGACTTCCACAGTTTTTTCTACCTCTAAGATTCTTTGAGGAGAATTCAATATGGCAGCCTAGGATTTCAATCCTTAATGTTATTGTCAGAGGATAATTTATAAGAGGCTGTACTGGTGAGCCATGAACTAATCAAAAAATCCAAATCTTATGTTTTTATGGGCAAGTGACTTGTAATTCCATTGTCTGTGTCATTATGTTCACTTAAATACTATTTACTAACATTTAGCTTCTTGCGCATTAGTAAGGCTTGCTAAACATTTGTGATACAAAACACAACATTAACATAGCACCAGTTTATTGAGGATAAAAGTCAGTATTTCTATTAGAAACCAGGATTCCACACAGTAATAAAAGCATAATCCATCACTCCCTGTGTAGTAGGTTCTTGTAAATTGTTCTTTTAGTGTTATTTTATATAATTCTAACTACAACCATATGCAATTTTTATTTATTGTGACCCACATTTTACAGAGGAGAAAAGAGATGTCCAGAAAGCTAAGTTACTTTTCCAAGGTTACTTGGCTAGCAGGAGATAGAACCGGATTTGGACTTCAGGCTCTAAAGCTCTCCTTTTAACTTCTACACAATACTGCATCTTAGTGGCTATAAGAATTGTGGAGCTTGAGGGAAAGATGAGATGGGTGGAATAAGTGGTCTGTGGTTGAAAATAAAAAGTCAGAGACAAATGAGCTTCAGTCTAGAGGTGGGGGTGAGGTAGGACTTGAGTGGGAAAGGAGGTATCTGCTTATAAGGAAAGACGTCAGTGCTCTGAGTGATTAGCATATAGATAGTATAATAGTAGGGAAAAGAAGACAGAAGAAAACCATCACCTTATGTATATACTTGAAAACTAAACCCAATTTAGCATAAGGCATGCAAATGCTAAATCTGAATCTGCTATAGAATATTTTCTTAAACATATATAAATGATCTTTTCAGACAAAAATATTTTAACCGATTATTCCAATGCCAGTTCTCTGAATCATCCAGCTCCTGGGACTGATTAAATAGATTATTTTTCCCCAATTACCTAGGCTGCAAATTTACTGCTCATTTGCCTCCTTTACCTCTAAAATAAAGTGCAGATCCACCATTTACAATTTGATCAAAGTCATCATGATGAATATTTTTAAGACATTGTCAGACATGGTTGTGCTGACTTTTCATAATAGCCCCCAACTAATCAATATATAATTTAATTCAAAAATGTGAAGCTGTAAATTTTAATGCTCTGTTTGGTATTTTCTTAGTAATTGGAAAGATGGCAAATCAACTTTTGGGCAGAGAGAGAGCTAGGAAGACATATCCATTAAAACCAAATCTTGAAGGGTAGTGTGGCTTGAGGCAGCTCTGCTCCCAGGGGCCACACACTGCTGGCATTATCTCCAGTGGAAATCTCTGACACTTCTCTATGCAAGGACGTAACTATAGTCATCTCTGCACCTTGCACCAAGGCTGGGACTTGACCTAAAAGCCTCCCCTCCAATTATTTTTAGAACTAAACACAAACCTTGCAGAAAATAGAAGGTTTTAATCTCTTTATTCCAATGCATCATCTTATTTAATTTTACCCAAATCAGTCAATAAGGCATGGTAGTAGTAGGCCAATGTAAAACTGTATTGAATGCTGAATTGTCAAGGAAACTAGTAATTCCTTCTAAAACCATTTCCTACCTACCTTTTCACATACCACCTAGTCCAGAATGACCACTGTTATCATTGTTTAAGCATTTTTTTTTCTAAAATGCATGCATTTCCTTGATTTCAAAGTATCACTGGTTATAATAGCAAGAGTCAAAAGACAGGTAATTTGTCAAAATCTTCTATTTGCCTTAAGAAAAGGAAAAATAAGATTAGAACCATCTGGAGGTCAAAAGTATGGAGACAGTCAAAAGGTCAGTGGATGTGGGAGGAATGAGGCTGGGAGTAGGGGAGGTGAATAGGCAGAACACAGGATTTTTAGGGCAGTAAGAATACTTTCTATGATACTATAATGATGGACACTATCATTATATATTTGTGCTAACCCACAGAATGTAAAAAACCAAAAATGATCACTAATGTAAACTATGGACTGTAGGTGATAATGATGTCAGTGCAGGTTCCTCAAACGCAACCAATTTCCCACTCTGGAGGGGATTTTGGTTACAGGGGTGGGGGGGTGGGGGCTATGCTGTGTGGGCAAGGGATATGTGGGAAATCTTAAATGTACTGTTTATCTAAAACTGAATATGCAGTTTTAAATTGCAAAACTTAAACCTAAGAAAATAAAGTCTTTAAAAACATACTGACTTTCCCTTCACCTTTATACGTAACAGAAAAGTAGAAACAAATATTTTAGCAGGGTGCTAAATGCTCTCCTCTAGCTTCCAAGAACAACTGCCTTTTAAAAACTTTTGCAATTTGTTTTCTGCTTAAAGACATGAAGTGTTCATTATGGGCGATTTAGAGAATAAAGACCTAACAAGTCAAAGAAAAAACAACACTTATATTTTAGTGTGTGCACATTTTTTTATGTTTCCTTAACAGATTCCTACTATCCTTTTCTGTTTTAGTGAAAATGAGATCACACAGAGTTTGGACTTCCCCTTAGCAATATCCTGCGAGACTTTTCTGTGCCACTGATGATTCTTCTACTGGATCACTTCTAACAAACTTGAAGGCTATACATTCAAAAAACTCCACCAGGCCTGATACAAAGTACCTTCTCAACTCTTATTTGTTAGATGATGAATAAATAAATGAATGGGGATTCTAGTGTAGGGGTATTCCCTACTTGATTTAATCAATTCCCTGTTGTAGGGCATTTGGGTAATTTTCAGTTTTTTGCTATTACGAACACTCAGTAATGAACATCTTCATACTCAGACCTTTGAACACATTGGTGATTATTTCTTCAACATAAATTCAGTCAAAGAAAGGGAATGTGCATGTTAGGTCTCTGAAAGGCTATTGTCAAAGTTTAACTTTAAGAAAAGGCAAAAATACAAAGTAAAAATAGGTGGTGGATCTAAATAAAACCCTGCATGAGAAAAAAGCAGCCCTGCCACAGAAGTACTCACACCCCCACAGTGGAATGACAGCAACCGTCAGATGGGCAGAAACTACAGAGACGCGAGCACATGCGCACACGCAAGGCTGACATATCTTGAAATGAAGTCAGTGGTGGAGAGAATCCATTGGCAAGACAGAGATAGGTAATATGGAATTCCACTGATTCTACTACAATTCAGCTTTCCTTCCAGTAGAATCTAGCCATGCTCCTTGTTTCCTAACACGAGCCTTAACCAGGAGCAAAGAGAAGATCTATTCTTGCGACAATGTGATCAACTCATTGTCTGGAGAGATACAAGTTAAAGATCTATTCTGTAGTCAAACAAGCATGGGTTCTGTCTCTTCCTGAACTCTTTCCCTTCCCTCCCTCAGCACCCATTACCTTTCAGTCCATATATTTTATTAGGAAAAGGTTTCTTATCTTATTAGGGTAAAACACATTATCCAAAATTTATTTATTTATTTTCCCTTATTGCTAAGATAATGCTACCTCCTACCCCCTACCACAGGTGTGAAAGTGTCTGTAATCCCAGTCGCTGACAATCAGTGTGAGCATTTCATGTGGCATTTCTTTTCCATTAAAAATTATCAAATTGATGGTGTGTCTTGCTACTGATACACTTTAGAATCAAAGATGTGTTGTGGTTGCTTGGTATGGTTTGGGGTGTTTGGGAACATGGTTCCACTCTGTTCTGAATGATATTTAAATTGCTCTGATATATTCCAGTCTGGACTCTCGTGTCAATTCATCAGTGCCAAGGCTCTGCCTAACATTTTGCTACAAACTGGGTTCAATTGTAATTTGTCAACTATAGAACCCGTTGCTATGACAAATAGCTTCGGTCTGGTTAATCTTTTGAACATAATAGCATTCTGCTACTTTGATAAATCTATTATGTCGTGGTTTACATATGCTTTGGGGAAAATTTTTATTGGGACATTTTACACTAAATTATCTCTAGTCTACACTAACAAAGCAAGTGGAGGGCTGATGCTGATGGTAGTTTTCCGATATCTCAATAATACCAAGTTCTCCCAGTTCTCAAAACTCACAAGATGTGAGGAGTGCAGTCTCTGAAGTTAAACCACATAGTTTCAAGTCATAGATGCAGCTTTACTTACTTGGGTTCTTTACCAAATTTTCTAAGCCCTGGTTTTTCTCATTGGTAAAATGAAGAACAGTTTGAATTATATTTTCTTTCTTTTTTTTTTTTTTTTAAGATTTTATTTATTTGGGAGAGAGAGAGAGAGAGCATGAGCAGGGGGGAGGAGACGGAGGGAGAGGGACAAGCAGACCCTGAGATCATGACCTGAGCCGAAGGCAGACACTTAACTGACTGAGCCACCCAGGTGCCCTGAACTATATTTTCAAAGGTAGAAGGATTCAGTGTGATAATTCATGTGAAGTCCTTAGCTCAGACCCTTGCACATGAGAAAGAACCAAGAAGCCCAGGATGTTGTAATTATTACCTAAAACTTCTCATATGTAAATGTTAATACCTTTTTTTATAATCACTGAAAAAGTTTAGATTTTGGAAGATTTCTACTGTGAATGCCAAAATAAATAAAGTTTGCAAAGGGAGTTTGCTGCCAGCGGAGACGGCCAGGTCCCCAGTGGCAGCTCTCCAGGAGGCACCCCCTTGTGCACTGTCATCCAAACAAGGCTGATGCGATTGCAGGGGTGGACACTTATTGACCTCAGCTACCAATTTGAAACTGGCTGTAAATTGTCCCTCTCGGTCTTAACACACAGGATGTTTCTACTTGGGGAAAGTGCATCGGCTGCAGTTTTCAGCAATACATTCTCCAAAAGTCAATTTCACCTTTTGGCAGCTCTGAAAGAATCCAGATTACTTTAAGTATAATAGCTCCGAATAAGGGCAATAGTTAAAAGAAGGGAGGGGGAGAAGCTCGAAGAAGGAGTGACAAGAAGTTGTTTTTAATAACAGGAAGGTAACACTACAAGAGAAAAATTCTCCAGTATTATATTTATAGCAAAGTGATTAAAAGTTTTTTTTTTTTTAAGTTCTAATTCCTTCCAGTAAAAAGAGCCACAGTGTTCCATGATAAAAAATTGAAACAACACAATGCCCTGCTGACAGAGATAAATGAAACATCAAAACTGTGGTAAATATTTAAGGTGTTCTGACAGGTTATTTTGGCATTAAAACATTCCATTTCCTGATTCCCCTCCTTTCTCTCTCCCTCTTCTCCTCTCTCTCTCTCTCTCTGTCTCTCTCCCTTTTCCTCCCTCCCTCTCTTTCTCTGTCTCTCTCCCTCTCCTCCTCTCTCTCTCTCCCTCCCTTTCTTTCTCCCCCACCCAAGCCCTGTGGTCTCATCTCTCTCCCTCCCTCCCTCTCTCATCTCTCCAAAAGCATCTCATATATAAAAACATGTTCCTTAAATATTTAGTGGTAATGCAACCAATGACAAAGCTAATTGAGGCCAATTTGCAGAGGGAAATGGTATGTGGGGATTAATGTTGAGAAGGGAGGGGGGGCGGGCACAAAGAGCATTTTGATTTTCCTCATGGAAAAGAAGAGCTGAAATTATAAATGCACCACAAGGAAAGGACTTCAGACACTACATCCTTGACTATAGATTTTGAAATGTTATTCCCAAGATGGCTTTGCATTCACAAATAAATTTGACTCCAATTTAGACAAACTTTTTTTCAGGGAGATAATTATATCCAACACCATGTATCCAATTCAGATTGAGTATATTAAGTTGGGAGGAGTCGGCAAAGCATTTCTGGAAATTAATCTAAATAAACCAGGTGAACATTCTGATCTGAAACCCAGAGCAGAGACCTTGTATCACTGTAGCTGAGTTTTGCAATCAATTTATATTAAAAAGAAAATACCATCATGGTAAGAGGTGAAATGATCTGTGTGCACACATCTCAGAATATTTAGGTAAAATTGTGGGCGTCTTTATTTTTTATTCTGAAGGGTGGTATGTACACTGTATAAACTACCCAGCGATCACTGGGCACCAGATGATAAGTGAGCTCGTAGAAGGCATCCAAATGAGCACCCAGCTCCAAAAGAAGCTCTTCTCTTCTCCTTCAGTAATTAAGCATTCAAGCCAGTAAACAGCTTGGTTGGAATGATTTTATGACAAATGACCGAGAGCATATCAACCGTAAAACTCAGCTCGGCAAAAATCCCTCAAGCCCAGGAAGCTCAATCAATGTAGAGCAGACAGCAGCCTCCGTGGTGGCAGCACTCTCTCACCGAGCCGCATAAATCCAACGAGGCCAGAATTGCTCCACTAACTCTGACACCGGGAAAGAGTGAGGAGGAGGAAGAGGCAGGCAGGCTCAGGGTGGGATGAAGGGAATGAAAGGAAGATAAGAAATGCATTGCTCTTTCTCCCTTTTGGTCTGCTGCTGCTTCTACATTACAGGAGTCCATGAAGACGACCAGATTGCGCTGTGTCTATTAAGGCAAATACAACAAAAATTCAAAGAGCAGAAGCAAACAGCCAAGGAAATGTGGGGCAAGAGAAAGAAGGGGAGATGTGGGGTGAAAGCAAGATGATCCTGCTACATATAGGGTTCCTGACACCTCACCTATGGGGTGTAAGAATGGATGCTAAACGCAATCACACATTTTTTAAGTCGGTCTGTGAGCTATCAATGTAACTGTGAACTTTTGTACGATATTTCCCCAATATTCTATTATAAGAATTTTCAAACCTATGGCAAAGTTGAAATCATTTTATAGCAAACACCCATTCACCTGCCCCCTGTAATGTACTATTAGTATTTCACTATGTTTGCTTTATCCCAGATGTTCAAACTGCCCGTCATTCTCTCTATCCATCAACTCTTGTTTTTGGTGCATTTCCAAGTAAATTTCAGATGTCATCACCATCCCCCTACATACTTTAGCCTACATGACATTAACATAAGTTTAATATTTGTATTTTTATGGCACTACTTTCCTGATACTAACTGCGAAATTTAATAAATTTTGAAATTTGCACAACTTCCCCCCACCAAATACACATAAATAGAGTGTGCATTTTTCCTTCGCTAAAGCAACCAAATTAAATTGTTATGACTCTATTGCTTATGAACACATTGCCAACTGGGAGATAAAGATTCTTTGAGAGAACAAAAAAACTGAACTATCCGATTATATAAAATAGCGAGCAGAGTGGCTGGAAGAAAGGTAGAACCCTACTCCAAAAATGAGGGAAAGAATTAGAGTAGAAATAAAATATAATGATTTTATTAACAACATGAAAGAGCAGAAGTCAGGAAGCAATATGGTGAGGAGGGGGAGAAAGGTACCAAATCCAGAGAGATGCTTGCAATGGATGAAACAGATTCACGCAGAGGGTGTGTGTGTGTGTGTGTGTGTGTGTGTGTGTGTGTGTGTTATAATCATTACTTTCGTCCAGGACAGGGGAATGGAGAACATTATGGCAACATGAACTGAAAAGTCTAAAGAAGTTTACGCAGTTCAGCTGAGTGTATCGCTCTCCTCTTTAAGAATGTACTAACTCATTTTCAAAGATGAGCCAACGTGGAAAAGAACACAGCATCCAGCTAAGACCAAGGCTCAGCTATAGGGACGGTCATCTTGGATCTCAAAATCCCACACATTTTTTTAAAAGTGTAAAATTTTGTGAAAAATTGTGTCCAATTTCTTGTTTCATTCTCCTGACTTCTCTCATGTGGATGCAGCATATTAATTAGGCTGAGATCATCCCATTTCATCCAATAATGTCAAAGTTATTGGAGGTTTGGAGTGCATCCAAATTTCATTTCAATCTATCACTTCAATGTTATAGATGACAAATCAATATTTTTAATACTTTTCCATCTTAATGTTTTCTAGTGGAATGGAGCCAGCACATCCTGCAAGAAATATGCAGATTACTAAGCCTATGCTTTGCACATAATGGAATGTAAAACACTGGTTTTATGGTACACGCAGGCAGTGGGTCACTGGAGTAGATGGACGCTCAGCAGGAGCTAGAGAAATTAACACCTTTCTGATGTTGAAAGCAGTGGTAACTTGTTACTGAGTCACCTATTCCAACTGGGATCCTATTAAAGTGCTTGATTTGAGGGCAAGGACATAAAACCTCAATTAAAAATATTGTTTGCTAAATCCTGGACTCCTGCTGGCACCTGTGGAAATTTCATATAAACCAGCAGCATCTAAAATTCAATTATGTAAGTCTAAGATTATACCTGGTCGGAGACAGCTTTGTTATGAAAATAATAACAAGTGGGTTACGATAATCACCTATTCTTCCTAAGATCATGGGGTAGTAAAGGGTGCAGTTTCAACACCCAGGATTGCCGCTCCTGTCTTTATCGGCTCATACATTTTAAGTAGCAAGCCAGTGATAACCAATGGACTAAAGAAATAAAGCACTATTATTGGCTTTCTTCAACATTTCCTGCAGTCCAAGACAAATAAATTCCCAGTTCAGGTGACAGAGGAAGTATTATGTGTCCTACCTTTGTAGTTATCCAGCTAGTGACTGCAAAACCATTTCACTTAGAAATGGTGCTGCTGTAATAATTAGTCCATGAAGGCAAAGGCCTATCTCTCACATACCACCCCATACCCAATGCATAAATAAATGAAGTCTGAATGAATGAATGTTTATGCCCCAGCATCATTACAACATGACTTTTTAATCTTTTATTATATTTATCTCGATTACAGTGATGGACAAGGTAGACCTTCAGATCATACTCTGGTCACCAGATAATTTCAACGTTCTCCCATCTCTGACAAACTGCTGGTAACATCATAGCAACAAACATATGTCAAGAAATATTAAATTTGAATTAAAAAACAGAGTGTTTTATTAGTCTGCAAACATAAATTATGCTTGAGCCAGCCCAGTTTTAGCTCCTGCTGCTATTTTAAGCTCAGCTGCAATTAAGTGCCAAAATGCCATAATATCACATCCATCACCAGCTCCTCTCTCTGACCCATTATTAAAACCAAGAAGTGCTGTGAGGCTATGAGAATTATTCAATACAAATGACTTAACAGCTATTGATAAATTTACCTTTAACAAATGCCCTCCGGTAGAGCCCATGATTCAATAGGTTTTGCTTTGTTTTTTTTTTTTTTTTCCTTCTCCTGGATCCCATTTGGCTTTATCCAGCACACCACTCACTGAAAATACAACAGCTGCAGTTCTGACAGTAACAGAAAGATCATAACCCTACACACCTCTACTGAAATCTTAATGTTAGCCCCTGGGTGATAGCTACATCAATTTCAAAGATGTCCTTCCAACCCAAGACTGTTAGAGAGAAAAATTCATAAAACTCTGAGAGCACCTTCTTTTCATTTCTGTGTCTACTAACTCCCAACAGCCAGAGACAGTTAGCTTGGTCCTTATTATATTCTGAGGATATAGAGAAAAAGAAGTCTTTCAGAAATGTGTTTCCTGCTGACTGTTATTCCAAGAGAGACAGAAAGCAAGAGGAAATGAAAACATTTTACATTGCATTCTTCAGTGATTTTAATCATAAGGCTGTTCTGTTGACACTGAAAAACTTTCCAAGCCACTGTTATTCTTAAGCAAGAATTTGTGCACTGCAACTCTGTGGGCTCATTATTCAATGAGGTCACTTAGATTTGTTCCGCCTAATATACTGATTAGGACACCCACAGAAGATGAACATATAGGAAGTCAATAAACTATGCAATGAAGGGAGAGAGAAGAAGCTTTGAAATCAACTTGGCTGCCTCCTAGACATGTGCTCATGGTGAGGTTATTTAAACTCTCTAGAATTTCAGTGTTCTCATCTATAAACTGGTAAATATAACGCCTACCTCATGGTTATGAGTATAAAACACCTGAGTAATAGCAACAGCAGCAAGAGCCTGCATCCACTGAGGGCTTCTTGGGGGAAATGATAACTCTCTTGTATTAAGAGCTCACTTTGAACCAGGCACTATACAAGTTTTATACGTGCCTCCATTCTCTCATCTAATCAGATTGATGCTATTACTGATTTACTGTATTAATGAGGAACTCAGACTCAGAGGAGATGGGCAATTTGCCCAGACAAGATCTCACAACTAACGCATAGCAGACCCAAGACTCAAATCCAGGGGTGTTTGAGGCTACAGCCTGTTTTCTGGAACACCATATGGCCTCCCTAGTAGTTGCTCAGTGAATGTTGGCTTCCCATATCAACTGTGGACAGATTTGTCAGACTTTCCAGAAATACCCAGATTAGCTCCTCCTGCCATATGCTCCCATGATTCCTTATTCTTCCCTTTTAGAACCACTCATCTTACTCAACCATTTTCTGAGGTCTAGGTTCTTCCTTAAACAATCAGGGACCTTGCCAGTCTTGCTCACTGCTGAATCCCTAGCATTTTGTAGATACTCAACAAAAATCTTACTCAATGAAGGATTAAAAACTAAAATAAACTATTATAATCTCTGAGAACTCTTAATACATTCAAAACCAATTTCATGGGGGGCCTGGCTGGCTCAGTTGGTAGAGCATGTGACTTTTGATCTTGGGGTGGTGAGTTCAAGCCCCATGGTGGGTGTAGAGCTTACTCCCCCCCACCAAAAAAAGTTCAAACTATGTATATTCCAAATAATGTATGTATGTATGGGTATATGTGTATAAATACACACATATATGTATATATGTGGTATATACATATATGTGTATATATAAGTATGCGTGTGTATTTCATATATGTGTGTATAGACATGACATATATGTATGCGTGTGTAAATATACAAATTTTATATATATATATAAAACTTTATATCTATCTATCTATATAGAAAGAGAAAGAGAGAGAGAGACAGTGAGAGAGAGAAGAGGAAGAGAAGGGAAGACAGTGGAGGGAGGAAGGCTGGATCTATGTATCTCTGATATTTTCACACAGCATGGTACTGAACCCATAATGATATTTAACTAAACATGCCTTTCTATTTCCTGATATACTAGTAAAAAACACCATAAATAACATTAGAAAAAATATTTCACGAGATAAACAAGTTCAGTTAATATGAAAAGTATAAGTAAAATGACACAATAAAAAACAGTGAAGATCCATTACGTCACACTTCGTAAGTCAGTATGTCTTTTAAAAGGGGAGAGAGTTAGCAAACACAGCCTAATCCTCATGATGCTGAGATTGACAGAGTGTTATGTTTTCTACCCGTTTTACAATTGTGAAGCTATAAGGTATGGATTCCCTATGAAAGTTTTATGTGAAGAAAATGACTTTGGATGGTGGGTCAGGGCTGAGAATAAATTGTGATTCAGACATATCTGGGCATGTAGGTTGACAAGACCCAGGAATCTATTTGCAGAAGTTGATATCCATGAGGTTGACAGTGGCTAGAAGACGTGTTTTTGCTTGTGCAAAAGAGGTAGTGATCAAAGGGAGAGAATTGAGGGTGGCATGGCATAACAAGTTTGTGTGTGTGTGTGTGTGTGTGTGTGTATATATATATATGTGTGTGTGTATATATATATGTGTGTGTGTATATATATAAGTATATATATAAAAGACAATGTCTGAGACTTTAAGAGGAGTACCCAAAAAGATGCTCGAAGTACCACTTTTAGGGTGGATTCTGTGAACACTCTATCAGCTATGCTACTTACATTCCAGGTGACACAGGACAGTCTAGTGAAGTCATTTAACAGTCTCCCCACCTGGCACATTACATAGGCCTTCTCTGATAGCATGAGGCATACAGAGGAGGTCCAACAGAACACAGGTAAACTGACTAATGTCTCAGAGACCTCATGCAGAGGGAATGCCTGCAGAGTAGTAGAACTCCCCATGAAGAGATCAGATTTGAGTTTGTACACAAGTGAGACAGCTGCCAGAGTCTCCCAAATACTTGGAGAAGATATCTGAGAGATGCAGTTCCCATGAGCTAGACATCAACATTTGAATTACTGTTCTTACTAAAACCTCACCTACACCTATAGACTACTGAGCACTTGTGACATTTGAAATATATTCACCAATATTTCGATTTTCTACACTGTATACACTTTGTACAATGATAAGCCCAAAGTAGGAGCTCAATTAACTTGATAATGACTGAAGTTTCATAGGACAACAATAGCACCATTGTATGATTACTGGAGCTTGATATTAAGCCTGAAAATCACGTAGCATAGTATCAGTATATAGTTCATTCATATACTATTTAAAAATTAGTATAGGGGCACCTGGCTGGCTCACTGGGTAGAGCATATGACTCTTGATCTTAGGGTCGTGAGTTTGAGCCCCACATTGGGTATAGAGATCACTTAAATCAATAAATTTTTAAAAAAGAAAGAAAGAAAATTAGTATATATTTTCGGAGTTATTTTGGGTTATCTAGGTCATATGCATTTCAATATGAATTTTAGAATCAGTTAGGTAACTTCTCCAAAAAAGCCTGCTGAGATTTGATTGGTATTGTGTTGAATCTATAGATCAATTAGAGGAGAACAAGCAACTTAAAAATAATGAATCTTTCAAACTATGCACATAGTATTAGTATAAATGTCCCCTTATTTTCTTCTTTATTTCAGCTATTTTACAATTTACAGTTTTAGAACTTGCATACCTTTTATCAGATTTGTCCCTCTAAGTAGTTCACCTTTTAAATGCTACACAAATGGCATTTTAAAATTTCAATTTCCTATTTTTAAACTAATATATATAGCTATGATTGACTTCTGTATATTGATATTATATCCTGAAATCTGAAACTCATAATAGTTCCAGTAGCTTTTTTTGTAGGTGCCATCAAATTTTCTACATAGTCTTTCATGCTGTGTATGAATGAAGATTACTTTACTTCTTCCTTTCTAAACTAGATGTATTTTTATTTCTCTTCCTTGCTTTATTGCACTGTCTAGAACCTCTAGTACAATGTGGAAGAAAATGTTAAAGAGTTGACACCCTTGCCTCATTCCCAAACTTAGGGGTACAATATTCAGTGTTTCCCCATTAATCACATTGCTTTACATTTTTCATAAGATGCTCTTTAAGAGATTGAGGAATTTCTCTTCTATTCTTACTTTGCTGAGAATTTTTATCAGGAATGAATATTGGATTTTGTCGAATGTCTTTTCTGCATATATGAAGATAATCACATGGTTTCACATAGTTTAATTTGTTAATATGATGAATCATATAATTTGATTTCCAAATGTTAAAGTGTGTTTGCAATCCTGGAATAAGATCTACTTTTTTGTGGAGATATATATATATATATATATATATATATATATATTATATATATATGAAAATTAGATTTGTGATTTTGTGATTATATACATTTTGTGATTTTCGTGAATATATATATATATATATATATATATATATATATATATATATATATGAAAATTAGATTTGCTACATATTGGTGGGAATTTTCACATGGATATCCACAAGGGATACTAGTCTGTAGTGTTCTTTTTGTGTAAAGTTTTTTATTGATGTTGTTTTTGGTTTTGGTATCAGAATAATGCTAGCCTCTCAGAATGAGTCTGGAAGCATCTCTTCTTTTTTCTATTTTTTGTAAAAGTGTTTTTGAAAAATTTATCAGTAAAATCATCGGGGCCTAGAATTTTCTTTGAGGATGATTTCAAACCACAAATCCAATTTATTTAATAAGTATCGGGTGATTCAGATTATCTCATTCCTCTTGATTGAACTCTCTCTGTGCTTTTCCAGGAAATTGGTCATTTCATCCAAAAGTTTGAATTGCATAGCATAAAGTTGTTCAAAATAGTCCCTCATCATCCTTTTAATATCTGTAGTGATGTCAGATCTTTCATTCCTGATATTCTAGTTTGCATCTTCTCTCTTTATTTCCTAAATCTGGCCAAAAGTTTATTGATTTTATTGATCTTCTCAAAGAACCAGCTTTCAGTTTTATTGATTTTCTCTATTTTTGGCCTGTTTTCTCTTTTGTTGTTTACATTCTGATATATTTTATTTCCTTTCTTCAACTTACCCTGTGTTTAATTTCCTCCTTTTCTACTCTCTTAAGGTGGAAAATGAAGTAACTAACTTGAGACCATTATTACTATTAATTATTATTATTTTAAAAAGTTTAATGCTATAACTTTTTCCCAAGTACTGTTAGTAACACCACACAAAATCTGATGCAATGTATGTGCATTTTCATTCAGATCGATGTCTATTTTGATTTCTCTTTAGATTTCCTCTTTGACTCTTGGATTACTTATAAATATGTTGCTTAGTTTCCAAGTGTTTAGAGATTTCCCTGTTATCTTTCTATCATTTATTTCTAATTCAATTCTACCCTGGTCAGAAAATATCCTCTATGACTTTAATTCTTGTAAATTTGTTGATTTTTATTTGTTTGTTTTTTGGGTTTCTTGTTTGTTTTCTTAATAGTTGAGTCTAAAATAGGGCCTCTTGGTAACTTTTCCTTGCCTACTTCAAAATAAGGTGCATTCTGCTATTTACAGGTAAAGAGTTTTATTATTGCTAATTAGGAAAAGTCGTTTAATAGTGTTCAAGTTTTCTATATACTTAGTGATTTTTTGGCTATTTATTCCGTGAGTTATTAAGAATCTAGAACTGAAATCCCTAACTACTTCTCCTTGCAATCTGTTCCAGTGTCATTTATTTCAAAGTTGTATTATTAGGTGAATAAACATTTAAGATGGTATTGGCCCCTGATTAATTGGCCCTTTTACATTACAAAACAACTTTCTTTATCCCTGACAGTATTTTTTCTTTCCTAGCATCTATTTGAGATTAATATAGCTACTCCAGTATTCTTTAGTGTTAGCATTGAATATCATTTTTCTTTTCATTTTTTATTGCTAACTTATTTATGTGTTTATATTTAAAGTGTGTTTCTTGTAGACAGCCTATAACTGGGTCTTATGTTTTACTCATTCCAACAATCTCTGTCTTTTAACTGAGCATATTTGGATCATTCACATTTAATGTGATTATTGATATGATTAGGTTTAAATCTATAATCTTTTTATTAGTTCTATCTGTTCCTTTTCCCCCTTTTCTTCTTTTTTCCATCTAGTTTTGGATTAACTGAATATTTGTGTGATTCCATTTTATTCCCTTTGTTGGCTTATTAGCATTTACTGCATTTTGCCATTTTAGTGGATGATTTAGGATTTATAATACACACTTTTTAAGTTAAAAAATTATCTTTATAACTTTTTTATTTCAAAATAATTAGAGATTCAGACGGTTGCAAAGATGTTACAGAGAGGTCCTGTACCCCTTTACCCAGCTAGTGATATTGATAATTCATTGGCTATATCTTTTAGTATATTGTAGCATAATATCTTTACCAGGTACTAATATCAATATAATGTGTCTGTATAGTTATATGCCATGTTTCTGTATAGTTTTATGCCATGTGTAGATTTGTGTAACCACTACCACAATCAAGATCAGAACTAATTCATCACCACAAGGATCTCCTTCATGTTACTACTTTATAGTCACACTCACCTCTTTTTCTCTCACCATCCTTAACTCCTGACAACCATTAATTTATTCTTCATCTATAAAATTGCAACAAACAACTGTGTGCAATATTTTTTTGGCCAGGGGAGGGGGGGTGTAAGTTTTCATTTCTCTGGGGTAAATACCCAGCAGTGTGACTGTTGGGTCATATGGCACATGTACATTATTTTTTAGGCAATACCAAACTGTAGAAGAGTTGTCACATTTTATATTCCCACCAGCAACATATGGCAGTTTTTCTGTATCCTTGTCAGCATTTGATATTGTCCCTATTTTTTTTTATTTTATCTGTTCTAATATGTGTATGACACCTCATCACATTCTTAATTTGCATTTTCTTAATGGCTAATGATGTTGAACATCTTTTCACATACTTGTTTGCATCCATATATCCCTCTTTGGTAAAATATTGCTTCAAGTCTTTTGTTTGTCCATTTTCTAATTGGTTTTATTTTAACTGTTGACTTTTGAGACTTAGATATTTTAGATATTAGTTCTTTATCAGATATCAAATTTGCGAATATTTCTTCCCAGTTGGTTGCATATCTTTCTGGTATCTTAATAGGCTGTTCACAGTGTAAAGATTTTTAATTTGATGAATTCCAGTTTATCATTTTCTTTTCTTTTATGGATACTCCTTTTTGCTGTCACGTCACCAAGCCTTAGGTCCTCAAATTTTTCTCCTCTGTTATTGACTACAAGGTTTATGGTTTTATATCTTACATCTAATCTATGATCCATTTTGAACGGATTTTTTAAAGAAATGTGAAATTTAGGTAGAGGTTCTTTTTGTTTTGTTTTTGTTTTTGTTTTTTGTTTGTTGGTTTGGTTTCTGCCTATGGATATTTGGATATTGAATTGTTGCAGTACCATTTGTTGGAGAAAAAAACCCTATCTTTTCTCCACTAGATTGCTTTTGCCCCATTGCCAAAAATCAGTTGGCCACACTGGTATGGAACTATTTCTGTGCTCTCTATTTTATTTCATTGATCTGAGTGTCTATCCCCCAGTAAATACACACAGTAATGATTACTGGAGCTACACAACAAGTCTTGACTGGGTGAACTGATTTCTCCCACTTCTTTTTTAAAATTGTTTTAGCTATTCTAGTCTCTTTGCCTTTTCATATAAATTTTAGAATAATCTTATCTATATCCACAAAAAAGTCTTGCTGGGATTTTGATAGGGATTGCATTAAATCTGTATGTCAATTTGGGGGAAATTTGCATCTTTACTATGTTGAGTCTTTCAATCCATGAACACAGTATGTTTCTCCATTTATTTAGATCTTTTCTTTCTTTCATCAGCATTTGGACATTTTCAGCATGCAAGTCTTGCATGCGTTTTGTTAGGTGCACACTTAAGTATTTTACTATTCTGAGTGATTATAAATGGTGTTGCATTTTAAAGTTTGGTTTCAATGTACTTATTGCTAGAATATAGAAATATAGATTTTTGTGTATGATCTTGTATCCTATGATTTTGCTGAATTTATAGTCCACAAAATGCTTTTTCTTGGTAGATCCCTTGGGATTTTCTACATAAACAATCATGTCATTCACAAATAGGGACAGCCTTATTTTTCATTCATAATATGTATGTCTTTTATTTCCATTTCTTGTCCTTTTGGGCTAGCTAGAACTTCAATAACATCTTTTTTATTTTTTTTTT
>NW_024424452.1:33533740-33636331 GCF_017311325.1 Ursus maritimus
TTTTTTTTTTATTTTTTAAAGATTTTATTTATTTATTTATTTATTTATTTATTTTTTAAAGATTTTATTAATTATTCGACAGAGATAGAGACAGCCAGCAAGAGAGGGAACACAAGCAGGGGGAGTGGGAGAGGAAGAAGCAGGCTCATAGAGGAAGAGCCTGATGTGGGGCTCGATCCCAGAACGCCGGGATCACGCCCTGAGCCGAAGGCAGACGCTTAACCGCTGTGCCACCCAGGCACCCCAAAGATTTTATTTATTTATTTGACAGAGATAGAGACAGCCAGCAAGAGAGGGAACACAAGCAGAGGGAGTGGGAGAGGAAGAAGCAGGCTCATAGCGGAGAAGCCTGATGTGGGGCTCGTTCCCATAACGCCGGGATCACACCCTGAGCCGAAGGCAGATGCTTAACCGCTATGCCACCCAGGTGCCCCAAGAACTTCCATAACATCTTAAATAGCAAAGATGTTTTGTTCCTGATCTCAGGGGGAAATTAGTCTTTCAGCCTTTAGCATGATATTAGTTGAAGGTTTTTTGCACATGTTGTCATTTTAAGGAAATGCCCTCTATTCTTAGTTTTCTGAAGTCCTGGGTAGGTATTCAATTTTATCAAATGTTTTTTCTGTACTAATATAATCACACATTTTTTTTCTTTAGTCTATGAATATGGTGGATTAAACTGATTGTTTTTTGAATAATGAAATACTGTTGCACCCATGGAATATTCCCCACTAGGGTATGGTTTATAATTGTCTAATATATTGCTGAATTCTATTTGCAAATATTTTGTTAAGTATGCTACATCTATATTCATGAGGGATTTTAGTCTGTAGTTGTGTGTGTGTGTTTTTTTTTTTTTTTCTTTTTTCTTTTTGTACTATCTTTGTCTGGTTTCGAGGTCAGAGTATAATGGCTTCATAAAATAAATTGGGTTCTGTTCCATCCTTTTCTATTTTCTGGAAGATGCTGTGTAGAACTGGTATTAATTGTTCTTTAGACACTGGTAGAGTTCTCCAGTGGAGCCATCTGGATCTGTAGTTTCCTTCTGGGAGAGTTTTAAAATTATGAATTAAATATCTTTAATAGTTATATCTCTTTTATATGGGGTGAATTGTGGTAGTTTGCATTTTTCAAGGAATTGATCTATTTCATTTAAACTGTCAAATTTATGTGTGCAGAGCTATTCACGATATTCCTTTATTATCCTTTTTAACATATGCAGTGTCTACAGTGATACCTTCTTTCATTTCTGCTACTGGTCATTATTGCCTTTTTTTTTTTTTTTTTCCTGTCACTCTTGCTAGAGGTTTGCTTTTGCTCCAATCTTGATTGTTTCCTGCATTCTGCTTGCTTTGGACTTATTTAGTTGTACTTTCTCTATTTTCTTGAAGTGGAAGTGTATATTATTAATTTTAGACTTCTCCCTTTTTATTGAAAGCATTTAATGCTCTACATATTCCCTTGGCACTGCTTTAGCTGTGTCTCACAAGTTTTGATAGGTTAGCATGTTTATTTTCAATAAGTTAATGTATTTTTTAATTTACCTTGAGGTTTCTTATTTGACACATGGATTACCTAATTTGTTATTTAGTTTCCAAGTGTTTAGGAAGATTTTCTTGTGATTTTTATGTTCAGGACATGGTCTATCTCAGTATATGGTCCAGGGGCTCCTGAAAATCATGTGTATTGTGTTGTTCTGGAGTGTTTTCTATAAAGGTTGGCTACATTCTGTTGGTTGGTTGGTGTGAGTTCTTCTCTATCTTTGCTGATATCCTATCAAGTTGTTCTATCATTTGTTGAGAAAGAGATGTTTAAGTTTCTGGTTAAAATTATGCAATTGTATCTATTTATTTTAGTTCTATCAGTTTTTGCTTCATGTTTTATAGCTCTTTTATTTGGTGATGCACATTTAGGAGTCCTATAAATATCTCCTGGGTTTTGACTCCTCTCTAGTACTCTGTCCTAAGTACAATAGATGCTATGGTCCCTGGACAACCAGTTCTGATCTCTCAGGGCAGGGAGACCACCAAGTTTCACCTGGGCAACCCTTCTCTCTGCATGGAATTTTTTTTTTTTTTTTTTTTTTTATAGGCTCCATGCTCAGCATGGAGCCCAATGTTGGGTTTGAACTTGTGACCCTGAGTCATGACCTGAGCTGAAACCCAGAGTTGGGCGCTTTAACTGACTGAGCCACCCAGCCACCCCTGCCTGGAAACTTTCTTAAACAATAAACTAGGGCATATGGGGCTCACTCCTCACTTTTTCCCCTCTCAAGGGTCACTATCTTCATTGCCTAGGTCACAGCCACAGATTAAATGTTTGTGTTCCCCAAATTTCATATGTTAAAACCTACCTCTCCAATGTGTAAAGGTATTAGAGAAGTAGTTCTTTGAGGAGGGTCTTTGTGGGGATGATTAGGTCATGAAGGTGGATCCCTTGGTGATGATTACAGTCCTTATAAAAGAGACCCCACAGAGATCCCTTGCCCTCTAGCCATGTGAAAAAGATGGCTATCTATGAACAAAGAATGGACTGTCACTACACACCGAATCTGCTGGCACTCTGATCTTTGACTTCGCAGCCTCTAGAACTGTGAGAAATCAGTATCATTTTGTTTATAAGCTACCCAGTCTGTGAGAAGATAGATAGATAGATAGATAGATAGATAGATAGATAGATATATGCAGCCCAAATAGACTAAGACATACAATGTTATGCAAACTATTGTTGCATGCATTTTGCTGATCATATAGTCATTTAGGTTGAGACATTAAATCTGGTCCCTGTAATTCCATCTTAGCCAGAACTACAAGTCCAATCTCTCTCTTTAGAATTATTGAAGGAAAGAAAATCTAATGCCCTTTATGCTGTTTGTTTTCCATTGTGGAGACACATTACTATACACACAGGCAATAGTTAGCATTTATTTAACACTATGCTCTGGGCCAGGCACTCTGCTAAGGGATGTTCACTTACTAGCTTACCTATTAAGTACTTTTAATTACAAGTCCTTATAGCTTCTCCCATTTCTAGGAAATACAGTGCATTTTTTTAAAAGAAAAGTCTACGGTATCCTAAATAGAAGAGGTTACTAACTAAAATATAAACAGTACTGATATAAAATATTTCCCTCTTTTTTTTTTTTTTTTGAAGATTTTATTTATTTATCTGACAGAGATAGAGACAGCCAGCGAGAGGGGGAACACAAGCAGGGGGAGTGGGAGAGGAAGAAGCAGGCCCATAGCGGAGGAGCCTGATGTGGGGCTCGATCCCATAACGCCGGGATCACGCCCTGAGCCGAAGGCAGACGCCCAACCGCTGTGCCACCCAGGCGCCCCTAAAATATTTCCCTCTTATTAATAAATTGATTGTTGTTTAATTCCCACATTTTTGACACAGACGCTAGAGAGGTATGAATACAAGAAAGCTGAGAGGGACCAGGCAAGAGTTTTTATAGTCAGCTGCGCAGGACAAGAAACAACATGGCAGTTCTTCCAATTTTCAATATTTGCTTTCTATTTCAATACTGTGCTGCATACTTACCTAAATACCCAAGGTTTCTTCTAGTCTTTGCCTGGTAGTTTAAAGCAATAGTTAACCTTCATTAACTTTAAGATTTCTAAAAAATAATAATAATGAATAAGGGCAGGAGAAACAGTAATTAGACTTTGGTAGGAAAAATGTGGGAAGATACAAAAATATTATAATTCCTTGTCTATTCAAATTAGATCACCTTACTCTTTGCTTGTCCTAGCCAGATATCCCTAATTCTTGCCAAGATTGTATATAGCTTTGACTCTCGTGTCCTCTATTGTAAGCCCCACGAAGGGAAGATCATGTCTGTTTTATATACTACTGATTCTTCAGTGCCTACTATAATGTCTGACACATGTAGACACTCACTGAATACTGCTAAATGAGATTCTCCTTTTTCAGATAGTCTCCAGGTCAGGGATACATGGCAGATACAGGGTATGTGGGCTGTTAATTCCTCAATGCCTCACCCATGGCAAAGATCACTAACTGATCATGGCACTCCCTGCTAAATCTATACCCAGGCTTGGAATCCATTACTTCAGACTCCAAGTAGGCCACTAGCCCACCCCTTTTCCTCTTTCTGATGTATCCATACCTGGAATTCATAGCATATGATTAAATGATTTCATACATGGTCTGAGGAAGGCTGGTCTGAGGAAGGCAGAGTACAACAAACACATGATATAAATAACAACCTCTCCTTCACTAGACTTACTATGTTGACAAATGGGAGTGAGTTGTATTTGCTTATGCCCCCATTTCATGGCTAAAATAATTTGAAGCAGCAATAGGAAACCTTATATAGATTGGAAAATATTTAGATAACCATGCGGATGCTTCCCCCAATCCCTTTCAGTGAACAGGTTAATCCACCCGAACAGACCGACCAGGGAAATAAAACATATTTATTCCAACAACTGAAGCCAAACCTCCCACCCCCTTATTCTTCAACCATCTGTTTGTTCCAAGTGGTCATGGGAGGAGGGCCTCTGAATTGTGTAACTAATGGTCCAGTTCCAGAATTCACTTCCTCATATTTCTGTTCGCCGCAGTGGGAGAGGACCACCACCCCTGGCTCATTCCTCTACCTCTCATTCCACTCAGGGTCTGTTATAGTGGACTCCTTTATTGGCCTTCTCATATCCAGGCCTGAGCAACCACAGAGGGGTAAGAAATAGTTAAACAGCGAACAGCAGCTGCCACACAGAGGGCTCTGAATAAATGGCTATTGAATAATGAGTATTTCTGAAGACTTACTTTCTGACAGGTACTGCATTAAGGATTATCTATCTATAACGTTCTAATCCTAAAAAACCTTTGAGCAGTAGGTACAAGAGTTTAAGCACCTCCCCGAGTCTACCTGGTTAGTGAATGGCTGAGTTCATTGTGGAGCTCAGGTTTATTTAACTCCCAAACCCACATTCTTTCCACTATGAACCATATGCCTCCTGCCCCATTAATTGCATCTAGCAATAAATCACCAATTTTATTCTTAAAACATTTCCTAATAACTCAGAAGCCATCAAAACTACTAAAAAATTACTCTTCTTTTCTTCTGTTTTATGTGTCTAGATTTTGTACGAAATGTTTTCCATGTTTTTAAGTGGAACTTAGGTTGTCCCTGTTAGATAGGAGCAAAGGAAGAAAGCGGGAGGAAGAAAAGGAAAAGAAAGAGGAAACAGAGGATTGAGGTCTGGTGCCATGTGCAAACCCTTCCTTGCAAGGAAGGTATCTGTAAGAGAGAGAAGAGCCATTGCAGAAAAAACATCTGAGTAATAGAGACATCATCCCAGGCAGGTTGGTATAGTAGATAAGGACACAATCTCCTGATTAACTTGGATTAAACTCCCAGTTAGTCCATTTACTCTTTGGAGGCAATATGAATAAGTTAGTCCATTTACTCTTTGGAGGCAGTTTGAATAAATTACTTAACTTCCCACAACCAGGTCCTCATCTGTAATGTTTGGACATTAATACCTTCACCTCCAGGTTTACCATGAAAATTAAATGAGATAATCCACATAATAGAAATAGCTACATAATCCAAATGTTCAGTAAAGCCAAGCTGTTATGATCAATGATTAGCAATCCTGTGAATTCAAAACTCAGTCCAGAGGATATTCTTTTCATCCTCTTGAACAAAGCAAATACATCTATACAAACCCTTCCATGCTCAGTGCTCAACAAAGGGCATTTATAGACATTCAATGAGAGTTGAACGGAGGGGTCAGACTTCACACGATTGTCACCCGGCATGGATGTGGGCCAGGATCTAAAGCACAGAAAGAGTTGAAATAAAGCTGTTGAACTCTGTGTAGTTCTGGTAGAAGTCCGTGCAATCCAGTAATAAGACTGGGACCTCACATTCAAGCAGACTGTATGGAAGTTCTCTAAAATAACTATGGCAAGAAGAAATGTAAGCATGTACTACACTTCACCGATGTCCAGGACTGAGCCACTGACCCCACAAACTCTCAGACAGACTTCAGCTTTATAGCAAGACTTTGGGCAAAGATGCTATTCAGACTATTTGACAACCAGTCCCCCATACAGCATGGCACCACACCAATTAGAACAGACACTGGTCATGCATCCTGGTCAAACATCAGCTCCGGAGTGAGGCCCTACTCTTCTGTCTACCAGCAAGTCTCAGAGATGGGATTAGAACCCAGCTCTGTCAGATTCCAGAACTTGGGTTTGCTTATTGGGGGGTTGGTTTTTTTAAGACTTAATTTTTTTGGAGCAGTTTTAGGTTCACAGCAAAATTAAGAAGAATGTAGATTTCCCATTTACCCCCTGCCCCCCACACATGCACAGCCTCCCCCACTATGGACATCCCACACCAGACTGGAACATTTGTTACAAATGATGAACCTACACTGACACATCATCACCCAAAATCTACAATTTTCATTAGGTTTTAATCTTAGGGTTACATATCTTATGGGTTTGGACAAATGTATAATGACACATGTCCATCAGTACAATATCACACAGAGTATTTTCAGTTCCTAAAAGAACTCAGGATTTTAACTGCTGCAGGCTATAACCATCATTTATATGTGCTACATATTAATTATTAAATGGTTCATTACAAAAATATTTGACTAGCTTGGCTTAGCAAATTCTTCTGTTGCCCTAAGAAAGCCCACAATGAAACCTTCTTTATTTAATTTTCAGGAGGCCATAACACTCAGTGGTTGCCACTGACAGACGTCCTCTCTGCTCTGATACAAGCTGTATGAATCAGGGAAGCACATCCCTCACATGGGAGGACTATACACATGGTTAAGGCATAGATCTTTTCCCATTACACTGAATGCCAAATTTCAAAAACAAAGTTTGCCTGGGTTCTGGCACCTGCTAATAAGCACACAGTTAAAAGACCACTTTCTACTAACATATAAGAAGTACAGTGTTGGTTTTGCTCATTATTCACATTTTTATATTTGCATGCATTTCAGTGTTGCTGATATTTATGAATTCTTTTTTCGCATCTTGCATGTCAAAGGGAGACCTAAATGTTGACATCTCTTAATAAGTTAACTTTAAAAAAAAAAAAAAGATTAACCTTTTTTTTTAATTTTAAAAATGCCAATAATTTGTAATCCCTTTTAAAAAGCGAAAAATTAGCCTTGACTTTATACATAAATTGGTACTTTCGTCATTGGTCATAAAATATAACATCCCATAGATCGACAGACCTTAAGATATGAACTTGTTTTGGAAAGTTTAAATAATGGCTGCCCAAGGTAAAAAGAGAGAGAGAGGGAAACCTACGAATTATTTACTCTTTAAAAAAGTAGGCATATAGCATGTATGGCTGCGATGATAGAATGTACTTGCTCTCCCATGGCATAAATCAGGCTTATGTGCTTTAGGCAATGGAGGATGTCAACATTCCATATAAATGCTAAGCATTCACCTTGTTCTTCCCTACAGTGCTGGTGCCCTTCTGTTAACAGAGAGTTGCTGCCTTGCACACCACACTAGTCAATGTGGATAATTTGCCAGATGATGGTGGAAATTTGCCTATTCAGGATGAAGAGCAACTGCCTGTCACACCAAATGTCATCTAGCTTAACATCTTATGCTATTTCCCTGGAAGAGCTATTCAGTGAGTCAGGTGACCCCATTCTCCTTGATCTTGGACACCAGTGCAGGTACAGTGCAGGTGACTGGCCCAAGGAGGTCAGCAGCCTCGGGGCAGCACATTCTTAGGCAGGCATGCTGACTCTGTCAGAGGCTTTCTCTCCCCCTGAGAATTTGAACTGGGGCCCAGGGCTCAGAGACAGTGAATGCTGCAGATAGCACTTTGTTGTGCATTCTTGACCAATTTGGTACCACACTTACCAGGTATGCACCAGCTGGGGTTGTAGAGAAGCAGATACTAGGAGGAAGCAGGGGAAGTGAGCCATCAGAGAGAAGAAAGGACCAGATGTGCACGGGGAAGAGAGCAGAGGCCATGCAGAAGTAGAAGCAAAGGGAAGATGAAGGAGAAAGGGAGAAAAGGAGAACAAAGGGGTCGTAGACTTCTAGTTTCCTAGCTTGACTGTTCACAACTGGGTTCCCTGAAATTCTCTTGGATCCTCTAAAAAATGTCCCTTTTGATTCAAATTAGTGTCAGTAGGCTGGGCTAACCTCATACATTACTCCTATAGGTCGGGTTTTTACTGATTGTGAAAGAAAACATGGGGACATACAAGATACTTGATTCATTTGGATTCCCCCAGAAACAATGAACCACGGATTTGAGAGCAAGTTGTTTATTTGGGAGCACAGGGAACCCAGTAGGGGAAGAAGGAAGGTGTACAGTAAAGAAAAGGCACCCTTTAATAAAGGGTCCACAAGGATGCCAGCTACAACAATGGGTTGATCCTGTGGGGAAACTAGTAAAACACATGGCTCAACATCATCCCACACAAGAGGTGAGGGAGCAGGGGTATTTATACACAAACTCACAAGAGTCATTGGCTGTGGGCTGTTCCCTGGGGTATTAAATCCTCCACAGTTTTGGTCTCCCATGTCCAGTTCTGGTCTTCAAGCAACTTTCCATAATCCTGATAAATGCCCTCAGTCAGACAGACACTCATAAAGGCAGCTCAAATTCAGCAACAGATGAGATTTGGGGTCACTGATCCTCTGTTCCTAAAGTGTAGCCATGCACTAGACATCAATAGTCCATAATGATGGCTGATCAGTATCCGTCCATACTTGTGGTAATATTTCCAGGTCTTCTTAGTTACGCTGGACTCTATTTCTTGATCTATCCCATCATTTCACATTAGAGTCAGGCACTTCCTCTAGGATCTGGTACTTGTTTCTTCCCTGTAAACTTGCCTCTTTAGCAACTCTAACATCCTCAGGAGCCTCACTGTACCATTCTCTAATTCAGGCTTTCCAAGGGAGGGATATAATCAGTTTTTGAAAGACAAAGGATATTCCTGTAATAGGAATCCAGAATCTGGTTTCTGATTTGGTTTGTAAGATATAAACTCTCCCGGTCTATAAAATAAAAGATTCCAACTAAGGCCAGTGGTTCTTAAATACTGGTTCATGGATCATAATGGGGTTCATGGGAAGCCTATAAAGACAGAAATACCCAGACCCCATACCTGGAAATTCTGATTCAGGAAGACAGCCTGGGGTCTGGGCATCTTGAGTAAAGTCTACTTATGGTTCTGCTCCTCATCCAGGTATAAGAAACTTCTAATAAATAGCATCTGAGGTATCTTTCATCTCTATGATTCTGTAGTCCACTTAAAAGTCAGTTTGGTCTTATTGTCTCTAATGATGACCCTGAAAATGGCTTGGGGCTCCAGGAGAGTGGCATATCATGCAAACATCCTCACTTAATGATTCGCGAAGATTTGCCACAAAATGGCCAGTCTCCTTATTAACCAATGACATTACTATCATCCCCGAATCTAACCCACTTTTCAGAGCTATATATGGATATATGGATCTCACATATTTACTGCTCACTATAGATATATTTCATGTTCTACAACTGACACAAGTGAAATCAAGTGGATTCTCATCATCCATATGATGAGATGAATCCCCCTACCCTTACAGTTGTGTGCACTGGTGAACAATTCTACCATCTCCCCATAATAACCCTTTATATTTTTTCAGGCTTTGTTCCCATGCCCTCTCCTCCTCTTCAGGTAGGAAAAGAGTTATAATTATTTTGGGCTTCTTTCAGGGAAGCAAATACTTAAAGCAAGCAGGGATTGCAGAGGTGGAGAAATGTGTTTTTAACATACAGCCCAGGCATTTCTAAAGAGCATCAAGATTATCCCCATGGTTATTTCCAAACCCTCCAAATTATTTCCTGGAGGAAAATGCTCACGAAGTCAAAGCACCTGTCAACACATTAAGACCTCAAGTTTTGATAAGCCATTTTCTCTTCTTAAAATGAGGCACTTTGTACACGTTTTAGGAAGACCCCATCAGGAGCCATTCTCCGTTCTAAACAGGTTTCTCCCAAACCTCATTTGTCTTATGAGTACTTCAGCACTTAACTATTAGATGTATTAACTCCTTCACAGAATCAGAAACAAACCTGGTTCAACCTAAGTTAACGCAGAAGATGACTTTACAATCTAACTTGCAAGTAGGTAGTTCTTCTTCTTTTTTTTTTTAATAATTTTTTTATTATGTTATGTTAGTCACCATACAGTACATCCTTAGTTTTTGATGTAAAGTTCCGTGATTCATTATTTGCGTATAACACCCAGTGCTCCACGCAATATGTGCCCTCCTTAATATCCATCACCAGCCTATCCCAATCCCCTACCCCCCTCCCCTCTGAAGCCCTCAGTTTGTTTCCCAGAGTCCATAGAATCGTGTTCTTACATCTAAATTACCTTCCAACAAACAGATACTCAGTTCTACAGGTCTTAACTTAGAGCAGAGGGAAGCAAGCCCTACAGACAGCCAGGAATCCTTCAGAAACTTTTCTGCTCTAGGTTTTGATCGTATTCCTAGAGGCAGAAGTATTTGCCTGTCCAGGCAGCTATATATAGACACTCTCTTGGGTTCTGTGGGTCTAAATTTGCATTTTAAAATTTTCTGTTGGATTCGTTTGAAGACTCCTGGAGACTACCTTGCTCGTCCTGTTAGCCATCAGAATGCCTGTAGAACTGCAGAACATGGCAGGTACTTGATAAACAAGTTTTGAAGAAATGAGTGAGTGAATTAGATTCACCACGGGTGTCACACCACACTACAAGAAAATCAGTTGGGGAATTTTTAAAAACCCTGATGCAAAGACCCCAATCCTTGGTCAATTAAATCAGAATCTCTGGGGTTTGGTGACCCCTAATATATATATTGGGCAAACAGTTACATGTTTTATTATATTATTTCATGTATGAGTGTGTGTGTGTGTATATATATATATATATATACATATATATATATATATATATAATATTTTAAGCAATTCTATTGTGCAATGATTGCTAAGAAAGAAGAGATCAGAATAATCATATAAACGAAGGTCCTTAGTATAGTATTTCCATTTCAACAGAGGCTACTCATATATGAGGGCATTGCGGATATCTGAAAAACAGGATCAAATAAATTATTAAAACTTTACCGCCATATGATTTGTTGATTGTGTTAAATGCCATAAATGCTGATAATGTGGCCCTCCTTTGACTAAGAGTATTTGTGTGTGTACATACACATGTACATAGATATATGTGTGTACACATATATATGTGCATACATACATATATCACATTAACTAAAAATGTGTCTGTCCTCCTCTACTTTGAATGGTACATGAATTAGATTAACTATCCCGATTATGCAGAGAAATTTAGCTTAATGACCTACAATTACTTTAATGGCTTTGAAATTCGGAAGGTAAGGAGACACTGTGTTTCTTCCATTGAGCATTAAATATAAAATGCCTCTGATTGACTGTCATGAAAACCCAATTTTATTGCTATTTGAATTATTCAGAATCAATATCCGACATTAGCCAGCATGGGGAAGCTCAAATATAAGGCAGCGTCTGAGAGCAGCATTTTCCCATGTTGAGTAATTGTGCTTTGTGTGGGGGATAATGAGCTGTTTGCTGCATGTCACCACTTCAGATGCATCGAGAATTAACAACTTTATCTTCCCTTTATATTATGTAATAAAAGGGATTACTTCATAGAAATGAACAATTCTCAAGGTTATGAAACATTCAAAATACAGTTGGGCTCAAGGAATCTTGCCTCTTCTGTAAGGAGAAAGAACAAGACATTGGATTTTAACTGTTTACACAAGAGAGAAATTTGCTCGAGTTATGTTTTCAGTTATTTGATGAGTAAACTGCAACCTTGTATTTCCCCAAGCTGAATATTGCTAAGAGGCATGTACACTACACCACAGCCATCTTCCAGAAGCTTCCCTTTAGATGATACAGTGACTGTAGGAATTGGTACTGCTTGAAGAAATTTGCCAAACACATAATGAAAGGGTATGAGAACAATAGGTAAAAAATAATAATAAACAACAGAATGTTAGCCATTTGTTGTGTGTTTACTACACGGCTGGTCCTATGCTAAGAACCTGACTGCATTATCTCACAGAAGTCTCCAAAGAAACTGATGAAGGCAGATGTATTTTGATCTCCCCATTTTACAGATAAGGAAGCTAAAGGATCTCAAAGAATTTCCTTTCCCCCATCTCTAAGTGCCTAAGTAGCACAGCTGAGATTCCAAAATAGACTGTAGGATTCCAGAATGGAATCAGGTAAATACGACACTATGAGAAAGGCCTCTAAAGAACCCTAGAAGGAAGAACAGAGAAACGAAGTAGAATACAATGGAACATTGAGGACTGAATGCCTGTCAGCGCAAAAATGGGACGGATGCTACTGAAATCAACAAGGTGCCTCGTGCAGGTGCTCCCGCATATCAGCCCATTTGATAAGTGTGCCTGGGGCGTGTCTACCTGGACACACTCCTCATTCCTACCCTGAGGAGATAGAACACCCCACCCCGAATTCATACTGAAACTCGGCAATGCTGCAGAACCCTACTCAAACAGATCCCCCAAGAGCTGTTTATGCTGTTTCCTTTCCCCTCATTAAAGTCCTGGCTCAGGCTAATAAATCAGTGTACAATTTGTGTATAATCTAATTTTTGCCTTGTGCTTCATCTGGTGTAGGTGGAAGCAGGGGAAAAATGAAAAAAAGCAACAACTGTAAAATGAAGACTAATGAGAACTTGGATCCTTAAGAAAATATCCTTTAGAAATGCCCAGAAATGTCCAATCTGCACTTTGGGGTTGTCGGAACTGCAGGAAAAAATGAGTCTGACCTCTTCCTTCTGTGGAATTGTGACTTGTGATTTGTGATTCGCCCTCACAAATGTGTGTGTGTGTGTGTGTGTGTGTGTGTGTGTGTGTATGCCCTCATATATGTGTGTGTGCATGTATATGTATGTTTTTATGATAAATATTAATTTAAAAAATACAAAATACATATATATCCATATATCCAAATCCTTGAAAGTGATGATGAATTTCCACTGTGTGCAGTTATTTCTCTGGGTGGCACATAGGCTGTGCCATTAGGAGGTGCTAACTGTGTCCTGGGAGTGTCCTCTCTCTCTCTTCCCAGACATTTATAGCACAGCCAATAATAATTCCCAAACCACCCCCAAATCATCCCACAGAGAAAACTTGGTGTTCCTTAAAACTAGCCAGATATATTAGGTACCCGGGCAGGGAACATAGCAATTACATAAGTTAATGGTATTCAAATGTGTAAGTTGAAGGAAGAAGCAACCACTGAAAGAGAAAAGGCAGGCATGTGTGCACACTGAAGGTTCCAATCCACAGATGCATCGCTAACCTTGGTCTCTGGGCACGCACACGTGTTTGAAATCACAGCATCTGCTGAAGCAGTGGAATATTTATTACAAGGAAAGTGGCTGTTTATTTGAAAGGCATCATGCTCTCATTTTTCACAAGGACCCGAACACACCAAAGCATTATACTTTGATTTCGGTTCATCTGCGGCCATTCCACCTTCACCTACTTATGAATGAGAAGAGCAGGACAGGCCCTAAGACAAGTCATGATTTCATGTCATTTACAAAGTGGGGAGGAAAAAAAAAAGATATTTTTTGCATGTGCAAAATTTGTTTTTGTCCATTTACAGGAAATAATTGGAAAGGACACGAATTAAGACCTAATAGAAGAAAACAGAAACTACAGAAACCAGAACTATAGTGAAGCCCCCAAAATTTCCCTCGGTGGGGGAAAACATGGTCAAGTTCCAGAGAACTGTTCCGGGTGAGATCTTGCTATGCATAAAACACGGGATTCATTTTTAATAACAGTAAAAAAGGAAATTTACTGCCCCCTCCTGGTTCTGTAAAACAAAGTTCTATTATATTTAACACTCAATAACATAATTATGTGGGAGTCAACACTGAACAAATCTTAGTTCTCTCTCTTAGCTGAGAGAGCAAGGTTGATTTGCAATTCTGCAAGGATAATGAAAGGGCCAATGTTATTATTTAATATAAAAAATAGATTTCCTGGTTTCTCTCAAGTGTTTATCACTGGATACAGGGAACAATATCAAACTGAATTACCAAGCATCATCTCTGATAAATCAAATGAACACCGCTGGAAAATGACAAACTGTGTGTACAACCCAATGCTTGAAGAGAATACACAGCCCCATAAAATAGCTTAAAGTGATAGAATTTTCAACATTTTTGGTTCGTTTACATAAGAAAGGGAGAGAAATATACACTGGATGTGGAGTTTCAGAAATGATGACTAAGCTAAACTCTCACACGTTGAGTTTGAAGTAAATACTACTTCTCCCAGACTATTAAGTGGACATCTTGCATGCCTTCAGCCAAGGACCAGTGAGGGATCTTTCTGGCTCCCCATTTTCTCCTTGGGTTATAACTAGGTGAGTGCTCTCTGCTTGGCCAGGGAGTGAGGTGTGGAAACAAGGGTGAGAACCTAGTGCAGGACACACAGGTCCATAAAGCTAAGACCTTAAGGATATGGTCGGGAAGATCAGGGTGAAGGTAAGATGCTTCACCAGGTACTAAAAGGATGTCTCCTCAATTACAAAAGAATAGCTTCATCTGGGATAGAAATATTTCTATATTTCATTCTTTGTTTTGAAAATGAAAACTTTTCCTTATAAATAGTAATATGTCACATAACGAAATAAAAATAAAGACCACAATACAAAATAGTAATCAAGACATCCCCCACTGAACATCCACTTCCCCAGAGGAATCCAATTAGTTTTGTTTTTAGAACCTTCCAGAAATGCTATGTATATGCAAATAACAATCTGTAATTGTATTTTCCTACTCAAATAGGAGCCTGCTGTATATAACCTCTTCCCCTTTATATTTTCATCCATAACATATCTTTGAGATCACTCCATAGCAGGACCTCTAAATCTTTATCTTTTTTGGTCCACAGTTGCATGCTGCTCCATTTTATGATCTGTAGATTTTCAAGTAATCCTCACAACCACTTTGTACAGTAGGCACCTATGTTACATCATTTTCCAGGTTCCAAATATGAGGAAGCTGCTTGCCCAAAGTCACACAGTACTTAGTGGGGGAGCTAGGATTTAAGCCCCTGTGCCCACATTTTTATCCGTCTACTGCCTTAGTCTGTTTGGGCTAGTATTAAAAAAAAATACCAAAAATGCCATAAGTTGGGTAGCTTACAAACAACAAACATTTATTCATCATAGTTCTGGGGACTGGGAAGTCCAAGATCAAGGCACCAGCAGATCCAGCGTCTTTGTACCTCACATGCTCAGGGGTCTTTTTAATAATGGCATTAACCTCATTCATGTGGGCTCCCCCTTCATGGCCTAATCAGCTCCCAGAGGCCCCACCTCCTAATACGGCCACACTGAGGGTTAGGTTTCAATACATGAATTGTGGGGGGACACAAACATTTGTATCAGAGCATCCACTGTATGATACCGCCTTCCTAAACATTAGCTACTTCTATTATTATAAGTTTTACATTAGCATTAAAAACCAAGACAGATGGGTTGTGAAAATACTGGTGTCAACATCACCACTCAGAGGATATTGCCTTTCCTTCCCCAAAGCTTTGGCATCTCTCAGATCCTTTCTACTTCATTCTGATGGGACCTACTTAGGGGTGACTAATCAAGTGTCAGGCACCAGAACTTGCAGCACTCCTGAATTTTCTAGAAGCATAAGGTCCCCTGGTCCCCAACCACAAGTATGCACTGTAGCCCACGGGTGGTCAGACCAGGCACAGATGTCAATGTGCCATTTGGATTTCTTACTGATGAATATTACAGCCAACGTACCCATCTGGCCGCTGAGATAAATAATGTAAAAATGAAGATATGCCTACATAATTCATGTACTATTGATGAACAGGGCCCTTAATTTAGATTGCTCCTACAAATCATTTAATTATGGGCCACACAACTAAGAGAGAAACAGCATTTTGGCCATGTTTAAATGGGTTTGGTTTGGATACTTTCAAGCGCACAAAACAGAAACTCAAGGCCCTCTAGATTATTCTAAAGAAATCTGTGGATTCTCATAAACATCAGACAAACATTATACTGAATACACAAGACTATTTTCCTGAGCAAAATGCCATTTGTTTACCTGTATGGTAAAGATTCCACCAATGGCCTATATGTCCCTTTCGTTAGGAAGCTGTAGATGGATGGGAATGGTGTTGCCAGCTATTGTACGAATGACATACTTCCCGAGAAGACAGCCCAGACTACATAAAACGAGCACCTCACACCCACTGGCAGAGCTATTACAAAAATAAAAATTAAAACAAACAGACAAATGAAAACAGCCCCAGAAAATAACAAGTATGGACAGGGATGTGGAGACATTAGAAACTTTGTGTGCTATTGGTGGGGATGTTAAATGGTGCAGCTCCCGTGAAAAACAATGTGGCAGTTTCCTAAAAAATTAAAAAAGAATTAGCATATGATCCAGCATCTCCAGTTTTGGGTTATAAACCCACAGAAATTGAAAGCAGGGTCTTGAAAAGATATTTGTACACCCCTGCTCAGAGTAGCATTATTCACAATTAACAAAAAGTGGAAGCAATCTGAAAATCCACCAACAGATGGAAGAATTGGTAAAATGTGGTATATACACACAATGGAATATTATTCAGCCTTAGAAAGGAAAATATGACACATGTTACATCATGAATGAACTTTGAGGATATTATACTAATTGAAATAAGCTAGTTGCCAAGACACAAAAAGTATATGATTCCATTTATATAAGGTCAACTAGAGTAGTCACACTCATGGAGACAAAAGGTGGAATGGTGGCTGCCAGGGGCTGGGGTGAGGGAATTGGGAGTTATTTTTCATTGAGTATAAATTTTCAATTTTGCCAAACAAAAAAGTTCTGGAGATTGGTTATACAACAATGTGAATGTATTTACCACTATTGAACTGTATGCTCTAAAATGGTTAAGATGGTAAATTTTATGTTATGTCTTTTTACCTCAGTTTATCTGTATTGATGTCTAATATGACAGGGACACTGGGCAGCCAACAGAGGAAGCATCACAGTATTTATCATGCACTGACTCTGCCTGACACTGAGCTAAGACATCTATATTCATGACCTCATTTTAACCCCCGTGATACTTATGCTAAATAGGCATTGATAGCCATTGCCCAAACATTTATTGGATCCATCTGTGGTGTAGAAACCAGCTAGTGTCGTGGTGGCATCCTGTCAGGGTGAAGTGGACGGAACCTGGAAAGCGAACTTGTGAACCATGGTTTTGCTACCCATGACTGTTGTGGACTTCAAAAACATCCTTCATAGTTTCAGGAGTGCCTACGTCATCAGCCTATATGAAGAGCAAATAAGGCAGCACACTCATGAGTGAAACCCAAGCTTCCTAACCTTTGTATGGGTCCCAGCATGACCAGACTACTACCTGTTCCTAACTCCATCCCACATATCTCTCCTTCTCACTTGCTATATACCAGCAGTATTGATTTCACCTCTGGTTCTTCTCCATGCCAAGCTCTTCCCAGCCTCAGGGACTTGGCTTTGCTGTTCTCCCTGTCTGGAACAACACCCTTCTTGAATTATCCTTCATTGGTTCCTCCTCTACCTGTAGGTCTCCATTCAAATGCTGACCTCCTCAGACAGGACTTCATCATGAAACTATCCATTCTAAAGATGAGCTTCTCCCACCAGCAACTATCACCACCACCAATTACTGTTTATTACATCTCCCTACAGATTCCTTTACATCATCTATCAAAACCTGCAATTATCTTGTTCACATATCAGCTTCTTTATCATCCATCCCTCCCACTAAAATATACACTTTACAAGAACAAGGACAGGCCAGTATCATTCAGCACTCCATCCCCAGAACTTGGAATAGGGCTGGGGTACCTGACACATGGAAAGGACCAATAAATAAATATTAGCTACTGTTAAATTTTGTATGGGGACTTTGTACTAATAAGACAATGGAAGTAAAGGACCAAGACCTCTTGGCAAGAAACTCAGTATTCAGGTTCTCTGAAGAAATATCCCCATCAGCTGGGTGAGAATTAGCCACTGGCTTTGAAAGAGGACAAAAATCTCATGCCTTCAACTCTAGGACCCCTCTGGGCAGAAGCCATTCTCTCTCTGGGTAAATCAAAGGAATATCTGAAGAATTCTTCTTTCCTTTGGGTACATGTACAGACTGTAGCCTCCAAAGCACATGCTAATGACACAGCCCTGGTCCAGCAGCACCATCAATAACCAAACCACATGACTGGGGCTCTCAACTGGTTTATCACTTGTCAGCTCCAAAGATACTTGCTGAGCTGACAGAGAGAGTTGATCCAGGATGTGACATATAAAAACTGCTATATTTCTAGGTAAAAAATGACTTAAGTGCCTCAGGCTCACAAGGCTATCTTAATTCATCTGGTTGACTATGCACGATTTTCGGTTGTTAAATCTCTGCCTCTGAACTTCTAAGTTTGGCATTTTTGAACTTGACATAATGAATGCCAAATTTGTCATGCAGATACACCATCCTGCTCTCAAATTTCTCATTCTCTAGTAGAATGGACTCTATTGGAGGGTGCACAATTCAGTACTATATTTTGAGTTACCTTATATACAATAGCTGGGGTGGGGGTGATTTATCACAAAAATGAAAACTTCAGGGCTTCAGGCTCTATTAGATACAAGTGCTGACATTCAAATATTTCAGAAATAAATATATTTTTAACATTTTGTTTTGTGTTCAAACCGGATTTTCCCATTGTTTGTCCGTTCAGGCTGCTATAACAGAATACTGAAGAATGGGTGGCTTAAAGAAAAAACATTTATTTCTAACACTTCTGAAGCCTAGGAAGTTCAAGACCAGGGCACCAACAGAACTGATGTCAGGCAGGAGCCCACCTCCTGGTTTGCACATGGCCATCTTCTCATTGCATCCTTACGTGGTGGTGAGTGGAGAAAGAGCACACACATGTGTGCAAACTCTCCTGTTTCTTCTTATAAAGGCACCAATCCCATTTGTGAGGGCTCCACCCTCATGACCTAATCACCTCCCAATGGCCCCACCATCAGATTGGGGGTTAGAATGTCAACATATGAATTTTGGGGAGGGCATAAATAGTCAGTCTACACAAGCCATGTACTACAACATGGCCATCAGATATCCCAAGCTTATATCCTATTCATTTAGTAACTCTAGGAAAAAGAGTCTCTTTCCTAGTTACATGTCCATTGGTAAGCCAATCATCATATCCAGAAGAATGGGAAAGGCTGAATGGACAAGCCTGAGTCATGGGCAGATTTCCAGAGTTAGAGGGAAATATCAGTCCTGTCTGAATAATAGGAATTTGAAGTTGCCACTGCTCAAACAATTCTGAGATGGGCTCCATTCCTATAAAATGGAAAAGTAAGTGCTGGCCAGACAGGCAACATGCATATGGATTTTTGTTGCACCAATGGGCATGTGAAAATATAGTTGGCCATATACTATGATAACTGCAGTAAAAATAAAGCAAAACAAAAGGGAAAAAAATCTACTCTTCTATCAGTTTTAACAACAATGGTATGAGGAAGGTATTATTATAATCCTCATTTTTTAAATGAAGAAATCTGTCCAAGGTCCTTCTTTGTTCTGTGGGATTTACCTAAGGCCAATGTAACTCCAAAAACTCATCTCTGCACCAGGCCTACTGTGCACAATCATGCAAGGTGAGCTCAAGCAACTGTAGTGACTCCATTCATATAGGTTGTGAGGTTCATGATAGCCCCTGGAGTGGGCACCACAAGTCTGGTCAACCGTGCCTGGTGGTTCTGCATCAACCAATGAACCAAGGAGAAAGGAGCAGCATACTACTGCAGTCCTAGGCAGAAACTTGATCCCAAAGGGCCTTCATACTCTGCTAAGAAATCTGGACAGTATTAGCTAACATTCTCATGAAACACACCATTTTATTTCCTGATGTGCAGCCTACAAGGGTTTAAAATGGACTCTGCCATGCCATTCACTTCTTTCCAATTCTCAAGATAAAGTCACCCACAAACAACAAACCAGGCATTACTGGGCCAGGTGAGCAGCTGCATTTTAAAGAAATGGGTTTTCCAATTGTCTTATCTGGGTGGGAGATGGAGCCAAAAAGCAAAAGTCGCTAGAGAAACCAAGCTCGGCCAATCTGGGTTTTTAGCTCCTCAGGAGTTTCCGGCAACTGAGGCAATGAAGTTCTGTTAGAGAATAAATTGGTTGGGACACAAAGCTCCTTATAGATTATAACCTCCTTCCTTGCCAATTACAAACTTGGCAATCATTTGTTTATTAACCTGATGGCTTGCTGCATTAAATAGCATCACATATTTATAATGCACCAAGATAAAGCTGTAGCATTCAAAATCACTAACCCCATCTGTCCCTCCTCACCGTGGGCCCACACTCTAAAGCACTTTTGAAGATAATTCAATAGAACAGGGTTTTTAAAAAGTTTAAAACTTTCTCCTGCATTGCCTCAGGGGAAGGTTCCCTGTTACGTGTGTGTGTGAGTGATAAGGTTTAGCCCCTTAAATTCATTCTGAGGACTGTTTGTTAAAGTCTTTATTTGGAAATGCTGTGGCTTAGTCCCAAGTGGCAGTCATCACTGCATTCACCAGTTCCCACTGCTGCACACAGACATTAGAAGTAGCAAAGCTAATCCCAAATACAGTCTTCTCCAGTTATCCCTCCTCCCCATGCTTCCTACCTTTCTCTTTAAGGCTTAACTACCATCTCCACAAACATGCCTCCGCACCTAGATTCTTCAGTTCCAATCTACTTCCTCTCTTAGCTTCCCCATTTCCAGTTACCTTCTAGAGACCTTAGTCTGATAGGCACCAGAATCCTAAATGTAACCTCTTGAGGATGTAGCACTTGCTATCCTAAGAAACAAAACAGTCCTCCTAGTATGTCCCACTGTTTTGAAAATGGCACTGCCCATCTCAGAGTTTTGTAGACTCAAAATCTTGGAATTACCATGTGTAGCAGACATGGGGGATATGCCCCAGCATATCCCCTCACCTTTACAATGTCCATGCGTGCTGGCCTGACTTTCAGTATGTGAATGTCCAACACCTGGACACTAAGGAACATGTGACAATGTCTGGGGAGAGTTTTGGCTGACACAACTGGGAAAGGGTGCTAATGGCCAGGGATGCTGCTTAACACCCTACAGTAAGACAGGATGGCCCCACAACAAAAAATGGCCTAACACAGAATGTCAACAGTGCTTAGTGTGAGAGATCCTGGTCTGAAGTTTAGAGTTTAAAAGAGTTTGATAAGAGACAAGAGTAGGGAGATTAGCAGGGGCCAGATCATGAAGACTCTCATGGGACTCTGGGACTTTACCCAGAGGGACAGTTATAATTGAAAAACAGCGACGTGATACAGTCAGAGTTGTATGTGAAGAAGACAAGATTATCCTGGCTCTGAGCAGAATATGAGTTGAAGAAAGGCAAGATTGAGAGAGAGCATGAGACTAGTGAGGCAGAGATTGTACAGTCCAACTACAAAATGGGGTCCTGGACTAAGGAAGTGGAAGAAGGAAGTGGAGAGAAGTGGGCACATCTTTTGGAGATCTTTGGGAAGTATTTTTTTAATTTTTTAAAAAATATTTTATTTATTTGAGAGAGAGAGAGAGAGAGGGAGAACCTAAAGGGGGAGTGAGAGGGAGAAGCAGACTCCCCGCTGAGCAGAAAGCCAGATGCAGGACTTGATCCCAGGACCCTGGGATCATGACCAAAGCCAAAGACAGATGCCCAAATGACTGAGCCACTCAGGCACCCCCTTTGGGAAGTGTTTTGACTGCTGTGCCTATCAAACTGCTTACCCCATGACAGGTTTTCAACTAAACATTTCTGAATAAGTGAATCCAATAATGAATGCTTACATTATATTCTCCTTCCATGGAAGGAATTAGAATGAAGCTTGGATGCTGAGCTAGGATGAATTTCTTAAGATGATGCCCTGGGCAACTGGTAGATGCCACTCATTGAAATGGAGAAGACGGGAGAAGAACGATTCTAGAAGGATGTGGAAAAGGTCAAGGTGCACAGTAAAACTTGCCAAATGCTATCACTGTGGCCTGGTCATGAGGCCAATTAGCTAGTTCATGTCTAGAACAAATCACCATTTCAAAAATGTGGTATCAGGCACATATGGGCACATGTATATTTGGCAGATCCAGAAGGTTACAATATCCTATAGACTGTGGGTGCTGGCACATAATTGTTCACAGCAGTGTTCCATTTTGTTCTTTATCCTCACTGTATGTGAAAACAGCCTCTGGTGTCAAATAATGGTGATGGCTACTCTTCATTGAGTATGTCCGTATCTCAAGCACATCATTAATTCATTTGAGCCTAAGATCTATCTGCCCTTGTGGAGCTTTATAATCTAGTGTGTGTGTGTGAGACAGACAGACAGACAGACACAGGGAGAGAGGCAGAGAGAGAGAGGTAGAGAGAGAGAAAGAAAACAAAATCACTCAAATATGCTATGTAATGCTAAATGCTACAGCTAAGAAGCAAGGATGGGGGATGAGAAATGTAGGGAGGTATAATTTTCAATATGACAAGCTTCACTGAAAAAGGAGTATTTGAGTTAATACCTAAAGTTGGGGGGTGCAAGACCTAGAAGTCACTGGAAGAGGTTGCTCTAGGCAGAGGAAACACACAATGCAAATACCTCCAAGGAGAACCAAGACTGGAGCAAGGAAGCCACGGTGGCAGGACTGCGGTCAGCGAGGAGAGAAGTAACAAGAGACAAAGTGAGAACGTTTATTGAGACTGGAGTGTGGAGGCCTTGTGGGAAAGGACAAAGACGTTGGCTTCTATTCTCAGGGAGATGGAAGTCATAGGGGGAGAGGGGTACCACAGTGGAAGTGGTAGGAGGATGCATCAGTGATCCAGGCAAGAGATGATGGGACCTGAGCTAGGATGATGGTCACAGCAGTAGGAAGCAGCACATTTATGGATATGTTGGGATGTCAACTAGCTTTCCTGGGGGAGGGATTAGAGCACCATATTTAAGAAATAGAGGAATCAAGAATGACTCCAAATTTCTGGCCTGAGCAATCCTTATGATAACCTTTAAAGTAGGTTGTATAATTTCTTGTGTGTGTGTGTGTGTGTGTGTGTGTGTGTGTGTGTGCGGTGTTATTCACCATACAGTATATCATTAGTTTTTGATGTAGTGTTCCATGATTCATTATTTGCTTATAACACCCAGTGCTCCATGTAATACGTGCCCTCTTTAATACCCATCACCAGGCTAACCCAACCCCCCCACTCCCCTCCCCTCTGAAACCCTCAGTTTGTTTCCTGTAGTCCATAGTCTCTGATGGTTCGTCTCCCCCTCTGATTTCCCTCCCTTCATTTTTCCCTTCCTTCTCCTAATGTCCTCCATGCTATTCCTTATGTTCCACATATAAGTGAAACCATATGATAACTGTCTTTCTCTGTTTGACAGAATAAATAAGCATAATCCCCTCCAGTTCCATCCATGTCGATGCAAATGGTGGGTATTCATCCTTTCTGATGGCTGAGTAATATTCCATTGTATCATTTCATTTGAGTGGGTATGTGTTGTTTTTGCCCCCTCATGGTCCTTTTGGGGAATGCCCCTGTACACTATATGCAGCCTGGATGGATCTGGCCACTATCACCTTTCCTTTCTTCTGGACAGGGTACTTCCTAATTTGTTTTTGCTAGACCTATGGGGAAAGAAGATGTTCTCTCATCCTCTGAAGTCACAAACTTAAGAGCCACATAAGTTTGGAGCAGCCACAGGCCATTTTCCTACATCTAATCATCCATGTAAGAGCACCTGGAGCCTAAACATGGAAATTCTCCTGAAAACAATGATTGGGTTTCTACATCTAGTCATATTTGAAACAAATGGTCTTTTCTTGCTGAAGTAATCTGAATCTAGTTTTCCTCTCTTGCAACTGGGAATATCCTGATAATGTATGAGCTAGATTTGCACTATTCAATATGGTAGCCGTCATCATATGAGGTGACTACTGAGCACCTGGAATGTGTCAAGTCCAAAGGGAAATGTGCTGTAGGTGTAAAATATCCAGTGGGTTTCAAAGAATTAGTATGAAAAATGGAATGTAAGGTATCTTTTTATATTGACAACAGGCTGAATGGATAATACTCTGGATATAATGAATTAAATGAAATACATTGAATTAAATGAAATATATTATTTAATTAATTTCACCGGTTTCTTTTCTTTTCTTTTCTTTTTTTTTTTTTAATGTGGCTATTAGAGAAACCAAGATGATGTACGCAGCTTCCAACATGTTTCAGTGGGCAGTGCTGTTACAGATGAAAATTTGTTTTGTGGGATTTTTGAACCCTGGTCAGCCCAACTCAAAATCCATTGTATTTTTGCTGTGGTCGCCTTCCCCCATAGCCTACTATTAGGAAAATCACCTCTTGCTACACTGTGCCATCTCTCAAAGGGTGAGCAGCATATTTCAGACCAGTAGGTTGCCTGTATCTCATTTCACGTTGAGCACAGGTGGCTGTACCGTCTGCCAACTCACAAAATTGCCAAGTGATTCACCTTAAAGGGCCCCCTTAGAACAGCATCCATCTGGCCAGTAGCCCCGGGCCATTCCCTCTCCAGTGTCCCCTTGCCTTCAGGCTGTGCGCCAGCCAGGATTCCGATCTGGCCTGTGAGCTTGCTGCCTCAGAGATATTTGCTGCACTATCTCCAGGGCTGAGAGAACTTAGAGAGAATCAAACCCACACTTAAGGTACCAGGGAACAGTTCCACTGAAACCCACAACACTATAATTACCATAAACCCTTCAGCACCACCAGCTCTGAGAGGTAAAAGAAATTAAATCAATGGGCATAGATCGAATCAAGAGCAATCTTATGGGAAATTCATGTAAATGCACAATCTTACATTGGAAATGAGTTTTAAGATTAATACCCTTCACAAATGGAAAAGTATAAAGAAGTATGTAGGAGAATATGCTGTTGCAACAATAGGTCAACCCTTCTTTTTACGAGCTGCCAGTTATATTGTATGAAGAACTCATGAAGCTTAACGTTCTCGGCATTTTTTTTAAACCCTGTAATGCAAATTCTTCAAGAGAATAACAAGTGATGCATGCTTGAAATTTATTTTTAAATCAAGAGCAAAACGAAACCCTTTAATTAATCTCAGAGAATTTAGCTCTTTCCCTTTCAGATCTGTCTTTTGCACAGTTAGATGCTTAAAATAATTGCATCCGCTCGTGTGAAACTGCAGCAGTAATTCAGTGGCTTTATACTTGTGCAACCTTTTAAAAACAGGCCTTAAAACATTCATCTGTTGAACCAATTTACCAGCTTTCAATAAAGCATCTTTAAGATACTTTCTGTTACATTTATATGACATAAGCTATATTATTTAATAATCTGTGCTTGAGATATATGGTGATGAGGGAATTATCGCTCACCTGGGGAGATGGTGTAATTAGAAAAGAGGCACAGTCGGGAAATAAAAATGATTAAAAAAAAAAAAAAAACTTGCTGAAATTAACCAGCCACTGCTACTGGGATGCTATGATGTTGGCTTAAGTTGTTGGGAAAGCACTGGAGTGAGAAGCAGAGAAGAGGGAAACCAAGCAAACTTGTGGTGCCTGAAATAATTACAATTTCTTACCCATCATTTCTCAAGGCTCACAGGGAGCAGGGATGCACACCCAGCCAGGGCAGACGAATGAACACTTTCCCCACAGCCGGGCAAGGGGGCTGCCTGCTTTGAGCTAATGTGCTGGGGCAAGAAGATGAGGGCAGGTATAATTATACTAATGATTTATTGAATGTTTGATTCATTGGAAATTAAGCGAATGCATAGTGGCAGAATTGTCATAGCAAATCGCTCAGCTGTTGGCTTAAAATGTGTTTTATTTCCCTTCAGTAAAGCAATTAAGAGAATCTTAAATCACTGGGTGAAAAAATATTGGTATGGAATTGTCTAACAGAGTGGTGGGAGGAACATGGTGAAAAGATCCTAACGGGCCCTCACTGGGTGGTGTTGGAAAAAGGGACATTTCTCACCAGAATGTTAGCTGCAAATCGTATCATCTCAGAAGTTAATCCTCACCTCATTTAAAAAAAGAGACAGAAAAGAAAATGGATTACGGCCTCAAGGTAGCTGGGAAGACAGTGGTTTTGGCTGCAGGATCTCTGCTAGCTTATACAATGACTGTACAAGATAACAAAGTCTGACCCTTTAGGAGGGACTCATCCCCGAGAGAGCAGGGCTTGGTAAGAGAAGTTAGAGCTGGTTTTCCGCCACGCTAGCGCCTTCGGCCAGGTGTTTGTGGGAGTGACCAAATGCAGAAATTCACTGTGGCCTTTCCTACTGCCCATGTAAGAGGGAATCAAGAGGAGGGAGAGAAAAGGGCTTCATTCTGGAGCAAGGGTTTTGAATAGGACCGCAGATGATCCTCCACAGCTTGAGCTGATTGTTACTCCCAGACTTGACTTTGCAGTGTAGCACGCTCCTTCCAGCCACACTGCTTACCCATTCCCTCCATCTTCTCCTTGGCCCCTCTCTCTCAGAGTAATAAGCTAAGAGTTACAAGTTTAATGTTTTCCCTGTGGTGCCTTGAGCTTGGGGAAGGAAAAGGCGGATGCAAATTGAATACATAAATAAGAATTTAATAAACTTTCTCTTCTGGTCTCCTGCATCACCACTAAAGTTGCAGAATCCAGAATTTAAAATGTACTTCAGAGCAGAAACGAAGAGCAGGGAGTTTCGTGTGCCTTGTGGGTGGGTTTGTAAATGCACATGACCTTCTGGAGACAGCAATTCACCAAAGTAAGTCCGAAACCTTAAAGTATATATGCCTTTTGACATCGGACTCATCTATGGATTCATTTAGGAAAATACTGGAAACACTCGAAGATGTATATTTTAAGGATGTTCATTGCAGTGATGTTTACAATATCAAAACAAATTTTTTTAAAAATGAAAAGTTATCTAAATGCATAATAGCATTTTAATAAGTATAGTTTAAGGAAAACCATACCAAGGGCTCTTATCTTGTGATTAAGGACAAAATTGTTTTTCTCTTAAATACTGTTTTTTAACATTTAAACAAAAACTTCCATACAGGAATGTTCATTGCATGGCACCAAGAGGAAGAAAGAAAATGCATATTGTCTCAGCTTAATTCTCAGAGCACATATTAGCAGATCCCAAACTTTAGAGGAGGATAGTTTAGGAAAACCTGGTTGTAGAACTAATTCAAAAACTGTTGCTAAGATCAAGCGACATATTAACAACATAGCATGAACACACAATCCCAATTTTGCAAACAGAAAGCACATCTGAATAAACAGGTACATGTGGGGAGGTGTGTGTGTGTGTGTGTGTGTGTGTGTGTAACCGGAAAGAGAGCATGCCAAAATGTTAATAGTGGTTATATCTCAGTTGAAGGACTCTTAGAGGTGATTGTTTTTTCACTGTTCTCTGTGTCTTTCTCTATTTTTTGGTAAAAATAACACACTTTTGTAATGGTTCTTATTTTTGTTTTCTGCTACTATACGGGTGTAGCATTTAATTGTAACAAACAAGAGTGCCCTGGGACACATGCAGGAGATAGATACTATGCAGATACACAAAACGGGATGATTTCATGTTATCCTAAGAACATGTCAACTCTGGCCATATGTCTTGTAAGACTGGAACTCTGCCACCAAGTCTATCAAAAAAAACAAAACAAAACAAAACAAAACAAAACAAAAAAACCCCTGCACAGTAGTAGCCATTACATTCAGCCAATTAAAGAAATCTCAAAAGTATAACAGCATTGCCCTTCAGAACAGCCAGGGTTGGCAAGACCAGAAAATGAGTACAACTCTATTAGACCAGTGGCACATCCCAGCATCTAGAAACAAGTAAATCTGTTTTGTCCCCATGCACAGAAAGATACAATTAACATGGCTGCAAAGTAAGTGATCCTGCCTCATTACCAGCCATGAGGCTGTCCTGCAGGGGCCTCCATCCAAAGCTGGGAGGGGAGGTTACTAATTATCGTGCCAAATTAAGCCTTGATTATTCCTCAAGAGACACCTGTTATTGGGCTGCTACATTACATAACAGTTCTGTGCATTAATAATTGAGTTACAATGACTTGATTTTCTCCTTGGAAATGTGATTTATTTTTCACTCTCCTCATTTCAGTTTGCCCCTGTCTTCAAAACTAGCCTAGGGCAGCTCGGTGGTTGTGAACCCGAGGAAAAGAATTCAGGTCTCACCTACTCACAGGAGCAGCAAAGATAGCCAGCATAAACCTCGTGACAACAGAGACTGTATAGAGTCAGCCGTTAGTGCCAAGCACCTGGTTTTTAATAAGAGTGAAATGTGGTCCGAAACTGTCCATGTAACTCATGATAAGCCTCTTTATTTCTCATTCAGGAGACATACTTCACCCTGGTGCCTTTGTTGCTGTTGTTCTGAGCACTCCCTTGCCTTCTCATACTGTAAGATGTTCAGTATCAGGCTCATCTCATAGATTTCATGCCCAGTCCTAAAGCAGCCATTTTTCCAAGGAACCCTCGGTCCCTTTTTTGGAGAATGGTATTAGAAACCAAGATGTGGGTGTAGATGTGCTCACGTGCTAGGGTATTACTGCTTCTAGTTCCTCTTAGCTGACTGAGCAAGAAGATACAGGTGAACACTAACATATATGTCTATATATTAACATATATGTATATATGCCTACAAATATTTCTATATTTAACCATCTGCATCTATATGAAGCCAAATATGAGTTCATAACGATGTCCAACTCTCACCCATGATGACATGGATCACCCCAGCCTTCTTCCTAGGCTTATCTGTAACCTCCCACTTAAATAGTGAGAAACCTTTGCCCAGTATGTTCTGAGTAACCTTGCTAGAGTTGCATTCCCATTAGATGAGTGCCAACCCTTTTGTTCATTTAATAGGACTTTGGAACCATGTAGCAGTGACTGGGCCTGGTCCACTATGCTCATCTCATGGGAACATTTGTCATGAAGGCAATGCCAAGAAACTCTAAGACCACAGAGTCCTACTGCTTCCTCATTACCAACCATCAAGCTGGTTGGTGCATCTGGTTGGGGCATTTAAAAAAAAAAAAAAATCCACACATCATTCCAAGGCTCCAGATGAAAGTTAAAAAAATAGCCATGAGGTAGTGCCATGCCAAATAAAGAATCTGGCACAACTCTAATTAGTTAGATCTGGTATTTCTTTTTAAAAACTAAAATCCAGAAGCAGCTAAAGGAGCAAAAAACTGAAGGCAAAACAAACTAAAAAATGCAGCCAAGAAAAGATGATGGAAAGCACAAAAAGGTTGAGAAAGGAACACAATAAAATTAAATGAAGCTACAGTTCTTGGGAAGGTTCTCAGAGACCAGATGGCAAAAGGAGTGATGTATCCCTTCACATATTTCTGCAATACTGAATGTTCCAAAATAATATATGAATTTGGGATAAATACAGAGGCAGTAGAGGCAGCATCTCTCTGCGTCTCTGTCTCTGTGTCTCTCTGTCTCTCTCTCCCTCCCCCCAGCCCCAGGCTTTGGCTCCAGCTAGGTGGAGGGGAAAGCAGCCATATTACAAATGATCTGCCGTGTCTGCCTCCAACAGCTTCCACACCCAAGAGGGCTGTAGAATAGTGAGGCAGCTGCAATGGCCTCCGGGTTTGCCGCTCAGCCTGCTGTGAATAGGGAAGACCCGAGCCCAGCTAGAGCGTGTGGGCAGAGATGGCGAGCAGCAGGCTCTGAATGATAGCACTGCCTCAGCTATGTTTGTCTAGGCTTGGCTGGAGGGTCATCTTCTAACTCTGGAGATGCTGTCTCTACAAGTGGATCTGAATTTCTCTCTAGTCCAAGACGTGGCATTGTTCTGTTGTGTGGAGGGTGTGTTGCCTGTGTTCAATTCTGTCGCTTAGTAGCTGTGTGAACCTTGGGGGGGGGGGGGTAGGTGTTTAACTTCTCTGTGACTTTACCGCTTCACATACAACATGGGATGAGAATAATAATAATACCTACCCCGTCAGGATAGTAGAAAGATTAAAAGAATTAAGAATTTAGAAGAATTAGGGAAGTTCCTGACTATGGATTCCTTCACCTTGAAGGAGCTCAACAAGGAGGAAGAAGTAGTGTGGGGCACTGAGATGAACAAATAGAGAGGGTTCAAACTGGACATGGGCCACAGTGCTTTGAAAAGTTGCCCCTGCTAGAGGGGAAGCCAGAACATCTTTTACAGGAGAGAGCTGTAGCCTGCTATAGCCTGAAGCATGACAGAGCATTCTTTAGGATATCAGTCATACTTGTCAAAGGAGGGAGGTGACAGAGATAGCCATCAAGAGCCTGGACTCAAGAGTTGGACAGATGCAGATTTGGTTGCTGACCTTGCCCCTTGGATCTATTTGAGCTGCATTTTCTTATCTAGAAAATGGGATTAAGAATAATACCTGCTTTGATCTCAAAGAGATCTCTGCACCTCCACCTTCATGGAAGCATTATTCACTATAGCCAGATATGGAAACAAACTAAGTGTCCACCAACAGAACGGATGAGTGGATAGAAATGAGGACCCACACATATATATACATACTATATAAAATTGTATATTGGAGCTATATGTGGAATATAATGGAATATTGTTCAGCCATGAGAAAGAAGGAAATTCTGCTATGTGCAACAACTTAGATGAAACTTGAGGACATTAGGCTAAGTGAAATAAGTCAGACAGAGAATGACAAGTACTGTAGGACTTCACTTGTATGTGGAACCTAAAAAAGCTGAACTCAGAGAAACAAAGTAGAGTGGTGGTTACCAGAGACTAGTGGAAAGGGAAAATGGAGAGATATCGGTCAAAGGGGACAAACTTCCAGTTACAAATTTAGCAATTCTGGGGATCTAATATAGAGCATGGTAATTACAGTTGGTAGCACTGTATTATTTACCTGGAAGTTGCTAAGAGTGTAAACCCTAAGTGTTCTCACCACACAAAGGAAATGCTAGTAATGTGGCAGGATGGAGGTTGTAGCTAAGGTTGTGGTCGTAATCATGTTACAATATATGAATGCACAAAAACAAGTTGTGCACCTTAAACTTACACAATGTTACATGTCAATTATGTTTCAATAAAGTCGGGATTTTTTTTTTGTAATGATAGTCCCTGCTTGTATACCAATGCTCATAGCAGCATTATTCACAACAGCCAAAGGTGGGAGCAACTCAAGGGTCCACCGACAGATAAATGGATAAACACAATGTGGTCCTATATGAACAATGGAGTATCACTGAGCTTTAAAACAGAAGGAAATTCTGACACATGTTACAACAGGGATGAACCCTGAAGATGTTAAACTAAGTGCAATAAGCCAGTCACACACAAAAAAACAACAGATATTGTATGATTCCAGTGATAGGAGGTACCATATATTATGAGTATACTCATTGTATGAGTAGTCAAATTCATAGAGACAGGAAGTAGAATGGTGGTTGGCAGGGGCTGGGGGAGAAAAGAGAAAGGGGAGTTAATTCTTAATCTATGGAGTTTTCCTTTAGGGAGAAGAAACAGTTCTGGGATGGATGTGGTGACGACTGCACAACAATGTGAATGTATTAATGCCACTGAACTGCACATTTAAAATGGTTAAAATGGTAAACTTTGTGTTATGTATATTTTACCACAATAAATAATAATTGTAAAAAAATAAAATAAAAGGTTTGGGGGGAAAAGTACTGTCTGCTCTATGGGCTTAAATAAAAGGATTATTGAGCAATTATTTTCTCTAGCCACTGGGCTGAGTACTTTAAATGTACAATCTCATTGAATCCCCACAATAACTCCTCGGAGATAAGGATAGTGGTCTTCCCACTTTATGGAGTTAGTATGATGCTGGTAGATACAGAAACACACCGTTCAGGAACCTCTTCATAGCAGGACCAAATGCCCCGCTGTGGAGGGTGAGGTCAGCAGGCAACCCCAGCTGCCAGCTCCTTCAGGGTGGGCCTCAGCTGCAGACAGCCTCTTTGGTAAAGGTCACACCATTCCCGGGCAGCCTGCATCGAACGCCTGAGAGAGGTAAGGTATAAAGACCCAGACATTTCATCCCACTGCGGAGAAACTCTGATGGGATACTCACTCTGACGCGCCCCACTTGCTTTGCCAGGTTCACACCACCATCTTACTTCCCCCTCTGCCCAAACCTGTTCACTCCTCCTTTCTTTCACAGATATGGATCCCCAGTAACACCCTTGCACCCCAAGTGTCTTCTGAGCATCTGCTTGTGAAGGCCCTGACAAGGGTTCCGTAGTTCAAGAGTATGGCTAGTAAAGGGAGAAAAGAGGATATTTGGAGCATTAACAAATGTACCTTGGTAAAGTTCTTACTGCAGGGATAAATGATCATAAATTCTCAGTGTCATCAGCTATTACTTTTCACCACTTATTAAGACACTGTGAAGAAAATATGGTAAATGTAGTAATAACGGCAATGTGAGTTTCAAAATCTTGTCTTACCAGGTGATGATCTCACCTTACCAGGTAATTAGCTTCAAGACACTACCTATGCTTTTTTTTTTTTTTTTTAAAGTCCTTGATGGTTGTACTCATTTCTCATTTCAATGAGCCTTGAGTTCATCTATTGAGAGGGACATCCAGAACAGGGAGATATGAGATATGGGCCCTTCCAACATTCCCGGACCAAACATTAAAACTTGAGTATGCCCCCACCTCTGTCTTTGACTACCAAACAAATCATCTTGGGCCAGCTGCTCCAGTTTGTATATGCCTGCTTGGTTTGCTCAGGCCTTCTAGGGTGGGGGAGGGAACAGTTATTTGATGAGAGAAAGGTTTCAAGCTTTTCTTGCCAATCATAAGAGAAGGAAAGACTACCCTGCAAACATCTGTGACAGCTAGCTCCCTCCACATACCCAGGCAAATTATGTTTTGACTCAATAACGCAGAACAATTTGTACCTGTCCACCAATTTAACATTGCCTTTGAGCCTGAATTGAAGGACTTGTAGCAGAATAGCTATACTTAGTGCCCAGACCACTCATTTGGCACTTACATACAACTAACTATCATGAGTTTTCCTCTACTGTGTCTGTAACTGTTCATATCATTATGCTCATTTTCCCAACTTGATCATAAACTCCTTCAGAACAAGGGCCATGTCCAATGGTTCATTTTTGATCCCAGAGCATCAACCCAATGCCATGTCCATAATTAGAGTGGGGCACGCGCTAACTGACAGATAACTACCCATGCCAATGAAAACACTCTTCCGGTTGTCTAGTTTAAAGGACCCATTTGTCTGTTACGACATATCATTCACTTGGTGTTTGTTCCCCAAGTGCCTGACCAATCAGCGTGTACAGGTCCCTAACACAGTATGTAATGTGCTAGAATCAACCCAGTTAATATTGCCAAATGGCTTGGATTTCAAAGCCAGGCTTCTCCCACAAAGAAAAGCAGCAGAGTCTTGACTCTGAAAAGTCTTTGCTTCTGTCTAGAAAAATATTTATTCATCATGATCACTATTGAGAATCTTATTTTCGTTGCTAATCCTTACAGCAACTTTGGAAGAACAGAAGGGGTAGAGCTCTGGAGGGAAACCTGAATAGAAAGAACTTGGGAAGACTGCAAGGCCAAAGTCCACCAGAATAGTAGTCCATATTCCGTCTGGCATGCTGATAAAAATGTTTTTAAAAGTGACGTGACAGGAGTACCTGAATGTGCTTTTGAAATGGGCTGGCGATGCTGCTTGCTAATGGTGCTGATGGCTGCCTGCGAATCATGAGTGTCACTCATCTGCCCAGTCTAATCCACAGATAGCAAGGAAAGTGTCCAGTTTTGAGAACTTAATATGTGCCAAGAACCATGCCACACTTTCTACTTTTAATTTCATTTAAATTTAACAACAAAATCCCATACTCTAGAATCTACATACAGTACAGACATATGCATTATGTCTCATTTCTGGGAAAGGGGAAAAATAATGTCAGAAAGATTCCAAAAGCCCCCTAAGGTCATATAAACTGGAAAGTAGCAGAGCTGGAATTCAGTATCAGGGATGGGATCTAAATTTTTCACCATTGAGCAATGCTGGGAAAGTCAAACCACTGGGGAGGACAACGGGGCAGAACAAACACATGGGATTTGAGAATGCTTGGAGGACAGCAGGTGGAAGATGCTGAAAATAGCACATAATAATGTGATTCAAACCAAAAAGGGGTGGGACCACCACGTCTGCGTTGGTGAATAACAGATGGAGAAGTGGCATGCTAGACCCTATGGGCCCCCGGCAAATATTAATTGATGATGATGACTTCAGAAAAGCAAACAAAAATTTGAAGAGACAAAAGAAAGAGTGAGGTGCACATGGGGAAAGACAGGGGCCAGCCAGGGGAGAGATACTGACGGAACTGATTTGGGTCATGGCTGCCACAAAAGGACTTCAGGGGAATACTCTTGCTTAAGCATCTCAAGTTTCTGTAGCTGAAGCATCCATTCTGTTCTCTAAAAAAGTTGCACTTGAGGATGAATGCAGGTTTTCCCACACTCTCGTAAATCTTTGTAAAATGACCTGGCTAAGATGCAGAAATAGATTATCCACACACCCTCTGTTTAGGTCCTAATGCTGTGTTCATTTACCTAATGATATTTACATGAGCCAATTGTCAAACTGGAGCATGAGGGAAAATAAAATTTTAAGGGAGTTGGAAGAAATGTAAGTTGATTTCCTAATTCATGAGTAACAAAATGCATATTTTATGATCTCCAAAAAGCTGATATAACACCAAATTCACAGATTGTATGTGCTGTGGGACAAGAGACAAAGAGATAATTCTAGTTAGTTCAACTACTAAGGAAGGTGATCAATCAGGACATAGTTATTGAGTACCTACCATGGGCCAATTGGCTTTTTGATTGGCTCCTTAACATAAATAGAACAGATAGATATAAATAATAGATGGCTAAAGGTGTGTATATAGGGACATCTTCCAATTTTAAGGTTGGGTCTTCCATTAGACACCTGTTGTTTCAGTTTACCCAGTAACGATTTCCCTTTCTGCTGTTGACAACACTCCGTTTGGGGAAGGATCATCCCACACTCTATTTTTTTAGATGGGGTTGCCTCTATTCCTTTAGCTCCAGAGGTGAGCACATGCCCTTGACTTGGTACTTCAGCAAATGCCATCCATCCATCATAAAAACTGGTTCAGCAATAATCATTTGACCCAAGTTGGTTCAGAGTGAAAGATTCAAGTGGTAAAATGGATTTACAATAAATTACTAGATTCTGGACAACTTGAGTTTTTGGATTCTTCTAGTCCTAAAGTCAGTACTACCCTTGGACTTTCCATATGAACCAAAATATTCCCTTTCACATGTAAGCTAGTTTGAGTTGGGTTTCTGTCATTTGTACCCAAACGATTCCTGATTAGTAGAATGCTTAATATAAATTTCTTTAGCAAGTGCAATGAGCAAAGTCAAGAGTCATGAATAAAGTGGGTGGAAAAGGATTTAAGATCTGGCAAAATTACGAACCTGGTATACTGTTAGAGCTACTGCTATAGTGACCACACTATTATCACTACCAAAGGAGTACCCTGACTCCTCTAGGCAACTCCTAAATATTTTCACAGAATTCATTTATATATACATATACATGCATAATTTTTTTCATTACCTCAAGGAAATTCTGAAAGGAGAGAAATGAAGAATCTTGCATTGGCCAAGCAATTGTTTGAAATGCCTAAGCTTTTCTTTATGGAAGTTTTTAAATGCAGTCACTTTTGATTTAGTACAGAATTATAATCAACTAGAGGCTACAGGCATTTTAAGCTGCTGGAGTTTATTTTGGGAGTTTTGCAAGACAGCAATCTCCATTTCTTAAACATGTGCTTTAGTAAGACAAAATACTATTTCTCAGTAGAGCACACCCTTAAAGAAAATCAATGTAAATGTTATTCTACTTCTCACCTCCTTTTCCATATAAAACTAAACACTCCAAAACACGGGCACAGCGAACTCTATTTCTAAAGGTTTTGTAAGTTAAGCAATCCAAGGAAGTTACATGAAAAAAGTCCCCTTTGAGATATGAAAGTGTTCATATCTGAACAAGACTGTGCTGATAGCAAAAGGGAATATGCTGCAATATTTGATGAAGAGAAGTAATTATCATTTATGAATGAGGAAGCTCAGTGTTTTCCTAAACTACTCAAATTAAACCTCAAATAAATATTTGAAGGTCTCCATCTAATTCAGTGAAACACTGAATTCAATGAAACACTGAATCTCATTACCTTTGGATTTACATCGACTCTAATTTCAAAGATTATATTTATTTCAGGAAGGACTAAAAAGCATTTTTTACTAGGAGGAAAATGGGTTGAAGTTTCAATAGAAAACAACACCTATTGTATATTATAAAAACAAGGTGACATTCTCAGACTTTTTTCCAAAGGAAATCTCCAAAACAAAGTCCTAGATATTTCACTTAGCTCAGAGATTTAAAAAATATATATATAATGTAAATATCAGTTATTCCATTAAGTTATCATTACACGTCTATAATAGCAGTACATATTGATATTGTATATCTCACTTCTAGGTGACCTATTATATAAACTAGAGGGTGTTATTCACTTTACAAAATAATTCCCCACTCTACAAAAATACTCAGAATAAGATTTCATTTAATAATGAGTTCCCTAGTGCATTCTACCTGTAACTTAATTCAATTTTCACAGTTTTCTAGATACAACAATTGCCTCAAGCAAGGTAAACTTCTTTGTCAGTTTATGTGCACATACAATCAAAAATCAGATGAGTATGTGTAAGTCTGGACATCTCTTGAAAAGCTTATGCAATGTGATTCTCAAAAGAAACCCCAGTTGGTCACCATTTTCACCGTGTCTAATCTCCTCCCATAGTTTCATGGTTGCATGGAAATGCTGACCCTGAAGCCCCCTTAGATTTCAAGCAGGGAAAACAAGTAAAAAGAAAGAAACAAACAGAATAGGCCATTACAACAAAGACATCAAAGGCATGCTATTTATCTTTGCTACAAGATGTAGAGAGAAAATACGTGATTATTGAACTGTATTTCCCAATGTAATCCACAGTCATTAATTTATTTAACAAATATTTGCTGAGTACCAACTATAAACTGGACACTGTAACAGTCTTTTAACATGGTATTCTCCCTGAAAGGGGAGGGGGAGATTTCAAGGAACAATACATTTAGAGTGCACATCATTCCATATCCCATTCTTAGAGATTCATAACAGGTGCATTGCTCTCTTTAAGGGCTCTGAGAAATCTTGCAGTAAAAAAAACTTATTTTAATCTAACAGTTTCCATACATGTTTAATTATGCCACTTTACTTTTTTTTTTTTTAAAGATTTTATTTATTTATTCAACAGAGATAGAGACAGCCAGCGAGAGAGGGAACACAAGCAGGGGGAGTGGGAGAGGAAGAAGCAGGCTCATAGCGGAGGAGCCTGACGTGGGGCTCAATCCCATAACGCCGGGATCATGCCCTGAGCCGAAGGCAGACGCCCAACCGCTGTGCCACCCAGGCGCCCCCACTTTACTTTTTTTTTTTTTTAATAATACTCAATATCCACTGGGACAAGGGTTCACTGAGATATCGGTCATCTGAAAACTATATTATTCTCTGTATACTCACCAAAAGCCTGCCTGACTTAATACCAAATATTTTCATACAGCTTTCGGAATGCCTTGATACTGCTTTTTGTTCCCTCCACCAAATACTTCTACCTATAGTGATACCTGTGCTTCGATCTGTCAAGCATCCCCCTAATCCCTGCAACTTCTGGTTCCAACTCCTCAATCTTGCTCTCAAGGAGGGCCTTCCTTCTCATCCTGCCTTATGGTACCCAGGGTTCCAGCGGTGGGAACATAAACCAGGTCTGTCCAATCACAGTGTTCAATTAGAGTGATTGATACTGGGAGGAAAGCCCATACCCCAAACTGGTCAAAGGAGAAGCAATTCTAGAACAGCATTTTTATAATTGTTACCCATGGAGTTACTGGAGGATATGATGGAGCCTATGGCTCCTGGTGGCCATCATGCTACCATGTGGGAAAACACAGCCATTATAAAGCTAACACACAGAAAACAGAGACAAAGAATGGCCTGAGGGTCTGTATTATTGCATCTTGGTTAGTAAAGTGGCCCTTGATGAACAAAATATCTAGAAATAACTTTAAGGGGATGTAACTAAAATATTTCAGAATTTCCTCGGGTTCAGGTATTCTTTGATAACATTTCCCATTCATATCCAAAATAAATTTTTCATGTGATGAGAGAGGCCAGTTCCCTCTTCTTCTCTCTCTAATGGAATTTGGATGAGAACTGTGGATATAATCTACATAATTAATCTGTGCCAACTCCAAATGGTGGATAATCTCTTAAATTTTTTGTCAAAATAAATAGGATAGAAAATTGATTCACATCCCAGCCTCTGCTCTAATTTAACAGATATTGGAGGCTTGTACAATGGATAGAATATTGACAATATGATATAATAGCAGCCAAAAAGGGATTATTTAATAGGGGCGAAAAACTCAACAGATGGTAGATGTACTGTGATCCTCTGTAAGAGATGAAATTTTTCTCTGAATCTGGAAATCAATTTATGGAAGTTTGTTTAAAACATTTCAGCATCTTAGTAGTAACATAAACATGTTTATATTACAACAGAAAGTTAAACCTGGCATAAAGTAATCTTGGAGATGGACTCAGTTTTCTCATCTGTAAAGTGGGAGAAATAACCTCTTCATATGGGTGAACTACAAATTATATAATCCACACAAAGGATCTAACATAGTGTCAGGCACATTGTCAACACTACGTAATTGTTAGATGACGGTGGTGGTGATTATTGGGATGATGCTGACAATATTGGTGTTGAAGGTGATTCTGAATGGATCAGAAGAGAGAGACATTACTCTGACTTGGAGGATAGGTGGCATTTCAATCAGGTGTCAGGAGAAAAGCATTCCAAATAGAAGAAGTCATAGGAGAAAAGATGCTCAGGGGTGAAGCATATGGTAGGACATGGACAGGAAAGAATTTTCCCATTTTGCTAGAGTCTAGGTGAATAAATGACTTAAGTGGAAGATAATTTGGGAGAGGAATACAGGAGGTCAAACCATGCTGTTTCCTTTATTAAGCCATGGAGTCACTGAAAGTAGCTAAGTATTCCAATGTGTTAGGAAGAATAATCAATCAGTGATGAGTAGGATGGATTGAAATGGGAGGAACTCTAGGCAGAGGTATCAGTTAGCAAATGACTTCAAGAATGTAGGTAAGAAAGAAGGAGTGCTAAAACTTTGGTGAAGTTAGGGAAAACCACATCGGTTCTGTAATGTTCAACCACTGAGCTCAGATATCTACTGAGCAAAAGGTAGGTCACTGGTCACTGTAATAGTTTCCTGCTGTTGCTATAACATGTCACCACCAACACAGTAGTTCAAAATATTTACAAATTTATTATCTTATAGTTCTGCATATTACAAACCTGGCATTTATCTCACTAGACTAAAACCAAGATGTCTGCAGACAGGCCTGCATTCTTTCTTGGAGCTTCTTAGGGATAATCATTTCCTTGCCCTTTCCAACATTGAGAGGCTACCAGTATTCCCTGGCCCATGGTTCCTTCAACAAAACCAGAAACATCCTCCATCAACAAAACCAGAAAAGTTGCATCCCTCTGACAATTTTCCCCATGTCACACCTCCACTCTGAGCACAGCAGGGGAAGATTCTCAGCCTTTAAGGGCTCTTGGGATTACATGGGGTCCACCTGAAAAATCCACGACAATGTCTGTGGTCCAAGGTCCTTGATTTAACCACATCTGCAAAGGCCCTTTGCCAGGTAAAGAGAAATATTCACAGGTTCCAGGGATAAGGATATGGACTTCGCAGGGGAGGGGGAGGGACAGCATTATTCTGCCTGCCACCGTCTTCTCACATTTGTGCACTTAGGTCACCTTGGATTGCAGAGACACACATTCTTACTTCCCAGGGGTGAATTTAAAGATGATGTGAAATGTTATGTCTCATGTACATATTGTGATACCTGCTACACGGCAATTGCTTAGAAACTAGGGTGGCAGACCCCCCCCCCCAACACACACACAGCACGGGTATGGATGCCACAGGTACCAAGGAAGTAGAATTAATAGGTCTTGAAAGGGACAGATTTGGATTTGAGGACAAGGGAAGGTAGAAAGGAAGAGAGAGGAATGCAGACTGATAGCAGAATAAGCAATTTAGAAATGAAGAAATTAGCCACATTTATTATGGCTTAAAGTTCCCCCCGTCTCCCTCCCCGCCACTCCCAGCACACATACAGTTGTTCTGAAAACCACAGGAATAATTTTATAGGGACAGGAAATCATCTCCTAATGTGAGTGACATCTAGCTCCCACACAGCTAATAGCAGACTCTTTTTAATACAAAAGACATAATTGGGAGATTTCTTTCCAGAACTCTGTAATTCCCTTTTACTTTTCCCAACACACATCAAGGCAAAGTGACATCTTCATGTTAACAATCGGAACGAACATGATGTAACATGAATAACAAAATGAATGGGTGCTGCTTGAGCTGGTACTTGTTTCCACCCTACAAATATGAAAACATTTGCTTCATGATGATCCTCAACCACCCTCATCACAGGTTGACAGATTTAGCCGGAGGTGAAAATGAAAATCCTCTGCCAATTCCACTGATTGTGTTTCAGAGGCCAAAGGGGGAGGAATTCAGTAACGTGAATTTATAAGGAAGAAAAAGGATGTCCTCAAGACACTACATTTCTTGGCTCACAGGATTTCTAAAGTCAAGAAAAACAAACTTGAAATATCTTGGTGTTAGAAATACCTTTTTTGGTTCAACCCATTTCTTACTTGACTGTAATTGACTAAAAACAGAGGTTTATGATTCTCAATCAATCAATGAATCTCTGCCTGGTCTTGCTTAACAATGATGCATAAAATCATCTTAGCATCATCTTAGTAAGATTGTAGAATGATGATTTTTGAGGTTTTATCTGCCTTTCACTTATATATAATTTTTAAAACAAATAGGTCAATTTTCTTGTTTTTCATGTTAAACGGTCTTACCAGGCAATACCATTCTATATTTTAAATCTCTCTAGTTTCTTGCTTTTTTTTTTTTTTCAAAAAAAAATAATTTTTCATGTCAATTTATGTCAGTGAACAGATCTGTGAATTATCTTCTATGGAAAGATATATCGAATGGGTGATATTATCACTCTATGTACACTTAAAAGCATGCATAATATCATTATTTCTCCACATCATAGAATTCCAATAAAACAAAATGAAATATCTTCTTAGAGAGTAATGTTGTTTAAAATAAATTGCTGATGAATTAGCCCATGTTTTAAGCCATGGGTAATATAACATTTATTGAAATCCTTATAAGCTAGAGGCTCAAATCTAAGAACACCTTCTAAGCCTTTTTTATTTTGGTCATAGATAATTCCCTACAGGAAAAAAAATGATATTAATAAATAAATAAGGCAAGCTTTGTTTTCAAAAGATTACCTAAAGAAGACTAGTGTGTTTATCATCAATACCCAAAACTAATTTTCTATCAGCTTGGCCCTATGCTCTGGGGACCAGTCAACTCTCATACCTCATAGCTGCAGATTCTCTACTGACACACACATGCACACACTCAAAGCACAACACAAAAGGAACTGCATTCAGAGACTAATCTCTTTGCACAAGATGAAGCTTATTGCCCTCGCTCAGGAGGTCTGTGCAATGAGTCTCTCCCTCTAGGAAGACAGAGAAATAAAACAGCTGGGCTCTCTGTTTATTTCCATGTTGTGGGAGCTGCAGCGAGGAACCAAACAGAACATGAATGATAGACATGTCACCAAAGTACTTCCTGAGAGTTTTCACGACGATTGTACCCAGTGAATGTGTCTACACTCAGGAAGATATTGACTATAGAAACCCTTAGATATCATTTCTAATGGACATTGCCATGAACAGTCTGAGGTGCTTTATATGAAAGATAGGCCTCTGATAAGCATCTCTTACATAATAGTAAAAATTATTTTATGCAAGAAATAAAATGTATTTAAATGCATGAGAGGAAGTTTCCATTTCAAAAGTTTATTTTTTCCTTTTTTGTTAAAGGAAGACTTATTCATTAGCCACAACCAATAAATCTAGATTTTCATCTATAATAAATGTGGAAGATAAGACTTAAGAGAAATGTCTTCCTTATTACAAAGTCTATTTTATCACCTCATGTGAGTCATAAACATGTATAAAAACAGAAAAATAATTCAAGCCAGAGATCCTACAACCAGTTTGTATAAAAGCTCCAGCACTATCAGCCTGAGAGAATGACTCTGGGGTCTTTCAGCTTCCTAATGAGGGTCTGTGGGCAGAATGGCTGGGTGCATGATGATGCAGGCTTGGCTTCTGGGAGCCCTGGGTTAGAATCCAAGCATCCCCCTCCACTAGTGCTTCAGAAGTTACCTGGATAAAATGGTTGCCCCCATGGCTACTGCTGTGGGGCTTAAGTGAAATAATAGAGGTAAAGTGCAGAAGACAGGGCCTGGCATACACTGAATGCAGAGTATTTCTGCTAACGGGCAGCATCTTCTATTATAAAGCTTACACTTGGAAGGCCCATTTTGGTGGCAGAGATAAATGAGAGGTGTTTACTGAGTCCTGGTTCATTCCACATTTCCTGAGCACACATTTTCCAGACTCCCTTGCAGCTAGCTGGGCCCACATGATTTGTTCTGGATGATCTGTAGTGAGTGGGAGTATCAGTGGCAACTCTGGACGGACACACTGAAGAGTGGGTATCAGCTCTCCACACCCTCTCCTCCTCTGTTACTACAACCCCACAAAGCCATATAAGACACAAGTATAGCTAGTCAAATGGAGCACCCTGCATCCTGGCATCGTCCTTTGGAAGCTGCAGCCTTCGGGATCTGCAGTATCCGCAGTGGGCTTTGTGCGGCAAGAATGAAACTTGCAAGTAATAAGCCACTGAGGCTCCAGGGAATGCTTGTTACTGTAGCACAGACCATCCTATCCTAACTAATACAGATTATCCCATGACTTTAAAACCAAGAATTCAGAAGGGTCGATTCTAATTTGAGTTTCTACAGATGCCCCAAGTCACAGAAAAGTCTTTCTTCTATAAGTCTGATTTGTCTAGGAACTACTTACTTGGCATTCCTATATGCTAATAATGCAGCAATTTGTGAAATGAGTTTAGCTATGTTTCTCCATGAAATCACATAATATTTGTTCATGTTTACATAATGAATAGTTTAAAATAATACCATCATGAGCACACACACACACACACACACACACACACTGTAATGTAAATCAGATATACGAAATGATTCAATCAAAAGCCTTGCTTGGAAGATCGTTTATCATTGTCTTGGGCACCCAAAACAGCAGCAGCAGTCTGGAGAATGTTTGGAAAGAACACGAAATCTGCATTACCAACAATTTCCATGGGTCTCTGGATGTGAACGGGAGGGGAGGGGGGAGAGGGTGTGTTGGGGGAAACTGGGGAAAAGGAATGAGTTGCAGCTGGATACATAACGGGAAGCTTATATTTGCAGTTTAGTTGCCTTAGAATTTAAAAAGAAAATGCCTGGCTTTGTGTCTCAAAGTGGCAAGGAGAGATAGCAGTGCTCTTTGGGGTAAGCTCTATCAGCTCATGCTGGCTCACCCCTTTTGAAGAATGCATTCACTCCTTTAGTAACTGGAAATGTTCCCAAGATGTATATAATTTCATGGATGGGAGAACACCAATTTCACAGAACTTAAACGGCAAAACCATGTAGTGCTTAAATTATGCAAAAACAAGCCGCGTCCTGGGTACAAGGGAGGCCTGGGCATAGCGGTCCTTGCGTGCTCTCATCTACGTGCAACCTGATGGCACATGGGCCTTCCCAAAGCCTCAACAGAGCGAATGGGAAGGGACAAAGGTTCAGGAGGAGCCGATGAGATTCTGACAAGTTCCCATTTGGAAAGAAGTCTTCAGATTGTATTGACAGACCCCTGGCCACTACCTAGCCTGGTTTGAGTCCTTCCTGAGCAACAAGAACCTAGCTACTCCAGAGGCAAGTGTGGAGTGGGTTGAAAGCAGTCTGATTACATTGGAGTGGTTGGTTCTTTCAATATTCTCTCCCTTTCTTACATGGAGGAAGTGATAGAGCCCACTACTGTGGGGTTGCCGTGAGGTTTAAATAAAACCAGGCAGATAAACTGCACTGCCCAGTGATGGGCATGTCATACATTTTCTAAGAATATTTTCATTAAGATGTAGCATCTTCTGTTTTTCAAAAGCCAGAGAGAATCTATTTTTTCCCAAATTGCAATCCACCTAACTGTACAAAACACAGAGAAATAGTTAAAAAAAAAAAAAAGGAAATATCCATGTCATAGAAAGAGAACATAAAGTCATTAAACATGGTATTTATAAGAAAATAATATTTATTGAGGCAGAAGATGCATTTGTGATATAACATAAACAAAACAATGCATGAACACTATTTGTTAAAATTATAGGTAGTTAGGGGAAAACAGGATAAAAGAAAGCACCAAACTGTGAAAATTGTTATTCCTGAGTGGTAAGGTACTCTCTTACACATTTCTACATTTTTTAAAATGTTCTGCAATGGGCATGTGCTACTTTTGCATAATTAACAAATGATGTCTGGGCTTGGTTTATTTTTAAAGTGTTATTTTAAAAACCTGAAGCTCTTCCTCTTTCAGTACCTAATTAAGATCATTTACTGCTGATGTAATGATCTGTCTTTATTTTCTGATGGCTAATAAGAAGGGTAGGAATAAAGGAATCGCACAGAATACAAGAGAAGATAGCACATATTTATTTAGCATCCCTTTCCATATATGGAGGCCAGGCGGGAAAAGAATGTGGCAAGGAATGGAGGCTCAAATCTCACCTGAAAGTTTTTAATAATCATGCAACTGCAGGCAAGTTACCCAGTGTTTCTGGGACTCAATTGCTCTCATCTGTAAAATGGCACTAATATCACTTGCCACCTAGGTTCCCTTGAAGATTACCTTAAGTAATAACATGAAATGTATAAGACGGGTCTGGTATTTATACTACATACTGAAAACATACCAGCCCCATTCACATTAAGCTTTTCTTACTCAAAGGGCAGGAAACAACTAGAGGAGAAATCATGCTTTAAGGAATTTTCCTTTTCCTCCAGCCTTCCATGTTTTAATTACTTTGCTGACCAGTTAATGGTAATTCATTACAGGGGGCTTAGCCATCATGTACAAATTTAAGCTGATCTTTAATTTCTTCCTCCAGGGCTCCAGATCAACTTCTAGGACATTGATAAAGCAGCCCGCTTCTCATCACGACGCTGTCCCCTAATCTCACCCACAGAGTCAGCTGGCTTGCTTTTCAAGGACAGAGGGGATTGCAGCCCTAGAAGTAATTGATAGCTCCATGCCTCCTTCCACTGCAGCAATTTCTAAGATGGCACAAGCTGATGATGTTTGCAAGACTTAAGTTCAGGGGGTTTGCTGTGACCAGCAACGGATTGCATCTTGATATTCTCTCTCCTCTGATACTTAAACTGGGGTAAAGGATAAAAACATCTGCCCTCGACGGCTGCTCAGGAAAATTACAAAATCAAAAACTATATGAAAGCATACCTGTCTTGCTTTTAGCTAATTACAACAGTAGCCAGCAGCCGGGAGCTTTTTCTTTATCGTGCACTGCCATCTACTGGTCACATTAGGCTCTGCACCAAGGACCCACAGGTTACATGCGTAGAACTACTAATGAACACACCCATATGCAGGTGTGTTTAAAGTCAGGTCTTAGTTGACTCATAAAAAAATGCTAATAGCCCCCACAAACCATAAGGAAATTCAACTATTTTTCTATGCTTAAACATACAAGTGAAATGGAAACAAAAGTTTAAAGGGCCCACCAAGAGCTCGTCATAACTGGGGGCCTTTCATGATCTCCCCCACCATTGTAACAAGACTACATTCCATGGAGAAAAGAAAGGGACAGCTATGAGCAGACACCTACTACATGACAGAACCTGTAACGTATATTACCTCATTTCATGCTTACGACCATTTCTTATAAGGAAAGTGTGACTCCCATTTTACTCAGCCTTCAAAGTTACAAAACCCATTGAGAGGCAACTTGCTGTTAGCTGGTGGAAGGAGGACTTGCATCCCAGCGTGTTTGACCATGAAGCTCAAACTGTGATGGACAAAGTCCAGCCTGCACCCCACTTGGTCTGGACAGCTTGCCTACTTACACACACAGTATATGTACACACACATAGATATATGTGTGTATATGTATGTGTATATATCTATCCGTGTGGGTGTATCACATGTGTATGTGTATATATATAACTATATTTATCTTTGCTTTTGCTCAACTATTTGAGAGTATTTTGCCCCCAAATACCTCAACATGCATGTTCTGATAGCGTCCTATATAACCACAATTTTATTAGCACACTATAGAAAATACACTTCAATTCAAAACTGGCATCTAATATTTAATACCTGCTGTCATATTAAAATGCCTCAATGCTCATTTAGAGCCTTCCAAAAAATAACCTCACCGTACTGCATTGGTTGGTATGCCTTTTTTGTTTCTTTTAATTTAGAAAAGACTTCCCCCCTTTTTGTCTGTTCATTAACATTTTAACATAAGTCCTCTAGGTAAAGTCCAATGGAAAACAATAATTTGGTCGTTAACTCTTTTGTCATTAAATAAATACCAAGCTAGAGTCTTCAGAATCACTTAGTCCCATTCCTAAAGACAGCTCCCCACTGATGAGAACTGCTACCACCCTTCATGTCCACTGTTTGGAGCTGAGATTCAGAGATGGGTCTTGTCAGCCACCTGGGGCCTGATGGGGCTTGCTGGCCTGGGACTCGGTTCTCATAGTTGTTTTCCTCTTTGTTCTTTTTTTTTTTTCCTTCTTTATTTTTATATTTTTTAAGATTTTATTTATTTGAGAGAGATAGCAAGCAAGCACAAGCAGGGGGAATGGCAGAGGTAGAGGGACAAGCAGACTTCCCACTGAGAGGGGAGCCCGACATGGGACTCAATCCCAAGACCCTGAGATCAGGACCTGAGCTGAAGGCAGATGCTTAACCGACTGAGCTACCCAGGCGCTCATTTACCTCCTTTATTTTTTTTTCTTTTTTCCAAATTGTAGTACTTCCCCCCCTTTGTTTTCTTTTCTCTTTTTGCCTTTATTTTACCTTTTTGTTTAACCACTTGAAAGTTGTAGAAATTTCACCCCTGAAATACTTCACCATGAATCTATTGCTAATGAAAACATTCTCCCATATCAGTGATACTCAGCCAGGGAGAACTTTGTCCCACAGGGGACACCTGGCACCTGCTGGTGACATTTCCAGTTGTCATGCCTGGAGGGGGGAGGGAAAGAGGGGATGCTACTGGCATCCAGTGGCTGGAGGTCCAGGATGCTGCTAAGCGTCCTACAGTGCACAGGATGGCCCCACAACATAGAATTATTTGGTCCAATGTAAGGAATGCCAAGATTGAGAAACCCTATTTCAATAACCACAAAATCACTATTAAATAAATGAATGATAACTACATTAAAATATCATTATTATTAAGTACACTTTTAACTGTCCTTTTCCATGAAACACATTTTTCTGGTCTTCATAGCTCCACAAAAGGGGCCAATCAGTTGGAAAACCTGAGGAAGCAATCACGACAGAAACAGAAGGGTGCCTCTAGTGGCCAAGAGGGGGACCTGCACCTGGCATTTGAATTCTTCGCGCACTGTGCTTCAGTATCTGAGAACACAGGAGGAAAACAAGAATTCTGTGGTGCAGTTGTTTGCTGTTTTTATTATTTGAATGACCCAAGTCCTCCCGCACAACTGATACAATTTACATGCAAAAAAAAAAAAAAGCACACTCAAGGCCCAGGAATTTCACTACTTCCCACGAAGAATTTTAAAAGGATCCTAACATTCACTCTTTCAGGTAAAACAAACAGGGTCTGGAAAACAGGTAATAGCAAAGAGTTCTGAGTCAGAGGAACTCTTTATCTTCTTGACACAAGCTGCAAATTTAGAAGAGGGAGGGAGGGAGGGAGGGAGGGAGGGAGGGAGGGAAAAGAAAGGAAAGAAAAGGAAGGGAAGAAAGTTAAAAAGAAAGATCCTGATATCAAAATTTGCTTTAAGGAGCTGGCTTTACTTTTCCCAAGTATCATCACAGTGAGTGCTACAAGGGACTCAGTAAATGTTTACTGGATTGATCTTCTGAATAACTCACTTATCTTCTGAATAACTCAGTATATGGTTGAGTAGAAAGGGCAGTTATCTCCACCTTACTTATGTGAGAACTGAGGTAAAAAGGCAGAGGTTATGTTTACGACACAAATATTATCAGTTGAAAATTGAACATTTAATCCATTGAGCCAAGATTCTATCTGTTGGTAAAAGGACTTGATTTTGTGTGTGGGGGGAGGGGTACTGTGATTATGTGTTTGCTGTTCGTTTCTTGATTTGTTTCATTTTTGCTTTAAACTAGTAGGCGAAATTAACAATAAGTTATTTTAATTATTTTCCCAACTGACTACATTATAGAGAGAGAAAAAATATTTGCATGTGCCCCCCCCCACTTTTGCAGACAAAACATCACAAATTGATCACAGAACTACTCTGCTAAATCTGGTTTTACCTCCAGACCCTTCTCAACAGTTTGCAGGCAAATATTACTTGCTGATAAAGTTTTGCTACCAAGAGAGATAGCAAAGTTTTTTGTTTTTTTTTTTAAGTTTTATTTATTTATTTAGAGAGAGAGAGAGAGAGCAGGGGGAGGGGCAGAGGGAGAGGACAGTCCTTAAGCAGACTCCCCACCAGGCAGGAAGCCCAACTCGGGATTTGATCCTAGGACCCTGAGATCATAACCTGAGCCTAAATCAAGAGTCAGCCAGCTAATTGACTGAGCCACCCAGAAGTCACAAGATTTTTTTTTTTAAACCAAGATAGGATAATACACACACACACACACACACACACACACACACACACACAGAGTCTTCTACTCCCTCTGAGACAGGACCAAAACCCGAAATTTCTATTAAAGGTTACTCCATCCCAATTATCACGTAGCTCCATGTGCATTTATACTGTGATCTTTGTATAAGTACTGATTTAATTCTATGCTTATGGTAGCTAGAACTGTGGAAAGCACTCCGTTAATGTTTTGACCCAGATGTCTGGAACATTGCAATGTTTGTGGAATGAATAGTTTGCTGAGTTAGGTGGCCATCTACCCATCCTTTCTGCCTCAGGAAGATGAAACAAAAGATTTAAATCATAACCAGAGCAGTCACTCTCACCAAACATGACGTCTATGGCCCATTAAGCGCCAGATTATCTCTGACACTGGAGAAGCAGTGTAAGAGGGTCAACTCCAAACACTATTGTTTTAGAATACAACATATGTCACCCACCCTAGCCACTAGGTGGTCAGAAAAGAAGAAGCAAAGAGGTGGATAGCAGTAAAAATGATTCTATCACTTAGTGAGTATATTCATACTAATCACTAATCTATCTCTTAATTATCAACCTAGGGGATGGTTCTCCTGTGACTCCATTGTACAGATGAGGAAATTGAAGTTCACAGATGTGGTTTCATCTCCTCAGGACCATATTGGTATAAGTAGCAAAACTGGGCTGAATTCCATTATAGTTAGGAATCTAAACTTTTAATCACCCTGTCTTCTCTCTCAGGCAGATAAAAAAATAAATACTGCTTTATTAAACTCTAGGGGAACATGAAGTAAATCTCAGAAAAATGAAAGAGCTCTGAGAAACTCTTTGAGTTGAAAGATGACATGAAAGAAAATAAATAGCTAGAAAGGATGGTTTTATGAAACAAGTTCTAGTATGTTTAACCTCTCCCTGATGAGTTAACCATTAACAAACAGAACTTCAAAGCAGAAGGGAGAGGAGGAAGTTGCATATAAAAAGATTTCATCCTTTCCTTCCTCAAAGAACATACCGGGGTCCTTTTGGATGGTGTGGGTGGTTACTTTGAACTTGGATGAACCCACACTTTGTGCAAGCATTGTAAGTTTTTGAGCAAAAGAGATACTTAAAATATGCTACTCCCTTTCCAATCCGTTTGTACTTAGCGTAAAAAGATAATTAGGGCACCTCCTGGAAGGGATGGGTACAGCACTATAAAATTTTCTCCACTGGTAGTGTGGAGGCCGAGGGCAGCCACCCCAAGGCAGGCAACTGTGGCATAAAGATTATTTTGAGTTAAAAGCATTCAAGACCCAGCAGATTCAGGAATAGCTCTTTACCTTCCTCTACAGCTGCCTAAGAGGAATTTAGATAGAAAGCCTGCTCCAGGAAGAGAGTTACCACCACAGACAACTACATTATAAGAACTAGGTATGGTAGACAGGGAGGAACCTACCAAGGCCTGTTTGATCACAGTCTTCTCTTTGTCTCATTGTTTCTGAGTGGCCCAGGATATAATTGTTTAGTAAACATTTACCCTTTTTCATGATTCCTGAGGACTGCTTTCCATCCCTTTGAAGAACCAGACCCCTACCCCTCTCCTTAGTTCAGAATGACATATATACCTCATTTTGCCTGACTGCCTTTGGAATTTCCATGTCTGTGTGGCTTCCCTGTACATATGTAATAAATTTGATTTTCTCCTTTTAATCTGTCTCATGTCAATTTGATTCTTAGTCCAAACAGAAGGACCCTTGAGGGGACAGGTTATTCTTGCTCCCCAATGGTAGCAAAGGACTTCGAGCACTATATATATCCACATGTCCCTCTGTGACCAGGAAACATCATTTGTAGAAAATGTCCGGGGCTAGGAAGGGAAACTGAGAACAAGAAATGAGGCAATGCAATGATGTCTGAAACAAGTATCGACGAAAACCCCTAATGTATCAGCAATACGAGTACTTCCCAGATGTCAGTTCATTCACATAACTACTTCGCTATTTTCGCCTCACCCATGGGGTCACCTTCACAGTTATTAGGTCATTATTTTTTTTCTTTAAATTGGCTCTTATGCTTCAATAAAATTTAAAACACTGCTTTATGTCATCACCAAAACTGAAAACCATTGTACTTTGCCATAAATAGAGGGAGACTATCAGACTAAATGGGTTGAAAACACAGCAATGCTCCTCAATTGTTGAATTCCAGCTGGATATTTTGTCTGCCAAAAGTTCTCACTCTATTCAAAAAAATTAGCAAGGGTTAGTAGAGAGGTGTTAGAGACATAATAGAAACTCACAGAGATGTTCTCCTGACATTTGAAAGACTGAAATGAGTTTGAAAGAGAAATTATGTTCTTACTCTATGATTCAATTACAGACAGTTTCCAACTTACGATAGTTTGACTTAACAATTTTTCAACTTTATGAGGGTGTGAAAACAATACGGATTCAGTAGAAACTGTACTTCAAAATTTGAATTCGGAATTTTTTCTGGACTAGTTATCTGTGATTTGATCCTCTCTCAGGAAGCTGGGCAGTAGCAGGAGCCCCAGTTCCCAGTCAGCCACGCGGGCAAGAGGGTAAACAACCAGGACGCTGACAACCATTCCATTTTTCACTTTCAGTACAATATTCAATAAACTATATGAACTATTCAACATTTTATTGTAAAACACACTTTGTCTTAGATGGTTTTACCCAACTGTAGGCTAACGTCAGTGTTCAGAGTATGTTTAAGGTAGCCTAGCTAAGCTATGATGTTTGGTAGGTTAGGTGTATTCAACGCATTTTTGACTTAGAATATTTTCAACGTATGATGGGTTTCTTGGGATGTAACCCCACTTTAAGTCAAGGAAGATCTGTATATTAAATGACAAATCCATACACCACCCAAAATATCTTTATCTGGGAATGCAGAATGCATGGGACACTTGGAAACACTATATAAACTGCTGATCAATCAAGCTTCCTTGATAAACTACATAACAAGCCTTATCAAATATTCATAGTCAGAGATTAAGTCTGCAAGCTTAAAATGGAGAAAATGTTGGCACTTCTTGAAATCAATTCACTAGAGCCTCTAATAGAGATCCATGGGGCCTAAGGAGTCCCCACATCAGTACAGTGTACTTTTTGACTTAGAAATGCTGTTTCCCCAAAGCACATTATTAAGGGGAAATCAAGAATACAACCAATTCTCAAAAAGAAATTATTTTGTTATTGGAAAATCTCTAAAGAAATCTCTCAGATTCTTGGTTTCTCTGTCTTTCAAAGGACAAGATTGGGTTACACCTGTGCTGCCCAATACAGAAGCCACACTGAGCACCTGAGATGAGGTCAGCCCAAACTGAGATGTGAGATGCACGCTAGATATTGAAGACGTAATAAAAAAAAAAAAAGATACAAAATATCTCATAAATAATTTTATATTGACTACATGTTGAAATGATAATATGGCATCTAGGTTAAATAAACTGCATTATTAAAATTAATTTTATCTCTTCTTTTTTACCTTTTTATTGTGGCTACTAGAAAAATGTTAGCAAGACACATGTGGCTTGCATTCTCTTTCTATTGGGTTAGCGCAGGATTAAATACTCACTATGGTTCCTTACTGATGAATCAGGCTAGACACATATAGAAATTATTTCCTAAAATCACAACAGCCTATAAAAATAGGCCCTTTAATTTTATGAGGTAAAAGACTCTGGTAGATATTTAAAAAGCTTTACCATCTCTGTTCAGTCTTCCTCTATATTAATAACTTTTATAATGATGTCAGAAGATAAATAGCTCACTGTCTTTAAAGTTAGAAAAGAGGGAAAAAAGATTTCATGGCTCATATGTCTGTGGATAAAGCGATCCAACTTTGGAACAGTCCAAACTTGTTCCCTAATCAAAGATATACTTTTAATGAGATTTTATCTTTGATTGAAAATGTAAGGCCGGAATGAACCACTGGGTCATTACTCCACTTCCAGGCTTAATTTTTATTTAATTCTAGCTCCCTGGTGTTTTTCATATAGGGATCTTAATTTATGCAGGATGTTTAAAACTTTCTTTTTTGGATCTTTTGATGTAGGTAGCCTTTTGGGGCAAAAAGTCCATTTTGAACTTAAAATAACAAAATAAAGACATTTAGTCTCCACAGAAACAGGTCATACACATCTATGTCTTGATATGTACTTATATTTATACAGGTAACCAGTCAAATGTTATGACAGGGCCTAAGTACTGTCAAGTGTGTTGGCAACCCTTAATTTTGTAGTAGCTGGAAATAGATGAAAAATGAATGGTCTTTGGGGTTAGACAAACCTTGATTCTAATTGTAGCCCTGCCTCCTAACTCACTATGTGAGCTTGGGACATTCATTTCATATATCTGGATTTCCATTTCATCATCTGAAAAAAAAAAGTGTCTATATTTTTAGTTGGGCATGCAGATTAACTGCATTATGCTTATAAAGCAGTTAGCAAATGCTCTTGTAGGTAGAAAATATTTAGTACTTGAAAGTAGTTGTTACTCCTTTGGAAGCCTGATCCTCTTCCTGTCCCATGCAGGACAATGAGTTCATATCTGGAAAGCCTCCAGGCCTTTTCATCCCCAAAGGCATTGGTCCAGGGCAGGCATCTTCCACCTCCTCTTGGGGCTACTAAAACATCTTTATTTACTATTGAGAGTTTACTCCAGGCTAGGACCCACCTGGGGTTAAGTGCTACAGCTATAAAACAGCAAGTGCTCAGGACTTTCCAGAATTTATAGGAGGGTAGGATGGTGTTCTATCCTCAATCCATCTTTTGCCAAACTTTCCTGATCATTCAGTCCTTCCTCAAAACTCAGGAACTGTAATTCTCACCTCTTGGTCCACTGTTCTCAAGTTTACCTATGCAACCAGTGTTAAAAACCTTCCTGCCTGCACTCACGGCTCTCTGTACTGTGATCCCAGTTGACCTAGGGAAGGTGTGTGTGTGTGTGTGTGTGTGTGTGTGTGTGTGTGTGTGTGTCCTCTGCACAGCATCCTTTTATCTACTTCTGATAACATCCTGTTCTTCCTCATCTCTCCAGTTTTCCTTTTGAGAAAACTTTAGGGCCTTCTTTCCTTTTGGAGATCTCTCCTCTCCCATTTCCTCTGGAGTCCATGTGGAGCTGACACTTGGCCCCAGGTTTCACGATGTGCCTGGGACTCGGACCTAGCCAAAGACAGCATTCCATGCCTATGTCAGCAAGAACTAGTGCAGCAATAGACACAGGACCCAACCCTAACCAAGCCTAGGACTTTTTCATGAAATTGGTCAAAGGTGAATCTGGAGTTAATCTTCTGGAGCCATTTCGCTCCACTTTTAAGAGCCTGCCAAAAATTAAGTCAAATCCAAGATAAATAGAGCCTAGATATAGAGACAGGTATATTCCTGATGACCTGTTATGAGCACCCGGATCTAGCCATCCCTGAAGCCAGATACTCCTGGATTTGCAGATGTGGAAGTGTATTCGTTTTCCAAGGCTGCTATAACAAATCACCAACATCTGGGTGGCTTAAAAAACAGAAATATACTATCTCTTAGTTATAGAGAATAGAAGTGTGAAATAAGGTGTCCACAGCCCCACGTTTCATTTGAAGTCTCTAGGGAAGAATCCTTTTTACATCTGGTAGTTGCCAGCAATCCTTGCCATTCTTGGCTTATAGCTGCATCTCCCCATCTCTGCCTCCATCATCACACCACCTCTACCCTCAGTGTATGTCTCTATATCCAAATCTCCCTCTCCTTTCTCTTATAAAAACACCAGCCATTGGATTAGGACCTTGATCCACAATCCAATATGACCTTATTTTAACTTGATTACATCTCCAAAGATCATATTTCCAAATAAGGTCACATTTACAGGTGCAGGACAGTTGGAACTTCTAACATATCTTTTTGGAGGTCATTATTCAACTCAGTAGAGGGAGTTAATCAATAATTTTTAGCTGAAGCCAATCTGAATTGTAGTTCTATTATAGCCAAGAGCTGAATTTCTGTTATCTTTCAAATAATAATCCCAAAGTGCTATTTCTTTAATCTGACTCTAAAGGAAGGAATTCTACTCCTACTGTTTCTTCTTTTCTAGATCCCCTTTCCTTTGTTCCCTATTTATGCAGATGCTTTCCAAGCTTGGCTAGTATTGCAGGGTCCACCTGATATGGCACTTCCTCCAGCAAGTGTTTTATTTTCTCCTACAAATGTCTAAAACTAGGTTCCCCTACATCACTGATTTGGCTATTAACATTCTCTGTCCAGAGTTGTATATTGGCTTTTTATGTGAATACAGATTCTCAACTCCACAGCTGACAATAAACTTCTGTCATTGTATTCATTCAAAACCTCTTCTCCACAGTAGGCACTCTGCTGAGTGAGCAACACAGAGCACCCCTGTCTGTCCTAAAGCTTAGAATCCTGTCCAGCAGGTCTACCCCTACTTGGTAGAGAAACTTCCACCCAGTGAGTCGGAGGTGACAGCTAAGGATGCTTGGTCTCAGGATGTGTAAAGCTTCTCTCTTTGTGATTGTCCCATCCATTGTTTTTCAAGTTGCTGCAAATCCCGGAGGGTCCCATTTCAGCAAACATGAAGCATATTCATCTGGAAAATTTTACCTGCTTGAATTAGCAATGTTTGCCCAATAGATTTAGTCAGGTATTGGATAACAATCCTGTGAACTCTGCTCATCCTTTTCGAAAATAAAATAAATAAAATAAAATAAAATAAAATAAAATAAAATAAAATAAAATAAAATGAGGGATTCTTTCAAGGACCAACTCAGCAGTGGGACAGTTGTTCATTTCACATGTTTGGCCCCTTGGTAACATTTCACTTGAGACACTTCTTATAGATGATGGTGTCTTGTTCAGAGATTCTTTTCATCTTATTCTAATTCTCAACAGGAATATAAATTGTTTATCATGATTTCTTTTGTTATGGCTTTTAGTGATGTTACTACTATTAACAACCATGCATTCAATAATTACTATGTGCCAGGAACTGGACTGGCAATTGGAGTACATTATGGATAAGGTTCACAATAACCTTAAGAGGTAGGTGGTATCATTGTCATCTCTTTGCAGAAGAGGAATCTGAGATGCAGAAAGGTTAAGTAACATGCTCAAACTCAGCCCTAAACTTAATCCTGCACATCTTCTATTGGAGGAACTCCTTCCCTTCCATTATGACTGTAGTCAGGGTTCTCCAGAGACACAGAACCAACAGGAGATATATAGAAATAGATGTAGATACAGCTATAGATATAGGGGAGGAGAGGAAAAGAAAGAGAGAGAGATTCATTGATTTAATATGAAGAATTGGCTCATGTGATTATGGAGGCTGAAAAATCCTTTGATCTGCCATCTGCAAGCTGGAGATCCAGGGAAGACTAATTCAGTCTGAAGTTCTGAGAACCAGAGGAGCCAATGGTATAAATCCCAGCCTGAGGGCCAGAAAAGATGAGATGACACTTCCCAGCTCAATCAGTGACTTGGGGGGCGGGACACTGACACCAAATTCTTCCTTTCTCTGCCTTTTGTCTTATTTAGACCCTGGATGGAGCTTGAGGCTCACCCAGCTTGAGGAGGGTTATCTAATTTACTAAATCCACTGATACCAATGCTAATCTCATCTGGAAACAACCTCACAGACACATCCAGAAATCAGAGTTCATCTGGGCATCCCACGGACAATCAAGTTGACACATAAAATTAACCAACACAATGACTTATTTTCTAATTCTCAAATCATAAATTAATGAAACTGTGTTTGAACATTGAAAAACATAAATATTTCACTTTCCCCATTGAATGTATACTTGATCATAGCAGAAGTACATGCTATCTTATGGGATGTGTTTTTGTTCAATATCACATCAGTTATTATTCCATGGACCTCTGACACAAGCCCATAATCACTTTTAACAGCTGCATTATACTCCATCACGTTCTGTACTCAACATAATAAGCCACTCCCTAAGATTGGGCAATTATAATAATTCATAGGAATAAGATTGGGTCAAAGGAATAATTATCTGCATGGTTGATCATAGTTATGGGTGCTCTGGTTTTTAAATGAGTTCCACCAAATTGCAGTACAATCAGTAAAGAATTCAGGAGCCATTTCACGGCAATTTTGCTAGTATGGGAAAAGGTAATAATCCTACTTTCATGTCAATATGGCATTACTTAGTAGGTAGAAATTAGTATCTCACACTGGCTTTAATTTGCATTTTCATACAGCTATCAAAGACAGGTGTTCACCATGAGTTTGAGTCTATGTATGATTTCCTTTGTGTGAATTTTCAGTTAGCTCCTTAGTGATCACTCTCAGGCTTTTATGATTTCCCCATGAAGACACTCCTATCATAAGGGCAAAATTAATATTTGTCAACCTACACATTGATAATTTGGATCAACAGAGAAACTCAATCTGAATTGATCAAATTAGAAACTATATATTTTTTTTCCTTATTGCAAGGTAGGGCACTATTTTGAGGGGATGCAAGAGATATACTTAAAGTTCTATTACTCCTTCGACTTGATTCTCTGTATACCACGGGAACCAGTTATTCAACCAAATCAGGTGCCTGGGAAAACCTATCACACTCCCTGGCTGAGTCATCCTGCCAGCCTGATTCATGACCAGGAGTTGCTTCCCTACACATGCTCCCTTAACCAAAAGCTGGAATGTCTTAAGCATGAAGTATTTTCTGTTCTCAAGGATCTGTCCTCCAATCCACCCAGAAAATCTTCTGGTTGACCTGTAGATTCTGATAGCTTTTAGTCTGCAATGGGCACAGTAAAAGATACTGCATTTTTGAGGATTTTATTAAAAAATAAATTTTAACCTATAATAGGCCCAAAAAAAGCCCAATTAAAATGATAAAAACTCAACATAATGCATGCATGGGGTTGTGCATGTGTGTGCATGTGCATATGTGAATTTACACATGTGTGCATGTTTTCCCCCACCTTTGGATTCTGCTGCTACTGCATCAAGTTCCATCAAAAATTATTTAGCACTACAGCTGCTAAGATGGATGGTATAATCTCTGGGTTTTCTGACCTTGATCAACATGAAGAAAATTTCAGCTGAACTGTGCAAAAGTTCTGGGACAACATAAATCACATTTGGACAGGACATGCTTTCTATCTAAAGCATCGTAAAGTCACCCAATCACATATCAAGAATTGGGATAATAAAACACACCAACTGAAGAGGAAAAAAATTAATTAACACTCACTCCACTCATCACGAAAGAAGCCGATGGCCATTTTTTTTTTTTTTTTGAGAAGAGATGACAGAACTATTCTAGACAAGTAGCTCTGCACTTAATTAGGTGTTTCCTAAATGCATTTTAATTCAGAGTTTAAAGAAGTATTACTAAAAGTTATACAAAAATAGACTTGCTTCTTTTAAGTAAAATAAATGACAAATGAAATTAATGGTATTAAAATGTAAGCAATTCAGCCCCAATTAATACATAATGCAAAGAGATGAGAGATATCTTTTTTTTTAAGAGATGACAAATATCTTATAGATAAATCACACTTTTAAAATTGAGGTATCAAAAGCATTATAACCCTATCTGAGGCTGAAGTAAGGTAAGTTATCACCACAAGTAATCAAATAGAGTAGGTTTCCCAAGGGCCTAGGAAAGTGAGGTTATATGTGTCTGGTACAAGGCTTTTACGCGTTAAACTGTGTTTAAGCCATACACCACCTATAAAAATACCTGCTCCTTGATGGATTGCAAATCCGTAACATAACAAGAGAAACAGGAGTACTCGAAAGTAAAGACCAAACAGAGAATGCAACAGAAGCATCAAGTGTCTGTCTTCATCTTTGAGCTTAAATACAAAGCATTTGGGGTTTGCTGCCAGATTCCAGGCCAGGAACCACCTATTTTTGGCACACACACTATAATCCCCCTCCCCCTCACCGTTGTCAGACGTCACTAATCAATCACACACTCCTGTAGAACCCAGGGCTCAGACTCCTCATCAACACAGCATTCTGTACAGACACTATCAATCAATCTGAGCTGGCACCAGAGATTAAATCTGTTTCCAATTACTGGCCTACACTTTTAGGCATGCTTTCCAACCCTCTCTATGCACCTTCCACCAGACTGATAAGTACCTGCAGGATATACAAAACTCTAGACTTACAACTGGCGACCTGGTATCTAGCTTCAGTTTTGTTACTTGTGTTGCTATGTACTTAACTGGTCCTAGACCAGTTTTACTTAACTTCTCTGATCCCACCAGAGATCTAAGAAATGGACTCCAGAGTGAAAGAAGAAGAGGACAAAAGCAAATGTAAGAATGTAATAATGCAGCTTGCATGTACTGGAGGCATATCCTCTGCCTAGCCAGGATGCTAAGTACCCTAAGTAAATTAGCTCAATGAGTCCCACAGTAACCCCAGAAAGTATTTACTCTTATTCTGTCCATTTTACATGAGAACATGAGCATCTGAGAGGTTAAATAACCAGGAAGTGGCCAAGCTGGGGTTCAAACCCAGGCCTTTTGAGAATCCTGAGCTAAAACTCTTAACCAGTCTGTTATACCCATGATTCTTTAGACTAGCTTTCCAAAGCCAACTTCAAGGCTGATGGGTGTATCAGACAAATGGCCTGATCTACCTCAGTAGCTTTTTCACTGCACTTTATGTGTTACATCTTTGTCCATCGTACTCCTGAGTGTGCCCAGCACCCCTCATCATCTGTCATTTGGGTTTCCGGCCCATCAGAGGCTAATTTAACTCCATACCACATCCATTTTAGAAGCTCTTCCAGTTTTTATGTGCCTCCTTCCAACCCTCGGCCCACCACCGCCTTCGAATTTCCCTAAAATCAATGAGAGAGGAAAGTATGACTAACATCTCATTTTCAAAGTTCAGTAAAAGAGAAAGCATCAGCTAACCTGCAGACAAAATATAAAAGGCAGGTGCAGAGACCCATCCTGGAGTAAGAAGCTCTTGTCTATAAAAATAACCTTCAGTCATGCAGAGAAGTGAAGCACTGACTGGAACCACGAACATTTTGATCATTCCAAAAAGCAGACCCACTGAGGACCTCAAGATAATACCTATGGAGGAGTGATTAAGAGGAAATTAAATGCAGAGATCCACCACAGAACGTCAATTAGCATTGGCCCAAGTTATTTCTATTCCTTCGAGGGCTTTGTTACAATAATTCTCAAAAACAGAGCAACCATTTACTTGTGTGCCAGGCACTGAGCATGGTGAGCAGTCAAGGACCATTTATTGTTTTCTCCTGTGAGGTATCCTTGGCAGAAGTAGCGTTGTCAGTGGTTAAGAATCAAAGGCAGATCGGGGCACCTGGGTGGCTCAGTCAGTTAAGCATCTGCCTTTAGCTCAGATCATGATCTCAGGGTCCTGGGATCAAGTCCTGCATTGGGCTCCCTACACAGTGGAGAGCCTGCTTGCTTCTCCCTCTCCTTCTGCTGCTCGCCCTGCTTTCTCTCCCTCTCTTTCTCTCTATCTCTCTCAAAAAAAAAAAAAAAAAAAAAAAATCAAAAGCAGACCACCTGGTGTCGGAAATCCACCCTACACTTACTACCTGGGTGACCTCAGGCATGATAGTTAAGTCCTCCTTCCTTCAGTTTTCTCATCTGCAAAATGGAGATAAATATTATACATATCTTAAAGGACCTTCATAAAGATTCAATAATAGAATGCACATGAGGGTGCCTGGGTGGCTTAGCTGGTTAAGCGTCCAACTCTTGATCTCAGCTCATCAGGTCTTGATCTCAGGGTCGTGAGTTCAAGTCCTGTATTGGGCTCCACACTTGGTATGGAGTCTACTTAAAAAAAATAACAGAATGTACATAAAGTGCTAAAAACAGTGTCTAGTATACAGTAAGTGCTCAATGCAAGCTAGGTCAATTACTATTTCTCTTCTGGAAAAACAATCAGTCAAGGTTTCCTTTAGAAACTCAACTGTACTCCATTTAAGTTGTTCAGTTAGGGTCCAACCTACTTCTGGCTGTGGATGAAGGCAGACAGACAGGCTAAGTACTGCTTTCCATAACTGACACAGATTAAGCCAATAAACATCATCCCCAGCATTTGTACTGAAACCACTGGAAAAGAAGCTCTCTCTTTCTGCAGGTAGAATATAAGCCTATAGCTAGTGGTCCCCATCAGGAATTTAAAAACAAGGAACCAGCTATACCAGAAAACAACTCAATTTTGCTGTTATTTGACCCAACAGTTGTCTTTTTTTTTTTTTTAATCTTTAAGCTGACCCAAATTGGCTTTCTATTGTACAGGTTAAGATGTCCCACTACAGCCCACTAGAACAATCCATGGCATACATTATCTAACCCATTTTACAGATGGTCTGACTGTGGATGAGAAAGCTAATGTGGCATTCCCAAGATCTTGCAACTAGTAACTAAGGGCAGAACCAAGATTCAAACCCAGATCTGATTCCCAAACTACTCTACCACATTACACTATCTTTAGAAATAAATTATGTAGAAGTGAAAAAAAAATGCCAAAGATTTCTTGGCAGTAACCAATTTTGGGGGAGGGGAAATCCTCTCCAGAGTTGACTTCCATCCCCTATCTGAGGTTCTGGACACATAATTCCAGACCCTGGGATTTATCATCTCTACTCTTGGCTAATCCCCAAGCCCAAGTAGAAATGATGTTGAGTCTGGCTGTCAGTGTGCTACACGCACATCTCTCGGTCAGAGTGCCTGCCTTCCCAGCAGAGAGAAGGATGAGATGGGGTCTATTGTGGTATGCACACCAAGTTTCATGACTATCTCTAAAGAACAGAGGCAAATCTATAAATGTGGGTTGCTTTGCCGATGCCAGATGTCCAGATATGGTGGCAGCAAGAATACGCTGCTGCCCCAAACACAGCCCAAGCACAGGCTGGGTAGTGGCTATGAACTCACGTGGAATGACAGCCTTGCCTGATAGGAATGATGGTTAATAATCTGGAGAAGACTCATGGTCTTCAGGAATTTGCATGCAACGAAAAACACAATACCCATAGAAAAGGCAAGCAACCCAGACACCAGCTTTGCTGGTGTTAGATGACCCGCCCTACTCTTTGGCCCTACTCTTTGCTCTGTGAGCAAGTGGACACCATAGGCAATGGAACTGTCTTTATGCATCTGATTATTTCACACCATTAGATCACATTCCATATAAAGTTGATTTCATTCTATGACACTGGACGAAGTGCTCCTCTGCTTGCAAGGCTTGGGGTGGCTTCGCTCTTGCCCGCTTCCCAGCCTCATCTCAAGCCACATACCTCTGTTCAGTTCCTGAGTCATGCCACACTTCTTCCTCCACACTTCCACCTCTGTACGCAACCCAGGAGTCTCTACTCCTATCCATGACTTGAGTTGTGACTCAAATATCATTTCTCAGGGATGCTTTAATTTTCATTTCCACAGCTTTGGGGAATCTTGGAGCATCTACCCATTTAATGCATAAACACAATCAGCCTTAAACAAAGGACATTTGAAGCAGAAAAGAAATCCAATACCCAGACAAATCCTGAGTCTCACCAAATGGTGCTCACTGCAGTCTTTGCCCTTGTCTGCCTTGAGTATCTCATTTCAGTCTTTAATGAGAAACTCATCCATGAATGCTTCCCATTCCAGGGAGAGGCCCTCAGAGTCAGGAGCATGCCTTCCCCTCTGTCTTTGTTCTGCCTGTCAGAGCCCAGAGGACTAATCCACACCCATCCACACAGCAAGAGAGCAGTACTCATAGAAAACCAACCCTGGTGACTGCTTTGTGCTCATTTTCAACCTCACTGGCATCTAAGCCTCTGAAATCCAGGAAATTAATTTATTGTCCATGTTGATCAACTCCACTCCTCATAGCAGCCAGCTGTACACAGAGACTTAAGCTGAGCAGCCTCTGACATGTCCGTGGATGGAGCTGTCCATGACCCAGGGTCAGGGTCACCAAACCATGTGGATAGGTCTGGTGAACTCTCTCCAAACCCAGACCTTCCTCTCAGTCTCCTGTGTGCCTCTAGCTCAGACTCCTGGCCTCTTGTCTGTATTTCGGCCTGGACTCCTGATTACATCCTTGCCCCCAACTAGTCCCCCCTGTAGACAAGCAGGTTTGAAACTTCCCAAATGCAAACCCAAAGCTCTCCCGTGATTGCAAATCCACTGTCTGAAAACAGATTCTTAAATCCCAGTTATTTGCAATCTATATATACAATTTCTTGACATCCATCTGATTTTCAATAAATCAACTCAGTTTTGTTCTTAATGAACATGTTAAAATTATAGAAGACAATCCTAACTAGAATTTTTTAAAAGAAAATTGTATATTGAAGTAAACGGAAAGAGCAGAATCCTTTGTCAGATACAGAATGTGAGCCTAATTCAAAAGTAAAACAATGTTACTAAATTATAGCTGATGTTAGAATTGCCTGTCAAGTGTTCTGGATCTCTTGGTTAGAAGGGTAGATTAGCAAATGTTGGAGACGTGGGGCTTATTAAAAATAAAACAAAACAAAACAAAACACCAACCAAATTAAGTCTCCTTGATGCAATCCCCAGGTCTGAAAAATAACTGACAAGACAATAACTTCAACACTTCTTTGCTAAGTGATTTGATGCCATGTCCACGAGCCACCTGCAGGTACCTCATTTATCATATGAAATCTGAGCCCCGCACTTGGCAATACTGGCCCACAGGAAAACACAGTCCTCCACCATCACACATCTTTAAAAAGAGGACATCTGGCTGGGAACCAGCACCATTATTTCTGAGTCCTGGCTGGCCTCACCTTGTTCTTGGCAAAGCCTTCCCCTTCGTTCATCCCTGCACTCAACCATGGCCCGGCCTCTGGCTCCATCGCTGGGCTCTGTCTTCTCTCCCTCTTTCCTCAGGACTTCCTCTTTGGTGAGTTAGTCACACAAAATTTCAAGTACCTCTTTGGTTCCATACACCTCTGGCCTCCTCTAGCAAGGACCTGCCCTCCCTCATTCTCTCCTTCCACTGGGAGGGGAGATTGATACAACACCCTGATCCAGCAGCAAGGCAAACAATACCCTCCATAATCCACCCACTCACTGCTCTGGTCTCCCCTCTGGCCACTCTCAGACATGCACACTGGGCCCGGGCCCACCTGAAACATGCCACATGCTTTCACACCTCTGTCTTTGCCCACACTGTTCCCTCTGCCAGGTGGGCCTTCGACAGACACCACCCCTGAAAATACTCACATAAGAGCTCTTCCTAATCCACTGAGACTTAGCTTGCAAGTCTCAAGCCTTCAAGTCTCTTGAATCTTTTCTGCATATGTGTTTTACTTGACTTACATAGTGTTTTAAAAATCAGTAGTTTTCCATTAAAATCCATATTTCCAGATTGGCTTAGAAATTGGCAACACTGAACATATATTCCCCATGGCAACAGGTAGCTCTATCAGAGCCCCTGCATATGGGTCCACTGCTCTTGAGTTCATTACTGTCCCTATGGCTTCATGTTAGCCCACAATCACCCGTCACTATCATAGGATTCCTGCCTGGACCCGGCAAATGGGTGAGTATATTTCTTGACTTAGGCCAAGCATCTCTTCTTCTGTAAAATATTCCCCAAGCCTTCTAGGTCCCCTGGTGGTCTGTTTCCATGAGCCACGATAACACTTTCTGGGGGACTTATCTTTTTTTGAAGAAATTTAATTATAAATAACATGTGATACTTGTAGGTGTGGACATTAGCAAAAACAAAAATAAAAGTAGATGCAGTTGACTGTGTTCTTATTTTGTGCCAGGCATTGTGTGGGTGTGTGTGTGTGTGTGCGTGTGCACACACTGTTTTATGGTATTATCAACTCCTCAAATCAACTTTTCAAGCGAACTTTATTATCTCCAATTCACAGACAGGCAGATGGAGACTGATACAAGGTAAGAGAACTTCTCAAGGTCACAGAGCTGCTAAGTAGGAGAACTGGGATTAAACTCCAGGACTTTCAGGCTCCAAGCCCTATGGTTTTCACTACTACACTATGTTCACTCCTGTGTTGTGAGCACAGAAATTATAATCCTTGCGTATACCCTGGTGGAAGGACAAAAGCTAGAACTGAACCAGATCTATTGGAAACAGAGGCCAGGACTGCACTTCTGGGGCTGATTTGTCTTGTCCCCAAGACCAGAAGAAGTCCTGGCATCCCCACCACCAGATGCCAGCGGCTCATCAGAGGCTCAGGAATGACAAGACTGTGGTAAGTCTCTGTGGTGAGTCTCTACTAGAGCTAGAACGTGAGGGCTGAACGTTGCCCCAAATTGAAAAACAGATTATTTTGTTGGCAAGGGATGAAGATACCAGTCTGGGCAGAAATTCATCTGCAGGAAAGGGCAAGTCTCCTACAAATTTAATTCTCATGTTTGTGTGTGTAAGGCTAGATTCTAGCATTAGTGCTAAGAGCCTAGTTTGTGCATTAAGGATCTCTGAGTTCAAATCCTGGCCTATGATGCCACTAGATCTCAGGCCAGTCACTCAACCTCTTCCTTTCTTCTGTGTAAAGGGGATCATGGTGGTGCCTCCGACACAGGGTTCTGGAAGTATAGGAGGCACTTAAGAGTCCCGATCCAGAGTAGATCTCATAAAAGGGAAAAGTCAGAATGCTCAGGGTTAACCGAGGCAGACAGCATCTACTACAGACCCCGATCGCAGCTCCAACTGGATCCAATCTGAAAGTCGCCCTAACTTTGAAAACAGCTCAAACTCCTTCCATACAATTTCATAGCAGATCTGAAACTGTTTAGCTGCACCAGGCCAGGCGATAAGTGAGAAGAGGAAGGGCTGTGTTTATAGCCTTTGACAAATGGGCTCTCATCTCCTCCTGACAGATTCTCCCCCCAGCTGATCCATCCGCCTCTTCTGCCATCACCTGAATTGTGGTCTTCATAATAGTACTGGAATTCAGATGGATTTTACACCACAAATAAAAATGAATTTAAATGCCTCAGCTCCCCACCAGCAACACGGGTACTGTAAATGTCAAATGCATGCGGTTTTGCAAGGCCGTACAGCCGCTCCGAGTGATGGGCTACCTCGCATCACCTTTGCTAAATCTGCATTAGCTCCACGGCATTCACCTGTGGGAGGAAACAATCTGAGCTCTGCTTCCCACTTAAGGGTGAAAAATGCCTCCAGCCCTTGAGACCTCCCTGTGACAGCCTCTGGATGATTCTAAGAAATGGCCAGGAAGCCATCCACATACAGGTGCACTCACAGGGGCTCTGCGATTTGGTGGGCTTGGAAGCAAAAGGGAAACATGAAACAGAAGCACACTCCAATAAAAGCCACGGATTTCTCCATACACAACCAGGCAAGGAGCTCCTTGCCAATGTCTGCCGATGGAAAACAGACATTTAGAATATAGAAACGTAGAAGAAAACTATTCTCTCATTCAGTCAGCAGTCTCAGACAGAACCAGACAGTGTGCAGACCAGAAGAGCAATGTTACTGCTCTTCCATAGGATGAGGGCTCTCTCCAACTCCTGTAATTCACCGCTTATCTTCCATCATTATATCTGGTCTGGGATTCAGTCAATGCCAAAATGATTCATCTCAAGGTAAATGCCCCTACCAAATGGGATGAGGCATGAAATTGGAGGGGGCAGCAGGGAGAGACCCTATTAGACTCTAGAGCAGACCTGATATCTTGTTTTCTAAAATCTTTCTCTCCAGAAGGTACTCAACCAAATACAGAGACACAAATGTAAGCACACAAATATATCCATATACAGAGAATATACAGAAGAGAGGTAGACAGGAAGGAAGGAAAAGCAAAAGGGAAATGAAAAAGGAAAATAAAAAACAGGTTTCCTGGGGATGCACCTAGTCCCACAGACACCATGTTAAGCTTTCCTAACTAAAGGAAACTGAGCTTTCAAGAAATCACTGCCAGTTTGCCTTCAGAGCGCTCAGCGTTTCATAAAAACCCACACGGGCCAAGGGCTGCATCTTCAGAGGCAGGCTGACTTATTATTTTGGCACCTCTGTCATCTCTCGTCACTTCAATTCTACTTTATCAAATTACTGATTTTGCCAGAAGCATTCGGATTAAGTGGAGAGGGGCACACACACACACACGCAAGAGCAAGTGTCATCACTTCAATGGTGAAATTTCATAATTATACGTCAGGGTGACAGAAGTACCAGAGTGCATTCGAGAGCCTGGATGAAGATCACTCCAGATGCCACGGCCACCGTCTCCCTGCGTGCCCTCCTGCCTCATCACTGCACGCAGGGGCAGGGCTGGCACTCTTCCGTGGAGGGTGGGGCCACTGCCCTCTGGGATGACTGGGGTTGACTTTTCCATTAGGAGACAGGACCCCAATGTACAGAGCTACCCCCCGCACCTCACCCTCACCCCCAACCCCATTAGGAAACCCAGAGAAGCTACGGCCCAAATGTAAGAATCACACAAAAATAAATCAAAAAGAATTCCAAGAGGAAGAAAAGTTCTCCCGTTGGACAGAAGGAAGAGCAAGTCCTTAGAGAAGAAGACTGTCAAAACGGAGGTAGGCATTACACTTGAGGCATTGCTACGAGTCATCACCAATGAAGTGCAGTCAAAGGGGTTTGGTTAATTCATGTGTCCTCAGTCATGAGCACTCATGTTTAGAAAACACCAGGTGAACCTGTTTAGAGACGAAGCTTTTTTTGAAGTGCCTGACTCAAGCCCACAGGCTATGACAAAGCCCAGAAATGCGTATGTGTGTGTGCATGTGTGTGCACACGCATGTGTGTTACTCTTTTTTGAAAATAGTTGAAGCCATGTACGGATATGACTTTTCGTACCAGTAAGCATCACGAGACATCCACAGACTTGGGGGATCCTTATCACCATGATGTATGACCCAGTGGCAGTCTGGGTCAGCAGAATGGAGCCATGTCGCTAGCTTTCATTGCCCAGAGATTATCCTGGTTGCTCATTTATCTTTCGGGTGATGGAACTGATACTATTTTAACAGTATCAGGCCTCCTGGTGTCTTTCAAACACTACTGGCAAAGAAGGCACCAAAAAAAAAAAAAAAATACTGGACAGAAACAGAAACATGCTCGTGAATTTCACAAAAGTCCAAGGGAAGTGAAAGCAACCCGACTTAGGAAGCAGGGCAGGTGACACACCTTCACTGTGATGTGGGCAGAGAGGCTGGGGCAGATCACCTACAGCAAAACTGGTAGGAACGGATGAAAAAAGACAGTAGACATATGTTCAGCCTAAATTCCATTTGTCCACCTGCAAGTATGCCAACATGCAAATACACAGTGGACGCAAATCAAAATGCCCTTGCCTGCAAATGAGAGCAACCCAGAACCGGAACGGACCTGAGGATCACGAGGAGCCAATCTCAGCTACTGCGCATCATTATTCTGTTCAACGGGAGGAGATTAACACTCCTTAAAATAATGCATGACAATTGCCTTTTATTTAAAAGCAAATTTTGTTTTGAGGAGCCCTCAACCACCTTATTAATCAACAGATGACTGAGCTATCACAAAATCAGGGCTGAAAACCTCTGCTTGAAATAATAACTGCGTTTGACAATAATGGTACAGCTGCAGAGAGAAACATCTTTCAAAATTGTGGAACGATGTCAAAAGCAGCCAAGAGATATGTACCCTCAATTCACTTATTTGAACTCTTTGGATCCAAGGCGTTAAAGGTAAAATTTGATCTGCTTGGATGCACTTTACCAGGGAAACTTCTGTGAACTCTTGTCAATAGGGACAGACCATGGAGAACAATTGTCTAACAGCTATTTTTCCTGAGGGGATCCACACCAAGTGTAACAGGAAGATAAAGAGGGGGCGGGGGGACTCTGAAAATGCAGGAAATGACTTCCCCTCCCTACCCCCCAAAACATCTCACATAAATAGATTTATGCCATAGAAAGTCACTGCTCACATAACTGCATCATGATGGAAACCGAGGCAGGCTCTCTCAAAGTGTGTAGATTAAATATGAGGGCTCACCTTGGAAAGCCCAATATTTTATATTCTATCATATACGTAATATTTATAGAATAAACACTAATGATGTTCAACAACAAGATGAAATGAGTTATGGATAAATGAGCTATTTTCCTAAAGACAAGCATATGACTAAAATAAAAATCGGCACCAATTTTTATAATACTTAATTATGCTATGCACTCTTCACTGAAGCCATCAGAGGTAACACAGACCAGCATTTTAAAGTATGACTGTCTTTAAGCATCTAATATCAGTACATGAATCACCATTGCAAGCCATCATCCAGCCTTAAACACTTGGGTTTAAATCACAGAGTTCTTGTTTTTGTTTTTTGGGGGTTTTTTTTTTGAAATAAAAAAATGAAAAATACTGACTTACCTTTCTGTCCTCTATTTCCACACAGGTATTGCAGTCTGCTTTGATATCCTGAGAGGAAGAGAAAAGAAAGAGAAAGAACAGGAGTCAGACTTATGGTCAGGGAACATTCAGCAGTGTCGTTGAAATGCCCTTTAAAATAATAAAAAACTCACACTCCTAACGGTTGTTTCTCGAGCCATTGCTCTTTATAGCCCTTTTAAGAAGTATATGCCCTGGTGTTTGCATTAGAGACATATGGATGTCATAACTAAGCTTTATTACATGCAGATGTGGGGTGAAGGCAAAAGCTATGGATCAGAGGCCACAACAAAGAGAAGCCGATGGCTCATAAAATAATATGTCCCCCCAACACCTTTATTCACATCAGCAGAAACTGCCCTTACTCGGACTTAATATCTCTCTCTCTCATTCCAGATTTAGGATAGTCAAATCTACCTCCTTTCAACACAAAACCATCACCATCTTTTTTTTTTTAATCTTTCTTTCCATCCACGTATCCATCCATCCGTCATCCACTGCTCATCCATTTATCCATCATCTGTCCATCCATTCATCCATGGGTCTACCCATTCATCCATATTTACTGCACTTTTACTTTTTTATGCATTTTTTCATCTTACTCTGGAATGTAAAGGTAAGAAAAACATGGTTTCTACCCTCAAGGAATTCACCAGTTAGACACAGTGGTTGACACACACACAAGCACCGTAGTATTCATTTACTCATGCATTTAGAAGGTAGGCATTCAGCACGTATTGCTTGCCAGGGCTTGCTCTAGGAAAAGAAGACTCAGTAACATACAAAACACATGGAAAGTTCTGCCCTGGTGAGGCTTACATTTCGCTAGAAGAAACAGACAACAAAAAACATCAATAAATGGTATACTTTAATTTTATAAGAGGATTCCTACTACGAAGACAGATAAAGCAAGGAGAAGGGAATGGAAATGGTGAGCATGGGGGAATAAAATCTTAAATTTAAAGAGACGTGGCAATTGAGCAAAGGCCTGAAAGAAGTTAGGAGATGAGCCATGTCGCCATCTGGGGAAAGAGCCTCTCAGGGAAGGGAAGAGCAAGAGCAAAGTATTGGACACAGTTAAGCTAAAGGAAGGAAGCAGCAAGACTCAGTGGCAGGAGGGAAGTAAATTGAGAAAATACTGGAAGATGAGATCAGAGGAGGATATTAGCTCTTATTCTGAGAGCAGTGAGGAACCACCCAGGGTTTTTTTTTTGGGGGGGGGCAGGGTTGAGGTTTTTTTGTTTGCTTGATCTTATGCCAAATATGCACAGCATTTACTAATTTAACCATTTTGACGTGTACGGTTCAGGGGCATGAAGCATGAAGCACATTCACATTGCTGTGCAACCATCTCTATCCTCTACGTCTAGAACCTTCTCACCCTCCCAAACTGAAATGCTGCCCCCAGTAAACACTAACTCCCCATGTCTCCCTTCCCCAGCCCCTGGCAACCACCAATCTACTTCCTGTCTCTGTGAGTTTGACGACTCTAGGGTCCTCATTGTGTTGGTCCGTGAGGGCAGCCATAACAAATACCACAGACCCCGTGGCTTAAATAAATCTATTTTTTCACAATTCCAGAGGCTAGAAGTCCAAAATCAAGGTACTGTCAGGGTGGGTTTCTGGTGAGACCTCTCTTCCAGGCTTGTAGATGGCCACCTTCCCACTGTGCCCTCATGTGGCCTCTTCTCTGCGTGCATGCAGAGAGGTCTCTGGCGTCCCTTCCTCTTATAAGGACACCAGTCCTATCATATCAAACTAGAGCCCTTATGACCTTTTAAATCTCCATTACCTTCCTAAAGGCCTATATCTGAAAACAGTGACACTGGGGGTTGGAGCCTCAATATACAAATCTGAGGATAGGGCACAATTCTGTGTATAACACTCATATAAGAGGGATCATACAGCATCTGCTCTTTTGTGTCTGGCTTATTTCATTTAGCATGTCTTCATCCAAGGCTCAGCCATGTAGTTAGTAGTATGTGTCAGATTTCATCACTTTTTAAGGATGAAGAATATTCCATTGTATGTATATATGACACTGTGTCGATCCATTCATCCATGGATAGACATTGGGTTGTTTCCACCTTTTGGCTACTGTGAATAATGAACATGGGTGTACGCATATGTTGCTGGATCACAAGTTTATTCTATGTTTAATCTTTTTTTAGGAACCGTCATACTGTTTTGCACAACAGCTGTGCCATTTTACATTCCCACCAGCAGTGCATGAGGTTTCTAATTTCTCCATGCCCGGGCCAGCACTTGTCCTCACTCAGAGGTTTTGAAAAGAGAAGAGACATAATCCGCCTTCTGTTTTAACGGGGTAGACAATGGAGAGCCAAGGGCACAAGGGGAGACCAGTTTGGGGGTAGCTGCAGGAAGTCAGATATAAGATGTTGGTGGCTGGGAAGGGTGATGGCAGGAAGGTGGTAAGAAGTGGTCAAAATCTGGATGAAGTGGGGTGCCTGGGTGGCTCAGTCAGTTGAGCATCCGACTCTTGATTTCAGCTCAGGTCATGATCTCAGGGTTGTGGGATTGAGCCCATGTCGGGCTCCATGCTCAGCGGGGAGCCTGCTTCTCCCTCTGTCCCTCCCCCTGCTCTTCCTCTAAAATAAAATAAAATATTTTTTAAAAATCTGCTTGTAGTGAAAGATGTCTTAAAGGATTGGATGTGGAATATGAGGGAGAGATGGAGGCCAAGGACCATGCCACAGTTTTTGGCCTGACCATTCTAGCAATGGAGATTGGGGCGGGGGGGCGGTGACTATGGGTGAGGCAGGATGATGTAGGGGTCTGCAAACAATAGTGACTCAGTTTGGGCTAAGTTAAGTCCATAGAAATATTTATTGTCCCACCAAGAAGTAGTTGGGTTTACTCTGCTGATGTGTCATTAGGAGAGGGTTGATTAAGTGGAAGGCCAACATCACGCTGATTTATTAAGCACAACACATTCTAAGTCCATGTGAATCAAGAGTGTAACAAAAGAAGACAATATCATAAGGTGAAGATTCTGTTTTTTTTTATGTAACAGGCGGTTTTAAAATCAGTAAAATGGAACCGAAACAATGAGCAATGATTGAACCCCTCCCTGGTGCCAGGAACTACGGCAGGTGTTTTTCACACTTGTCTCTAAGCTCCCCCCAACCAAACGAGGTTGGTGTTTTTACTTTTTACCATATAAAAATCGAGGTGAATGATTAGGTGACCCATCCTGGGTCACACAACGATGGAATATAAGTCTACACCTGGAAGTGGCTCCTAACACCAGGCACTTCGCATCCCTTTCAGGTGACTTTATTTTATTTTAGTCGAGGTGGTTGGTCAGTCTGGATAATTCAGGCCACGTGTCTCATTATTTTCCTTTCTATGGGGAAGAGGGACGTGTAAAGCAAAATTATTTAGAGAAGAGGCACAGCTGTGATTCTCCAAGTGCGATCCCCAGATCAGCAGCACCAGCATCACCTGAGAACCTATTTTAAAAAATGCATCTTCTGGGGCCAGACCTGGTGATATGCTCAGAGATCTGTGTGTTAGCAAGCCTCCAGGGGTTCCACTGGGAACCCAAGGCTGAAACACTGCAGGACACTGTCATGGTTAGCAGTTCCTGTGCTAAGCCAGACTCCTGCATCCCAAGTGCGGTGCCATCACATGACGGCTGTGCAGCTAAGGGTATCTTTACCTTTCAAAGTCTCGATTGCCTCATCTGTGACACAGGGGTACAATGAGGTACTGGCTATTCAAAGTGGGGGTCTGTGCCCCAAATGGGGCATCTCAGGCTTCACCCCTTCACTTCACTGAATCAGAATCTGCATTTTAACAAGCATGTAGACCGAATGACTGTGTTCCCCAAAATGCAGAGGTTGCAGCCCCAACCCCCAGTGTGGCTGTATTTGAAAATGGGGCCTCTAAGGAAGTAATTAAGGTTAAATGAGGTCATAAAAGGGGGAAATTTGATCTGATGGGATTAATGTCCTTATAAGAAGAGACAACAAAGAGCTTGTTCCCTCTCTCTCTGCATCCATGCACAGAGGAAAAGCCATGTGAAAACACAGAAAGAAGGTGCTGTCTGAAACCCAGGAAGAGTACTCTGCGGAACCTGACCACACTGGCACCCTGATCTCAGACTTCCAGCTTCCAGAACTATAAGAAAATAAATTTCTGTTGTTTTAAGTCTCTCAGTTGGTAGTATGTTGTTATGGCAGCTCACGCTAAGACAACAAGATTCCCGGATGATCTTCAAGGACTCCTAGGACTTGAGGTCATGGTTTTCTCACCACACCCCTGATTAAATGGCTGAGGTCCCTGGCTGACCTTGAACCCTTACTGAGAACTCTCTTTGAATTCATCCACTAAGACACACAGAGATTAACTGGGTATGGGAATGAAGAAAATCATGAATTATTTGTAAACCCTGGAGATGCCATCTAGAAACAAGGCAAGGAAAAGCAGCTCCTTGTCTGTTTTAGGCTATTCTGACCAGAGGAGATGTGCATTTCCTTTCTTTCCTCCAGTGAAAATATGTTGAGTTTGCAGGGAAGAGTCCATATCCAATTTTGATTTACCCACAAAGAAGTGGCAGGTGTTAATCAACTAACTAACACAAAAAATAAGCCAAAGGCAGGCTTTTTGTTTTTAATCTGCCACCAAGGACCCACACAAGCAACAGAAAAAAGCCATCTGGCAGAATCAGAGCTCTTGCCATTTCCCTAAGATTATTCAATTTATTCTTGTCAGGATTAATTTACTAAACCCATGCTGGATTTTTTATTTAGATGATATTGTTGGTTTGTCATCCGCTGCAGATCTATGCGGGAGGCACCACAGGGGACTGCACTTGCTTCTGAACAATGTTGGACTCAAATTGGAAAAATGTCACTTTGGCGGGAACAAATTATTGTTCGGATCGCTCCACGTAGAGCTGGTGTCTCCGGATGGGCTCCGACCTGACCTTTTCCGAACCAGAAGAGTCGAGTAAGTACTTCAGCCCCACTTGATGACTCCGCTTGGAAAACAGCTCAACTACTTAAGTGCTAAGTATGAATTTGGAGCCATGTACTCATCATCAAGCAATCAATTCCCCTACAGAATTCTCCTTTCTGTAGCTGGAAAACTCCAAACAGTGACTCAGTCGCTAGCAATGGATGGGATTCTGCACACGCTATGGAGTCACACTGCCTGGGTTCACAGAACTGGACTCCACACCACACTAATTGTGGGTTGGTGCCTGAGTTTTCCCATCTGTGAAATAATGATAGCCACCTCATTTGTCGTCAGGCGTATCTAATCCATGCAAAGGTCTTAGCATAAGACGAGTCATAGATAAATGTTAGCCATCATTGACGGCATCCTCCAAATGTCTTTGTGAGACCTAGTTCTGATCAGACTATTGAGAACTTAAAAACAGTTCTATTTTTAAAGTTTGCTCTTCCAAGTCTTCTGAGTTCTTCTGGCTTTTAAACATCAAAGCACTTGTGTGTCTGTTCTTTTCAGAAGCTATTCTCCCTCCCAGAGAGACTTCTTTTCTTCTGCATTTTGTGTGTTAGTTGTTTCTGATGATTTTTGTAGGTCAGGGTTATTTATGCCCACGGTGCAGAGAACCATCATCCTGGATCATGTATCAGCATCATTCACAGCTCTGAAGTGCCCAGAAGTTAAAGGTCCCTGTGAACAGGTGGGGACAAATGTCTGCCGGTGAGATTCTGCCCTTAGAGGACTTAGAAGCCAGGAGTCTATAGTGGGTGGAATAGTAATCCTCAAAAGATTATGTCCATGTCCCAACCCCTGGAATCTGTGAATGTGACCTTATTTGGAAAAAGGGTCTTTGCAAATGTAATTAAGGCTCTTGACATAAGATCATCTTGGGTTATCTGTATGGGCCGTAAATCCAATGACAAGTGTCCTTTTAAGAGATAGAGAAGAGATGGCCATGTGAATACAGAGGCAGAGCCTAGAGTGATGTGGCCACCAGCCAAAGAGTGCCCAGAGCCACGGGGAGCTGGACAAGGCAAGGGGAGTGTTCACTCCTAGAGAGTCTGGTAGGAGAGTAGCCCTGTTGACATCTTGATTTCAGAATTGTGCCCTCCAGAACGGTGAGAAAATACATTTCTGTTGTATTAAGCCACAAATTTGTGGTAATTTTTTACAGAAACCACAGGAAACTAAGCAAGAGCCTCAAGGAGCTTTCAGTGTGACTCTCTCGTGTTTGATGCTTGCCTACTCATCACGGGGAAAAGAAAGGCATGATCCAGAGACCACGCCATGTAATGCAAGTCCTAGGGGAGAAGAAAAACCCCTTTATATAAGAGATGCCAGGGCAGTTGCATGCTCTTACGTGCATCGGCCCTTGTGTTTTCAGAGGACAACCTCTGGAACCTCTTTTAATGACTTCAGGTATCAGCCCTCAAAGGACAATACAGAGATAAGACCAGGGTGCTTATATTGGACGTGAGAGTAAAGTAAGGTCATTTATCTTTGACGTGGCATTGTTCTCCTGGACTCAGACACTCACCAAGTCCCAGAGAGCATTTCAAAGTTAATAGCTACAGTTTAAAACATCTCTCGAGAGCTGGTGGATGATGTGGGGAAACAAAGGCAAAAGTAAAATTAGATTTTTTTACTACCTACAGACCACTGAAAGTCCTTGAAACAGGCAGAGTGACATTCCTCTAGGAACTCAGCTGTCTTGATGTTAGTACTTTGCTGAGAGCAAAAGGCAATCTTAGCCTGACCCCCAGGATCCTGTAAGTCTACTTTAACAAATAAAAATTCCTTTGGAAACTTCCTTTATCTCTACTCCCTCCAAACAAGATACATGTTGGCAATCATCCCCCAAGCATATGACCCACCAATATACATCTGAAGGATCTCATGACTCAGGTTTTATTAAGACAGCAATAAATAACCTTTTCCTAACAATAGCTAGCCCCCTCAGGGTCCTGGAAACCTTGCTTCCAAAATTCCTTAGAGACTTACACTCTCCCTAACCCTCTCCCAACTTGAAAATATATGATGGGCTGCTCTTCATGAGCCCAGCACAGCTCTTTCTCCCCATGGCTCCTGTCCTTCTGTTTAATAAAATCACCTTTTTCCACAAAAGACGTCTCAAGAAATCTCCAGACCTCACCAACATTCCAAAACTACATCATTTGGCGACCATGAAGGGATACCTCTCATTCTAGAGAGCTTGCTTTCTGTTCTCACCTTCACTTAATAAACTATCACTTCACCATTTTGTGTCCAGCAGAGTCATTCTTCCACTCGGAGAGATAAGAACCATGCAGTTCTGCAACAATATGGCTCACCAATATACACATAAAGGTCTCATGACTCAGGTTTTATTAGACAGTAATAAATGACCTTTTCCCAACAGTAGCTAGCCCCCTCAAGGTCCTGGAAACCTTGTTTCCAAATTCCTTAGAGACTTATGTTATCCCTAGCAACCCCCCCCACCCCCCGCCCAACTTAAAAGTATATAATTGGCCACTTCTCATGACTCCAGTGCAGCTCTTTCTGCCCACATGTCCTGTCCCCTTTTTGTATCAACACGGCTTAAGAATTCTTTCTCAGCCCCCAAACCCTAACATCTTTCCTCTATCAGTGGAGACACAGCCAAAGATTCACATGGCAAACCCAAACAGGGTTTATGAATAACTACCCTTCTACTGGGGGAGAAATCCAGGTATTTCGCTTTCTTTTCAAACAAAATAAATGCTATGGCAAGGAAGTTTAGAAAATTATCGAAAAAGTACATTTCGATATCACACTCCAAAAAGAATTCAAAAGTGCATTCTAAATTCTAAATCAACAGTATGTAGGGAGAAAAAAATAAATTTCCCTCTACCGTTTTAAGCTTCTTCGTTGATATCCCCCTATTAAAAGACAGATTAACTAGAAAAAAACAAACAGAAATTCAATGACTTTTATACCTCTTGTGTGCATGGGACATACCAAGAAAAAATGAGTAACTCCCAAGACGGCACCAGCCATCACAAATACCATCTTCGGCTAAAGGCAAAGAAAGAAGTTGGGGTGGGGAGTTGGCCCATTATGGTAGATTATCAGGCAGAACACAGTAAACAAGGGTAAGACTATTATGCAGATTAAAGCCAGGGTCTCCTCCATTGATAAGAGTTTCTGGAGACTTAGAGCCATCCTTCTTTCCTGAAGGGAGGTACCCTTACAAATGGAGACTTCTCTTATAAATGTAAATATTTTTCTCACAAAAGGTCAACTTCTCTGTTTTCAGAGATTCTATTGAATCTGCAGACTCTCTAAAGTAATCATCTCCAAATAATCCTCATGCTAAAAAGGCATATTTTCGGGTAGCCTTTGCTCCCCTTCATTTAGAAATAGTTTCCTCTTCAACGATTTTTGTTGTTCTGCAAACAATTACTTATCACTAAAAAAAGCTAGCCATTATGAGTTGAGATTCTAGGACTTAGAACATTTACTACAACCTGGATTCTAATGGGTTCTTTTTTTCTACCTTCACAGAGATTCAAACTCTGAAAATAAATACAAGCTGTAGGACCATTTGGCCCAGTGCTTCCATTTTGCAGATGAGAAAACTGAGGATCAGAGTGTAGGACACTGGCTTTGTTAACAAATGATATAAGAGGGATTGAAACCCCCATCTGCCTGCTTTGTATTTTATGCTTTCCTCTATACCATATTTTGTCTTTGGATCTGAATATTAAAAACAATATTCTAAATTCAATTGCATTATTTAAGAATAATGATTGTGGGGCGCCTGGGTGGCACAGCGGTTAGGCGTCTGCCTTCGGCTCAGGGTGTGATCCTGGCGTTCTGGGATCGAGCCCCACATCAGGCTCCTCCGTTATGAGCCTGCTTCTTCCTCTCCCACTCCCCCTGCTTGTGTTCCCTCTCTCGCTGGCTGTCTCTATCTCTGTCAAATAAATAAATAAAATCTTAAAAAAAAAAAAAAAGAATAATGATTGTGCCCCAAAGTTTTTTTTGGGGAAAAAAAAAAAAACGAATAACTGCGTTATCTCATAACTATAGTTGGTACAAATTTGGAATCATGCGTGCCTTCCTGCTCAATTCTTCAGTCTGTTCATTCAGCTCAAAAGACCAAGATTCAAATAAGGTCACTTGAATACATAAAGAATAGCAGAAAACGTTTGCACTGACATATTTTATCCACTTTATAGGTCTCCATTCACACATCTGCTCAGCCCCTGCAATCTCACACAGCGCCAGCAGATGGAAGCAAATAACTTTGCAAAATACTAAAAAGCACGAAGCAATATACTAGAGCATCCCATTCATGGGGTCTGTAAACTTCTTGAAATATTATAATCTATCTGCTCCCTCAAAATTTAAGCCTCAAATGACTGCATGCTTTAATTAATAAGCTGTAATTACATACCAGGAATGTAATAATTTGAGAAAGCATTTTATTAGCATGTGTTTAAGAAGGTTCAGTATGACCGAGATCCCTGTTTCAAGGCACAGGGTACTCCAAAAACAGGTAGTTTCAATCTGAATGTGAAGACTGAGACTGTATTTCAGAGCTGTTTTGCCTGAATTCATAGAAACAGCAAAAAAAAAAAAACCAAAACAACAACAACAAAAAAAACGTAAACTAAGATCACAATATAAATCCATTCAACCAAGAGAGTAGAATCTACTTCAGTTGGTTAGCTCAGAATGCAGTGTTTCTGACTTTGGGAGGGTTTGGGAGGAATTTTAAGTGGGGGATGGGTTATAGGATATTTTCTTTGGGAGAGAGGTACCAAGAAAGAGCTGTAAAGCCAGAAAAACCACAAAACAATTCCTAAACTCTGTCTTTACGCAAATAAAGATAGCAGGGCTTTCATCTTAGAATTGTGACTTCTTTCTTTAAAGACTGCACCCTCACCCCCCATGAATTATTTTGTTCTCTCCATCCTATGTTGTTCCCAGCTTAGTTATCAGGGGACAAGAGAGAGTTGGCAGGAACCCTGCAGCCCAGGGCTACTGGCTCAGCACAATTAAATTTGCTACTGAGGAAGGCAGCCCCCTCTCAGGTAGGAGCAATATGTCACCAAGGTAAGCTCAAACCAAGGGTCTGTTTGCAAATAAGAGCTATGCATTGGCATCACAGCAGGGGTTTAATGAGAGTGCTTTTAATTAACTGTAAAAGTAATTACCCATATTAGATGTAAATCGCACTTGTTTTTACATGAGGTGAATAATTTTAGTGCAGCTTTTAAGAATAATACTTCTGGAGGAGCTGTCAGCTGCACGGGATCTTAACAAGTCCATGTGTTTAAAAACAGTATCTGGGAGAAAAACACCAGCCCAGGAAGCCTTGGGTTTGTCACCTGGCTTCTGCCAGCTATGCAGCTTCTCTATTCATTTACAGCAGGCCCCAGCAGCTAAGCATAGCCCCACCACAGCTGCATACTCAGAGAAGCACCCCCACAAAAACTCCCAAACCTTGTCAGGTTTTTGTCCTTCACGTTTTGTTTTGTTGTGTTGTCTTCTTGGCTTTCAGCCTCCTGGATGATCCCCAGGACTTCCAATGATGGGCTCTTGTGAATAATTAAGGGACTCAGCCCAAAAAATAGGAACTGGAGGGAAGATGAAGGAAGAAGCCCAATAGGCCACTGCTGTGCACCTTCCATGACAAAGGTAGATATTGTCCAAAGGACAAAACAGATTCCGATGAGGAAGCTAGTGCAGGAGCAACCAGCCCAGGCTCACAGGGATCCTTCAAAGAGCCAGGTAATTGCATCCAAGAGTTCCAGGGCAGTACCTCTGATGCAGACAGATATCTGTATGACCAGCACCAAAACAAAAAGGCAGGCCTCCAGTGGATTTATAAATAGTAGGAGAAAAGATGGAGGTCAGTGTTGAGAGGGAGCAGAGGTGAACCCCTGTGTTAAGATGCCAGCCTCTGGGCTCTTGAAATTTCCCTGACTTCGGAAAGTGTGAGGTGGGCCCCTGAACCTCCCATTTGAACCACAGAGAAGCATAAACAGCCAGGATAGAGTTTGCAAATACAAAATTACTGGGTAATTATTTATACTTTGATAGGCACCTTCATTAAGGGATTTGAGGATGCAATTATCAAATTGAAGTTTAGTGCACTCCAGTTAAGCAACAGAACTGAACATCAGGAAAGCAGGATGCAGAAAGGCGGGTTTTTGCCCTGCCCATTGAGTGGGCCAGCAGCTTAGCTGTCAATCAGGTCCTTTTTAAAAAGAAGCCAGGCCTTCCATTTGAAGAGCTGGCTAGCATTGTGATTGTTTTCCTGTCTGTAGCCTCCTTTGAGTTTTGGTTGCTGTTGTGTTCTTATTAATGCTTGTTGTCGATCTTTGCCTTAAAACAACCCCAAGAGGGGGCTAGAGCAGGAAATGTACTGGTTTGATATGATACCCTGAAAACTTAATCTGGTTCAAGGTCAAGTGAAAGAGGAGCCAGACCTGGAACTTGTGTCTCTCAGGAGGAGCTTTTACTCCTTACTATAAGGCCGCGCGTGTTTTCCCAGTGTCCCCTACATCTGAGACAATGTAGCTATTTCCCACATTGCCTACGTAAAGGATTCAAATTAAGAAAAAAATAATAAAGAATATAGCCTGGTTCTTAATTAATATACCAACCTCTTGAGGAATTGTGACACAGTGAACATTCAGCAATACGAAGATAATGAAATAATTCACAATGATATTTGAGGGCAAATGCAATGAGAAATTGTACTTTAATTTCACCTCCACGTATGGATCAAAATACATAAGACAGAAGACTCAGGAATGAGTCTACCTTGCTTCAAATCCTGCCTCTGCCACTTAATAGCTGTGTGACTTTACGAGGCAACTTATCTGTGCCCTCAGTTTTTCAGAAAATAGGATTAGTATTAGTCTGGATACCATCAGGCTGGTGTTAGTATTAAGCTGAGATAAAGCACAGAAAGTGCCGTCATGTAGCCAGAGGGGTTGGAAATGTTTGTTTTTATAGCTGCAATTTTTAAACGTTATTATATTTATATATATTCATTAGCTATTATTCTATATATTCGATAATTTTATTATCATTATTATTCTTCCTTCTCTATATAAGATGGTTTTAAATACTTCCTGAATTCTTCTGTGTCACTGCTATCTCTGTCCATTAAATGGACCCCTAGGGACAACAAAGGATGGGGAATTTCTAAGGGCACAAGACTCCTGGGACTTGATGCTGATAGTCTACGTCAACACCCACTAAACCATTCTTGTAAGGACCTGCACACTACAAGGACTAAACAAAACCACTTAATTGAATATTTAATCTCCTTCTAGGAATCAGATATTCCAAAACACATCTAATGGTCAAAGCAAGGATTATGCCAATCAGAGAAGGTACAGCACAATTGAAGTTCAACAGATCTAGTGCAAACTACCTAGAAAAAAAAAATATATATAGCATTCTTGTATTACCTCTTGAGTATACAGAGATGAGTTACCAGTTTCCAAGAAGTGGCTCTGCTCTGAGACATAGACAAAGCTTTGCTGATTGCTGGGTGAAGCCACAGCTCTCCTTGAAAACTGGTATTTGCAGTATTTATTTGGGCTGTAGCCATCTTGTCAACCACAGTTTCTTGGGAAGCAATATTTTCTGTCCCCTGTGACCCTGGTTTGGCATTTCACTTTCTGGTAGGAAATGGATAGTAGCCTTTTCAATAAGATTAAGTAATCAACTCTTTGTTCCAGGAATACAAACTTTATTGTCTACAGCCTTAAGTAATCTACAAATGGTTTCCATCACTCCTACCTCTGCTCAAACCAAACCAGCAGGGATTTGGAAAAGATACAGATATCTCTTGTTTTCTGTCAATTTCCTATACACTCTGGTATGCATGTCATGAATGAGTCACACTAAGTGTAGAAATTTGTTATTGGACGGCCAAACATTATATAAACTTGTGTAACACAAGATATTCAATCTGTGTGTACATATCTTCACTCATCAAAGAACATACAGATATCTTGATTTAGCTTCCAATGGAATATTCCTAAGTTTGACAAGATGGATCTAAAAGTTAACATACCAAAAAAAAAAAAAAAAGTTTATTTTTTAAAAAGATTTATTTATTTATTTTGAGAGACAGAGAGAGTGCGCAAGCTGGGGGATGGGCAGAGGGAGAAAGAGACTCTCCAACAGGTTCCCCCGCTGAGCATGGAGCCAGACATCGGGCTCCATCCCATGACCCTGAGATCATGACCTGAGCTGAAACCAACAGTCAGATTCTCAACTGAATGAGCCACCCAGGCTCCCCCAAAGTTTATTTTTTTATTATAATAAATTTGTAAATCTAAATAGGTGGACCCTGAACTTCAGATCCCCAGGAGTAAATCTAAAAATCACCAGAGAAATAACCACTTAAGCTTTTTTGGAAAAATGAAACAGAAATATGGATGTAAATGTTCTTTCCCAGGCCATGTGATTTATTAGTAATCCACTCTGCAAAACACTCATATCAATTCTTACATGAGTACAGGAAAAACTGTACCTTAAAAGAGACAGTTTAGGATAATTACATTTCGCTGTTAGTTCACCCTCTTTCCCAAATGCCATGTTTACTTGAAGAAACTGCCATTTGGTTTTTATTCACAAAAAGGGAATTAAGAATATTCCTTTAAACTTCTGATTACTTTTTCTTTTGTATTGGCAGGCTTATACAATTTATAAGACATAGACATTATGTTGAGAAAGAGTAGCAGAAATCTAAGCTATCCCTCAAGATGTCTTAAATACCTCAGTTAGCCATACTGTCCTGGGAAAGAGGTAAGACATAAATGCTGATTATACCCAATTAGGAAGGCTGATCTCTTTAAAAACAGAAATTTTGTCATTTTAACCCTTCGGGGTAAAATCCCCATAAAATTTGTTTCATTGTCTCCACTTTCTAAAACATGGATGGCTGGCTGGCTCTGACATTGTAACTCTGTACCATGCCACTCCAAGATGCTAACCTTAGCAAATCTTGCCCTCCTGCTAAATAGTCCCAGATTGGTTTTTCTTGAAGAATACGCAGATGTCCGTCAGTGTTCTTCTACTGTCTACCTTCATGCCTAGCTGTCATTCCTACTGTCATTTCTTTTAATTTGGTTCTAGATTCACAACCAGTTATGTGGATAGAGTTTCAATCTTATTTTTTTTTTAATTTATTTATTTGAGAGAGAGGGAAAAAGAGCATGTGGTTAGGTGGGGGAGAAGGAGGGCAGAGGGAGAGTCTCAAGCAGATTCAGCGCTTAGCACAGAGCCCAACCTGGGGCTCAATCCCACAACCCTGAGATCACGACCTGCGCAGAAACCAAGAATTGGACACTCAACCGACCGTGCCACCCAGGCAACCCAGAGTTTCATTCTTTTTAAATATTTAAAGTTAAATATATGTTCTGGTGTTTTGTCTGCTGCTTGTTTGTTTACTGACTTACACATTGGTGAGTTTTAGATGACCAACTATAACAGAAATCTGTCTGGTTTCTGAGATATTAATTAGAGGATTAATACCTTTTTACTATTTGGTTGCTTTTTGTTCAGATGCATTGGATATTAACCTAAATGTATGAGCTTGATTTTTCAAGTGTGTTTAAATCATTTATATTGGGTAAAATATATAAATACATAAAATAAAAAATACATTTCCTTTTGGTACCATAATCTCCCCAAACCAATTTTGAATTGGTGAAAGCATGGGACTACTTGGATTTATTTAAGTTACAGGGGAGTGAGTCATGCTCTGACCGATCCCACCTCCTTTCCTAGATTCGTATTCTATGAAGTTCCTCCCCAGAATACTGCATTCTGTATGAATCTGTTCTTAAACATTTTTATGTTGCAGAACGTTGACTCACTGTGTCCCCTTAACCTGAATCACTCTCCCTCTGCTTACCCAACTACCTGCTTACCACAGCTAATTTCACCTCCTCCTCTGCTCTGCCCACGCAGAACACACTGCTCTCTGGCACCGCCCTCCACTTGCACGTCTACTGCAGGGTTGAGTTCATCTGGATACATATTTCCAGTGCACTTCATTCGTGCCTAAAACTTCCACGATATTATCAGCTCCTCAAAGGCAAGGATACCAAAAACAACCAGCCTTCTTCTAAAAAGTCATTCTTAGTGATAAAATGTGTATGTATGTGTGTATACATAGATGAGATGTATATATATAAATAAAACATAAAATACATAAGTAAGGGGTGCCTGGGTGGCACAGCGGTTAAGCGTCTGCCTTCAGCTCAGGGCGTGATCCCGGCGTTATGGGATCGAGCCCCATATCAGGCTCTTCTGCTATGAGCCTGCTTCTTTCTCTCCCACTCCCCCTGCTTGTGTTCCCTCTCTCACTGGCTGTCTCTATCTCTGTCCAATAAATAAATAAATAAATCTTTAAAAAAAAATACATAAGTAAAATATATTTTATATTTATATAGTATAAAATAAATATATATAAGTATATATTGTGTATCATATATATGATATATAGCACAGATTAAATATATTCTATATAGAGATCTATATATTGATACAAAACTTCACTTAATCCCATGAGGCAGACAATGATTATCCCCATTTTAGAGGAAACAAACTCAAGAGAGGTTGGGTTTCTTGCCCAAGGTCACAGAGCTGACAAATGTTGGCTCTAGAAGTTAAACCTGGTTTATTTTACCCAAAAGCTGGTGATCTTAACCACTTAGCCAATGGGTTTTCCTGTTGAACTCATCATCATTTTCTTAAGACAGTAACCCAGCCCACAGGAAAAATTTGTTTTTAATGGAGAAGTTAATGAACACACAACAGAAGGCAGTTTTGCTACTTATTAGCTTTTCTAACCGTTTTGAGCTTCCATCAATTACTCAGTATGACTGGTGTAACAAAATATATGAGTGTGTGTGTGTATGTATTTTTGTGTTTATGAAAAACGTATCTAAAGGGTTTAACATAGAGCCTGGATTTATAAGTCACTAGTCCATATGCCCAATTACAGTCTTCACTAACTGGCTTGAAAGTGAGTAATAGTGTGTATTCCTGTAGCCAGTCTCAAGAGTCTACAGATTTAAATACTCCAGAACACTTTCTGCCTACCTGTGGAAGAAGGGTATTTTTTAGTCTATAGCCACAAACAGCAATCCTGAACATATGACCTGTTCTAACACCCCCACATCGACACTGGGGTACTCATCAAACTTTGTCTGTAAGATGGATACAGCCTTCCCCCAAGGGCTCAAAAAAAGGCACGCCTTGGGGAAGAAACTGGCCAATCCCAGAAAAACATACCAAGAATTTATATTCCAATCTCTCCCCCGCCTTTTTTTTGTAAGTAACCTCTGCCAGGACCCCGAACAACGGGAAGCTCTCAACCTATTTTGGAGGCTTACAATTTCCCATCAGCTTCCTGTCGGAGAGCTCAAATGGTCCCATCCCCTTATATAAGGTTAACAGGTTTTAAGAAAAAAGATCAGCTCTGGTAATAGCAAATATAATGAAAAAGAAGAGCCACCGCCGATAAAGTCAGCCTAAGTCACTCTTTGAGGTCACAGGCCTCGAGGCTGCTTAAAGCTTTATCAATGAGTTCCAGGTTGGGTAGGCCTGGCAGATACTTCAGCCAAAAAGGAGCTTTGCTGGGTATCACATGGGCACAGCATCATCAAAGGAATACCTCAAGCAAAACACCCATGCCAGCCTACCTTTTTACCCTGGAAGGTTCATTTTTGTTCCACTGAAATCCATCAATAGTAAGAAACACTGTGTCTCTCTCTCCCCACCACCTTCCCCAGTGGACTTTCTGCACATGGTTAGCAGCCATGGATATGCAGGCGAGCAAATGCAGTAACGTTCTTCTGGTAACCATAGGAATATTGTCTCAGCAGCGTAACTGATAAACACAGACAGGTAAACTCCATGCTGCTTATAAAATCTTATTTCTCCAGAGTTAAGATCTTTTATTCCAGTTTTATGGGGATATAATAGACATACCACATTCTATAGGTTTAAGGTGTGCAATATGATTTGATATATGTATATATTGTGAAATAAAGACCACAATAAGTTTAGTTAATATCCACTACCTCACACAGTGACAAATTTTTCCCCATGAGAATTTTTAAGATCTACTCTCTGAGCAATTTTCAAATATACAATATAATATTGTAAACTGCAGGCACCATGTTGTCCATCAGATACCCAGAGCTTATTCATCTTGTAACTGAAGTGTGTACCCTTTGACCACCTTCATCCAATTCCCTTACCCTTTACTCCTTGCTTCTGGCAACCACAAATCTATTCTCTGTTCCCATGAGTTGTTGTTGTTGTTGTTGTTGTTGTTTTTTTTTTTTTTTCCCCAGATCCACATATAAGTAGGATCTGTCTTATTTCACTTAGCATAATGTCCTCAAGGTCTATCCATGTTGTCCTAAATGGCAAGATTTCCTTCTTTCTAATGACTGAATGTCACTGTCTGTATATACCATATCTTCTTTATCCATTCAGCCATTGATGGACACTTGGGTTCTTTCCACCTCCTGGGTATTGTGAACAATGCTGCAATGAATATGGAGGCTCAGGTATCTCTTCAGGATTGTGATTTTTCCTTCAGATATATATATACAGAAGTGTAATTGCTGGATTGTATAGTAGTGATACTTTGAATTTTTTTGAGGAACGCCCATACTGTACAAGTTTATATTCTCAGCAACAGTGTATAAGGGCAGATATATTTTTTTCCTGGGCATCTTTATAATAGCTGGTCCAAGGTTTCCCAAATCTGTGGTTGTTATTGCTGTTTGGCTTTTTAGCTAGCACGTAATGAACACTAACCTGTGGCAAGCACATCCTGAAATGGGTTGCATGCATCACTTCTACAACAATCCTACGCAGTAAGTTTTATTATTATCTGTACTTCAGGGAAGAAGAAGCTAAGGTTCAGAAAAACAATTTAATTTTTGTTCCGGACATATAATTCATAAGTGGTAGATACAGTTATCAAATCCAGGTATATCTTTATTCATCAAACTATGAACTTTCTCTCTTGGAAACCCTAATGGCTTCCCAGCCCACTGAGGATGAAATCCAACTCACCACATAGCCCTGTTTGACTCATTCCCTAGTGACCATTCCTACCTACATTGTTCACTCCATGTTAGCCACACCAACCTTCTTACAGCACCTCAGAGGCAGTGGCTATGCCCACTGTCGGGTGTTTGCTGGCCTCCCTCTGCAAAGCTCCCTCCCCCCAATTCGGGTGTGGGTTCCAACCCCAGGTCATAACTGGGCTGTGCCCCCGACATGTAGTAATGCTCTACCATCTATTTTCTTTATTGTACTTATTATTTTTGGCACTTACAACATTGATCTTGTTTATTTTTCTGTCTCTACAACCACTAGACTCAGCTTCATGAAGGGAATGTCTTTCACTTGCTTTTTTTCTGTGCTGGATCCTCACCTAGATCAGTACCTGGCAGATAGTATCTGTCCAGTGACAAGTGGAGTAACTTAAAGAATGTGATGTCGGACTGTGCTTTTAACCTACCTCCCTATACCACTTGCCCTTTATTTGGGGTTATTTTTCCCAAAAAAAATATTTTGTGATAATGAGGGTTTTTAAAAAACATATGTCTACTTCACTTTCTTACAAGGTTCTGTCTTCCTTTTTCTTAAATATGCATTAAAAATACATTTTCTTCTCTTACTGCCTCCCTCCTCTCCCCCTCTCTTCCTCTGCCTTTCTCTCCATTTTCCTATTCAATGCACATACCTTTTTTGGTTTTATTCTATTTGTCTGTTTACTTTTCCTTATCTTTCTATTTACCTACCCCTTAACCTCTAATTCTCAGATCCACAATTTCCAAAGTCTATTTCAATTACTCTGGCTTTGACCTTCTAAATTTCTATCTGCCTTTGCATGTTAGGGTTTCTTTCTCTTTCCTTGTGCACGCACCCCCTCCCAGTATTCCCTGCCCCCCTTCTAATTTTATCCATATTGAACGTCTTTTCTTATTTATTTCCAGCCCCGTTGGCAATAACCAGCTAAATCCAAGTGCAGCCCTGTTCTCCCCACCAAATCCGTATATATTCAATAGGGTACATTTAAATGTTTTTATTAAAGTTAATGTTCACACATAGAGGATCACATATCATGGCTGTTGGGCCAAATGCCCCTGGGGGATAGAACTGCCCCTGGCTGAGCACCATTGCTCTAGAGGAAGGTCAACTTGATCATTAACAGGTCAAGAGATATAGATAACCTGCCATTCGGACATCCTCTCCATGATATGTTTCCATAAACCCCCACCCACCAATGTCAGGAATATAAACGTGACTACAAATACATAGGTACCTACCAGAGATGCTCTTGCTATCATGAGTGCTAAGAATCAGCTAGTTCTGGCATCATGTTAAATTTCTGATGCCTACTAGCCGTGATATTTGAAAAAACTAGTTAACCCAATAGAGTTTTAGCTTTCTGATCTGTGAAGTGGACCTATTACAAGTGTTTCCCTCATAGGGCTGTTCTGAGTATTAAAAAAAGGTCATGTAAGAAAGACACATCAAGCAGACCTTGCATAGAGTGAGGTTATGATTATCATCAAGCCAGATTATCAGATCACCATCGTCAACCTCATCTTCTTTTGAGTACAATCCCATTAAAAAGAAAAAGAAAAATTCACTCCAGGAACTGATGGACTGACTAAGCAAATAATATCCTCCCTCTTCTCCCAACACATTTTCTCTCTGCTCATCTCTGTTTTCCTTCTTTTGGGTGTGGGTAGAAGAGAAAGAAGAGGCAAAAGAAAGTAGCAGGAGGGCAAGGATGAAGAAGCATCCCCCATCTCTCTCTGTCAGGGACAGCGAATCAAAACTGAATAATACATTCAATGAGTTACTTAATTAACTGGGTGAAGGTGAAGCTGAAACAGCTGAGTTAAATAATGAGATGTCAAGCACAGAAGCTTAGACCAAGGAGGGATTTGAAAACACTCTTCCTGTCAGAAGAAACCACAGGATTTTTTCAGGCAGATGACACTAAGGGGGTTAATCTTTCCATTTTTGTCCTTCTGAAAGCAATGGTCTTTAAAAAAAAAAAAAAAAAAAAAAAAACCCTACTGAAATAAGGCCAAATGTAAAATTAGCATTTATGTAGCAGAGGTCATTAAAATGAGTTAGCCCAGGCCCTTTATAACATTAAGCCAGTACTAAAATGAGAATAAAAAATAAAAAAATAAAAAAATAAAAGGTCTGCTTAAAAGGATCTTAAATGGAGAGGCTGTTGCTAATAGCAAGGCTATCTCAGAAGGACTAATTAGGCTAGAAATAAATGTGGTTCAAAGGGAAAGGCTATTGTGTGATCCACCTAAATGTCAAATGGCTGACCACAAGACTCACCTGCTGTTAATTAAAATCGAGTTGTCATCCCCAGTTAAGGGGCTGTGAGCATCTCTCTCAATACTCTAAGAAGATTGCAGCCAGACACCCACCTTCCCCACCCTCATTCATCCTGCCAATTAATGTTGATTTTCATCTACATGTTTCGGGGTCAAAAGATGAAAGCATAACCTACTTTTTGAAAGCAAGACAGCTGATCCCAACTTAAGTATTTGTGACAGTATGAGTACTTAAAAAATAAAATGTGAATCAAGGCTGACTTTGAAAAATTGTAACCATTGGTACTCTCAGAGCAAAAAGTCGTTAAACATCCTCAATTAGACAAGAAACACTGTGTTTCTTCCCATTCATCTTGGACATTACATCAGTGGAGCCTTGCACATTTTATATGCTCATGTTCTTTCTGAAGACATGGCTAATAGGATCAGGTTACCTGTTCCCTAGGTCTGTAATTGCCAAATACAGGCCCACTGTCGCACACTTAGCAATTTTTGCCACTTCTGCATGCCACCGGTACTATTTATCCACTACAAATTATACACAGACACACATATCTATGCATGCAAACATAAATACACACATTCACTTTTTAATTTAAACTATCCATGTAGTCATAGGTTTAATATGCAAATTATTTTTAATACACATACAAACCATACATATCTAAACTTCTTGGAAATGATAGTTCTATATCTTCATAGAAATTCATGTCACACAAGTGCACCCAGCTGTCAGCTCTCATCAGATGGTGCACTTAAGATGTGTGTATTTCAATAGAAATCAATTTTACCTCAAAAAAAAAAAATGGACATAGTGAACTCTTGTTAAAGACCTGCTTCCTAAAGTGTTCAAAGTTGGAGGGTATTAGTGTTAACAACTCACTCTGAAATGTATAAAAACCAAAATAAGATGGACTGGTGATGGATAGATTATGATAAAACAAATACATTAAAATGTTAATTCTAGTATCTTGCTGGTGGGTATGAGTGTTCATGACTCTTTTGTCTTCTCTATATTTGAAAAATAACATAAGATGTTGAAAAAAGACATATGTGAAATTACAACCAAATGCTTATCCATACACCAAAGAAATAAAATTACACCTATCAGAACATACTCCAGTCTTAGCAGCACCCTGGTGGTCTACAGTGGTCTACAATCAATGAACTCTTCTTGGGAAGGTTGCCAAATTTTGAACAAGATACAAAATATACTTCCGTTACTTCTGAGTATACATTCTTAAAAGTGTTCTCCAGACAGCACAGGGAGCTGAGCAAGATATCTAAGCTGTAAAAGGCAGACTGTTAACATTCAACTGATATCCCAGAATGACGTCTGGTCTACTACAATCAGAACCAGAAGATGGGGGAACTTTGCCTCATGAACAAAGAAGGGAGTCTGATCAGGCTCCTACACATTTATGTTTAAACAGTGTGACCCACAGATGCCTTTATGAACACTCAGAGACAGGGCACATCACAGCAACAATTATGTTTTTATCGCTGTTGTCAGGTTTACTGATGTTTAGCGTGGGCCTTGAACAGAAAAAGGTTGAAGATAATCACTACTTTAGGGAGTGATTGTTTTACGCTACTCGGTATTACAGAATGTCTAAATGTTTCCTGTGAATATCTCCTTTTACAATGAGACACATTCAACTTTATTTAAACATTACCCTTGCCCTGTGGGACATACCTGTCTGTTCATAGTGTGGCTATAGCTTCATCTTCCACCAAATTTCCACCCTCCCTCCAGCTTCACGGAATGGCTGACCCTTCCCATTACCATGCCTTTGTTTTAGGAGGTCCTGCATATCTGTACATTTACTTCATTCACCACACATCATGGATTCTTAAGATTCCATGTAGGGGTTAACAATTCTCACTTTCTCATTCCTCCATGAATTCCCCTATGACCCACAGATTAGGGACTTACTCCAACCCTCTACTGTGTTAGGAGTGTTTTAGGAAGCAGGTGTGCTATCTTCTCCCTCACCCATCTACCTCAGTGGGGGTAGAAGGACTTTTCTGATAGGTGAGCTCTTCTCTCTATCTTCCTCTCCTCTCTTTCTCTGCCTGATACCTCCAAATGACACATATTTTTCTTTTCACCTCTGTTTCCTAAGCTCCCCTAGGATAGGTAAGCACACCTAGGGCAGGGCCCAGGGTCCCACCTTCTAGAGGCCAGCTTTATGCTCCAACTCTCTGAATTTCATTCCTCTGTGGTAAGAGGTAGAGTAATGCCCTCTATACTGCTCAATCAGTTCCACAGTCTAGATGTGGTTGTAGAGATAAAGGGGGTTGGGTGACAGAGAGCCAATTTCATCTTGGGAAAAAGCAACAGGATAGAAGCACAGACTCTGGGGGCGCCTGGGTGGCACAGCGGTTAAGCGTCTGCCTTCGGCTCAGGGCGTGATCCCAGTGTTCTGGGATCGAGCCCCACATCAGGCTCCTCCGCTATGAGCCTGCTTCTTCCTCTCCCACTCCCCCTGCTTGTGTTCCCTCTCTCGCTGGCTGTCTCTATCTCTGTCAAATAAATAAATAAAATCTTAAAAAAAAAAAAAAAAAAAAAGAAGCACAGACTCTGGAGCCAGACCATGTAGATTATACTCCTGGTTCTTTCACATTCCAGATTGGTGGCCTCAATTTTTGCCTCTGTGCCTCAATTTCTTCATCTTTAATATGGGGAATAGGGTTGATAATAATTGTTTGTTTTCAGGGTTATTATGATGATGAAGTGAGTCCTTTGTTAGTATAAAGTCCTTCAAAGTACATCTGACACATAATAACTGTTAAATAATTGTCCGCAAAACAAATATAAAAAGCACCATTTTCCAATGAAGATTCATGAGTAAATAAACTGAATTCTGTACTTTAATTGCCACTGGGATTGTGTGCTTACTTTTTCCTAGGTTGACAGTCTATAAAGAAGGAGGAAAATGATGAATCAGCTCCCTCCACCCTCAGTACCCAGCTCCTGGACAAGCATTCTCTGTTCTCATGGATCTTCCCCCTTACTCTGAGGAGTGAGCCAGACCTCTACTGTAGCAAACCTTGTCCCTTAGTGCTCAGCACTAAAGGACACCCAGACAACATTTGCTGAACAGGACACAAAACTCATGGGGCATAAATGTTCCATCTGATATATATCAGAAGATCAAGGGTATTGAAACACTATGCAATTTAAAAACTAAAAAAAGAAGGAAGAAAAAAAAAAAAAAAACCACTGAGTTTTAGACCTTGATGAAATGTTGGTACAGAACTACAAGACACACATCGGTGTGACTTCAGAAGCAGGCAACACTATAATCAGCAACTAAATTATATGAAGCTGTTTCTTTATTTCTGTAATTTGATTGCACATAAATCAATTTTGATTAGATTCAAAAATTACTGAACATGCACCTCAATGAGCTGTCAAGTTTTATCTGATAACGTAAACTTTACATGGGATCAGTGCTAATTTCTACCTAGAGCCAATGTAAGAATCCCCAACAACAATGGCAGACATCATTAAATGCTGCAAATGTAGAAACATAATTAAATTAGCTGATAATCATCATTCTCCTTCTATAGAGGCTCTAATTTAATGCACTTGCAAATGTAATGAGGCTCGCTGGATTGAAAAATATGGTGGAAATAACAGAAACAAGATTACATTAATTGGAAGAGATACTGATAAGGCAGATTGGTCTGCATTTTTTTTTTTTTTTTTTTTTGAAAACCACACAGCTCTGAAAACTGTGATGAGACTGCCTTCCCCCATAGTTGGAGAGAAATTAGGGAGCATGCGAGTAAGTGGGAAAAACACAACATAGAATGAGAGAACACTGTCTTAAAGTTCTAACAAAGCAATTTATAGTAGTCTCCCCTTTCCATGGGGGATCCATTCCAAGACTCCCACTGGATGCCTAAAACGACAGATAGTACTCAGCCCTACATATACTTTTTCTTCCTGTACACACATACTTATAATAGAATTTAATTTCTAAATTAGGCACAGAGATTAGCAACAATAACTAATTATAAAATAGAACAATTGTAACAATATAATGTAACCAAAGTTATATGGATGTTGTTTCTCTCCAAATCTCTAATATACTGTACTTACCCTTCTTCTTGTGATGATGTAAGAGGAGAAAATGCCTACATGATGAGATGAAGCAAGGGGAGTGATGAGGTGTTGTGACATAGTGTCAGGCCAATGATAACCCTCTGATAACACCTCAGAAGGAGGATCAATTAGTTCTTGATCCCATTGGACTTTGGGTAACTGAAACCACAGATAAGGGGGAATACTGTGGTTGCAGCAGAAATACCTTAGAAAGGAAAGGAGTCACAATTTCATATTTCATTTTATAACTGATAACTTGGCTACAGGAAGATTCTTACTGGACACGTCTATACACCATCCAGGTATTCATTCATTCATTCATTCATTCATTCATTCAAATTGTTATTTTTGTTGGCAAGCATCCACTATTACTCAAACTCTGGTAATCTGGAGTCTTCCTAATTTAAATTGACTTGGCTACCTGTACTTCTCACATTAATTCTTAACCCAACTGCAATGAAGTAACTAAATGTGAGGTTGTTTCTGGAATGTACCCCTGCCCTGCCACACATAGGCAGTAACTTCTTGGAAGAGCAGGGCTGGTCCTTAAGGTCTTTCATGATGGCAGACATGGTGCGTGCTCATTAGGTGCTGACAAAATAAGATAAAAGAATTTATTTAAAAATTACCCTCATGGGCTTGACATTTGAAAAGTGGGAGGGAATCTCCTTCTCTTCTCCTGTCATGGTTTTACCATCACCTCTAGGAATTTTCAGTGATCTCAAGGAACATGCCACAAAACTTACCAAACAAACAAAACAAAATAAAACAAAACACATTTCTGTTCACTTTTATTTAAAACACAGTTGCCCTGTGGCTACTTTTGAAATAAAAGATGGCCTTGCAAAAATCATTCAAAGTAAAGCTGTCCTAACTCCCAAGGCACAGAACATCACTGCAACCTGAACACAAGTGGGTGGAAGGTAAGGTTTTCAGGTCTGTAGAATGTGTTGTAAGGACCACGGTTTATTCACCATCATCACTCATTTCTGAGCCTCCTGACAGATATAATAAAGGAAACGGCCCTGCAAAAATCCCGATCTCACCCAAACCAGAAAAATAGCCAAGAATTTCAAGTAGGCAAGGGACAGGCTTTTTTCTTTCCTTTAAGAATTCAGAAGACAGACTACAAAAGTAGCTTTGTAAAGGAAGGAATGAGACATTTCACTGACCCAAAGTGTCTTTCTCCAGCTTGCTTCCGAGGAGAGAGAGTAATCATACCAGCCATACACACTACTTATCTCCTACATCACATGCAAGTTGCATTCCTTTGCATACTTCTACTATTTTTTTTTTTTTTTGCCATTTCCCCCCATATATTCCTTTTCCATGGTATATAATTCTGAGATGGATCACAGAATAGAATTTCCACATAGCACTATGCAGCATGGAACCATTATCAGTCACCGCATGAAACTAACAACCAGACACCTTCCTTGTAATTTAGGATTCATTGTCCCTCGTGCTGTGGTCTCTGCTCCCCACCTTCAGCATAGTGGCCAAGTGAACACCAGCTTTCAAAATTCAGGTCAGCTCTGCCTCCCTTATAAAGGATCCCCGCCCTCTTACGCCCCATGATCTCATATTTATTAACTTAATTTGTTTGCATGTAAGCTGCTGGGTGGAGGCAGGGATGTGGGGAAGCCTTTGCTAGTTTGCCAACATGCTCAGTTGTCATTATACTGCCTGGGACACAGTAGGTGCTTAATAAACACACATGAGTAGCAGACTGACAAAAGTCATCAAAAAATACATTTGGTTAAAAGAGCTATGCTAAAGATGTGGCATTGAAGTAGCTATTTCCATTTAAAGAGCTGTTCCTTTAATTTGTTTTAAAATGTTTCCGTTTCTTTTCAGAGCCTAAAGGAAGCGAACTATAAGAGAATTAAATTCATTAACTAGCATCTTCTGAGAGCCCACAGTGTTGCCCAACTTGACAGAATGACAGGACGAACAAAAACGACAAAAACCCAATTCCATGTTTGCTCTGTGCCCAGAACTGTGCCGCAGGCTTCAAGCACATCAGTGGCACTGAGCATCATGATTTTCATTAAAAAAAAAAAAAAAAAAGCAAAAATCCAAGCATGATCTTTCAAATAGGGAAACTCAGAAGGAGAGACAGGGGCTCATTCACTTATTCATTCATTCATTCATTCATTCATTCATTCATCCTTTTTTGTTATTTTATATTCATATGTTCATTTACTTTTTCATCCCTTCATTCAAAAAATTCCTTAAAGGGGGTGCCTGGATGGCTAAGTCAGTTAAGCATCTGACTCTTGATTTTGGCTCAGGGCATGATCTCAGGGTTGTGAGATCGAGCCCCACATCAGGCTCAGCACTGGGCATGGAGCCTGCTTGAGATTCCCTCTCTCCCTCTGCCATTACCCCCCTGTCATTCTCCACCTCCCACCCAGTTCAAAAAAAAAAAAAAAAAATCCCTTAAGGGATGCGTAGAATATGCCAATGACTCAGTAAAAGATTAAAATATTCCATAACTGTTCCCTTTCCACACAGACACCTGCTCAAACCAATATATCAGTCTTGGATCTTTTAATGGTCTGAAAACAAGGCAAGCACCTGTGGCCGACACAAATTTTGCAACACTACACAGTGCCTCTATATGACACTTCTTCCAAGATCATTTTCTCTCAGCCCTTCACTTATTTTTTTTTTAAATCAATCTATTCACATTAAATGAGTGCCCATCTTCTTTGTTAAGTATCCCTCAAGATGTTTTATCTGAACTGTGTGTTCTTCAAACCGGTATGAGCTCTCCCTGAGGTCAGCACGTGTCCTCAGACTGGCCAGCGAGAGCACGGAGTCTGTCTAGCTTCAGTGATTAGCACAGAAGTGGATTTATTCCTTAAGCCAGGTAATCAGAGCTAATGAGCGTTAGTAGCCCAGGTCTTCTGAGGTTTGCTCAGTTTGCACTAAGGTTGATATATAGGTATGCGTAGTGGGTGGAATTACCCCCCCCCCCCGAAAGCTATGTCCAAGTCCTAACCCTTGGTACTTGTGAATGTGACCTTCTTCGGAAAAAGGTCACTGCAGATGTAATTAAGGCTCTTGAGATAAGATCATCCTCGATTGAGAGCAGACCCTAAAACCAATGACTAGTGTCCTGATAAGAGAAAGGAAAGCAAGATTTGAGGCACACAGACACACAGAGAAGAAGGCCATGTGACAACAGGGGCAGGGACTGGGGTGATGGGGCTACAACCCAAGGAAAGCCCAGGGTGCCACCAAAAGGTAGGAGAGATGGATAGCAGGGATTCTTTTTCGGAAAGAACCAATCCCATAAACACCTTGATTTCAGACTTTTGGCTTCTCAAATTGTGAGAGAATAAATTTGTCCTGTAAGCCACCACTTTGTGGTAACTTGTTATAGCAGCACCAGGAAACTAATACAATGAGTGTCCATGTAGACTTTCCGGTGACCATAAATGGATAACCTAGAGAATAAAACCAACAAAGCTGAAAGCAGTTGGGAGAAGTGGAGAAACAGCTTGCCAAAAAGCCACCCCTACCCTTAAACACTGGTTTCATAAGCATGAATAAACCCTTTGTATTTTCCTTGTTTTTGTTTGAGCCAAGCCTAGTTAAGAGTTCTAGCTACTGCAACCTAAAGAGACTTAACTAAGCAGAAGGCCATAAATATAATGAGAAAAGAGGTAATGGTGGAATGGGTTGAACTGTAATTGATGTAGTTTCACAAACTGGTCTGCAGAAAGTGGGTACATTGCCAAGCCCTCCCCACCTTTCATGGGAAGCTTGGCATGGAGAGCTATTTAAGGAGTCAGACTGGACTGAATATATTCCCTTGTATCAAGATATAACAGCCAGAGTGATGAGGCCACCAACTCATTATGATGGAACCTGAAATTATTAGAGTTGTGTTGTAACAACAGTGTTAGACAGGCTGCCTCTCTGCTTAAGAGAACAGAGGCAAGAGACATCAGACGTTGTTTTTCCTTCCCTATCAGAACATGCTATCGGTCTCTAGCTAAGTGTCATACGTGTTAAGTGCCTGGAAGTCATTTTAATTGGAATACAACCCTGACCCTTGGGAAGCTCTTTATTGCCCCTGTCCACTATACTGCTTGATTCCCTGGGAAATGATGGAGCTCTTCACATACCGTCTTTTCAGCCTGGGCCACGGGACTATAAATAACCCTCCTGCATTCTCTGTGTTGTGTTCTCACCCTATAACTCTGCTCTTGTGGATGGCTGTGCTCGTTCCTCATCTAATGGGAGGACAACAGCAGGAGTAAACACAGTGTTCCAGGCGGTGAATTCTTCACCAAGAAAAACACGATGCAGCTGCACCTGGCACACAAACCGCTCCAAGGACACTGTGTTGGTGGATTCTGCTAAATGTTTACCTTGAGTGGTCAGCTTCAGAATATTTTGGTGCGAGACGTCTTTTCCCTTTCTGGTACCAACACACCACATTCAAGTGTGAGGGTGAAGACAGGGATTCTGGAACCAAGTGCACGTGGATTTGAAACCCAAATCTGTCAGGGACTAGCTATAATAAGGTCTTGGGCAAGTTATTTAACCTTTCTGCATCCTGAGTCCCTCCTCTACGAAATGAGCAACCTTGCTTCAGACAGCTGTGTGAGGATTAAATTAAAGAACCACATTAAGTGCTTAGTGGTAACCTAATAAACACTAATTATTATGCTCGTGTATTGCAATTATTATTAAAAACAAACAAACAAACAGAAGGCCCAAAATGAAGTCACTTGTGCTAGCTAAGCCCACACCAGCAAACCAGGACTTCATACCTAACCCAACTGCAGTTTCAGCCTTTCCCACGGATGTGGCCTTTAACCAGTCAGTCTGGAGTTAACCTGGTCAGCACACTGAGGTCATCTGCCTGTAGGCCCCTTTTGCCACTAAAGGAAGGGAACCTTGCCTAAACAATTCACTCTTTGCCACAATAACTTCCTTCCCCTGCCTCCTTCTACCTATAAAAGTCTTCCATTTTGCACAGCCCTTCAGAGCTCCCTTCTATCTAGTAGATGGGATGCTGCCTGATACATGAATTATTGAATGAAATTAGATCTTTATATTTAGTCAGTTGAATTTTGTTTTTTAACCTTATGAACATGAGACGCCAGACACATTACTCTAAACTTCCTGTGTTTCAGTGTCTTCTTCCAAAAAATAATAGTCTCTAATTTGTATGGTTACTGTGCATATTGAATGGGTTTACACATGTTAAGTATTTGGAACAGTGTTCAAAGTAAATGTTCAGGAAATAGTATCAATTATAATCAATGGTTTTGTTGCTATCATTTTATCTTTCTAAGGGATACACATAATCACATTCAGTAGTCTTTACGTATCATGATGGAAAGGTCACTATCAGATTGCCTAGAGGTAAGATGGAAAGCCAGATCCAAACTACTTCTCTCCTTTGTCCACAGAAACACAAATGTAACACTGGGAATAAAGACATTCAAGATACAGTGAAAGAAAGGGAGGGAATGGAAATCCTACCTAGGGCAATAGAAAACATCACAAAGGTTGCTGCTTTTGATCTGAATCTCGCATGACAATGAGGAGGTATTTGCCCCCTGGATAGGAAAAGCAAGGTGAGCCTTCCTGATGACATGCAAGACAGAGGCAGGCACCAAAGTATGGGATAGGACGCAAACAGTGAACAGTTCTGGAGAGCTGCATAGAAGAATGCTTGGAGAGCCACCTTAATATTTGAAAAGCTTCATTTTTGCTGGTATAGCTGCCCTGACACTGTCCCGATAATCATGTTACTTCCTATCCTTATCCAAATTCAGGTCACCTCCTCAGGAGATATTCCCCGACCTTCCTAAATAACAGAGGACTCTTATCATTCACTCTACCCTGCCTTGCTTTATTTCTTCCAGCTGAGATTATATAAAATGTCCACTCTATGTCTATTGTCTGCCCCCCTCCATCAGACTGTAGACCACTGAGAGTCAAAACCTTGTTTGTGATGTGCACTGTCTTATTCTCGGCACCTGGAGCACATGCAAAACATTCAACAAATATTTTTGAATGAATGAGTGTAAGAATGTTGTGGCTCCTAGCTGGAGGCTCATGCCTTCAACAGGCCTATGACATCTAAATAACGATGACTTTTGAGGCTTCCTCCAGAGAGGAAGACCAGGATCCACTTCCTTCCCAATATGGACATCAGTGGTCTTGTGCAATCAATTCAAACTTGAATTTTCCTAATGGAAGTTTACATAGAACCCTACAGAGAGATGAGGTTCATGAAGCTAGAGCTGCCCTTTTAGAGGAGTTTTGAGGACACACCATCCTACCAGTTATATCTCCCAAATCTTCCACAGTGGACCCTAAATCCTCTAGGTTCTTTTTTTTCTTTTTAAAGATTTTATTTATTTATTTATTTATTTTGGAGGGGGAGAGGGGCAGAGAGAGGGGGAGAGGACAGAGGGAGAGGGAGAGAATCTCAAGCAGACTCCCAGCTGAGCACGGAGTCCAATGTGGGGCTCCATCTCAGGACACTGAGATCATGACCTGAGCTGAAACCAAGAGTCAAACACTTAACCAACTGAGCCACCCAGGTGCCTCAAAGCCTTCTAGGTTCTTAAGAATGCTGTTTGAAGATCGGTGGTGTAGATTAGCAATCAAACTTTTCCTGCCAAAGATATGTAAATATCATCAAAATCAGACCATATGGTCTCTGCTGGAAAAATCCAACTCTGCTGTTGAAGAATGAAAACAGCCACAGACAATATCTAAATGAGTAAGCATGCCTGTGTTCCAATAAAACTTTATTTACATAAACAAACACAGGCCAGGTGTGGCCTATGGGTAGTAGTTTTCCATCACCTAGTGTTAGATCATCCCGGAATTAACCAGAATAATGCCCCTAGCTATAATAGCCTTCCCTACAGTGGCTACTCTTCTTGAAAAAGCCCTGCCTTTTGCTATGAAATAAGAAAACTTATTGAACTCATGCTTAGAATCAATTGTTCTGGAGTAACAGAAAGCTCCAATAGTCTTTTAGTTGTGGCTAATAGTTTGGTTATTAAATGAAAGGTAACTTGAGATGCCTTACTTTGAATCAAATGTTGGAGACAGAGAAAAAAAAAAAAATCAAATGGTAGGTCCCGCAGAAGATTTTTAAAAACCCAGTTGTAGGGGCACCTGGGTGGCGCAGTCGTTAAGCGTCTGCCTTCGGCTCAGGGCGTGATCCCAGCGTTCTGGGATTGAGCCCCACATCAGGCTCCTCTGCTAGGAGCCTGCCTCTTCCTCTCCCACTCCCCCTGCTTGTGTTCCCTCTCTTGCTGGCTGTCTCTCTCTGTCAAATAAATAAATAAAATCTTAAAAAAAAAAAAAAAAACAGTTGTAGTAAATTATCTTTACTCTTTCCCAAACTTCCCATCTCTATCTTTTTCTCATATCCCTTGCAAAGAGGTTTTCCATGTGACTGGTTTTCAACAATACAATAGGAGTGAAAAAAATACACATCAATTCTAGGCTAAAGCTAGCATACATGTTCTTCATGCTTTTCTAATCCCTTCCACCTGCTGGATGCAGATAGTGATGATGATGATGATGATGATGATGATGATGATGATAATGATGGTGATGGTGATAATGATGATGACAAGTGACGGTGATGGTGAAGGTGATGATGATGATACCCTAGGGTAAGGGTGAGCCAAGAAATGGGTAGAATCACTGGATCCCTGAAGCACTGGAGGGAAGGAAGCCACTCCCTGATCAAGCATGCCCAACTTGGACTATGAGATGACTGGAAAAAAAAAACACTTCTATTGCATCTGAATCACTATCATTTGGGGAGAGGGGGCTCTACAGATTATAGCACATAGTTAACTAATGAACTAGTTAATAATAAACTCATAAACTTTCTCCCTTTAAAAAAGGGAAAATGGGCATAGATGTTTTTATTGTTAACTAAGTGCCCAAAGAGCAGAAAAATTTAAGTGCATATAAAATGATGCAACATTTCCTTCTGCAAAAAACCCTGACAATTCCCAAAAAGACTTTCTACTTTGAAAATGAGGTTCTATCCTGATCTCCTGGGCAGCCTTCCATATCAACAGCAGCCCACCTTTCCTAACAGTGAATCTGGGCAGTGTCCTTGTCTTTACATATGGATTCAAAATCAGAACTCAGCAAGTCAAGCAATGATGTCCAGGAATTGGTACAATTGGCTCACAAACAGTTCCTGGAACTAAAGGAAATCAAGTGAGGGGTGGGGGTGTCTTGCATCACATGAAGATTAGAAAGCAAGGGAATGCAATTCCACATGCCAGGCAGGCAGTGCCTGTGAGAAGGGAAATGTGGCTGAGCCTAACCCATCTGTTAATGCCAGTGCTGATTTCTCACGTTCATGCCAATAGACGAAAGCTATAAATAGAGGCTTTCAAAGGAGGGAAAATATAAGCATTTGCATTGATACTCTCCTGGATCAGG
>NW_024424452.1:33636341-33783800 GCF_017311325.1 Ursus maritimus
AAAAAAAAAAAAAAAAACAGTTGTAGTAAATTATCTTTACTCTTTCCCAAACTTCCCATCTCTATCTTTTTCTCATATCCCTTGCAAAGAGGTTTTCCATGTGACTGGTTTTCAACAATACAATAGGAGTGAAAAAAATACACATCAATTCTAGGCTAAAGCTAGCATACATGTTCTTCATGCTTTTCTAATCCCTTCCACCTGCTGGATGCAGATAGTGATGATGATGATGATGATGATGATGATGATGATGATGATAATGATGGTGATGGTGATAATGATGATGACAAGTGACGGTGATGGTGAAGGTGATGATGATGATACCCTAGGGTAAGGGTGAGCCAAGAAATGGGTAGAATCACTGGATCCCTGAAGCACTGGAGGGAAGGAAGCCACTCCCTGATCAAGCATGCCCAACTTGGACTATGAGATGACTGGAAAAAAAAAACACTTCTATTGCATCTGAATCACTATCATTTGGGGAGAGGGGGCTCTACAGATTATAGCACATAGTTAACTAATGAACTAGTTAATAATAAACTCATAAACTTTCTCCCTTTAAAAAAGGGAAAATGGGCATAGATGTTTTTATTGTTAACTAAGTGCCCAAAGAGCAGAAAAATTTAAGTGCATATAAAATGATGCAACATTTCCTTCTGCAAAAAACCCTGACAATTCCCAAAAAGACTTTCTACTTTGAAAATGAGGTTCTATCCTGATCTCCTGGGCAGCCTTCCATATCAACAGCAGCCCACCTTTCCTAACAGTGAATCTGGGCAGTGTCCTTGTCTTTACATATGGATTCAAAATCAGAACTCAGCAAGTCAAGCAATGATGTCCAGGAATTGGTACAATTGGCTCACAAACAGTTCCTGGAACTAAAGGAAATCAAGTGAGGGGTGGGGGTGTCTTGCATCACATGAAGATTAGAAAGCAAGGGAATGCAATTCCACATGCCAGGCAGGCAGTGCCTGTGAGAAGGGAAATGTGGCTGAGCCTAACCCATCTGTTAATGCCAGTGCTGATTTCTCACGTTCATGCCAATAGACGAAAGCTATAAATAGAGGCTTTCAAAGGAGGGAAAATATAAGCATTTGCATTGATACTCTCCTGGATCAGGAAAGGGTGATGGAAAGCATATGGTCATTTCATGTAAAAGTAGTTCTTTATTTTGAGGTAACAGTAACTGTTCCCATGGCCACACTCAAATGTGAATTTTTCTGAATCATTAGCATTAGTGAATGAAATTCTAGTTTACATCCACTGGGGAACTCTCCAAACAAAAAAGTAGTTAATCTTTAACAGAGTAGAAAATGCCATTTATAGAGGGAAAAATAGCCACTAACCAAATATCTGTTTTGTACATTTAAACGACATTTCGTTTAACAGGTTTGCGTTAAGCAAAGACATAACTGTGTTCAGGATACCGTCCAAACGTCCCTCAGTCTGTAGCAGAGGGTTTGTAGATCTTGTTGTGCATCACAATCCTTACTTCTTTTCATATTCATGCCTAGGCTCCATCTCAAAATAATTGAATTGAGCTGATGGGATCCAGGTATCTATATCTTTTAAGTGTCTGTTAACAGCAAAAAGATATGTTGAAGTCCTAACCTCTAGCACCTCAGAATGTGAACTTAGTCAAAATAGGGTCATTGCAGGTGTTATTAGTTAAGATGAGGTCATATTAGAGTTGGGCGGGTCTCTAATTCAGTATGACTGGTGTCCTTACAGGAAAATGACCATGTGAAGACAGGAGCACATAAAAACCACCACAGGAAGATGGAGACAGAGATTGGAACGACACATCTATAAGCCAAGGAACATCAAGGATTGTGGGAAGACACCAGAAGCTAGGAGAGGACAGATTCTCCTTCAGAGTCTCCAAAAGAACCAACCCTGCCAACATCTTGATTTCAGACTTCTGGCCTCCAGTACTGAGGGAACAAGATTCTTTGTTTCTGCAATATTTTATTTCAGCAGCCCTAGGACAATAATATAGTGGCCCATAAGTAACTGGTTTATCCAGCCCTAGTTAAAATCAACCATATTCAAAAAATCAGTTCTGCTTTTGTTCCTTATCATAACCATCTACATCCTGGGTAGATGCCCACATGCTTCACAAAAAATTCCCTGTGATGTTAATTCTTGACACTCAGCAAGATATTTAAGGATGGTTGGAAGGCAGGAAGTTCATCCAACACAATACTTAGAATTCTTCATACGTTTGGTAAAACATTCTTTGCCTATAGCAGGTGATTTGAAATGCATCAGAAATGATAATTATTTCATTATTTAGAATGAAAATTATCTGATACTGTCTGTAGAATATATTATGTTACAGGTGGCATGCAAGATTTTTGGCAAATCCCCCAAATATTACATGTTCATTATAACATCTTTAAACAATGAAGAAATTTATAATGTAGAAAGTGAAAGTCACTCTTAAACCCGCTTCTCAAAGAAAAACTCTGGTTAGTAACTGGGGTACATTCCTCCATATTTTTGGAATATCTGTATCTACTTATCTTCACATGGTCGAACTAGATTTCTACCTCTTTATGGTTAGTAATCCTCTAAAATTCCACAGTATTGGATCAACGTGTCCACCAGTATTGTGTTACACGGTTGCCACTGCATAAAATCAGTTGCCCTTATGTGGAAATTACATATTGTTGACTTTACCTGTAAGTTTTTGGGGTGGAAGACATTGTGAGACTCTATGGTTTAATCTATTAATGACTCTACTACCTAAAGAAGCTACTCAAGCTTTTTTGTTTCATGCACTATTATATGGACTCTACGTGTGTTATGAACTGGCCCCCACCATAGGCATTCAATGGAAATTGCTCCCCATCTTTCCCAAGTTGATCCTGGTACCAAATTATTTTCCAAGCTGAAAATCCTTTAACGAAGATGACAACTGAGCATATGACACAGAGGAGAAGCACTCAGTGGGGGAGCTGCTGGGAAGCTGATGCTGACGGCTGCCTTGTGGGGAACCCACACAGCAAGCATAAAGCCTATAGATCAAGGCACATGCACCGTGAGTGTAAAGTATTAATCAGGCCTGACAGTTCCTCTACCACGGTATTTATCATGTGAATTCCAAAACACACACAGATGCTGAGAAAAGCACCTGCCTCCTCTCTCTTTGCTCATGAACTGCATGGGGCTTGGTTTGTCAAATTGAATTTGGTAATCTGGATCTTTAGTTTTAAGGATACGCTCCTCTGGAACAAACAAATATTTTTTAAACGTACAGGAAATTAATAGCCCTAGTCCCATGGAAAGCTTGTCATCTAATTCCCACTGCCTCGTAAAAGTAGTTTTTGCTGTACAATAATGTACGACTGAAGCCAAGATATTTAGAGATTTGCACGCACACACCTACACAGCTTGTGTACTTATTTTGCATTTTTGAAAGCCGAAGTTGTATTTTGTTCTATTAAAAAGCAGGTACCCAGAGAGTAGTCCGTTGTCTGGTATACAACTGTCACTCAATAAATACTTGTTGAGTGAGCAAATACATCATTTCACCCTTTGACAAAAGTAATAAAGAAAGACACAAAAAGCAAGGAAAAAGTTGAAAATTTGGAGGTATCCTAGAAGAAATGTCTGATCCTAGGGTGGGGGCTGGAGAAATACAATGAACAGGAAACCTATTTAAGTGCAGAAAGTAAGGAAATTATCAAAACAAAGGAATGGGGGCAGGTCAAAAAGACACAGGAGCCAGTATGAAAGGGCTCACAGTGGCTAAAACTAGAACCACTGGAACAAGCACTTTAAGATTACAACCACAGCATAAAATAACTAGGCATGAGTCTACACTGACAGAAATAAATAATTGCATTAAAAAATTGGGAGAGAATGGACAAATATCCCTTACCAACATTTCCAAATAATAGAGGTATCTAGATAGCTTTCTTCCATGAAGTGGAACTGAATTATTCTCACCTTGAGTGTACGCTAGACTTAGTTACCCACATTAAAAAATCAAGTGTGGAAAAGGAGAGAAATAATAACCAAACAATGGAAAAACCTGCCAGATACCACCTAACCAAGTGTGCATATCACATACTTTCTAACATGACTACATGAAATGTGGTACCTAGACTGGATCCTAGAACAGAAAAAAGGATGTCTGTGGGAAAACTGGTGAAATGCGAAAAAAGTCTGGTGTTTAGTATCGCACCAAAGCTGGTTTCTTAGTTTGATAAATATACTGCGGTGATGCAAAATGTCAACATTAGGGGGAAACTGTTGAGGGATATACAAGAATTCTCTGTAAATCTAAACTTACTGTAAGTTTAGAATTATCCCAAAATAAAGATTTAAACAAACAAACATTATTCTTACCAGCGCTAATACTTAGATCCATAAATCTTTTTTTTTTAAGGTTTTATTTATTTATTTGAGAGAGAAAGAACATGAATAGGGGAAGGAGCAGAGGGAGAAGGACAAGAAGGACCCTGAGATCCGAGGACCCTGAGATCATGATCTGAGCCAAAGTCAGACATTTAACCGACTAAACCACCCAGGCGCCCCTAGATCCATAATCTTTTGTGTATAAGAGGGGAGTGCTTTTTCAGAGGTAGGTATATCAAGGTAATGCAAGGAACAGAGACTATTCTAAGCCTTTTAAATGAAAAGGAATTTAACATAGGCAGCTGGGAAGAGAGGAAGAATCAAAGAGGGGTGATGGGACCCAGAACCTGGAGACTTCCCTTGACACTGGAGACCAATGGGAAGAGGTGGTATCTTCAGAGCTCAGAAATCAGGGCCACCTCCCACGGAGGACACACTGCCCAGGACAGATGGGACTGGTGAGGGGAGTGCTGATGGAGGACCTGGAGATGCCCCAAGAAGCAGAGAGAGAGAAAAATAAGCCTGGCTTCTCCCATAATCAAGTTTTCCACCCATGCATGCAACTGCCTAAATATATCCAAAAGCTATAGACAAGGTAGTCCAAGAAGCATCCTCCTCTGAAATGGAAACCAGGGCAGAGACAGAGAAAGGCACTGAGTGTCCTTCGGCAGTTTTCTGGAACAGCAGAGCATGATTATGAAAAACCATGCTCATTGTGGAGAATTGTGTCATGAAAAGTAATGTTGTATGAGTACCAGAATCAAGAGTGGGCAATAAGCTTTGACACAGACCTTTAGGTAAAAGATGGGCACCATGTTAAGGTAGATGAAAACCAATAAAGTCCCCTATAACTCCCAACCTTTCTTTTTGCACCTAAGGACTTACAAGTAAGACCTTATTTCTACAATAACATATACCTTCTTATAATTTGGCATTAAATATACCCTGCAGGATGTGGCTGCCATGCAAATGAAGACCATATTTATGGTCCATCATATATTCTGATATATTATGAATAGAACAGTTATATTTAGTAACCTACTTTTAAAAGAGCAGCTTGGCAGTGATTCATAAGCAGTGTGTATGCCCAGAGTATATGTGTGTGTGTGTGTGTGTGTGTGTATTTTTCTTTCAATTCTTCAAAGTAGGTGACTTAAAAAAATCACATAAATTTGTTGATGGTATTACTGTGATGGTTTAGGGGAAGATGTTGATGTGCCAAGTGATGTAGCCAATTGACAATCTGATTTACTAGTGTGTTTTTACCTATATGAAACTCATCACAATTAATCTATAAACATATTGTCAACATCTCATTGATCCAGATGAGTTTCTTCTATATTGGTGAAATACCTGATCTGTTATTAAGTATGACTCTCGTGTCATAAAATCTAAGACATAACTTGTTGAAATCTATCTTTAACCGAAATTATTTCTTAGGAGCTTCATTAAAAGCTTGAGGTCTTTTACGAATAAAATCTTAATAACATTTAAAAATTAACAATGGAAAGCAAAATGTATATATACTCTCATCAGAATAATAATTTAGTCTAGTGAATCCCAAAGAGCTTCAGACTTTGAGAATCAACATGGCACCCATTGGCTCACACTGAATCCCTCTAATTGCCATTCTTCTTTTATTTCTATCTGGCCATTTCCCCCCAAATCATCACTGTTAGTGTTACAAAAGGGACAGCTTATGCAGGGAAGGGTCACTGCACCATATTCGTGAATCTTTGCATGTGGAAAATTCACTGTGGTATATACAAATACAACTAATCCAGCTACAGTAATAAGCGAAGTTGCTTTAAAAAGAAGGAAATGCTTTTATGTTTAAAAATCATCTTCACCATCAACTTCTTCATCTTCAGGACCTGCTACATTATGTCCCAGCCACTATGCTTAAAGAACTTCACCTACATCTTCTCATTGAACGCTAAGACCACTCCATGAGGTAACTGTGAGGGGCAGGATATCCATGTCACAAAGATATCCATGTCACAATCCCCAGAAAATGTGAATATGTTATGCACATAGACGAAGGAAAATTAAGGTAGCAGATGGAATTAAGGTTGCTAATCAGACAACCTTAAAATAAAGACGTTATCCTGGATTATGAAGGTGATCTTAATGCACTCACAAGGGTCTCTAAAAGGAGAAGAGGGAGGAAAGATAATGTCAGAGTGATCTAATATGAGAGAAACTTATTTGGCCATGGCAAGCTTTGAATATGTAAGGGGTTCATAAGACAAGGAATGCAAGCAGCCTCCAGAAGTTGGAAAAAACAAAGAAATGAATTTTCCTGCAGAGCCTCCAGCGATGAATGCAGGCCTGCTCATACCTTGGTTTTAGCTCAGGGAGCTGAATTTTAGACATCTGTCCTCCAGAAATGTGAGATGATGAATTCTTGTCTATTAAGCACTAAGTTTGTCATAATTTGTTACAGCAACAAAAGCAATCTAGTACAGAGGAAGATTATTATCCCCATTTTGCAGATGAGATAACTAGCTGTACCAAAACCAAACAAACACAACACGATCAGTAGCAATAGCACTGGGATTTAAACCAAAGTCTGTCTGGCTCCAAAACTCAAGGTTTTTGTTTTGTTTTACTTTTATTTTTGAAGATGCTATATTGTTTTGCTTTGAAATATTTCACTTAATTTGGCTATGTGGCCTTGGCTCTAATTCAAAGCAAAGTTGCTCTAAAAATAAACAGAGAAATGTGATTTTTCAAAAAAAGCAAACTTAAGTCTAAGGAGACATGAGTTAAGAAAATGAGCAGCAATTGATGAAATAACATTTCTTGAGCACTTACTATTTCAGGCAGTTTTCTATAAGTTGTCTTATTAAATTCCCAGAAATTCCATATAGTGAAAACTATTTTTTGACTTACAAAGATAAACCTTAGAAAGGATATATCACTTGCCAAAGCTTATATGGTAAAGGGCAGAGCCAAGGCTTCAGGTCAAGCTTATTTCTCTCTCCAAGTTTGCATCTGCTCTATTTCTGTACCTTGCCAACTCTAGAAGCAAGGATGTTTGTGGACAGAGGTCAGTTAAAAGTGAAATGAGGGCATAAGACAGCTTAAGTATGTTCTCCCCACCCTGTGATAGCTCATTAGTAGATAAAACAGTATTATTTTTGATCTTTGCTGTTTTCAGTGAATTTTGGAACCACATAGTAAATGAGGAAACTATAGAATTCTGAAATATTTGTGCCTTATTTGTTTGTACATGTGTGTGTGTGTATATATATATATAATGAGAAGATGTGTGTGTGTGTGTGTGTGTATATATATACACATACACTATAGAATTCTGAAATATTTGTGCCTTATTTGTACATGTGTGTGTGTATATATATATATATAATGAGAAGATGTGTGTGTGTGTGTGTGTATATATAGATATAGATATAGATATAGATATAGATATAGATATAGATATAGAATGGATCCTAATTGCTTAAACTGGGAAATCATTGTTTGATTACAGTAACATTTATATTAAATGCATTATTATATCCTAATGCTTGATTTTTTTAAAAGATTCTATTTATTTATTTGAGAGAGAAAGAGCACAAGCAAGGGGAAGGACAGAGGAAGAGGGAAAAGCAGACTCCCCATTGAGCAGGGAGCCTGACATGGGGCTCGATCCCAGGATCCTGGGATAATGACTGGAGTCAAAGGTAGCCGTTTAACCTACTGAGCCACCCAGGCACTGCCTAAAGCTTCATTAAAAAACAACAACAACAACAACAAACACACACACACACACACACACACACACACACACACACACAAAACCACATGGATTTCAAAGATCTAAAATCTAAGATTTCTCTTTCCTTTTAACTGTATTAAACACAGTGAATTGTTTCTGGAAGATTCTGCCTATTCCAACATCTTTCTGTAGCTTCCCAATGCCTAGTCTAATGGGTGCTACACTAGTCACCCAGGAATTCTCTAGGAAGCCTGCTAAAAATCTGAAGTCCTGGGGGACCTGGGTGGCTCAGTTGGTTAAGCATCTGCCTCTTGATTTTGGCTCAGGACATGATCCCAGGGTCATGATATCAAGCCCCTGCATCAGGGCTCCACGCTGGGTGTGGAGCCTGCTTGGGATTCTCTCTCTCCCCCTCTCCCTCTGCCCCTCCCTTCCCCCCTACTTGCACGTGTGGTTTCTCTCAGAAAAAAAAAAAAAAAAAAAAGTTATGGAGTCCCAGGTTCTACTCTTAGGGATTATGAGTCAGTAGATCTGGAGTGCAGTGACCTCAGATAGAGGTCTGTGTCAGGCATAGAGCTCTGTGTCAGGCTCCCTGCTCAGCTGGAAGCCTGCTTCTCCCTCTCCCTCTGCTTGTGTTCCCTCTCTCGCTGTGTCTCTCTCTGTCAGATAAATAAAATCTTAAAAAAAAAAAAAAAAAAGATGTACAGCCAGTTTTGCAATGTGGTACCCACAGCCCTCAAGATAATTTGCTTGGATGTGTGAATTTCAGGAAGAAAGGGCTTTCCGATGTATTGATATGCAAACAATATCAGAAATAATACTTCACATAGCTTCCACCTCCATTTCTGTTTCTCTCTCCAACTCTCTGCCTCGTTCTCCCTAACACATATTCCTGTATTACCAGAAATATACTTAGCATTATAAGATACCCAGACATAAGCTAGAATAAGAGACTCACTCCAGTGACAAATCCATTGGATGACTGTATTTGGGCAAAATGCTGTTACTTCTGGTTTCCCTCTTTAGGGTTTATTGAAGATTGTAAATTCAAAGCAGCTAGAAAGGTAATATTGCCACAATGTAAGACCCAGTACACAGTCTGTGCTTGATAATATCATCAATAAATAAAGCAGAATCCAAATGTATGTACAGCAATGAAAACAAAGCCAGAGGGCTTACTTTAAGAGCTAACATTAATTATGCTACAAGGATGAACATGTAGATGCGATGTTCTCTATTTCTTATTTTCCTAATTGTATGTGCTGATTTTATTATGAAACCATTCATGTATTTTTAAAAAGTCATCCACTCATTTCTTTTGCACTTACATTATTCTTAAGCACAGATTAAGTGGTAAGAAAGAAGTAATTATAGAATCTTGGAATCACATTCTTATCAAACTTTAGACTCATATAGACCTTATGATTATATGTGTGTGTAATAAAATATCTAAACATGCACAAAGTAGAACATATTTTATAATTAGCCCCATATACCCATCACCCATATTCAACAGCCGTCAAGATTTTGCTACCTTTGTTTTTAATTTTCTACTTACGTATTCATTTATTTGCTCAAGTATTTTAAGCAACTCTAGAGTACGTATCATTTCACTTATACCTCCTATCAGTTTTGCCACTAAAAATTAAGGATACTTTCTTATATAACCACAATGCTATCATCACAGGTGGCAAAATCAATGATAAGATTCATACACTTTTCAGTAATTAAATTGTTTTAAAGATCATACTTTCCTTTTATGGTAGCTTCCTGTTCTTTCTCTTTCTCTCTCTTTCTTTCTCTCTTTTCCTTCCTTTTTTTTTTTTTTTTTTTTTTTTTTTTTTTTTTTTTTGTGGTAGGGGTTGCTGGGGTTATCTAAGTGACTCCAAAAAGCTAGCATGGAAAGGAGTGAGGAGTGTGTGTGCAAACAGCAAGGAGAGAAGGGAGAAGCAGGTGGGTCTGAAACAAAAACTGAAAAGGGCTCATGAGAACCAAACAAGGCTTCCAATGTTTCAAGGACAAGCCTGCAAAGACCAAAGGCAGCTGGGCTGGAGAAAACCAGAGGCTGAGAGATAAAGAGGACATCAAAGTTAAGAAGCTACAAACAAACGTCCCGAACAACCCACTTGTTTCAGAGATGTGATAAATCACAAAGTTTGGGATCAAAACGTTACAGAAGGGACACATGGCAAATGAAGTTAAAGGGACATCTGTCCGTGTCTATAAAATGCCTAAAAAACGGCAGGAAGCAAAATACGCAGCCAATAATCCAAATGTTAACCCTAAAATTAGGGCCATCTTGGTATCCAGCAATCACAATCCAGGATGTCCTTACTGACGGGAAAGAGGTGGGTAGAAGAGGATCCTGGCTGTAGACACTGCCTTGAGTCCACCAGTTCTGAGCCCTGCTGCACATTACAACCACCCGGCAGCTAAAACAAGTCCTGATGCCCTGAGAGACTCTGATTCATTTGGTCTGCAGTCAGGCTGAACGAAGCACTGGCATTTTTTAAAAGCTCTCCAGATGATTCCAATGTGTGTGAGTCTTGAGAAACACTGGTCTAACTGCAAAAGTAAGGAGCTTGAATCAATAGTCTGTATTCATTGCAAAGTCAGATTTTTTGTTTTGTGCGGGAGGTGGTGACTTTCACAGTGAATTTTTTAAATTGATTGCTTTAAAATTTAAATTAGAAAAATTGAGCTATTTCATACTAGAATCCAATTTCCAGGTTCTCTTGAAAAAAATCAGAAGTTCTGGCAATTTGGGGCTACCTTCCCATGTGGCCACTCAACCCTTTACACAGCCATATTCTGCCATGAGCATGGTCTTGAGACATTTGAGTTTGTGATTCTTATCCCTCAAGAGTGTCGTGACTCAGACCTTCCCTAACCACTCCAGATCATCTCATCTCCTGTTGAAACAATAACCCAACTAAGACCACAATGGCAATGATTACTGTCCATTTGCAAGTCTATTTTATTATTTTGCCACTAGGATGGAGCCTAGAGTATGAGGCTAGGTAAACAGTATTGAAATTAATGAAATCGTGACGCTTTTTTTTTTCTTGTGTTGATGATAAAAATAAGTGAGGAGGGCAGTGGCCTGAGTCAGGATTCCCAGTATCTAGCTCTGGTTTTATTGCTCATTAGTTACAGGAATTTGGGCAGGAGTCTTAACGACTTCAGTCCTCAGTGATTTCATGTGCATATTAGGGGGGGGGGGGCGGCTTCAGTTGTCTTTTTGTCATAAAATTCGATAGTTCTCTAAGTGCTAAATGACAGCAGTACAAACCCACAGAAAGCAGAGACAAGGAGCACTGCATCTCCAGCTCATCCTGAGTGCAGATGTGGTTCACGGAGGAACATATGAGCTGTCCATGCATCAGTGAGTACTTGAGCACCTTGGAGGTGAGCCAGGGGGACTGGAAGGATGCTCTCCCAGGAGTCACAGCCTAGCTTTCCAGCACCACGTGCATCCCCACCCTTCAGGTGGCCTTTCTGCTAGAACACCCCAGTGTCTTGGGGATCAGCAGTTGGGGTTTCATCACACACTGATCCTATAGCTTGCCAATGGGAGGTCTGATCACTGAATCACAAGATTTAGCTGACCTTCCTTTCTTGTTGTACAGAGAGCACCCCAGATTCAAGCAAATAAACCATTTGCTGCTGTTCTTATAAGCAGTTTAGGGCAAAAACACAGGCAACAAACAGAAAAAAAAAAAAACCCAGACACATTGGACTTCAACAAAATTTAAAACTTTTGTGCATTAAAGAGCACTCTCAACAAAAGGAGAAGGCAATCCACAGAATGTAAGAAAATATTTGCAAATCAATGATCTGATAAGGGATTAACATCCAGAATATACAAAGAACTCCTAAAGCTCAACAACAATAAAATTCAATTTCAAATTGGCAAAAAACTTGAACAGACATCTCTCCAAAGAATATACACTAATGACCGATAAAGAGCTCAGGAAATAAATAATGGGGGAAGTGGAATTCCATTCCTCTCCTCATGCCAAGCCTGCTTCTATCCACTTACTCCTTGATCCCCTGCCCCTCCCCACAAGACAGAATAATCCAAGTTAATGAGTGGACCTTGTTACAGGAAGGCAGGGTATCTATGCCTCAAAAGACAGGATCCTTGGCTCCACCCCCTTTCCTCCATGCCTTTCAGTCCCATGGGGTAGAAATCAGTAGACCAAGGAAAGTCCTATTTGCTTGGGTCAAACCCAGCATGTCTTTTCTATTTTCTATCTCTTGTCCTCAGGAAACACATCTGAGAGGGAAAGGTAAGATGGAGCTGCTTCATAGACCTGATCTCTTCCCAACTCTGTATATATACGTGAGTGTGCCAGAGTCACCTAGTCCCAAGGATAAGATTGAAGATAAAAGGGAAGAATAAAAAGATACCCTGGCAGCCTTTTACCAGAGCTGAATTCAGGTATGGGGTGCTTGCAAAACTCTGGAATGCTCCTAATCTCTCCTGGTATTGCTCCTTGCATCTAGAATTCCCTTAGGATCCCTATAGGAAGCGATATAAATGGCAAAGGCTAATTCATGAGTCTCCTGAACTCTGACCATAATATCAACAGAAACATCAAAATTCTTACCTTAATCTCCATTAAATAACAACGAACTGAACAAGAAACTCTCCTGAAAGCCCATCAGAGAGGGTAGCCTCTAAAAAGCTGAAATGCTAGAGCTCTATCTTTCAAATGATAACCCAAGTTGGAATCATATACTCACTCAATTAGTCATTCAGCAAAAATGACTCTTCCTTTTCATGATCTTAAAAAAAAAAAAAAAAGTCCTAAATTGGATACCTAATTTTCTTTCTTTTCTTCAATTTAAAGCACAAAGGCTTTAGAATTGGGCTAAAGGGGTTATTTAAATCCCTAAGCTGTTGCTACTCTATAATTTCTGATCTAACACAAAAGTTTTAAAACATTTTTTTTTCTTTCATTTCTGTACTTTCAATGCCCTTTCTTGGGGAGTAACTACAGCTCTGACTATAATCACATTTAAGAGGCTATATTTTCGCACATTTTTCTGATTCAGAGCATTACCTGAGGGACTTTGTTTAGTCATATTAGAGGCTTTTTCGCAGATTTAATTCCCCAGTTAATATCCCCAGGTATAATTCACAAGGGTAGCATTTAAGTTCCTCTTAAGGGATTTTTTGCCTTCCTTTCTTTCTTATGTTGCCTATGTCCCTGATCCACATAAAAGGATATAATCTTGCTTGTTACTTATATTGTCTGTTGCGGACAAATGTTTCATAACGGGGCTGTTTCTTAAATGGTAAATCTATAAACTTGTAATTGTATCAGACCAAGATATTTAGGTAGATTCAGATTGGTCCCATGAGTTGTTTTGGCTCTGATTTCCCCAGCACTGATGACAGGTTTGTAAGTAATATTAACTGTCCTTTGTAGTAAATTACATCTTGTAATCACCACAGTGTTCATCTCTGGCCAGAGCAGTTATCAGCTGAAGCAAATAAAGGGTTTGGAGACTCTGCTATCTGTTTCCTTTCAGAATGCCAGAAGTCCTCTATAAACACGAGTGTGTGGAATGAGAGGTCATCTTTTGAAAGCTATAATAAAACATGATTGTAACAGAACATGTGACAGGCTGCTTAGCAGAGCAGCCTCCTGACAGTGGCTCAGCTGGAGCAAGACACCAGGGGACAGGCGTGGGGGAGGGAGAACAAAAGCACCAGGAATTCTGTCTGCTGGAGGTGGTGTCCATCAACACCATAATTAATGTTAAGGAAGATTTGTCTTTGAGAGGACAAAAAAATCATCAGAGCCTGTGCCCCACAAACTTGTGTGATGGGTCTTATAAGGGAGGTGAGAAAAACGAGACTAATGAACCCATGGATGGACTCGCAAACTCCTCATTCCAACACCTGGCAATGACATCGAGATTCTCTCTGTGGTTACCCTGGGCTTTGGGGAAGAAGATAAAATAACATTTCATGTACACTTGCTATGTGCCATGAGTTGTGTTCAACACAATGCCTGCATCATCCTATTCACTGGGACTGAGTGACACTTAGAAACACTTATTAAACACTTACCATAAGCCAGGTACTGTTCTAGTTGCCCTATGAGCATTAACTCATTAATGCTCACAGCCCTATAAGCTAAGGGCTCTTGTTTCCTACACTTGACAAATGCAGATGTGAGAGCTGTATTAAAGCGCCTGCTCAAGATGACCTAGCTAGAAGGTGAGCAGTTAGGATTTGAACCTGTGCAGTCTGGCTCCATGGTCCCAACCCTTAACAATTCTCCCATATGAATAGTATTAGTGACCCTGTTAAGAGGTGTATAACGGACTGAATGTTTGTGCCTCACCCCCAAACTCATACATTAAAATCCTAACACCACCCCCTCCCCCCAACAGGGCACCTGGCTGACTCAGTTGGGAGAGCATGCAACACTTGATCTTGGGGTCATGAGCTCGAACCCCATGCTGGGTGTAGAGATTACTTTTCAAAAAGATTTTAAAAAATAATACAATAAAATAAAATCCTAACCCTCAATGTGATGGTATTGGGAGGTGGGGCATTTGAGAGGTAATCAGGTGATAAAGGTTGAGCCCTTATAAAAGAGATTCCAGAAAGTTCCTCTGACCCTTTCACCACGTGAGAACACAATGAGAAGACACCAAGCAGGGACCAGAAAATGGGCTCTCAATGGACACCAAATCTGTCCATGCCTTGGATCTTAGACTTCCTGCCTCCAGAACTGTGAGAAGTATATTTATCAGTTATAAGCCACTCAATCTATGGTATTTTTGTTATAGCAGCCAGAACGGACTAAGACAAGAGGATAAAGTGATTAGCAACTGCTGCCCAGGAACAAGCTGTCTCCACAGGTAATAAATACAGGGGTCTCCCTGCCTGTGTAGAATGGAAGTTCCTAACCGCTGTGCTCTCCATCTACCTGGTCAGTGTCTGCACCTCTTTGGTGCATGGCTCAGTGTGTGTGTGTGTGTGTGTACGTGTGTGTGTGTGTACGCGCGCGCGCGTGTGTGTGTGTGTGTGTAAATGTTCCCTGTTATTCTGAGGTAAGTAGGGGGTTCCGAGATGAGTGCAGCATGTTCCCAGAGCACTCTAACTCACAGGCGGGAAATAGGTTAGAATTGAAAAATATATGGGGAGGATCTTCATCAGCTTGAAGTCACTGAAGACCAAGTTCTATCTCTAGAAGAGGATACTACTACTATTCCCCCAGTCAACAATTTTACAAATACACACACCTACTAAAGGTCCCCTGGCTGAATAGAAATTTAAAGTGGATTCAATAAATGCAGATTTGCTTTATTTAAATTTGTGTAAAGCAGCAAGAACAGTGCAGTCATCAATACTCATGTTCTGGACGATGATTTGGAACGTGCTTTGATGTGAATGTTGGGCTGGAAGAGTAAAATTATTCAGTACAAGGCCATGGATAATGCCAAATGTGCATGTCAGGGTATCTGGAACAATGGACTGGCAAAAAGAAAAACATTTAAAAGTATTCATCATCTCACCTCCCAGAAAGAACCACCATTAACATTTTGAGGTGGATTTTGTCAGTTTTCACTCTAAACACTATAAATATATTTATAACAAAAATGATCATGCTTCATGGGTTTGGTTTTCAGCTTCTTTTATGTCTTTATTGTGAAACTTTTCTTTTGACACTAAATATTCTTAAAAACCATCATTTTGAATGGCTTCACACCGTTTGATCATACGGGGATATATATTAAATTACTTCACAAGTCCTATATGTTCACATTTAAGATGTTTCTCATTTTTTGCTATTATGTTAAACCTGGAATAATCACCTTGTACATACCCATCTGTCCTTCTCTGTATTTTTCAAGGATTGATTACTGGGAGATGACAAGAATATCGGTTTTATGATGTTGATTGCATCATTACTTGTAATAGCCAATAAATTAGAACTAACACAAATGTTTATTAGAAGTGTGAAATAAATCATATCCACATATAAAATAATATGCAGTCATTTAAAATAGTAAGTTAAGGGGCGCCTGGGTGACTCATTTGGTTGAGTGTCCAACTCTTGATTTCAGCTCAGGTCACGATCTCAGGGTCGTGAGATTAAGCCCTATATTCGGCTCCCACTCAGCAGGGAGTCTGCTTGGGATTCTCTCTCCCCCTCTGCCAATTACTTCCCCCACAACTGCTCACACGCTCTCTTTCTCTAAAAATAAATAAATAAATCTTTAAAAAAAAAAAAAAGTAAGTTAAAACTTTATCTCCAGACAAGAGATGCCTTTACATATATTTGAGTTTAAAAAGCAAGTTAAAAACTGAGTGGTCTTATCACATTTTAAAACCCTACAAATTTGTGAACATAAATGCTGTAGAAGTGAAATGTATGAGTGTGTGAATATGTGAATGTGTACATGTTTGTACATGTGTAGGCACACCTGTAAGATGACTTTAGCCACAAGTAACAGAAAACCAAATCTGATCAATGAGGACCATAATCACAAAAATATGAATTATGTCTTAAAAATTCTAGGAAAAAAAAGAAAAAAGCAGCCGTTGGCTTTCTCAGCAACTCTCAGATTCAACAAGGACCCAAGCTCTTTCCAACTTTCTATACCACCATCCTGAGTCCAAGAGACTTTCGTCCTGAGGATTCACCTCATGGTACCATGATGACCAGAGTGGCTCCAATCATCAATACTATATCCAAAGCCAAGAAGCAGGCAAAGGTCAGTGCAACAAAGAGTGATCCCCTCATGTGGTCATTCCTTTGAAACTGGAAGAAAATCTGCCACACTCCCTCTGGACTTCTTAATTCTTAATGTCTCATCAGACAGAACTGGGTCCCTAGTTGCAAAGGAGACTACAATATTGAGGATCTGGCTTTTCTAGATGGGTATGGGAGGCTGAGAAAGAAAAGGGGGTGCTACAATGACATACAGAACTGACAAACCTTACTGAAAAAAAAAAAAAAAAAAAGTCTGGGTGAATATGCACCAAACTACTTCTCTGGCTATCCTTGGATGCAAGAGTCTACGTGAAGATTAGAGAATATTCCTTAGTAATTTATAAACTTGCTAGGTTATATTTCATGTAGTTGAAGTAAATTCCTTTTGTAATTTCTCCACAAAAAGAACACAGTATTCCTGGCTGTGGTTCTAGTGACAAACAGCCACTGTAGAGGACAAAAAATCAGATTTTTATCAAGTTGACAAAAGGCCTTCCAGTAAGTCGCCTTCTTGAGAGTCCATTCATTCAGAAAACTGTACCAGTGGCAGAAAGTAGTAGCTGGCCATGCTTAATTCAAAGTTGTGTGTGTCTGTGTCTGTGTGTGTCTGTGTGTGTATGAATGTATTATGTGTATATATATTTACATCTATATCTATATCTACTTATGTATCTCTATAAAACCCTATTAATATCAGCAATTCCCAACTGGAGGTGATTTTGTACACAAGAGGACACTGTGTGTGTGTGTGTGTGTGTGTGTGTGTGTGTGTGTATCCGAGGAGGAAGAAAACCTTTGCTCAGAGTCTAGCTCAGATCTACCACTCAAGAGACTCCATTAGATTCAGTTGCATTTATGACTGTCCAAGTCACACATATACAACATACGAGAAAGTCATTAAAAAGCAAGTTTTAAGGAGGGCACGTATTGCATGGTGCACTGGGTGTTATACGCAACTAATGAATCATCTAACTTTACATCGGAAACCAGGGATGTACTGTATGGTGACTAACATAATGTAATAAAAAAACATTTAAAAAAATAATAATAAAATTTTTTAAAAAAAGCAAGTTGTTTTTCTAGCCAGGCCTTTTATACTGATGTTCCATCCTCATTAACAGTTACCTGTCTCTTGTCAGAGTTAGTGTTGGTGCAGAGAGAAAAAGGCAGTGACACAAGAATAATGCTCTTCCTTCAGCAGAACCTTATTTTTTTGGTAGGTGGGAGAATTAGTACACTTTGACATATTTAAATTATCCAAGTAGACCATCACAAAGAGGCATCCTACAGTCAAAATCAGTATGAAGTACCTAGACAATTCAATGGGAACAAAAATGTGTTTTCAACAAATGATGCTGGGACAACTGGATATCCTCATGTGAAGTATAAAGGCAAACCCTTATCTCACATCACATGGAAAAATTAAGTCAAAATGGAGCATAAACCTAAGTGTTGGAGTTGATACTATCCAACTCTTAGGAAAAAACATAGGAGTAAATTTTTATGGCGTTGGGGTAGGCAATGAATTCTTACATATGACATCAAAAGAATAGGCACATAAAAGGAAAAATAGATAAATTGGACTACATAAAAATAAAAAATTTTGTACTGCAAACAAATCTAAAAAGTACAAAGGCAATCCTTTGGGAGAAAATATTTCAAATCACATATGTGATAAGAAACTTCTATCCAGAATGTATAAAAAACCTTACAATTCAATAATCAAAATCAGTAATAAAAAGACAACCCAGTTTTAAAAATAAAGAATTTCAATAGACTTTCATATAAAAAAGATGGACAAATAGCCAATAAGTACATAAAAAGATACTTAATACCATTAGTCATTAAGGAAATGCAAATCAAAACCACAATGATCTACTTCACAACCACTAGAATGTCTACAGTCAAAAAGATAGACTATCATAAGTGTTGACAAGGATGTGGAGAAATTGTAACCCTCAGACATTAATGATGGGAGTGTAAAATGGCACAGCCACTTTGGAAAACAGTTTGGCAATTCTTCAAAATGCTAAACACAGAATTACTATGTGACTCAGAAATTCTACTCCTAGGTATATATCCAAGAGAAATGAAAGCATGTCCACAGAAGTTCTTGAACATGAATGTCCACAAAAGTATTATTCATAATGGCTGAAGAGCAGAAACAACCCAAATGTCCATCAACTAATAATGCACAAACAAAATGTGGCATATTAATATAATGGAATATTATTTGGCTACAGAAAAGGGATACAAGTCTGATATGTTCTATAACATGGAAACTTCAAAACACTATGCTAAGCGAAAACAAAACAAAACAAAACAAAACAGACGCAGAAGACCACATATTGCATTATTCCATATATATGAAATATCCAAAATGGGCAAATCAACAGAAACATAAATTAGAATGGTGGTTGCTTAGGACTGGGGGTGGAGTGTGGTGAGAAGGGATGATGAGTGACTACTAAATGGAGTCAAAGTTTCATTTTAGAGGGATAAAATATATTAAATTTAGATTATATGGATATTTGCTCAATTTTATGAATATAATAAAAACCAGTGAATTATATAATTGAATGGGTGAGTTTTATGGTATATGAATACCATATGATAATAAAAACCAGTGAATTACATACTTTGAATGGGTGAGTTTTTTGGCATATGAAGACCATATGGTATGTGACTCTCAATAAAGAGGCTTAAAAAACAGTAAAAGATTTGTGTGTATGAGCCATGGGAGTTGTCAGTACACAACCTGAGCACATTTAGTGGTCTTAGCTCTCTGGTGTTGGCCCAAAGAGTTTAAAAAATGATTTAGTACCAATAATTAGAAAATAGAAGACAGCACATTAAAAATAGTTGGCTTTTTCTTGGAAAGTCATAAGATCTGGCCTATGCGTCCTTCATCCTTACGTGTCAACAGTATGCTAGAGCTCAGAAGCCTCTTCACCCAGAGCATTCACTTTCTGGTTTCCCACCACTGCCTTTTGATACCAAAGCCTAAAATGAGAAGTCAGCCACCATGCATAATCACCCATGCATCCTTGCATTCATCATGAAATGGATAAGGACAAGTGAAATACTTGATCTGGCCTGTTTCCTCAGGCCACTAAGTATGGCTGTGTGGATTGTTCCTGTGATTCCTGAACTCCACATTGCTGCCCTCATTTATCGGGCACCAAATATCTTTTATTTGCAGACTGCACCTTCCCTGGCACTTCATCTTTGCACTAGGCAAAGGGTGTGCCTCAATCAGTTCTTGATAAGGCCCTGTCATTCCTTCTCCACTTCAATATGACAAGGACGCCTTCCATGGATACAGATCAACTCAAGTGTCCTCAAGCAGTCTTGTTTCCTGTGTAGTTAATACATATTCAATTCACACTGCAACATCAGGAGGAGGGAGGCCATAGCTTTCCAATGAGCAAGAGTGATCCTCAAGGCCAAATTAAACAAAAGCAGTGGGGTTGGTTGGAGTCTGCGATCCCAGTAAAAAGCTAGGCAAGGGAAGACAAATACCCTAAGCATTTTCCTTAATTTTCCATCATTCATGGACTATCTTCCCAATGTTGCCATACCTGGGGTCCTAATTTAAAGTCTGACATACGCTCACACCACCTGTCTTTTTATTTACTAACCAAGTACTCTTACTATGTGGTCCAGTGCTATTGAATGGTACGCCCTTATTAAATAAAAAGATAAAAGAAGATCTTCTTCCAAACAATTCATTTTTTTACTCAAATAAATAAAATTTAATTATAAAAGGGAATTCTTCTATTGCTACTATAAATTAGCAAACAGGAATGCTATCATAAAGAGAAGGTAACTATATACATAAAAGCAACCCCAACAAAAACATTAGTCAGTTGTAGCAAGATGCCACTGCCAGCCCAAGGCCTAACTCTCCCTTTGTTACAAGGAAGACTGGAAAATTTCATTAAAGGTAAACCATTACCCAACTGAAAATTTCCTCTTAAGGTAATCAGGAGGCTCATAAGAAAAATGAAAGGCTTATAATTTCCTTGCTCTATGATTCCATATTATGTTAATCCTTTCTTTTACAGCCTAAACTCCTTGAAATGACCCGTTGGTAAACTCACAAGGCACAATGAGCAACATATTCTAGGGAAAGCATAAGGATCCACTGGAGCAAGGAGAAGGACGCATGGGCTGGGACAACCCCTGTTCTCCATCCACGATCTCATTCTCTGGAAACCGATGAGGCATAAGGCTACTCAGCAGCTTGCCTTGGAGAGTGGGAGACCTGGAATCGCAATGTTAATGTCCGGGGTAAACTTGCCTACGGAGGAATAAGCCCACAGACCTATTTTATCAGCCTGTGGAGCTCCATGCACATGTGGGGGAGTGTGCGCACACATGTGAGCACATGCACATGCACACACACACATAAAGTCTTGCTCAGGGGACTATGAGCTTCAGGGCCAGACAGATGTATAGATTCCCTCACTTAGTACTTGAGCCTCAGTTTCCCCATATGTTAATTAAAATATTTGTCATGGAGGATAACTATAATTAGTACATATGCAACATCAGCTTGCTGCTCAGGACCCTATAGGAGCCTAGTAACTGGCAGCTATTATTCTTCCAATCCAATTTTCCAATATTGAAATATTGCCAAGTGACACTAGAGAAGGAACAGACGGGAAGAAATTTAGAGAGATGCATTTGAAATACAGACTTAGTGAATCTTTCTACCCTGTGACCTATGGAATGTGGTAAAACTCTGTGAATGTCCAATTTCATGTACATGAAACAGTATAAAATGTTAAGTTATATAATTAATAACTATATAATTAGATAATAGGATGGCTTTGAAGACATCCAGCACATGGTAGTTGCACAAGGAATGTGAGTTAATTCTCTATCTGCAGTTGAACCAGTTAGAAATACAAAAATCCAGTGTCACAGAGCAAATGCATTTTTCTGATTTAATTTACCAAATCCTTTCAAAAGGATTTCTGGATGTACAAGATGATCTGCTAATCTTACCTTTAGTAGTGAGCTTTGTTAGTGCATTTAAAATGCATCTCCTTCTTTATTTTGAGTTGTGGACCCTACCTTTTGGCCAATTTTCAAGTTAAACACAATAGTACTTAAAGATAGAAACTAAGCAGTAGAGGGAACAGACGTTACCAGAAACAGGTAGGTAAGGACTTCGGTGCTGTGCGTCACAGCAGCTAAGACCAAGACAGAAAGAGGAGTAGTTTCTACTACCTGACAAAAGCAAGCGGAGCAGTCCCAATGCCTAATGAGCCCTCCCTACCCCATTGCCAGGTACTCAGGCAGGGAGAGTCCCAGCTGTTCTCTGTATAATGTATTAAACACACAGCTCCTTCAGTGATGACATATTTATTACATACCATAGTGTACTCACTCTTAAAGAAAGGTATCCCAGTGCAATCATGATACCTACTACTTCACCTTCATTTTCACCCAAAGATTCATGCAGGAATCCAATGTTGGATCTGCGGTTGTTACAGGTCTACACCTGCAAAGCTCATTTAAGATTTTTATTTATTTATTTTAGAGAGAGAAAGAGAGAGAGCATGCAAGGGGCTGGGGGCAGAGGGAGACAGAGAGAGAGAATCCCAAGCAGAATCTGTGCTAAGCATGGAGCCTAATGCCAGATTCGACCTCAGGACCCTGAGATCATAACCTGAACCAAAATCAAGAGCTAGTTGCTTAACCAACTGAGTCATCCAGGCGCCCCACAAAGCTTACACAGACTGAAATGTATGTATGTGTATCAGTTAGTGACCTAGAGAACAAATTGGGCACACATTGCTCCCTGTACTAGTGGTCAAGAGCAACGGTTCAGGCCTGCATCTTACCTGCTGTGGTGGGCTGAGTGGTCCTCTAATCCCTGGAACCTGTGAATATGTTACATAACATGGCAAAGGAGACTCACATATAATTAAGGTTACAGAATTTAAAATCGGGAGATTATCATGAATTACATCCAATCTATCACACAAACCCTTAAACAAAGGGAACAGTCTCTGGCAGTAGGTAAGGCAGTTGAAAAAGAAGGGGAGATCAGAGCGTAAGAAGGGTTTGACTCATAACTGCTGGGTTTGAAGGGAGAGGGGGCCACAAGCCAAGAAATGTGGGTGACCTCTACAAGTGGACAACAATCCTTGACTAATAGTCAGCAAGGAATCAGAGACTTCAGTTTGAACTGAGTTTTGCCAATAAGCTGAATGAACCTGGAAGCAGACTTCAGTTTGAACTGAGTTTTGCCAATAAGCTGAATGAACCTGGAAGCAGATTCCCCTCCAGAGGGTCCTAAGTTCCCAGACCAGCTGATACCTTGAGTCCAGTCTTGTGAGACACAGAGCAGAGAATCTACCCCAAACAAACCACTGCCCCAGGCATGTGACCTACAGAACTGTGAAATAATTCATTTGTCTTAGCTTTAAGCCACCAAACTCGTGTCATTTATTATGATAGTAACCGCAATCAAATACAGCTGTGTTCCCAACACTGGCTCACAGACCAGAAAAGGTTTACAAGCAAGTTTTACCAATCCTCTGTTTAAACAAGGAAAAAAAGAAAAAAAAGAAATAACTGAAGAATAAAAAAAAAAAAAAAAGAAAGAAAGAAAATTGATTTTTTTTTTTTTCATGTATTGATAGTTTGGTATAAGGAAGTCAACTCTCCTTTCAAGGCTAACCACAATCCTTTATTCTGAGGTGACATCCTTTCTGATTCTTTGACCTTAAACTGTGTTGATTTTTTAAAAGATTTTATTTATTTATGAGAGAGACTGTGAGCATGAGCAGGGGGAGGGGCAGAAGAAGAGGGAGAAGAAGACCCCCCGCTGAGCAAGGAGCCCAACACAGGGATCGATTCCAGGACCCTGAGATCATGACCTGAGCCAAAGGCAGACGCTTAACTGACTGATATGCCCAGGTGCCCCAAATTGTCTTCTGTTTTATGACATTATGATGCAGCGGATGATTATCTTTTCAGGAAAGACAAAATGATGGTAGCTCAATTTCTGCTTTTTGTTTCCCTCCCACATTTTTTAATTTTTTTACAAACTTTATGGGTGTGTGAAATCCCAAAGTCTGAGAACCACTGCTGTCACCAGCTAGACCTCAAGACATGACCTTTACTGCCCACCTGCTTGTACTAGCTGACCTTTGTCCCACATTTTTCCTTAAGCTCTTTCTTCCAGCTTATCTGTTAACTCCAGCAAATGGAAACAAAAACCACCTCTCAAGCAATAGCAACTGTCCTGATAAGACCTCAGGCTAGCCCAGACCACCCAGACCAGTTTGAGCATAACCCCCAACCCTGCCTGTGCAGGTGGACCATGGAATAACCTCTAGAATGACCCATGTTTACCTTTACCTCATTATAATACTAAAATCTCGGTGCAAGGAGGAGTACAAGCCTCACTTACATAACATACAATGTTTGCATAGGCATGTTTCCTTAAGGCACATGCAGGAACTTATGCCCACCTGTACATATGAGGACAAGGATCCTCTTTTTAAATATTTATCCTAACTCTAAATAAAAGGAACCTATTCACCCTTGCTTGAGGAATCACAGCTTTGGAAGTTATTCCCCATGATCTTATTTGCTGCAAATAAAGTTTACTTTGTGCAACAACTCCACCTGGTCTATCTATGATTCACCAAGGAGCAAACTTATGTTGGTTTGGTTACATTGCCACACATTACAAACTTCCTTCTTTGAAGCTAGCAGTTGCAGAAATGACAACCAAAGGGACACAGAAACAGTGATGAGACATTCTGAGTGCCTGGTTAATAACTTGTTCATACCCTTCTGTTTAGGAAAACAGGTATATCTGATTCTACAAAGTAGATATATCCTCAAAACTGTGGCTCCAAAATGTTTTGGATTTTGTTTGAGAGCATGTGAGGTCGTGCGTGTAGATTTGTGAGTAGGTGTAAATCTAGTTATATGTGAAAGAAGGAGATAAGATTGCTATGCCAACAAAACGCTATTTACTCATTCATTCACTCATTTAGTCATCCAATACATATGTATGGAGTACCTACTATGTGCCAGAAACTGTACTAGGTCTTGGGAATTAATGATGAACCAAAATAAAGTCATTTCATGGAAGTTAAAATTTCATAAGGAAATCGAAATCAATGAGCTAATTTCACAAATATATGCCAAACTGAAACTGACATGAGTGCTAGAAAAAGAGGCACATGCAGCCATGAGACCTCTCATTGTGGGGTTCATTTGGTCTGGCTGTGGGTCAGACATGACTTCCCTGAGAAAATGATGTCATAGCAAGAATCTAAAGGATGAGGGAGTCAACTAAGCAAAGTAGTGAAGACAAGTGTTGTAAGCAAATACAATAATCCTCATGTAAATGGAGACACATTCTGAAGAGGAGAGTTAATGTATCCTTTTTTTTTTTTTCTTTTTAAAGTGGAGCTATTTGTGCCAAAAGAGGAGAGAAGGCCTGAACTACTAGCCTGGAAATCTGGCTTTTACTCTCAGTGTTTTAGTATAAATCTGACTCAATGTCTGGTTTCAGTTTCCTCATTGCTAAAATGTTCTACTGGGGCTCTATGAATTCTAAACGCTCTGTAACATCCTCAAAATTCCTATACTTGTGAATCATCGTTGTCAAGAACAGAAAAGATGAGCTAATATAAAGAATGACAACAATCAACAGCAACAACGAATGTATTTCATTGTGCACTTACTGTGTGACCAGACACTGTATCAATGTTTTCCATCAATTAGCTGATTTAAGCCTCATAACAACCCATGAGATAAATTTGTGTGGCAGTGATTGGCACAGCTCACTATCACTGGGAGCTCTCAGTCTCTGAACACATGGTAGGATTGTAATGCCTGACCCTCCATGGTTTGGCAACACTCTATGATCTATTTTTGCCAATGAGTTGTGAGTAGAATTGCCATGTGCCACCTCTCGGCTGAGCATGAAATTTGGCACAGTACCCTCCAGAAGACCCTTTTTCTCCCAGCTAAGGTGACCAGCAGTAATTTAGATGGTGGCTTCTCCACAAGTCTGAGTCCTTGAGTGTGTCTGACAAGGAGCACAGTCCAAGGAGTTGGTGAAAAATACACTTCTGTTAATTGAAGCTACTGAACTATGGGGTTGATCATTACTGCAACATATCCTCGCTTACCCTGTCTAGCACACAATTATATTGATCTGCTTTTTTTAAGTTTATTTAAGCAATCTCTACACCCAACATGGGGCTTGAACTCACAACTCTGAGATCAAGAGCTGCATGGTCTACCCACTGAGTCAGCGAAGGGGCCCCTTCATCTGCTTCTTATAAATGTCAAACCAAGTTCAGAGAGGTTGTCTAACTTCCCAAGGTGATGAAAATGATTAAGGGGTGGGGCCAGCATTTGGACTCACTGGTATGACCCCAGGTTATTTAATAACTACGCTAAGCTAAATGTGCAGATGCATGACCCTTTGTGCCGTGGGTTATTTCGTAGAGTTGTGTGATTCTTGCCATAAAAAGGCACCCAATGATAGGGCAAACACGTTCCCCTATCATGAAGCAAATGACAGCACTAAATCAAATGCAGCCATCCCCGGACCCTCTGAAGATAGCAAAGAGGAAGTTAAGGAAATTTACACCTGCAGATACTTCCTCTTCCCATTTTCTAGAAAGATTCCCGGTATGCATGTAAATATCCTCTGAATTCAGAGATGAAGAGGCCTCCAGCTAGGCACAATAAAGCCAATTTAGCTTCTTAAGCTGAAACTGCTTTGTGAAATAATCCTGTAGAACTCTCCACTAAATGAGTTACAAACTAGTCGCATGGGGCTTTCATTGAATTTACTTGTGAAAGCTATAAAGGACAATTGTCTCTGAACCAGGTACATCAAATACAGAACTGCTACTGTGTAAAAGCTTGGAATTCTACACCACCTACACACACAAAGAAAATTAGCTTTTGATTGAAAGGAAGAACTATTGAAAAACCCCAGGGGAGGAAAAAGAAACAACACAAATGAATGACACCTACAGGCAAATCCAATGGTTGAGGCCATCTGGCTAAGGACTTTCTTAGCCTGAAAGGGAGAGAAAAGTACAATTTCTGAGATCATGAAAGATAATCAAACCAAATCAAAGGAAAAGTAGTCACTCTTGAAATTCTAAACAAGGAGAGTTTAAATATGCCACGTGGAGATAAAATAAAAGTTCTCCACACTTCTTTCTGAGTATTTAATGCTGGGAAAAAAATGTCAGCAAGTATTCAACCTTTTCATTCTTCTCTTTCTTTAAGATTTATTTATTTATTTTAGAAAGAGAGACAGAAAGAGAGAGAAAGGGGGGAAGGGGCTGAGGGAGAGAATTTTAAAAGGAAACTCCCAGCTGAGAGCAAAGCTTAACGTGGGGCTCGATCTCAGGACCCTGAGATCATGACCTGAGCTGAAACTATGAGTCGGAGCCTTAACCAACTGAGCCACCCAGGCCCCCTCATTCTTCTCTTGATTGTCATTATTCCAGTTGTCCCTTTCTTTCTTTAAGATTCTCAACCAAGACTTAGAACTACTTCTTAGTTTTCCAAACGCTGTTAAAAGAAGGAGAGTAAGTTGTGACCTCAGTCATTACTGACACTTTTCTTCAAACTCATGCTGTAGCTACAGGTAGAGTTCTATCATTTTTGCCAAATACTCTCAAAGTATATATTTTTTCCTGGCAGTGATATTGTTGGTGCTATGGTTCTGCTAAAGAGATACAGTTAATATTTATTTATTTTTATTTATTTATTTTTTTTTTTTTTAAGAGAGAGAGAGCAAGGAGCAGATGCGGGGGAAAGAATCCTAAGCAGGCTCTATGCCCAGCATAGAGCCCAATGTGGGGCTTGATCTCAGGACCCTGATATCATGATCTGAGCTGAAATCAAGAGTCCTGTGCTTAACCGACTGAGCTACCCAGGCACCTCCCCAGGTTACTTCCTAATTACTAGACTAGTTTATCCTGCAGAGATCTGCCAGTTACCAAGTGATCAAGTTCACTGTCATCAACAGTGGGGCAGAGTGACATGAAGTATCTCTGGATAACATGAAGTGGGATACACTCAACATCACCCATCTAGTGGTGGTGACAAAATGATGAAGCTGAATCTAACCATGGGGAAACGGTCAAGTAAATCCTGATTTTGAAATATCCTGCAAGAAAATCATCCAAGACTGTTCAGAAATGTCAGTACTGTAGAAGATTAAAAAGAAAAATGATAGGGGGACTTTTCTAGATCAAAGGTGGGAAAGAAATGAGACAAATGCAATGCATATATTCCTTAATTATACCCTAGATTAAAATAATAGTCATAATTGTATCATGGTTATGTAAGAAAATACCCTTGTTTTTAAGAGATGCATGGTGAAATCTTTAGGCATGAGGTATTCATGGTGCCTGTAATTTTTAAATGGTACAATATAGATATATAACAGAGAGAGAGTAAAAAGAGAAGGTTGATGTCATAGAATTTTAACAATCAGTGAGTCTAGGTGAGAGCTACATGGGTCTTCACTATACTTTAAATTTTTCTGCAGGTTTAAATTTTAAAAGTTTAGAAAAAGGGGCACCTGGCTGGCTAAGTCAGTAGAGCATACAACTCTTGATCTCAGGGTCATAAGTTCAAGCCCCATATTGAGTGTAGAGATTACTAAAAAAAAAAAAAAAAAGTTTGGAAAGAAAAGACACTTTTTCCTTAAAAAAATCATTTTTATAGTTTTTTAAGATTTTATTTATTCGACAGAGACAGCCAGCGAGAGAGGGAACACAAGCAGGGGGAGTGGGAGAGGAAGAGGCAGGCTCATAGCGGAGGAGCCTGATGTGGGGCTCGATCCCATAACGCCGGGATCACGCCCTGAGCCGAAGGCAGACGCTTAACCGCTGTGCCACCCAGGTGCCCCATTTTTATAGTTTTTACATTAAAAACCTATATTATAGTACACTTTTAGGATTTACTTGTCCATCATGCCTCTAGTTTCTTCTAAGATTAAGACTCCTTAAACGGGTGCCTGGATGGCTCAATTGGTTAAGCGTCCGTCTGCCTTCAGCTCAGGTCATGATCCCGGGGTCCTGGGATCGAGCCCTAGATTGGGCTTTCTTGTCAGTGGGGAGCCTGCTTCTCTCTCTCCCTGTCCCCGTTCATACTCTCTCTCACTATCTCTCTCTCTCTCTCTAATAAATAAAACCTTTAAAAATGCAAAAAAAAAAAAAAAAAAAAAAAAGGACTCCTTGAAACAACCCTTCCCCTACAATCAGTTCATGTGGTTATGATGGGTCTCATCTAAAACCTTGCTTCTTGAGATGCGTGACCATTGAAATTAAGTTCTCTTTGCCACCAGGCTCCTGAGCTGGTGGGATGTAAGTTTGTACCTGCCGGTAGCCATCTTGCTATTTCTAGGGAATAGCCTGAGCATACAGCCAATACAGAGGAATGCATAATTGCAAGAGGAGATACTCCCGGCAACATTCCTCATGCATCTTGATTCAGCCTTGCTCCCAACCTGCTATATACCTACATGTTTCAATAACATAAGCCAGTATTTCTTTTTTCTTAAGCCAGTTCATGGTGGGTGTATGTCATTTACCACCAAAAAGATCTCAGATTAATAGAAAGTCACAGAGGTGTGATACTGAAAATTATGACTCATTGGAGATGACTACTAGATTAATCTGTGCTGCTGGTTTAACTCATTTTGTGAGCATTTCAGAAACAAACACTTCTTCAGTTATCTCTGATAATAAAGAATACCCTTGAGAATGCAGGGTGGTTTGTTAACGGAAGTTGTTGTTCTTGCATTTACCTTTCTCAGTGACTTGGGATTTTCCTGATACTGTAGGCTGAACACACATACAGCTGTCTACAGCTGCCATATCACCTGATTTTAAATGTCTAAATTTATCATAACAGACTCATTGTTTTTGACAATGGGTGTATAAGAAAACATTACAAATTTCAAGTGAAATATAAATGTTTAGTATCAAATATAGCTAATACCTGTTTTACATATTGTAGTATGTAATTTCACGTGTTGGGGAAAATGTATCCCACTGTTTTAAAAGTGAAAGGCTATAGTTTAGAGCTATCTGTAGACACTTCAATTATAAGAGAAAGAATTACATACAATCTCCTCTGCATGATATGTCTGCAATACTCACAGACACCTATTTTACAGAACTTCACCTGAAATTCTCAGTATCATTGCACAGACTTTTATCCAAATTGACTGAGCATCAGAGAAAAAAAAACCTGAATTAGTTTTGCAGTGATGGCCAACGAGAGTACATCTGTTTTTGCTCCCTTTGAACTGCAGCAAACAGATGCATGGTTATAGGAGCAAATATTTATCATTCTGAGCATTCACCATTGTTTACCACATTATTCTTGAACAGAAAAAGTTTGTATCTTTGATCTAACATAGCACAATCAAAGAAGTGAAAATGCCCCATGCAGACCATTGCAGAGAATTAAACAGAGCTCAGTCACAAAGGCAAGAGGCTTCCAAAACATGTCAAGATGAAAAATGGGACTTGAAACATTTATTTTGAGTGTGACATGGGGAATCTATGATTCTACTCAAAAGGGACAGGGAATATAAGTCAACCTTAGAATTAAAATTGAAATAAAGTCAAAGTCAATGCCAAGCAAGGAAGAGAAGATTCCAAAGTTTTCAAGAGCATGAAGAAGCTCTTTGTTGGGCTGGTGGAGAAAAAGGGGCCAAGACACCCAAGATGGCCGACTCTCCCGCCAAGATTTAAACCAAAACCTAGGCGGGAAACCGAAAACCGTCCTACCGACTTTCCTCACCCCCCAACAGTACCCAATAAAAACCTGCCGCGACTCTCCAAGACAGACTTTCCCCACCCCCAGCCGTACCAGATAAAAACCCTCGCTGCCTTGCCCTGGGCGCGACTTCCCCGACTCACCGCTCTTTCCTGAGTCGTGGAACCTCGCCCGAGGGTGCTTGCAATAAAGTTCATCCCTTGAACCATGTTTGCCTTGCGGTCTTGATTTCATTGGCGACCAGAAAAAAACCTAACATTTGGTGCCGAAACCCGGGAGGAGATCGAGCCCCTGCTTCGGCACGGAGGCTCTCTCTTCCTCTCAAGCGGACTGGGACCCCTCTCTCCCTCTCCAAACATCTCTCGGAACTTGCTCTGGTGAGTGTTCCCTGGTCCCCGATCCTCCTCCAGGATGCCCTGTCCTAATCGCGGCCGCGTCAGGGCGAGCCCCCCCTCCGGCCACCTGGTGGCCCCCGTAGTTCTGAGGAATCGGGAGACGTCCCCATTCCTCGGCAACTACCCTCCCCTCTGAACCACAACTCAGCACACGGACAAAGGGACGCCTTTCTCCGTGCCCTGGGTTGATAGGCGAAGGGGCCATGGGAACCTCCCAGTCCAAATTCGACCCTAAAACGCCCCTGGGCTGTCTCCTGGCCAATCTGCGAACCCTAAAATTGGATCAGGGCCTACGAAGGCGACGCCTCATACATTACTGTACTGTCGCTTGGCCCCAATATCAATTGGACAACCAATCACAATGGCCAGGTCCTCCTCGCCCGCTCTTCCCCTCCAACCCTTCCGCCTACTGCTCCCAAGGACCCTGATCCACCCTCTCTCTCTCCTCTCTCTGAACCTCCTGAGAACCTCTCGGGGGCCCCCCGTAAGGACCCCCCTTGTATCTCCACACCCCCTTACCATCCCGTTCCTCAGCCACCTGTATCCCCTAATCCCCCGCAGACCCCAGAGCCGTCCCCAGCTCCGGCTACTCCAACAGCTCCTGAAGTTCTACCCCTCGGGACCGCCACCGAGCCCCGCTCACGCCCCGACTCTCTCTCTTCCCCTCCCATCTCCGCTTGTACCCGGTCCCGGAATCCTTCCCCCGACCTGGTTTGTCCCCTGAGGGAGGTCGCCGGGGCCGAAGGGGTCGTCCGAATCCATGCACCCTTCTCCCTGAAGGACCTCTCCCAAATCGAAAAGCACCTGGGATCTTTTTCAGCCAACCCAGATAATTTCATCAAAGAATTTCAATATCTGGCCCAGGCCTACGACCTTACCTGGAACGACTCACGTGTTGTCCAGACCACCACCCTCACCACTGAGGAGAGGGAACGTATCCAGGCTGCCGCGCAAGAGCATGCCGACCAGGTTCATCTTACTGACGCCACCAGGCCGGTCGGCGCTCAGGCAGTCCCAGCTGTAGAACCAGGCTGGACTATCAGAACGGACAAGATGGCCGCCGGCCCCGTGACGGCATGATCTAATGCCTCATCGCCGGGATGAGGGCGGCCTCCAATAAAGCTGTAAATTATGATAAGATCAGGGAAATCCTTCAGACCCCTGACGAGAACCCTGCTGTATTCCTTAACCGGCTAACCGAGGCCTTGACCCAATTCACCCGTCTAGATCTGGCCTCTCTGGCGGGGGCCACGGTCCTAGCCACTCACTTTATCTCCTAGTCGGCACCAGATATTCGGAAAAAATTAAAGAAGGCCGAGGAGGGCCCCCAGACCCCCATTTCCGACCTGGTGAAAATGGCATTTAAGGTCTTGAATTCCCGAGAGGAGGCGGCTGAGCTTAAACGGCAGCCAGGCTCCAGCAGAAGGTTCAGCTACAGACCCAGGCCTTAGTAGCGGCCCTGCGGCCAGCCGGCTCCAGGAGCCAGCAGAGGGGGGCAGCCAACCGTACCCCACCGGGGGCATGCTTCAAATGCAGAGCCAAGGGACACTGGGCTTGTCAATGTCCCAACCCAAAGGCACCCACCCGACTGTGTCCTCGATGCCACATGATGGGGCATTGGAAATCGGACTGCCCTAACCTCCGGGGATCCTCAGCACCTCTACGCAGGGGCAACCCCGAGACAGTAAGTCTGGCCTTCCAGCTACTCGGGTTGGAGGACGACTGACGGAGCCCAGACTCAGACACCCCTCTCACCCAGGCTGAGCCCAGGGTCACGCTCCAGGTAGCGGGTAAGTCCATCTCCTTTCTGCTAGACATGGGGGCTACCTACTCAGTTCTGCCATCCTACTCGGGACCTACGTGAACCTCACCGGTCACTGTCACGGGGATCGATGGGACCTCCTCCTCTCCCAGGGTGACTCTTCCCCTTACTTGCAGCCTGGATGGTTTCCCCTTCTCCCACTCGTTCCTCATAATTTCCTCTTGTCCGGTCCGCCTACTGGGAAGGGATATCCTCCAAAAACTGCAGGTCACCATTCGTCTCTCTCCCTCCCCCTTGACCTCAGAATGCCTCGTCTTACCCCTCCTTCCTGCCCATCCGTCCGTCCCCCGCCCCAGATAACCTTCCTGCAGTGGATCCCCAGGTCTGGGACACCTCTAAACCCATCATTGCATCCCACGATACCCCTGTTAAAATATAGCTAAAAGATAACTCCAAGTTCCCCTCCCGAGCACAGTTTCCCACTTCCCTGACTCAACCGTCAGGGTCTCAAGCCTATCATAGACCGGCTGAGACGGCAGGGGCTCCTGATCCCCATCAGCTCCCCCTGTAACACCCCTATCCTGCCAGTCCATAAACCCTCGGGGGCCTACCGACTGGTGCAGGACCTGCGGCTCATTAATGAGGCTGTAGTCCCGCTTCATCCGGTCGTCCCCAACCCTTATACCCTATTGTCTCATGTCCCGTCTAACACTTCTCACTTTACTGTATTAGACTTAAAGGATGCCTTCTTTACTATCCCCCTGCACCCTGACTCCTACTTCCTCTTTGCCTTTACCTGGGAGGACCCGGACACACATGTCTCCAGACAGCTGACCTGGACAGTCCTGCCTCAGGGATTCCAAGACAGTCCCCATATTTTTGGTCAGGCGTTGGCCACTGACCTGCAGCAGTGCACCCTTAAGGCCAGTACCCTGCTACAATATGTGGACGATCTCCTCCTCTGCAGCCCCTCTCTCTCCTTATCCCAGGAAGACACCTCTACATTACTCAATTTCCTGGGGGGCAAAGGGTACCGGGTCACCCCTTCAAAGGCCCAACTGTGCACCCCCTCAGTCACGTTCCTGGGTATCTTCCTGACTCCCACCTCTAAGTCCCTTACCGGGGACCGCATCCACCTCCTCCGGGAACTCCAGCCTCCTCAAACCGCAGAGGAAATTCTCTCCTTTCTTGGGCTTGTAGGCTTTTTCAGACATTGGATTCCAAATTTCTCGATCCTGGCCCAACCTTTATACCAAGCGGCCAAGGAGACCCCCCAGGGTCCTCTCACTGAGCCCACTTCAGTCCGGCACTTGTTCTTCAAGCTGCGGGACTACCTCACCGCCGGACCAGTCCTGGCACTACCTGACCACTCTAAACCCTTCCACCTGCTCACCGATGAGCGCTCCGGCTCAGCCACTGGCCTCCTAGCCCAACCAGCGGGGCCCACATACAGGGCCGTGGCCTACCTATCTAAACAGTTAGACACCACCACCCGAAGATGGCAGCCCTGCCTTCGAGCAGTGGCGGCTGCCGCCTGTCTGACCAAGGAGACCCTCAAACTTACTCTGGGACAGTCGCTCATAGTCTACTCTCCCCACCGACTCATGGATCTCCTCAGCCACTGATCCCTGGCCCACTTAACCCCCTCCCGCCTGCAACTGTACCATCTGCTATTCGTCGAAAATCCGCAAATTTCCCTCTCTGCCTCCCCTTGCTTAAACCCTGCTACTTTGTCGCCTGCACCCTCGCTCACCCCTGAACCCACTCATTCCTGTCCGCAACTCCTGGAGGACCTCACTCCCTCTCACCCACGGCTCTCTGATCAGCCGTTGCCTAACCCTGACTGCATGCTCTTCGTGGACGGCAGCTCCCTCCTGGCCTCGGACAGTGAAAGACGCGCCGTCTATGCTGTAGTCACCTCGTCTATGCTGTAGTCACCTCGGAGGCAGTAATAGAAACAGCTCCCCTTCTTATCGGGACCACCTCCCAGAAGGCTGAGCTTATAGCTCTCACCCGGGTGCTACACCTGTCTAAGGGACAGCAAGTCACTATATACACGGACTCCAAGTACGCCTATCTCATAACTCACACCCACTCCGTCCTTTGGCAGGAGCGGGGGTTCCTGACCACCAAGGGCACTCCTATAGTTAACGGGCCTCTCATTGCCAAATTACTCGAGGCCCTTAGCTTGCCCACCGAGGTAGCAGTAGTCCACTGCCACGGCCACCAGACCTCCAAGGACCCGGTCTCCCAAGGCAATAACAGGGCGGACTTAGTGACCAAACGGCCCTGAACACCTCTTTGGCTCCGATCCTTTTCCTCAACACCCCCACCGGCCTTCTTACTCTGAAAAGGAGGTGCAAACCCTCCAAGGCCTAGTGGGAAAACCCGGAGACAAGGGATGAATCTACATCCAGAATAAAATTGCCCTGCCGGAAAACATGGCTCACACCCTAATCACAGACATTCACCAGTCTCTCCACATTGGCCCAAAAGCCCTCCACCAGTTCCTGCAACCTCTTTTTCACCACCCTTCCCTATCTCGGGTAATTGAGACAGTTCACACAGCCTGTAAAACCTGTTCGGCCATAAATACACAGGGCGGAATCTGCAGATCAGGGCCCAACCATCAACTCCGTGGCCATCAGCTAGGAGAAGACTAGCAACCGGACTTCACTCATATGCCCCGCCACAAAACCTTCCGATACCTGTTAACTCTGCTCGATACATTCACAGGCTGGATCGAGGCATATTCCACGGCCCGAGAGACAGAGGATACAGTGGCCACAATTCTCATTGAGCACATCATTCCGAGATTCGGACTACCCCGAACTCTGCAGTCAGACAACGGACCTGCTTTCGTCTCTAGTATAACCCAACAGGTGGCAGAGAGTCTCAACATCACCTGGAAACTCCACATCCCCTACCACCCTCAATTGTCGGGAAGGTAGAAAAAGCCAACGGGTTCCTCAAGGCACAGCTCACCAAACTGACCTTGGAAACCCGTCTTTCGTGGCCCACACTCTTGCCCCTGGCCCTCACCAGGCTTAGGGCAACCACTCGCGGACCCTCGGGGTTGAGCCCATTTGAGCTGCTGTACGGCCGACCCTTCCTTATGAGCCATAACCTCCCAGCCGTTCCCCCACCTCTCCTGTCCTACCTGCCTTACCTTACCCTCCTGCGGGCTCTCCTGAGGGCCCATGCTGATGCTGTCAAATCCCTGCCCCGAACGACCATGACCATAAGGAAGCCCCCCGCAAGGGCTATTCCCAGGGGACCAGGTCCTCCTCAGAAATCTGCACCCAGGCTTCTTGCAGACACGATGGACAGGGCCTCATACTGTCATCCTTACCACCCCAACCGCGGCAAAACTGCTGGGGCACCAGGTGTGGGTACACATCAACAACCTCAAAGGGGCACCTGCAGGTAATGACTGGACCTCTCAGATGGTGGGCCCTACCAAACTTCGCTTGGTACAGGCTCCTCCCTCTGGTTCTCCTGAGCCCCCTGACCCAAGCGACAGAACGTGAATGCATGCGTGGCAGCGGACACACAAGGTACTTCCAGTCATTCACCTATATGCCTAGTAAATGCTACGCAGGAAAGTCCCCATATACTTGCACATCTGTCCACGCCCCAGGAAGAACCTTCTGGATGTCTGACCTCACTGAAAGGTACAGTCACCCTTGCGACACTTACCCCAAGACAGGGAAGGTCTGCTGGACATATCTGGCCCAGATAGGACTCTCCGACAGAGGAGGGGTCCAGGACCAGGCCGGCCATAATCAAACCCAGCAAACAGTCAGGAGGTTACATGAGCAGCTACAAGCCCAGGCCTATCCCACCTACAAGGGAATCAATCTCGACAGCATCCAGAAGGTTCCCACCACTGAGCAACTGACAGTGGCCCTTTTAAACTCCAGCTATAATCTGTGGCTGAACGTCTCTCAGGACCGCGACTGCTGGATCTGTTTCCCCTTCTCTACTCTCTCTAACATTGTGGGGATACCCATTCCAACCCGGTGGCCCCTCCCCAATTCCACCATCAACAATAAGACAGTCCACATCGGACCCATTGGAGGGACCATACCAATCCTTAATCTTTCCTCCACCATCAACACCCTCACCCCTCGCACCACCAACATCACCTCCTCCCTTCCTTACTGCACTCCCTCAGGGGTGTTCCTCTCGTGCGCCAAGGGAATCTATCGCTGCCTGACTACTAATGACTCCCTAGACTGTATATTTATCCTACTATCCCCATCTACCAACATCTCCCATTCCCAACTCCTGTCCATACTATTCCCCCAGCGCCGAGAAAAAAAGGGCTGTATTCCTTCCCCTGCTGATAGGGGCGGGCTTAACGACCACGGTGGCGACCGGAGTGGCTGGGCTTGGGACGTCAATAAATTTCTACTATAAACTCTCCCAAGCACTCAACGATGACATGGAATGGATCGCCGACTCCCTTACTGCCTTACAGACCCAGGTCACCAGTTTGGCTGCCATGGCCCTACAAAACCGAAGCGCCTTGGACCTCCTGACCGCCAAAAAGGGAGGAACCTGCCTCTACCTAAACGAGGAGTGCTGTTATTTTGTCAACCAGTCGGGTATAGTCACCTCCAAGATCCGGGAACTCAAGGACCGGATCCAAACAAGGCGCCAAGACACCTCCATATGGGGCCTAGACCCCCATACATGGGTAACGTGGTTTCTCCCTTTAGCGGGACCCCTCTGCTTAATCCTCCTGCTAATCTCGGTTGCCACCTGCCTTATTCGGGACATACGGGAACGCTTGCGGGAAGTAACTCGGGTGTCAGTCAACCAACTGCTCCTACAGCCCTATTCTCGCCTGCTCACTTCCGACTACCCCTATGACGACGCCCAACGGTCAGCAGGAAGTAGCCAGAATGGAGTGGACGCCCCCGATACCATTATATAAAACAAAAGGTCAGAATGTTGGGCTGGCCGAGAAAAAGGGGCCAAGACACCCAAGATGGCCGACTCTCCCGCCAAGATTTAAACCAAAACCTAGGCGGGAAACCGAAACCTGTCCTACCGACTTTCCCCACCACCAGCAGTACCCAATAAAAACCTTCACTGCCTTGCCCTGGGCACGAATTCCCCGACTCACCACTCTTTCCTGAGTCGTGGAACCTCGCCCGAGGGTGCTTGCAATAAAGTTCATCCCTTGAACCATGTTTGCCTTGCGGTCTTGATTTCATTGGTGACCAGAAGAAACCTAACACTCTTCACACACTAAACATGTATATTTTAAATGCTGAATGATGCACTATGAGAATATCTTTTACTTCGCAAACGTGCAATGATAAAGGTTTTCTCTCCTTGAAGACAAGACAGATGATGACTGCCTATTAGGGAGCTGCGTAGGAAAAACACCTCAGAGAACACTAGGATAACCTGGTGCTGCCATAGAATGATTTTTCCCCCTTTCCATGAGAATGGCTCTGATTAATGTTCTGACCACTGTGTATATTGAAGGCATCTGGAGACATGGTGCCTCTCCCCACTTGTAAGAAGCAGAAGTGACACCTACAGAGCCCTTGCCAGATGTCACTCAGTTTAGGAATCCTGTTTGCTGGCTCTTTTGCTTGCAAGTTAAGTACTCGATTCCCCTTTATCTAAGTAAGGCAGAGGGAAGTTGCCATAGTTTTCAACACAGTGCATAATCCTTGCCTCAGGAAGGGAGATAATGGCCAAACATCCTCATCTGTTGCTGAAGCTAAAACCCAGCTTGTGGGGGATCTGCTGGAGGCTGCAGGCAAAACCATTCTGGTGCGCCCCAACCCTTCAGTGATCAGTAGTAGACTGGCCCTGCCTCAGTGGGGAAGGATTCCCACCTTCCAGCTGAAGGTGGCAGACTGGGAGTAACTGGGAGATCTTTGGGGGTGTTGTATTTTAAAAGCAAACAGCATAAGAAGGCATCCTGCTGCCCCTAACATACTGGTCTCATTTCAGTCAAAATAGTGAACATGTGGTTTGATCACATTCAGAACACCACCTTTGCTGGGCCCTAAAACTCCATCTCACAAGATTGTTGTCATGGTCTATTGAGAAAATAGATGTGGTTATCCTGGGCACAATGCCTGCCACACAGTAGGAACACCAAGCACATCAGGGGAAGATGACACTTAGTTATGTTTCTTTCTGAACAATCTTTTAGTATTTGTGATTTATTCACTTTTTTTTTTAAAAAGAGCCCTCAACTCAGGAATCCCAAGTTAAAAAAAAAAAATTGTTTTTATTTAAGTTTATAGCTTTCTTGTTTACCAAACTGGACTAACAGTGATACAATCGCCTTTCTTTATAAACAAGTGCAGCCAAACTCATTAGCCTTTAACATTTTCCAATCCGATTATTTGTAGATTCCCCTACTTTTCAATGAGTAAATAAAACAAGCTGGGAATGAAACATTTATTTTGGCATCACACCAACCTAATTAAACTGCAGTTTCATTAGGCAGTAGCAGACTGCTGAAAAATAATGTAATTGACCTATTAAAAGTTACTACTTCGGTTCAGTTTTCTGAGCTACCAGAAATTACACTGTGATTTAAAATGCCTAGTTACCTTGACAAAACCAGCCAGAGAGCAAGGAACCAAGAGTTACAAAGAATGGAAAGAATCCAATTAGAAAGGAAACAGGTAACAAGATGCTCTCCCCAATCACAATTACTTGGAGGAAAGCAATAAAATGTAAAATGGAAGCTAATAAAGTTCTACTTATTTCCTCCATTGACTAAATGTTGTTCATACATGGAGGCTAGTACGAGATGCTCTCCCCAAAACTTAGCAGTGAAGTGGTTTAATGAGCAGACATTGGGTTCTTTGCCCAGTATTATTCCAGTCGTTTGGAATCAGCAGGCCCATTGCTGGAGGGATCCACCCTTTCCCAGCCTCAGACCAGGAGTTTGGGTGCAGTTAAGTCTTGGTTCAGAGGTTTTATGAGTGTTCCAAGCTGGCCGATCATAGTGTCACATATTCTGACCATAGTGATTGATTCCTTCCAGGACCAATCAGAACTTCTCCTGGGCCTTCTGCTGGATTGACCAGGAAAGGAGACCTCTATTGCCCAGTTGGTGTTCTGAGTGGAGTAAGCCTGTCTCTATTGGTAGCCATCTGCCATCTTGGAGGGAGAACCCACCTAAGAATGGAGTCAATTCCGAAGAGAGATGTAGGGCAAGGGTGAGAGGGAGAAAGAGCAAGAATAATTGATAACAATAGTTCTTCTGGCGCCATATTTTTACGAACACTCCCTGCATGCTTGGAACCTCTGTTCTAGGTTTAGGCCATCTTTGAATTTGTGGATGAGTTCCACAAGCTTCCTTCACTAGATGCCCTTAAGATTACTTCCATCATCACGTTCATTTGTTCATTCATTTTTTCACTCATTCAGTATGTTTCACTTCCCCAGTGCATTCCAGGCCCTTCGCTAAGCAAAGAAGAAACAGCAGAAAACAACACACATGTTCCAAAATGTTATAAGGCTTGGATTTGACTGGTCATTAGTAAGATAATCATGTGCATTAACACAGAATTACATGGTGCTGTAGGTACATTTGAGGGAAGATCTAATTTAATGAAGGACTGAGTAAGTCAGGGAAGGTCTCATTGATAAGGTGACAAGGATGTGGGGATATGAAGAATGAGACATGGCCAGATCTTGAATAGGGAGGCAGCAGGATAGAACAGTGCTTCTGGCAGAGGAGCAAGATGCTCCTAGAAGACAAGTTAGAACACTGTCCTAAGGGGTAGAGTGACATGAGGCGAGGCTGGAGAGCAGCACCAGATACTATAGATTCTTGGGGAAAGGGATGACTATATTCTAAATGCCAAGAGAAGCCATTAGAAATTATTACCCTACCATGAATAAAGAATCTCTCTCTGGTGATGGCAACTGGCAGACTAGTTTGTTGGTACATGTGTGATGCCTTTTTAAGGACACCCTAAAACAACTAGAGGTGTTTTGAAAGATGACTGTTCTGACAGTTGAGCAAATGTTGGCCTAAGATGTCATCATTTAAGTATTACAATGAATTTCATTAAGCCCTGACTGGGAAGGTCCAAGATTGATGTGTTCAAGGACTTTTTATCCACCTGACTCTATAGGCAGCATTAGACCTTTGAGTTCCAAGGGCATCCAAATTGAAAGAAAAAAATTATTAGCTCTAGCACTTCAAGCAGCAAAGTCAAAATTAATAGCTACTTAATTATATTTCTCCAAAATGCTGCATTATATCATCATCATTAAGTGTTAAATTTGGATTCATAAATATTTTATGACATTAGAAGACAAGGTGTATGCTGTTTATTCCTCTTATAGGAATTTCCAAGTTTATGGGACAATTGCTGAGAAATAATAACTAATCATGAATCAAATGGGTTATTAAGAGTTAATTCACTTTCACAGCAAGAATATTAAAAAAACTCTTTCAATGTTATGCCATATTAAAATTGTGTTTTATATTAAATTTGGGTGCACTTTAATTAATAGCTTATATCAAGTTTTCTCAACCTTGACATTTTGGGCTAGATAATTCTTTGTTGTGGAAAGGGCTGTCCTGTGCCTTGTAGGAACGATGTCTAGCAGCAACCCTGGCCTTTACCCACTAGATGCCAGTAACAACATTCCCCCAAGTTATAACAACCAAAAATATCTCCAAACATTGACAAATGTCCCAGGGGTGGGAGGTAGGGGATGCAAAATACCTCGATTGAAAATGATTGGCTTATTTGAATGCCTGGGGCAAAAGAAACCCTCGAAATGTCTCTGATTGTGTTAGATATATAATCGACAATTGCTTCCTGGAGAAACATAACACCAAAGCTAAGAATCTGGGACACGTATCCAATTTTTACAAAGTTTGAGAGTCTCCAGTAAAGCTACCTTTAGTTCCAGGTGACCTCTATAAACCCAGCTGAGAGTCCCTCATTAATGAGCTAACCAGGACACATGAGGGAGGCCTCATCAGCAGCTGGAGAATCAATAGGTCACCTGTTTATGAGAAGGCGGTGTAGTATTTTCATAGAGAGGCAACACGACTCAAATGGCAAGATCGATATCTGCCTTCTGCAAGGGAAGGGCCTGTCCCTAATCAGCACTTGCCTGTTGTTTGCTTCACCTAGGCTGGATCCTCCGGGAACCTGGCAGGGCTCTGAGGGGAAAGGGCGAGTTTTCTTTCCCAAAGCAGCAGTCTACATGACCGGGGGAGGGAGCTCTGTGCCAGCTTCCAAGAGCAAAATCACCAAGACAAACAGCCCACAAGGACACTCATAAATAACAACTAGCTGTGCCAAAGAGGAAGGTAAGAGCATTGGGTTTGTGTTTAACAGGAGTCTTCAGAAAGCAAAGGGATAGCACCTGGGTAGGAGATAAATTCTAAAGCACAGCTAGACTTTGTAACCCACCAAAGGGACAGCTTCTGTGGGTCTGTGGAAACCCCAACAGAAGAGGCTTCATGAGGGATGGGCATGGCACATAGAGCCTCCCCCTTCCCCCCCGGCCCCCCCGCCTCCTCTGGCTTTCAGTCTGTAGGTTTAAATTAATCAGCACACCATGAAAGGAGGGGGTAAAGGAGAGGAGGGGAAAAAAATGAGGTTGGAGAAACATTTGGGGCATCCTTCTAAAATCAGATACTCTTCATCAAAAGCAAAACATATTCTTTACATACTGCCTATGCAATTATTACCTCTGGAGGGAAAAGGGCAAATAACCCAAACGAGATGCCCAGGGGGCTGTGGCTCTGTTCATTTTAATTCTTTCCCTGTAAAAATTCAATTCCATTAAGGCTTTAGTGAAGACTGGGCATATTTGGAAGCACACAGGCTTTGGGTATAACAAAATGTGGGTTTGAACTCAGTTCTAGTACTAGATCAGCTGTGTGGGTCCAGGGAACTTACTGAACCTCTCTAAGCCTGAACTGGTCTCCTCACATCACTGCAATGTGATGAGAATACTAATACCTACATTGCAGGTCTGTGTTTGGGTTTACTTTATATATTTCACAAAAGTGCCTTAACAAAGAGTGGTCCCTCAGGGGAACCTAGGTGCCTCAGTTGGTTAAGCATTTGCCTTCGGCTCAGGTCATGATCCCAGGATCCTGGGATCAAGCCCTCATTGGGCTCCTTGCTCAGCAGGTAGTCTGCTTCTCCCTCTCCCTCTGCTATTCCCCTTGCTTGTGCTCTCTCTCTGTTAAATAAATAAAATCTTTAAAAAAAAAAAAAAAAGAGCAGTCCCTTGGTACAGCCCCTATTATTCACCCTTCCTGTGACATTTCTGGATTGGTAGTATTGAGAAAACATGTATTTATTTCTGTTTTCTTTATTTGTATGATTACGAATGGAACCATAAGGGATTATGTCTTAGGGAGCTTTTAATCTTGCATGGTGTTTATTACTGTGGCTTTGCATATCGGTGCAGCTTAATGCTCAACTATTCAATGACAACATAATTAGGAAGTAACATTCCTCTCCAGAAAATTGGCATTGTTATATTTTGACTCAAAATTACCTGGAAATGGTTATCAACAAACTGAAGCAAATCAAATATGTGATGGAAAAAGTCAAAGGATGTAATTCCTTAACAGGGAGACATGTCCACGAACCTACACACAGAATTTGTGCTTTAAAGAGGACGAGGGGTAAAGAGTTTTGCATAAAGCATTAAAAGATATTGAGGTAAAACAAAGTAGGTGAAAAGACATGATGTCAGTAGAATCATTTCTGAGCAAAAACTTTTTTTTAGTAACTAGGAAATGTATTTTTATTTTTTAAAGATTTATTTATTTACTTTAGAGAGTGAGAGCAAGAGCATGAGTGCGAGCAGGGGGAGAGGAGGAGAGAGAGGAAGAATCTCCAGCAGACTCCCCACTGAGCGGGGAGTCGACCCTGAGATCATGACCTGAGCCAAAATCAAGAGGAAATAGGAAAATTCCCTCTTTTTTTTCTGTTTCTCTCTTTCCATCTCTGTCTCTCTCCATGTCTCTTTCTATTTTCTGTCTCCCTCCCATTCTCTCTCTCTTCCCCACACCTCTCTTTCTCTCTCAACTTCTGTCTCCTTCTGTCTGTCTGTCTCTCACACACACACACCCACTAGTAGATATTCTTCCATCAACACAATAAGTGAGGTTCAGGATAAAATGTTTATGCTGAATAAAATGCAAAACAGCTTCATTTTTACTATGGATCTTTATTTATTTCTTGTAACACCCTTAGAAGCACATCAGTGCTCCATTAACTACCCAGCCAAGGACAGAGAGAAAAGAACACCGTCCATCCATAAGGTAATGAATCAAGAAATACTTACTCCCTACTGGTATATTCCAAGGACATTACTTGTGCTAACTTCCCCTTAGCCTGCACTTAGACTCTCACACCATTGTCCATTTCAGACCAGGATTCTTGTGTACCTGAAAAAGGGTTTTGCAGGGACCTGCAAGAGTTTTCTTAGACCCTCATATCATTCCATAAAGACTAACAGTATTGTTTAATATCTGCCAGTGGTCAGGATACAGGTAACTGCTTGGTCCACTTATTTGTTTTCAGCACGAAATGGAAAGATTCTTGAGCACAAGGACATCATCTCATTTTGTGTTATAACATGAAGAAAGAATTCAACAAATAGCTAGTGATGAAATGATCACTCTTGAATAACATCCTTCATGATGAAGCCTGTCTTTTACTAGTTGGGAAACCTTGTCCAAGTTACTGAAGCTCTCAAAGCTACAGTTTTGTCATCTGTAATTTGTGAACAACAATTGTCTCTCCTGCTCCACTATGTGATTTCCCTTTCTTCTGAACACATGGGAGGGTACAGAAGGATGGCATAGGCCATGTGACTAGTTCTGGACAATGGGATTTGGTGAAAGTGAAGTGTAGCACTTCCTGGCCAAAGCACTTAATAGCCGGTGTAAGACTTTCAGGCCAATTGCCCCCCTGGGTGGTGTGAAAACAGTAATCCACATGGAGGTTCCTTAAGTATAAAGCCACTAGGACTACTGAGCCAACACATGGAGGAAAGCTTCCCTACAGAGGGACTCAGACCCTCAGTGTACTTCCACGACCAAGAAATAAACCTGTGTTGAGTTATGTCATGGATATTTGAGGGCTGTTTGCTAAGACAGCATCATGTAGCCCTCCCTGACTGATACAGAACAGACTACTGGAAGGAAGATGAAAGGAGCCAAGACAGGTAAAGTTCTTAGCACTAGGCGAATTTACTACTTACATTTCATAAGCTATTATTGCCAAATGTTAAGCACCATTGGTCCAAAATCTAAATCTTTGCTGTAAGGACCCAATATCACATCAGATGAAAATATCCATCACTATCATTTTAGGCATCACTAGCTGCTATAACAGACATGCCCCCACATTGTAGGGAATATAATAGGGAACAGCTAGAAAGAGTGGGGGTGGTTTTGATCCACACAGTCATTCAGGGACCTAAGGACTTCACCATGTTCAACATACAGCTCCCAAGGTCAAGTGAGGGTCAACCAGAGGATGGGGGAAGGGAGAAGTATAGGGGATCCCAGAGGGGATTTTGGGGGCTGGTCCTGGAAGTAAACTATCACTTCTTCCCACATTTTCACTGGGTGGAACTCAATCACATCTCACCACTTAGATAAAAGATGGGCTGGAAATGTGTCCCTAGCTGGGCAGCTATTTATCAGGTATTTGAATTTGTTGTGAAAGAGGAGCACAAATTATCAGCAGATAGCCAGCCACTTTGCCACAGTACCCTTTAATACTTTCAGGAAGTAATTCCCCAATACCCATGAAATCTTTGCTCTTGTTCAACAACCCCCCACCCCACACACTGGGGAAATGTCATCTTGTTCAACCCCCCCACCCCACACACTGGGGGAATGTCATCCTTCCATCTAGTGTAAACCTCCAAAGTTACAGTAAAAAATTACTGCCTTTTTTTATTTAGCAGAAAAAATATCCTCCCACATGGGGTGAATTCAGTCACTACTGCCTTCACCCTATCAATAAAAATAGAACAATCCCTCCTTTAGCTGGCATTTCCTCCTGGTTTTCGTTCCAACAGGGTTCTAAGAACCCTTTCATGTCCCTACAAAAAAAAAAAAAAAAAATAGACACCAAAATAGCAGAGAAAACTATGCAACTGTAATGTCCTCAGCTTTCGAGGACCTTCATGGGAATATACAGTTGAGAGTACATTTCAATTTGAAGAAAATATAAATATGCAAGGACCAAACAACATGTATGTGCTTAATCAAGCACATAATTGCTTTTAGACACTAGGGTGTAATTATCTTTATCAGAGTTATGATACGATATAGAGAAAATGATTCCCAGAAATAAAATTAGGCTGTGTCTTGCTAAAGGCAAATTTTAAAGAAAGTATCAAAATCTGGCCTGATCACCTTGGGGGAAGTCCCAAGCATGTCTTAAAGTGACTTCACATGGGATCCCTGCTGCTGGGTTTTAAGAGGAGATAGGGATGGGAAACCTTGCCAAACCAAGATCTACCCTTTTAGGCAGACGGACGCCTTCATCTCACATCACAGCACTCTCACTTCTGGTCTGAAAGTCTGGACAGTGAGCTGGCACTGGTGAGAAAATGCCATTAAAGCAGAGAGCACCTGGACAGTTCACGTGAGCAGACCTGGGGAGAGCTACAGGGAAAGGTATGTTGGATGTGACAATGTGCACTATCTTGGTTATACCAGAGGTGCCAACAGTAACCCTGTTCTACACACAAGGAAACGGATCCTAAGAGAAGTTGATCCCACAGATAATAAGCAGCAGGGTTCAAAACTAAACACAAAACTTCCTGAGTATTTAGCTCAAGCGTTAGCCTCCCCAACCATAATCTGCCTGCTGAAGAGTTAAAATTCTCAAGAAGGAAAAGGAGATTCACAGACGAGACGTAAGAGAGGCATTGGCCAGCTGACAATGATGCCAACTGTCTCAACACCAATGGAAGGCATCTTTTAGAAACAAGCTAACAGAGTAAGAGCAGACCCTGGAGGAGCACGAAATGTGCCTAGCATATGTTCATCTGCTGTCCTTCAGGACACCTATCCCATCAGTGCTGGAAAAAAGGACAGCTGCAGGACTGTCCCTGTGATGCCAGTGGGTGTCACTGCCTCCCCACGGTGCTCAGAAGGGAATCTGCAGCAAGCAGCGGAAGACGGATGCTAAGCTCCTTGCTCTCCCTGCAGCTGCGCTCCACACTCCTGTCTTCTCCACTACCTTCCCCTTTCCTGAGGCGTGTCACACTGCACCTGTCACAGAGCAGGCCATCTACCTGTGCTAGTGACCATCACCATCAGTAACACTACCCAGGGTGTCAGTAGCTCTCCAAACATGCTGCTTCCTTTCAGAGGTCATGCTACACACACAATGGAAGTAAGACGGATGGCAAGATGCAGGATTATCAGTGATCTGGATTCAGATTGAATAAGATGAATTTGTAAAGCCTTTCCCGAGTCACAGCATGCTCCGAGCCTGATCTGCATGAATGGCCGATGACTTCCCCCAGTCCTTTTACTTGAGAGACAAGCCAGGGTAAGGTAACATCTTTAAAGAAACTCCTCAGAGTGGACAGAACTGCAGCCTGGAGCAGGAGAGAGCCATCTCTTAATCACTTTCTAGCGGGAGAGTCTGGCATCTGAAATAGCATTCAGCAAGGGACGTGTGTGACAGCCAGAGCCACCCCACCATGCTCCATGTCTGCTGGTTGCTTTAATGGCAACTACTCAAAGGGCATTGTCTCCATCCACATGACAGTGACAACAAAGTCTAGGGTAATGGGTCTCTCTCTCCAGTATCAGTGCTCTAAGGGGATCAAGAGGAAATTAAAGAGCCGTCCTGTTTCTCTAGAAAGGCAGAGTGTTGACCTGCTCTCTTAATAGAGTGACACCCCCCCCCCCACCTAGACTGGAGCACAAGATCCCTGAGGGAAGGTATTCATTTTGTTTACTGTTAAGTCCCCAGTACAGTGCTATGGATGCAGTAGGCACTTAATAAACATTTACTGAATCAACCTCCATAGAAGCAAAAGAAAGAAGTTGTATAAATTCAGTGCCTATCTGGGGAAGAACTAGCAACAATGTCTGGTTATGGTTCGTGCTTAATAGTGTTGTAATGGATTAGATGTGTATGTGCGTGCATGTATACACATGTATATGAGTACATGTGTGTGTAATATACATATATATATTAAGTGCATACATGTGTATATATAATACATCTGTATTATATATACATTTAGAGCAGAGCAGTGTCTATCAGATAAGAGCCTGAACAAAGCTAAACATTCTTATTATTTTTAGGAGTACAGTTGTTGTTGTTGTTGTTGTTTTAAGTAAGCTCTACGCCTGATGTGGGGCTTGAACTCACAACCCCAAAATCAAGAGTCACACACTCCACCGACTGGACCAGCCAGGCGCCCTTCATGTGTACAGTTTTGATTCTATAAGTATATTAAAAAAATTTAACCTTTAACATTTAAAAAGTAACACATAGGGGCGCCTGGGTGGCACAGCGATTAAGTGTCTGCCTTCGGCTCAGGGCGTGATCCCGGTGTTATGGGATCGAGCCCCACATCAGGCTCCTCCACTATGAGCCTGCTTCTTCCTCTCCCACTCCCCCTGCTTGTGTTCCCTCTCTCGCTGGCTGTCTCTATCTCTGTCAAATAAATAAATAACATCTTTAAAAAAAAAAAAAAAAGTAACACATATTCATTAAAGAAAATGTGTGGGGCACTTGGGTGGCTCAGCTGGTCAAGCGTCTGCCTTTGGCTCAGGTCATGATCACAGGGTCCTGGGATCTACCTGCGACGGGCTCCCTGCTCCGGGGGAGCCTGCTTCTCTCTCTCCACTCCCCACCCCCTCATGCTCTCTCTCTCAAATAAATAAAATCTTTTAAAAAATGTGCAAAATACATAATTAAATATTCAACAACTTGTGAGTGTCATGAGCTTATTTTGTATCCCATACAGAGCTTAATACAGATCAGTTGCTTAAATATTCATTATAAAATTAAACATTGCTACAAAGTGGTTAAATAAATGATGTTAAGTCCCTACTATGTGACGGATGCAACATTTTGAAAGAATGCAGTAGACATTTATGGACTAACAAACAAAGGGCCCAGGACACCTGCTAACTGCGCATTTGAAGAAATATACACTGTGTATCATTTCATTTATATTTGAGTGAAATATACTTGTACATGCAATGTAAAGCCATAAAAAATGTGCAAGGCTATCACAAATTGTTAACAGGGGTGAGGAGTAGCACTGTGTTATTTGTATATAAAATTATAATAATCTATAATCATAATAAAAGTGATTAATCAAACATTATCAAAATTTGTGAAAACCGAGGAAAGAAAAATCATCCTCAGTCAGACCTCCCATAATAATGACTAATGTTTTTTTATACATCCTATTTTATAAATTCATTTGAGGAGTATTTATTGAATGTCTGCAATGGGCCCAGCACTCCATAGGTACATCCCTCCTTCGTTTGTGTAATAAATATTTCCTGACAAGTCCTTTCCCCCTATTCAATCAATTTAATGAGGATGCCTCCAGGAGGCTTTGGAGAACCCCAAGATTCTCCATAACGAACAGATGATCTGGTAAGGATTCTTAGAGAATTGGCAAGCAATAGGTCCTTGATTTTATCAATCAAACCCTCCTTCCTCCTCCACCACGTCAACACATATACCCCCTGCCTCTTATTTCATTAAAGCATAAAGACTCGAGTCAGGAAAGAAAATGCATTGGAAACATACACAGTATAAGAAGCACTCCGAGCACTAGGACTAGGCCATAGATCATGGCTGCGTGATATAGATTCCTAATAGGAATGGCCTCCCAGGATTAGAACGCTCCATTTTCTCTGGAATGCTGCCCTTCCACCCCCAGCATTTCTTGCAGGGCATCCTCCCTCCTTCTTTTTGCCCTCCAGTCCTGCCCAGGTTCTCGGGGGCCCTCAGAGCAGCTCATGTTACTAAGGGGAAGAGGCTTTGACAATCTCTGAAGAGGCCTTGTGGGAATAGGCCCCTTTTGTTTGCAGTTATCAAAACAAATTATGCGCTACATGGCTGAGATGATGTTGACTCCAAGATGTCTTCCCTGGGGTCCCGCAGACTCACAAATGTGAATTCCAGTCTTTTGTAGTATAAAGGCCAATCGAAAGCACACACTGATCTGAATAGAGCCTGCTCCTTAATGATTCCTGGGGGAGTCTATATTTAAAGTACAATAACATTATTCTGAGAACGGGGTGCTCAGTGACCCTGAATAAGGAGCTACAATAGTCATGTAATCAACGGTCCTGGAAGATTAGCATCTAACTGTTCAAAACCTCTTCCTTCTCCCCATCCCACCCTTAACCAAGGCGACCATCAAGGACAGTGGTTCAAAGCTAATTGAGTCTTTAAACGTAAAATAGTTATAATAATCAAAGAAAAAAATATTAGCTATTGCCACACTTAAACAAATGCCACATGGCACATAAATTCTGCCATCTGCTTTAACTTTTCCTGAGTAGGAAGTTGGCAGATACTGCATAATATCTACATATGACTGATAATTTTTAGCCAAGTCTAAATAAAAAGGTGCTTTGTCTTCATGTGCTGCTTAAAAAGCTAGAGACACATAAGATTAACAATAAAACATGCTTTCAATGTTTACTTCTCCCATTTAAGATACATATATAAATTATATATAATATTTATGTGTGAGATTATATAGATATTTTGAGATATATATATATTCCACAGTAAACTCTATACTTTAGCCTTGGGTGCAAACTTAATCAATAATGTTATACATTTCTATCTTTTGTATAGAAAATATTCCATTTTATCTGTTTTGATATGTTCCAGGAGAGGCCTAAAGTACAAGGCTTTGCTTATACAGAGTGCACTGAGAGGTAAAGCAATAAAAACACTCATTTTCAGAAGGAAAGTGTATTTTACAGTGAAGGGGGTCCAATACACAGTGGAGATAATTTGTACAAACTGAAAAAATAAATCCATGGTCAATGAAATTGTGTCCTTGTAGAACACTTGAAGTTTCCTAATATATGATGGAATTAGTGTAGGCAGATTTCATTGAAGCACATGGCTCCACGGTCCATTATTTAAACAGCTCTGTCAGTCATGAAAGAATACTTCAAGTGCATGACAACAAAATGCTATCAATACTGAAGGTCGTCCTCTAAATCAGAAGGGAATGCAAGGGTTTCCTAACGACTTCTTCTCAAACAAATTACTGAGAGGCCGAACCAAAATGAATTTTATTATTGAGGACAAGTGAATTGTACAGTACTTATAGCAAACACATTAGAAGATTAAAATTGATTGAAGGAGATTGGATTTGAAAAGATATAAATAGGGAAGACATGAAAAATCTGCTCAAAGTGAACTTATGAAAGCTGTGGTAGAATTCGGCCACCAGCCAATCACTTTTGGAAAACATGCTTTGGTTTTCTCTGGAGAGGGAAGTGAGGATCTTGGATTCTGGATGGTGGTGAAGGTTACTGCACAGATGTGCTGAGGCTATAGGATAAGCACCCAGAGGAAACACACAACATGGACATATATGGTGGACAGAGTCCGTACGGCAAAAATTAGGCTTCATGTGGTCACTAGGAATTTACCAAAGGAAGTTGAGCTTGATTCCACCTTGGAGGTCTCACTAGGGCTGTTCAATCCATTCAAAGACAGCTGAGGAAAGCACAAATCATGTCTGCACTCATTAGCTATGGGATAGTCCAAATAATACAAGACAACACTTCCTAAGTGCAGCTCTATGAGGTAGCGAATAATAGCACCCCCATTTTATACCACAGAATACTGAGGTAGGAGAAGCACAAAGAGTATCTCCTGTTCACATGGACATCAAGACGCAGGGACAGTGTTCAGAGCTGGGCTGCTGACACCAGAATCTGTTTTTAATTACTATACTTAAAAACTTGGTTTTAGTAATCAAACCATCCACCCGAATGGATCCTGGGACTTCCAGTATTCTGAGAAGTGTGTTCAATCCACTGCACTGTTCTGAGAATCTGAACAAGATATATGGTACCAGCCTCCAAAATGCCCCTAATGATTTCCACCTCATGGTATCCATAGTCTTATACTGATTCCCCTACATTGGACCATAGTTGGTCTGTGCGGCAGAATACAGCAGAAGTGATGGTACGTCACTCTGAGATTAGGTTATAAAAGACCATGACTTCCATTATAGAATTATCTCCCTCTCTCTCCATCCCTCCATCCCACACTCCCCACTCCCTTCTCTCTCAACACTCAATCTGGAAAAAGCCAGCTGCCAAGTTACCAGGACACTCCAGTAGTCATGCAGAGAGGCCCATGTGGCAAGGAAGGAACTGAGGCTTGCCAACATCCACATGAAGGAGCTAGGAAGTGGATCCTCCAGCCTTCATTTAACATTTACCCCTGCTGACAGCTTCACAACAACCTCATGAGGCACCCTGAGCCAGAACCACACAGCTAAACCACTCCCAAATTCCTGACCCTCAGAAACTGTAAGATAATAAATGCTTATTATTTCAAGATACTCATCTTGGGAGTAATTTGTTACATGGTGTTAGATAACTAATACACGCTGTTACCTGCAAAGCTGAGCTCTCAAAGACCTTAAGTAGTGGGCTTTGTTCATAAAGACCTCAATGCTTAATTCATTCCTTTATATAGAGCAGTTCAGTAAGGTGTCTTAAACTCCATTCCTGAGAGAGAGATAATGTTGTGTGTAAATATGTATTCATCTATTAATATTTTTGAACATCTACGAGGTGCCAGATGCTGCTGTAGTGCTGGGATGTTGACACAAAAGAAACAAGGTCTCCTGGGGCACCTGGGTGGCTCAGCTGGTTAAGTATCTGCCTTTGGCTCAGGTCATGATCTCAGGATCTGGGGATCAAGACCCACTGTCAGGCTCCCTGCTCAGTAGGGAGTCTGCTTCCCTTCTCCCTCTACCCCTTGCCCCTCATCATGCACGCTCTCTCTCTAATAAATAAATAAATAAATAAATAAATAAATAAATAAATAAATAAAATATTAAAAAAAAAAAGAAACAGGTTTCCTTCCTTGTATCTAGATGATAGAGACTGGAAATAAATATGCAGATAGAAATAAGAAAAAAACAAGGAGATCATACTATGGAAATAAAATAGAACACTGAAATAAGTGATGACTGTGTTTCTCTGGCTGGACTAGTCAAGAAATGCCTCCCTGAAGAGGGATATTTGAGAAGAGGCCTGAGTGATGAGAAAAGCTCAGCCAAGAAGAGATCTGAAAGGAAAAGACGAAGTAACTTGGCTTCTTCGGTAGTTCCATCTTCTCTGGCATGACACCTAACATTAGGGCCTCAGGTTCCCCATCTGCATGCTTAGGACAATAATAATTTGCCTCACAAGGTAAAGAGAATGAAGTGGGATTCTATATATGAAAGAAACTTGAAAACTGAGATGCCACTACTCATTGTTCCCCATTTAAAAATAGCAATGACTGCTTTGGTCCAGCTTTGAAATCACTAGGACTGGGGCGACACTATCCCCCAAACCAAAGGCAATGCAGGGAAATTTGGACAGCCTGCTGATTTAATAGAATATCAATCTCAAGGGAAACTAACTCAGTTATAGAACAGTCTGACCATTAATTTCAATGATTTGACTGTGTAATATAATGTTTCAATCCTAGAACACAATTTAAACTGGGACAGGTAGTCATTACTTAACTTAGAGTCTGCAAATTCATCTCCGACATGTCAATTTTTTGTAGTCTATGTTCAAAGACTTGCCAAAAAAGATATGGGGAAAATATTTCAAAGTCTATGAAATCTAGCATCTCGATATCAAATAGTGCCTCGACTGCTACTGTAGATAAAAACGGTGATAGAAATTTTTATTAAAACAGTAAGCAAAGGGTAAGCATGCTTGTCAAACACAGATCCTGCTTTCCATACAAATGAGTGCACCAAGAACAGTAAAGATGACAAATGGAACACAGACTGATTTAGCCTGTGGGGAGAAGGGTAACAGGGAGAGTAGGAAAAGAGTCAAAATGAGGACCTACCAGTGATACCTTCTAAAGAAAATGACAAGAAACAAAATAAAATGATATTTTGGCAAACAAATGTTTCAAGTAATAGTCAAAAAAGAAGCAGCCAATGGTCTGAAACTAAAAATTAATTGCCCGTTAATTGAGAAAGCTTCTGTTGATTAAGGGATCCAACATCTCAGTCTGGGGACCAGTGCAAAGGAAAATTGAGAAAAAAATCAAATTAGATGTATATCAGGATGTCTAGCCACAAAAGTCCCACAGATGAGAATGAAAATACTGTTAGTGTGCATCCTAAGAGCATTGCTCCTGGTCTGACTGCACTGGGAATGGACATGTGGTTAGGTGCAGCTATTTCCCATGATGCTGTGGGAGATCTTAGCTGCTGTTCACTAAAAACTTCTGCTTCTCCTTCAGGGCAGAAGAGGAGACTGTGCTGCCTTGCCTGCTTAAATTTAGGTGCAGGCAAATGTCTTCCTTTGGCTAATGCAATGTGAACAGAGGTGACACATGTCACTTTGGGGTAGAAGCTTTACGAACCAGTGTGCAATTAACCTTGTCCTTTCCTTGTCCCAGTAATTGTAGAAGAAAGTGGATCCCGTGACCACAAGTGAGGGAGAAACAGAGCAGCACTCCCAGCCAGCCCACAGAGGACCTAGAGAATATATGAGAAGCAAAAAATTTTAACAATTGTCCTTTTAAGCCACAGAGCTGTTTGTCACTATAGCATGATCTTCCCTATCCTGATTGATACCCTCTTTTAGCTACTAAACCTTCTAGCCCCTTTTCACCAGGTGAGGCTTCCAGCAAAAGTTAAAGAGGAAGCCATCTTGGGGTCTCTGGCTATTTGTATTAGCATTTTCTATAAGGAGCGATTTTCTGCCATCATCAGTCTTCACCTTCCCTTTTGCAGATAGATGCCTTTTGACTTTCAAAAGCAGGGGCTTACTCTGCATTTTCCTCAGCACTGTAGATAGGCAAATACCCCATATCTTCATTAAAAACAATAGGATGTGTTTGATGTGTAGATGTTGCTTTCACAAAAACACTCTAGAGTCTTAGTGCCATTCCAATCACTCATTCACAATGATGTGAGGGTTCATACCCTCACCAAGCTTACAATCACCCCACAGAAGATTAAAGAAGCTAGAACGATAAGCAGTGAATGCTATGAGAACACAGAGAAGGGATATGGAGCAAAGGCTGGGGAGTGAGGTGGCCAGAGATGGCTTCCAGGCAGTAAGTAAAGACAAAACAGATGAATCAGAAGAGGGGCAAGTATTCTGGGCAAGCACTACAAATGGCTGGAGGCGAGAGAGACAAAGACACTGAGTACAACTGAAGAGTGCTGAGTGTGGCTGTATTATGGGTGGGGTGGAGAGTGATTCATCTGGAAGAAGGCAGGAGACAGCTTCTGAAAGCCCTTGAAATCAGGCTAGACATGCTGGATTTATGTGAAGAGGAATGGAGAGCCATCGGAGGTGGGGTGACATAATTTGTTTGCTAAAGAGCCACTGCTTGAAGAGGATAAATATACAAAAGATAGTGACGCTAGTTACCAGAATATCACAGCAAAAGGTCACCGTGGCCTGGATGAAAGATGGTGGACTAGAAGACAGAAGAGTAAAGATTTGAGGTGTATTTTGAAGATTGAATCGGAGAAGTGCGACTTAACTTCACTTTTTGCCTGCAGCAGGGTTACGTTTTTGGTGACGGAAATAGCTGCAGATTCTTCACTCAACGTTAAAACCCCATTAATCATTTCACTGGAGTCCCTTCATATTAAATATAGGACTCCAGCCACATTGAAATGTTGAAACATGTGATTAGGATCCTTATTAGCACCACAATTCCATTTAGAATTGTGTTTATTCCCCCAGAAGACCACATTACGTGCACCACCTGCATCTGATCTTAACTCCTCTGGTAAGAAGCGTTGTCTATGGAAAGTACTATGAAATCACTTCCATATAGTACATGGCTTAGACTGCTTTCCAGAAATGTAGAGGACATTTAAATGTATCTAATCCCTACTTGCCATTTGGTTTTTGAGGATACCTCTCTATTTATATACCTACCCCTTACAATATTTTTTTTTTCCCTTGGAAGACAAGGAAGAATAGAAGTTAGGAACTCTTCAGCTCTAGGATGACACTAGCTATTTCGACTCCCAGCTTCATCACTTATTAGCCAACTGATCTAGGGGGATGGTTCTTCTTTCTAAGTCCCAGTTTCTCATGTGACCAAGGGGGGTAATGACAGGATTGCCTTAAATGGATTGCCTTGAGCACTCCAAGAAATAATGATGTGAAGTGCTTAGAGTAGTGCCTGATCCATAGCCCATAGCAAGGTCTCAGTAAATGCTCTAAACTAATAATGTCAACAGACAGTAGTTATAAAACTCATGAGTGTTACAAGGGATGCTGAGATCGCTGTTTGGAAAGTAGCACAGTGTCATGGGCTCTGCAGAAGTAGCTCAGTCAGTCATGAAAGAAGAGAATATAATTTCTTACATGTCACTTTCACATAAGGTACTGTGCCAGGGTCTAGGGAAATAACATTAAATCAGTAGATACAGTCCATGCCCTCCTGGATCCTCTCCTCTAATTGTGCAAATGACATCAAACCTATGATGACAACCACAGTGAGCCTCACACAGAAGGTATATCACACAGAAGAATGTACCTAAGCGGGGGTTATGGAGGCTCATCATGGTGCTCTGCCTTACAAAACAGTCACAGCCATGAAAGAAAAAAAATCAAGGCCTGCAATAGTTTATGCCAACTCGACCTACAGCAACATTCTCAATTAGAGAGAGAGAAAAAGGCAACTTTTGCAGAATATGAACCTCCAAAGAGTTTTAAAGGGTATTTCATAAATGACTGTTTCACATAGTTCCAAGTAAGGAGTTCCAGACCCATGGTTGCTTTCTCAGTTGTCAACTGAAGGTATTTATTAGAGTATGCAAGCTGTTTAGAAACTTGCACAACCACTTATAACCTATTAGTGAAACATCCAATTACACGCCTGGCCTCTTCATTTACTTTCCAGCCAACTACTTGGAGATCTGGGCTATGCTAACCTTGCTACAGCTACTATCTGCTCTAACCCAGACGGAAGGTGTAGTTGAACTCTTTTGATTATTGTAGACAATTGTTGGTGAAATTCATTAAATATTCAGTATTTGATCTGAAGAGAGGTAAATGATTTATAGATACTAACTCATTCACAGGAACCTTATGAAGTGGGTACTAATATCACACCCATTTTACAGATAAGGCAATCAGGTTTTAAAGCAGTTACCTGACTTGCCCAAGTTCAGAGACCTAATGCCCTAGTCATTTGGTTCCAGAGCCACGAGGTTTTGAGTACAATTTTACGCATCCATGAACTACCTTGAACTATGAGTCAAATTCTCTATTCCCATAGCCAGAAGCAGGCTGAACATCTGTTAGGATGGAAATTTAATAATGTCCCACTGAAAACTCAATGCCTCACAACACTGACATGGCCTCACAGTTCACTCTACAAAAATGATTCCTGTCCAATATATCTAGATGGTTGATGTACATATGATTCTCTTTTCCTTGGCTTAACTTGACTATGGTGAGGTATACTCATTAAGTATCATTAACTGATACTCTCATGGAAATCATTTATCAGAATCCAACTTTTGGATCTGTCTATCATCATGAGATTAGCAACTGGAACACGGGCCCCTATACATGTTCAGAAGTCTGTACACTAATCACTTACAAAGTCATATTATGTTATCAAGAATTAAATTATTTGAAAATTTACCCTGGTGTCATTAGCATTCAGTCTTCCAGGAACTTGCAAATTAAAAAGGAAGAGGAGGAGAAGAAAGGAACGACAACAGAGAAAAAGAGGAGAGAAAGGAAAAAATAGGAGGATCAGAGTCTACATCTATATTAAAATTTTCCTCTAAAATTGGTTATGCTACATGACAAACCCTCACTCTTCTAAAAATCACACATCTTCTTTTACACTATGTCCATAATCAAAACATCATTAAAACTACATCCGTAAGTTAGCCCGATAGACTAAAGACTGGGAAGGTTTCTTCAGAACTGTCACAGACTATTGGGTAAATACATATTTGGTACACATTCTAATTTTGAAAAACATGTTATTTACTTACTAGACTGTAACAGTTCTGCTGAAGAGTTACAGACTACCAGGTAAATATGTATTTTGGAATGCATGCATTCTAATTCTAAAACATGGATCATTTACCCGCTAGAGTGTAACATTCTGGTCTGCCATGTACAACCCTTGCCCCATGAATCATTACCCTGGCAGACCATAGGGATACTTTCTAGTCATTTGTTTGGGCATGAAGCATGTTCATTTTAAGGAGGAAAGTCTTCTAACCTAGCATGAGATTTCTTTTTGTTAGAAATATCAAAGTTCACAAATTGCAAATTAAAACAGTACTAATTAAGAGCAGTTGCATATAGCAACAATTAGGTGGATAATTAAACTCAAGCCTTTGGTTGGGAGGTACCGAAGTAGTCTTTAAATGGATGGGTAAAATTAGATCCTGAGCTTGAAATCTGCACATTGGCTGTCTCCAATACTTGCCTCTGAGGGATGGATGCCAATTAACATCATCTTGATGTGCCCTGTACTTATTTTATTCTTTCACATTAAATATTTATTGGACAACAATGTGCCAAGCACTGGGCTTGATCCTGGGGTTTCAGCGAAGAGCAAAACCAGCCCTCCTGGAGCCTATCGTCTATGGCTACGAACTCTATTGAGGCCCTTAAAATATACTCTCAATGTAGAAGCCCACATTATCCTTTTAAAATATAAATCAAGTCTTTATCTTACTCAAGTAAAAACAAAGTCTCTAATTATCTACAAGTCCTACATGATATCTGCCCCCTTCCAGCCCCCACCTTGTTATCCCCTGAACTCATTCCCTCCCTACTATTTTCTGCTCCAGTCTCTCTCACCCCCTTGTTCATTGAACACAGAGGTACACTCAAGGTTTAGGTTTTTTGTTTTAATTATTTGCTCTGCCTGGAATATTCTTTCCCCAAATATCCGCAGAGCTCACTCCTTCACCTTCCACTCTTGGCTAAAATGTCACCTTTACAATGAGGCCCACCCTGATTCCCCTCCCCGTTCATTTAAAATTTTAAGTGACTCTTCCAGCCTGCTCTGTTCCTCCTTATCCTTTTCCTCTTTCCTTTTATCATAGCACTGGTCACCTTCTACAATGACTTGCTTATTTACTATATGCACTTTCCATGGGCTCTGTGCCCCACTAGAATGTAGGCTCCACAAAGCCTTGTCCAAGTATTTCACTGATGGGTCCCCAACACAAAGATGAATGCCTGGTATACAAAAGGTGCTCAATACACACACACACACACACACACACACACACACACACACACGTGTGTATAGAAATATATGCATACATATGAGTAGAAGAAACATATAAATTGGTATAAGGTCACATGCAAGTCAATTCTCATCCATCCCAGGGAGTTGGAGTTGGGGTAGGGTGGGAATTCCAGGAAACGCTTTCCCAGGAGACGTGGCCCTTTTGAGCTGAAATTGAAATGAGAAGTAAGAAGTAAAGGAGTGAGGCAGAGGGAACAGAAAGTGCATGACTCAGGAAGAGCTTGATGTGTTTGGGGAAATGAAAGACAGTTTGCAATGTGGCTATTGCATGAGAGCAAGTAGGCTTGAAGATTTTACATACGGGGGAAACCATGTTCTGTTAAGTGAAACCTATTCTTCACCTATGAGAGGGAAAGAGAAATTGAATGAATGAAAAATGAATATGCCGCTCTTTTGGCATTTTGTTTTCTTTTGTTCTGTTCAACCAGCCATTTTGGGCTATAAGGCACAATTTTTCTGAACATTGGAGTGACAGCTGCACATCCCCAGGAAAAATGCCGAAAGCCCCCTGTCAATTTGCAGGCCAAACTTTTGAAGGTCATGAAAGTTCTAAATGAAACAGCTGATTTCCCAGTGTCCTTCCAACATGGCAGGGGACTCAAGTTACAGAATTCAAGAAATCTCCCATTTCTTGAGCAGGAAATTCATGTTTCTTAGAAAGTGCATAGTTCTGGACAAACTTTCCTCCTCTTCCTAAAAGGGAAGATGACACTGAAATTACCTCAGTGATGGGGCCAGAGGCAGCAGCACAAGGCCCTTTTCTTTCTCAATTTGCGAGGTGCTGCCTCGGCCTGCCCGCCGACAATGGGAGGTGGAGACGAGACACGTGAAGTCATTTCACCCATCACTAACCCAACACCCCTGCCCATTCTCCACCTCTATCACACACTCCCCAGGCCTCCTGGCAGAAGATATGTTTTGAAAGATTTGTAAAGCACTCCTTTGGAGTACATAATAACTTAATATTAATTTAAATGACTAATATTTGGAGTATAAAAAAAGGAGAGAAAAGGTTCCATTTGTGAAAAATATATCTCAATTTTCCTAGAAAATGTCTCACGGTGACAGCAATGTATCCCATGAGCAGAAATAAGGTTGTTACCGGCAGAAATTTAATTAAGATGAGTCGGGCATGCCATGAGCGGTACATGGCCAAGGAAGCATTAGTGAGGTACTTACCACACTGATGTGGAGAACACACAATATTAAAATGCCCAATAAATTAGCCTACAAATCTACTTAGCTCTACATTTGTCCTGCATCACCAAATAAAACATTGCCTTAAAAAGGAACCATCTGAGATTTTTCACACCAAATCAATTTATACAGAATAAGGAAAATGCTTATACAACTCCTGGGCTGCTGTTTGCAATGAGATACTTGGTAGAAGAGAAAATTTTCCCCTTCTCTATTTCATCAGACACAGAATGGGAATTAATCAGCGATACTTAACTACCCTTTCAAAAGGACTCCAGCAACATCCCCAGAAACACTTCATTTCTTTCAACATTTCTGAACAACAGACAGTCACCAACTTTTAATAATTCCATATATTACTGGAGACTGTGAAAAAGGATTTTAAATCACAAGACTGATGACAATGTAATAAATTAGAAAAATTGTGGCTGTTATTGTGAATTCTTAGTGCCCCAGTGTGGTTCACATCTCAATTTCTAGATGTAATACGATTTGAGTATAATTATTAGCAATTATTATCAAAGCATTCATAAGCTTTTCCCCCACTGTGAAAGCAAAGATTCTTCTTTATATCCTATTTTTAATCTTAATTCATGGGTGTCACACATCATCCACAAAAGAAGGGCATGGTGATTCCAAAATGTCTGTTTTGACAGATTGCTCTTTCCCACTTCTTTTATATTATAAATATTTAATACATGATTCAACAATGAATGACAAAATCTAGCTCTGTGATCATCCAGTTAAGTGAAATCTCCCCTCCTCCTCCTCCTCCTCAAAAGACAGTCACCAGCCTTGCCACAGGAGCAAAGAAGGGTCAAAATACAACATCTGCATTAATATAAGCCCCTATGGACCCAAGTCATAAGAAATGTCCCACTAATTCATTTTCTGCCACTTTTTCTTTTAAATGCAAATTTCTAGGGCAAGCCCGCCGCAATATATTTAATTGTCTACATTGTGCAATTATAACAAAACAATTCTGTGATGGTACCATGTCATCATTTAAATACACGCCATCTTATCTCTTTCTATATATTAATCTAAAATGGAATCTGGAAAGTGACAAGAACATCTCATAATGGAACACCCAGTGAATGGCTGATTTGCCTTTCATTGTCCGCGAGCCTTAATGTGCTGTGGACTTCCTGGGAACAAATGAGACCTCGGCAGCGACATGTTTTCATTTTATCACATTTATTTAAGATGACCGAGGACAGTGCCCAATATTTATTCACCACGTTCAACATTTGCCATCATCAGAATAAAAGGCGAGACGGCACAGTTTGAACAACATCTGGTAATTCCAAAGAGATAGTGTCACTTGAAGAACAAATGAACCTTTAGTTAATAAAATCTCCCCCTGACTGACAAAGATGGCTTTTTGTACACATGCAGGATCCATGATAAGTAGATAGAGAAACGCAGATAAAGAGCACCCGATTCCTACAAAGGGAAGTCAATGTGCCCATGTTTAAATAAAGACGGGGTTTATTACTGGTCTTTTATGAATCATGATAAATTAAATGTCCTGAGTTCTGGAGGGATGAAAGATTTAAATTATAATTCTGAAAGCCATGGGAAGTTTCACTACTCTCAAAATGCTCTAATGCCTGAAAGTAAGAATAATATTGCCAGGATGAAAAAATAGCTGGTTTCAAAGAAGCAGCCTTTCATCCAGTAATGCCTGAGTTAATAGAGTCAATTCTCCTATATTCTGAATATCTATGACCCCAAGCCCTTACCAGACACTGTCCTAGGTGCTTGTATCTAAGTAAGGAAATGTCTGGAATAGGCAAATGTGTCTAATGTGAGTGCAACTATACCCAAGTGTCTATGAACCACACGTGCACATGAGCACACACACACACACACACCAGATGGGGTGATGTCCTTTAATACATGAAGAACGGGGCTTCTGCCTATTGCTGAGCCATATTTCATACCATATTTATTCCATTATCACACCACTGGTATTGATACATTATGGCTATGATCATGTCCACAGATAGGATTTGGGTGGGAGATAATTAATTCAAGAGAAGCCCTTTATAGACATGGATTGTGGCTGATATACAATGAAGAGAACATCCTCTGATCCCTAGGGACTCCAAATTTTTAAAAAGTATTTATGATAGAAATGACAGAATGATCATAATAAACAGACCTCCTGAGAAGATAAATATATTATGTCCCCTCTTTCTTGATACTATTATGAGAAGATAATAAGTCTATGAAAGTTCTTTGAGGACTGTAAAAAATCATACAGAGATAGAAATTATTCTTAAAAGTTTAGAGTCAAAGTGAACGGTCTTTGGCACAGAAAGTACCCGGCATAAATGGGGCAATGGGAAAGTTTAGAGGCATTGGCTTTGATCTTCTTTCTTCTTCCTTAGCAGTTTGTTCCCCAGGGTACCTGCCTTAGATTCAAATCTTATTCAAACCCAAGTTTTGTGTGTGTGCGTGTGTGTTTAATTGGTACCACTACAGTTAGGCCATATTTATCCCCTACTCCCTATGTTTCTATGTGAAAGAACTCCTTCACAGTAATAGTCCAGATCTCTCCCCAGTTCTTCACTCCTCCACCCCTAAGAAGGAATGGTTTATTTGACTGCTTACTTCGGCATGCCCACGGAACTGGGCATGTTCAGTTCAGTCTTCTTAGCTCTTTTTTTCAATTCCCCAGCTGGCAGAAAGGGTACACTCTGGTCCTCTTTCTTAGCCATAAGACTCACGAGTATACAGAGGAGTGGGGAGGAGGGAGAAAATGAAGACAGAGGTTACAGGGGCCTACTCCATCAGTGACTGATAGATAAGTCTGAACAAATTGGGAGAGTACAAACAAATCCATTTGGTCACACATTTTAACTTAGATTTCTTTCATTAACAAAATGTATTTCATTTATTTCATTAATAAAAACTAATACCCTATTACTGCCTTTTTAAGAATAGCTTCACTGAGATGTGATTCATACACCATAAAATTCACTTATTCAAAGTGAACAGTTCAATAGTTTTTAGTATATTCACAGAGTTGTGCAATTATCACACAATTTAATTCTAGAACACCTTTTTCACCCCAGAAAGAAATGCCTATAGCAGGTAAACTCACTTCTTATCATTCTCTCACCACAGCCCATGGCAAGACTAATCTACCTTCTGTCTCTCTATATTTGCCTGTTTTGGACATTTCATATGAATATGATCAGAACCTTGAAAATATTAGGCTAAGTGAAAGAAGTTTGTTTATTTCCTTTTGCCTTCCTGCTGTGCTACTTTCTCGGTTGGTTCTTACTCAGTAGGGAAATAACAGGATTTTATTCTTTGAACCCCTAGAGCTACCACATACCTAGAATGGTTTCTTGTGTCCTATTTTACCGAAATCAAATCACTTCTTTAACACTTTATAATTTTAATTTTGCATAGACATTAAACTGCTATATTAAGGTCGGCATTCATTTACCCATTTATCCATCCGTTCATACTTTCAAAACATATTTATTGGTCCCTAACATGTCTGCCAGACTCTGAAGGTCCTAAAATGAATAAAATCTGGTACCTGCTCTCAGGGAGTTCACACTTAATTATTGGGAATGATTTATGTACAAAATTGCATAAAATATATAAAACAGATCCACTAGAATCTAAGTTCAAAAACTCTTGTTAATCCTTAAATACTCGACACCATCCACAGTTCCTGTTTCTAGGAAATTCTCTCTACCTTTGTGAAACTGTCCTCACCTGGTTCACTTGCTATCACCCTGTCAATCTTCTTAGAGTCCTTGTCTCTTTTTCCAATCATTCACGTGATCCTTTCTTCAGGTAAATCCTTGTGTTCTTCTTTATCTTCTATCTTCCTTTCCTTGGAGACATCGTCCATTCCCACTACCTCCACAGCAACTTGTGAGCAGCATAAAGCAGCATATAACACAAGATATAAAGGACTTAGCCCTTGAACTGAGACTTAAAGGACACACTGGATTTTGGGTCATGGGTTTGAGGTGTATGTGCATATATGGATGGATATACAGGGCATCAATTTCTACCAACTAGCTTTGTCTTCTTGCTGATATCAATTAGTTAACTTAGCTCAAAATGAGCAAAAACTGTTTTTCCTATCCACACTTGATATATTTTCACAAAATAGACCTGTCAACTCCACACATTATTCCCAGCAGTTGCTGCCTATGCCTGCACGTCACAATCTTTATTTCAACCAAAAAAGCTGCTGTCAGCTCTAAATCTGTGGCTTCACAAAAACTATTGATTTATGGCGATGACCCTTCTTGCCTGTGCACATCTCAAATCCATACAGTGAGGGGAGCCCCGGAAATATTTATTCAGACAGATAAAATCCTCCCTATTTAACAGAACTGACTTCCATGACCAGTGGGCACGTCTTGTTACCTAGGGACATTTCCACAGGATTACACAGTGAGGCTCTGGCTGTGACTGTAAGTCACTGCCACTGATTTGTCAAAATAAATAACAATAAAAATCAACCCTTACAGAACTTGGGGGTAGCTGATGCTTTTTCTTAAAAAAAAAAAGTAATAATAATAATAATAATAATTCTTCATTTTTAATTGGAAAAAAATTCCAAGAGATACAAGGAATGCGTGTTATCTAACAATATATATATTTTATGTATAGCATAAAACAGAATATAGTACTAGATATACTTTGTGTTATTATAAATATATTAATAATACAACATATCTAGATATACTCTATATTATATATATTACATATGACATTACTACATAAAATTGTGTGTATATATGTATTCTATAAACATTATAGATTTAAAAAGTGTACATACATATATGTGCATATATTATATAACTAAATTTTTGTGACAAAGGGAAAAAAATTTGATTTATTCTTCCCTTTGCCAAGGGCTACAACATTACTCCTCAAACCTCAAAAGTCTTCAAAAGTTCTTGTTTATTACAGTCATCAATGGCTACAACACTCGGAAAGTGACTATCATTTAATCACCAATTACCATATACTAGACCATCTTCTGATCTTTGTGCAGGTAGTATGTCCTTCAATCATCAGGGGAAATCCAATAAAAAGTGGATCTAAAAATCCATTTTAAAATCTATTAATCCATTAAAAATTGATTTTAAAAATCAATTAAAAATCCATTTGGTTATTGTTTCCATTTTGTAGATGGCATTACTAAGTTTCAGAGAACTGAAGAAACTACTCTAACATCTCAGTGACGTAAGCCTGGATCTGTCAGTCCCCAGATACTGGACTGATATCCACTGCTCCGACTGCCTCCTTGATATTAGCTGTACAGTTTTCCTTTTACAGTAAAATGCTCCCCTCCTTCAAACACTGTCACCATTTTTATCACTGGTCTGATTCAACTTAAAGTAAGATTTTCAAAGGAACCCAAATCAATTGAATATGTTCTACCTTTTCAAAACATTAGAATAGCTTGGCCACATCATGAACACCACTGTTCTAACAAGAAGTAGTGAGTAATAAAGTGATTTTTAAAGCATAATCAGTGGTACCAGGAATGGAAAGCATGGGCATTTCTCCTTGCATTTCTGACTGAATTGATAAATGTTCTGAATTGACTGGCAAGTGGATATGACTGGAAAAGGAGAAGAAAATCTTTCTGAAGTAAAAAAGAACCCCCCCCCCAAGTCATTTAAGGATTAGGTAGGATTCTAAAGGACATTAAGCCGTAAGCTTCTCTCTTTCCAAAATGGTCAATGCATTGAGAGGGAAGAATCATCCTGGCAGAATATGAGATTGAATCCCACTGATAATCATAGTAGTACTGAAATCCAGCTTGGATAAGGACCATCTCAGCCATACATAACTGCTGCTTTATCAGCAATCATCAAAACTTGATAAATTGTTCATTTGGACTCTAATCTGTGGATGATCTTATAGATAGCTAGATTAATTATTCATTGCCAGGTAAGATTTACAGAACTTCATATTTTAAGTGTTCATAATACTAAGCACCTCCTCTTCAGATCAATTATGTCCAAATTTTTATTTCAAATATGATTATTTGATTAATTTCTGTTCCATCAGGCTGTAGGCCTCATGAGCCAATAGCTATAAGTAATAGCTGTTGTTTGGTGAAAGCTTACTATGTGCTGGACATTATCCAAATAATAGCTCCTTTAATCCTTACAATAGCTCTATGAAGTAGTTATCTTTCCCTATTTTATAGATAAGACAGTTTAAGTATAGGACTGTTAAATAACTAGTCTAAAATCCCACAGAGAGCAAAAGGCAGCCCCAGACTGGACCCCAGGCAATCAAGTTCCAAGCATGAAGGCAAGTGCCATGTATATGTTGATCATCACATATCCCCAGAACATAGCTGATGCTCTATAAAATTTGATGGATGAATGAAAAGCTGCTTTCTTCTGGGTTGGGCTAGATCTACACAGACATGCAAAAAAGACCCTCACTTTGTGTTAATCTCAGAGAGATGAACTTGTCCTCCTATAACTCAGAGCAATTATCATGTAAAATGAGGCCAGGTGAGGCAAATTCCCATGGGCCCCCAACAGAAACAACCTTCCCCTACTTCTCTCACATCAGTTGACTGTCCTCCTGTTCTCCTCCAAATGATCACTTAATGCTCACGTTCACATCCCCATAATAAAACACAGCTAAACCCAAATGATAATGGAGTTGCCCAAGTGCTTACTTCCTCCATTAGTCTTGTCTGGGAAAAATTCACCAGAATTAAATCCCTATGTGGTACCAGGCATTGTGTTGTCAATCATGAAGTGATTAAAAAGAACACAAAATGGCATCCTGTTTCCAAAGGAAGAAACGGATTCTTAAAAACTAAAATTAAAGGCCAAACATTGTAGGTATTATAAGAAAAATGTAAGTTACAATAGGAACACAGAGGAAGAGGAAATTTGTTTGGGCTCCTTTTAGAAAAAAATCAGAAGAAACAATCAGAGATGGGTTGGGTGGGGGATAGGAAGGGAAGAGGGGCTCCAGGCGGGAAAAAGAGAAAGGCTTTAGAATGGAGGCACATGAGAAAAATATTTTGTTTGAGTCATTTAGTATAGACTAGACTTCTCAGGTGGACTTGAAACTGCCACCTCTATTAGGCAATATTCAGGAAATGTCAGAAAATCCTCCGCAAAAGCAGATCCTCCCAAGGTAAGCACATATAAACTGGCAAGCAGAGCAAACAATTGGACAGCACTTGGCTAACTGCAAAAGAGTGAATGAGAGTGTCCCTCTACTTGTCTTTGTTTTTTTGTTTTATTTTCTGATCTATCCCAAGTCCCTTACTTTGGGGAACCATCTTTATCCTACTGTACATTTATCTACAAAGTTTAAGTGGAGCTCTATACGTCTCCCCCACCACCTTACTCCATGGGGAAGAGACTCAAACCAGCCAATCAGAAAAACCAGTCCGACAGTCCAGGAATTTGCTCAGTAGGGGGCACATGACTCAAAATGGCCAATCAGAGCCTTCCCTATGATTTTTGAAGCCTGATACCAAGAGGGCAAGCAGATCTAGGAGAGAATGAGTCCTTGTGACATCATTAAATCTTGAGTCTCAACCATGCCTGAAGCCTACCTTTTGTGCTGCCCAGTTCCATAACCCAAACTTTCTTTATTCTTAAGTGTATTTGAATTGTTTGTGTGTGTGTGTGAGTGTGTGTGTGTTTCACTTGGAACTGGAAGAATCCTGATGAAATCGGACCCTAAATATCCTGTAACATAATGCATTCTAATTCTGCACTGGTTGCAGCTTCCCTCCTCATAACAAAAACTAGTAAGTGTGAAGAGATGTTACATACTTCCCCAATTTGTTTGATATTAAAAGACCACCTTTGGAATCCACATCTCTGTTCTTTTAAGCACCACACTGTTTTCTAAACTACCAGAATGATTCAGATAATCTCAGACACCAGAACTTGTTTGACAGTTGCTGCCATCTAGCAAAAAAACTCCAAAAAACAAAACAAAATGAAAACAAACAAACAAACAAAAAACAGCTATGAAACTGAAGGGGGTTATAAAGTACTGCAAGACCCAAAAACTAATAATGTTCAAGGCATGTCAGTAAGCTGATATATTAAACTGGATTAAATTTAAACCACCCTTCACTATGTAAAATAGGTATACCTTTATAGAATGTTAATAGTAGGTCCTGGTACTTCCACACCAATGAATAGTCTGATTGAGCTTATCAATAAGCTAATAGATAATAAGGTCTGTGATTAAAGAGAGCACTGTCTCCATGCATTGTGGTAGCTCTCCTCTTCATTTCCCAGCTAAGGGGCTACCACAGCCTGACGTACAAAAATAGGCTGGGGTTTAATCAGCATCCTAACTGTGAGAAACCCTGTGAATTAAATACCATTCCCTTCCAGAGTTCAAAGAAGTCACATTTTAAGGCCAAGGTTTAGATGCAAATATGAGAGATGTGATCCTGAGGAAAAAAAATCAAACATGACCAGGAAGGACCCCTGCTTCCTGCCTAAAAGAAATGTGTCCCAGAGAAGGTTTTCTCTGATCTCTGCTTTAGAAAGATCAGTCGTCTTATTTGAAACCTCGAAAAGCTGTCACATTTATTATATTTCTGGAAGCCTGTAAATGATGAATGTTTCTTCCATTTCCCCTCCTTCAGGAGAAGGAAAAAAAAAAAAAGGTGTCATTCTGCCTGACTTCCAGGAAGATGTCATGAGTATCTCAAAAAAAAAAAAAAAAAAAAAAAAAAAAAGAAAAGAAAAAAAATAACCACAATTTGTCTGCTGTTATCAGCAATTAAAGAAACTTTATCTAATTACTATGGAAGATGGCACCGTTCGACAATCATCTCTGACAAACTGATCATTATCAGTAATTTATGACCAGTTTCTTAGTTAATTGTCCTCAGGAAGGAGAGCAAAAACCATTTGTATAGAAAAATAAGTAGTCATTAACAACAGTGGAATTTGTTGGGAATGTGATTATAAATCACTAACTAGGGCTGGTAATGATTCCTGGGAAGAGAAGAGAATGAAAACAATGTAGACACTACATCCAACTTTAGGGAACTATTCGGAGGAAAGAAGACTTCATAATTAACTCCCCCCCCGCAATTAAAATGAAGAATGGTTTGTCTCCCCTTAAAAGAATATGAGACACTTTATCCTAAATGCAGGAGAGAAGAGCAAGGGAGGAACACATCTCTGCTTTTGCATGCAGGGCTAGTTATAAAACACACTCAGACCCTTTAAAGTTCTGCCTCTCCTAACCAAGCTCACTTTGCATAAAGAAAATGGGCCCTGCTTCAGTTTCTTCCAAAACTAACTGAATCTATCTGACCAAGCTTTGATTTTAGGGCTTGAAAACTGGTCCATCTATCTGGTCCAAAAGCCAAGCATAGACTTGTGAATCCAGATCTGTATTTGAACCTCACAATGCCAATTACAAGCTGTGAAACCTTGGAGTATGTTACAGAGCTTGTGGCCCTATATTTGTGAAAAGGGCATCAGATGTGTGCCTGCTATGGATATGGAACCCTAAGGATATGGGTGAATTGTGTCCCCCTCCCATCCAAAATACGGTATGTTAAACCTCTAATTCCTGGTACCTGTGAATATGAGCTAACTTGCAATAGTCTCTGCAGATATAATCAAGTTAAGGGAGGTCATGAAGGTGGGCCTTAATCCAATATATGACTGCTATCCTTATAGAAAATGTGAACAGACACACAAACAAAAGGAATGTGTTGTGAACATACACAGGGAGAACATCATGTGATGATGGAGCCAGAGAGAGGAGTGGCATAGCTACAATCCAAGGAATGCCAATAGCTGCTGACAAGCCACCAGAAGGTAGGAAGAGGCAAGGAAGAATTTCCCNACAGGTTTCAGAGAGAAGACAGCCCTGCTGACCCCTTGATTTGTGGCTTTCTGCATCAAGAACTGTGAGATAATAAATTTCTATAGTTTTAACTCTTCAATTTGTGGTACTTTGTTATGGCACCCCTAAGAAACTAATGCAGTACTTTACAGGATCCTGAGACAGACTGGATGAGAAAGGGCTTGGAATGTCCCCAGGACAGTGTTTGGTATGTGATATGCATGCAATGAGAATGCTTGTTCATGAAAAATGAACACAAAAAATGAAAAAAATGGTCCATCCTAGACATGAAAAATGACCCATCCTAGACAAACAATAAACAATGAGTATATTAGATCATGATAGACAGAGTGTCTGGAATGCACAGCCCTGGAGCTGAAAGAGCCCTGGACTTGGCATGAGAATTCTGAGATTAAGACTCAGTCCTTCCATTTCCAAGACTTTCCCAGAGTGAGCTTTAGATTCCTCACCTATACATTAGAGGTAGTCCAGTATATGCCTTCCCTTGCAAGGATGCGATGAGCCTCAACTGGAATAATATACATCAAAATCTCCTTATAGTTGGAAATATTCTTCATTCATGAAGCCACTAAGATGAGTTCTAGGGATACAACGGTGACTAATTTAGTAAGAAACCACAACAACAAACCTGCAGTTATAAACTGGAATTAGAGTAATGTAGAAAGAGTGTGCAATGAGATCTTTAGAGGACAATTATCAGAGGGGCCAGACAACGCCTCACTACAGAGCCTAAGCTAAAACTTGACATAAGAGTGGAACTTGCCAGGTGATGGTTACAGGGAGCACACTCTGGCAGACAGAAGAACATGTCTCTAAGACTTGAAAGAACATGGAAACAACCGTAGTTAGAACCCTAGGAATGAAAGTTTGGAGAGAGATGGGTTGGAGAGAAAGGCAAGAGGCCAGATGATACTGGAACTGCAGGCCAAGTTACCCATTTTTATTTTATCAGGGTTTTATTCATGGTTGGGAGGGTTGGAAGGGATGCAGTGAACTGACCTGATCTGAATATTAAAATGATCACTTTGATTAGTCTATAAAAATTGGATTAGGAGACAATGGAAACAGGGAGACCCATTAGGTGGTTAGGGGTCCAGATGTGGGTAGCTTGGATCAAAGTGGTGACAGTGGAGCTGGGAAAAAGCAGACAGATTTTGAGATCTCATTTGGAGGAAAGCCATTATTATTACTTTTACCTCCTAATTTAATTCAACTCAGTCCTATCGGAATGCCTTCTGCCACTTCCCTGACAGATGGTCAGCCCATTAAAAAAAAAAAAAAATTCATTAGTTTAAACTGAATAACCTATGCTCAATCACCCTTTTCCACATACCCTATAAAAAATTTACCTCAACTAATAATTATAAAAGCAGATATATACAAACAATGCTACTGGGCAAAGGTAACTGCTTCCAAGTTGGATGGCACTCAATAATAGGAACATCGGCACTGGGTGCCTTTTACTGACTACTTCTGTGTGCCTGGCATCATTCAGCATGTTATATACCCTAGCTCATTTAATTCTCACACAAACTTTGAGAAATTAGTATTACTATCTCTATTTTTAAAATGAGGAAACTGAGATTTTATTTTATTTGTTTTTTTTTTTTTATTTTTTTTAGAGAAAGAGAGCACAGGCAAAGGAAGGTGGAGGGAGAGAATCTTAAGCATGCTGCATGTCCAGCATAGAGCCCAACACAGGGCTCGGTCTCACAACCCTGAGATCATGTCCCAATTTGAAATCACGAGTCTGACGCTTAACCGACTGACCCACCTAGGCACCCTGGAAGCTTGAGACTTTGAAAGGTAAAGAAACTTGTCCAGAGGCACATAGTTAAGAATGGGGTTGATATGCAGTAAGTGAAATTGTGGGTATGGCCCTCAAATACACCAAATATCTTATGGGGAAACATTAAGTTAAAAAGGCATTTGAAATAGTATCATTTGAAGCTAAGAAGAAACTATCTGAATAGTCACTTATAATTGGTGATAATGAGATAGCTGAACCCATATGTAAAAATTTCTATGAAATCCTATGAAATGCTAAATTACAGTACTTCCTAGAACATCAATTTACATAAACTGCAGAATGCAAAAGATAAATGATTTAGGTACAAATATTTGCTAGGTGTTTCTCAGGCTGGAAGTGGGGAAAGGTTTCTTTTATACCGTTAGTAATGATTTGCTACTATCTAGACGTTCTTGAATTGAACATGTTCAATGTTATCAGGTTAATTTATTGTCACCATGTATGTGGCCCAGAAGTATCTTTTTTCCCTCAAAGTGGAGCCCATGTACCATAATATGGATGTCACCTTCAAATAAGGCTCGTTGCCCTCTGCATGAGAAGACTGGCAGTCACTGGGTGCCTATGTGTGCAATATTCTACTGATGCTAGGGATGCAGAAACACACATTTCCAGGTCTCAAGTAGCTCACAGTGCAAGATGGCACATGATGGAACACTCAACAAAATATCTCCTATACATATTTAAACGTACAGAACTGGCAAATGTAAGAAATCACAGACACACTGCTTTTCATGATCTCTCTCTTTTATATCTTTTAAGCTTGAAAGGAAAGTGCCCTGATTTTTTTGTTTCCCAAATGCCTGAATGATCGTGACATCTTGTCCTTCCCTTGCCTTTCTTTTTTTTCCTCTTTCTTTCTTCTTGTTCTTCATCTTTTTCTTCCCTGTTGTTGTTTTTTATGCAGATGCCCTGCCTAGATTAATCTTCTCCCAGAGAAGAACCCTGTAACATTTTAGAAAACTTGTCTTACAGAGTGTTTAGAAAGAGACTCTAACTTCCTTGGGGATGCTTCAGTGTGACTCTCAGGGAAAATTTTTCACACAATCCTGTAGGTTTCCCTCAAAGTGCCTCTTTCTAATCAGGGAAAAATCATTCAGGCCAGAAGGGCATGTAAGTAGAAAACAAGGAAAAACAAAGCAGCAAAGGTCTTCCCTGAGTCACAGAGAGGTATAAAAAGTGCAAAGCTCAAGGTGTGGGGAGGGAAGGTCAAAGAGAGGGAAGAAATAATCTTCCAAGTCAGAAGCTATAGTTAAGAAAGAAAATATTTCTTCAGGCAGACCTTGTTCATGCTCATACATGAGGGTGAATATAGTCCAAGGGGTTTCTGCCCTTCCATCTTTTCAAGTCACAGGCAGTAAAGTATCTTAATGACAGGCAGCTGTTAAAATGCCCAGGGTTCCTGAATTCATAAGCTACAGGCTGTAGGGAAGAGACACCGTACTATGAATTTTAAACACAAAGCCAAGAGAATGTTTTTCCCCACCTACAAAATTCCAACATGCTCACACTAAAGCACGGGGTACAAATGTACCACATTTTGAATATACCTTTCATCAGCTGCTAAACATTAAGCTCATTTCAATTTGAAATGAAAAAAATCTATTGATCGAAATTGGCTTGGATGTAGTCATGCCAAAGGATAGACTAGCCTGGGGAAGGAGAGCACAGGAAGAGGAATGATAAACAGCAGAGTGTCAGGGAGCAGAGAGATGTCACACTGTGATGACAAACATCCTTTCAAGCTGTGACTCAACATTGTGTGGTCCCCATTAATGTATCAAGAGGAAGTCAATGGCAGGTTAATGAAGTTCACAGACAGTCTTACAAAAGAAGATGATCACAGCACCCAAGAAGGCAGAACCCTTGTCTAAGACTGTAGTCCCATGCAGGGAAGCTGATCATGCTATTACCCACCGAGACATCTTTCAGCTCTGCTATCACTGGACTCAAAGGAAAGCAAGCAGCAGGGTGAACCTTCATAGCACACCTGTGCTGATCCCTGAATTTACTCCACCCGACAATCCAGCCCTATGTGAAGTGTTATTTGAGAAAGAGAAAAGAAGCAAATAAGCATTCACCTTCTGGTCAGGCATAGCTTGTGAATCTCAAAATTTATTCTAAAAACACAAATGTAAATCAGTCCTGTGAATGCTGGTTGCACAGCCTGATGCAAACTTTTCTTGGTTTCATCTGTTCAGATGGTCAAGCTAAAAAATTAAAGTTATTTTAAAGTCTTTTTGCTCTCTTCTCACACTTAGTCTAGAGGCAAATCTTCATCTTTATGTTCAGCATATATCCTGGATCTGTCTACTGGTTCTCTGCCTCCTCACTGCTACCATCTTAGCACAGCTACCATCATCTCTCCCCTGACCTGCAGCATTAGCCTACCAGTCAGTCTTTTTGCTCGCCCCTTAGACCCCTTATAACAAATTCTCCACATAGTTGTCAAAGAGGTCTTTTAAGTATAAATCCTATCATATTCCTCCTCTATTTAAAACTCTACAGTATCTTTCCATTGCACTTAGAAAAAAAATCCCAATATCCTTACTCCTTCTTAATGCCTTCTATTTGCTATGCTTATCTTTGGTGCCACTAAATTACCCTGCATTACTGCCATCCTAACGTTTCTCGGTTGATCATCAACTACCTATTTATGGCCTGATGCTTTTTGTAAAAAAGATTTTACTTATTTATTTGAGGGAGAGAGAGTGAGCTAGAGAGAGTGGGAGAGAACACAAGTGGGGGTGCGGGGCAGAGGGAAAAGACTACCCACTGAGCAGGGAGCCCCACGTGGGGCTCGATCCCAGGACCCTGGAGTTGTGACCTGAGCCAAAGGCAGACACTTAACTGACTGAGACACCCAGGTGCCCCTGTTTATGGTCTGATGCTTGCATTGGGATGGAAGCTCCATCTTAGCAATGAATTTTGCAGTCTTGGTCACTGCTGTCAACCCTGGTTAGAACAGTGTTTGGCACTTGGTAGGTTCTCCATAAATACTAGTAAGATGAATGAATGTCAAAGTCCTCTGTCTATACAATGAGGAGGTTGAGTATCTTTTTTTTTTTTTAAGATTTTATTTATTTATTTGAGATCGAGAAAGAGAGAGAGTGAGCGTGCCCACACATGAGTTGGGGTGAGGGGCAGAGTGAAAAGCAGGCTCCCACTGAGGAAGGAGCCCAACGTGGGGCTCTATCCCAGGACCCTGGGATCATGACCTGAGCCAAAGGCAGATACTTCACCAACTGAGCCGCCCAGGTGCCCCAGGAGGCTGGATATCTTGATCTCAAAGTTCCCTTCCAAGACTAATCCAGGAGAGCCTATGATCAGTTTCTCTTCAACACTAACATGGAAGGGCCCAGAGCTATAATACCACTGTGCAGACTCCAAGGGTTCTATCTGTAATCCATTATCAACTGATTGTGCAACGTTAGTAAGAACATTTTTCCTTTCTGAAATAAGGTTTTCCATTATTTGGAAATTAAATCTTAGAGTTCTTCCATCTCTAAAAGTGTTCTTGTCCTAGGATTCTTCTTTATAAAAGTACTTTATCCATTCCTAGTTAATATGATTACTGATTGCTCTTGGTACTCTCTCATAATGTGGAAGCATTTGGTTGATCTGGGCAGGGATTTCTTCCGATACCAGATAATCACTGACCTAAACTCTAAAAAGTCAGAGAACAGATATTTTAACAGATTTATAATGTAGAAATATTTTAAATATAATTTAAAACAAAATAATCTGCTAGCATTCTCTTTCTCCAATCAAAAAGCTGCAACTAGGTAATATAAGTCAATGGTTTTTTAAAACTGTGTTGTTTTAAATTATTTATTAGATAAGTTGATAAATAAATTTAAAAATCTAAGCATCTTTTGTGCATTGCATAAGAATTGTCAACAAAGACATCGCAGATATGTGATGAGCATTCATGAAATTTCTGGACAGTAGCTAGGTTGAATTTTTATAACTATCTTGTTTTGTGGCCATCTATGAATAAACAACATTAAAGGAGAACTTCATAAGACTTAAGGCCAAAAACTGCTTGTAAGAACATTCCAGTAGTGAAGTACTTGAAATGTGAAGTATGTATGTGAATGTTAAAATATGCCTCTATAGTTACAAGTTGGGATTTTCCAAGCCTCATACAAAATCGGATCATTATCTATAGGTATTGGGTCCTAAACTAACCTGGTAAGGGCAGTCTGCTTCTCTATTTCATCAACAGCAAGATTCTTAAGTCCTTACACTTAGGGGCAGAGACTGTTGGGCCATGTGGGATTGCTGTATACACCTGAAAGCACTAAACTTCATTTTCTCTTAAACATTGCAAAATTTTCACTCTTAGGTTGGCTATCTGTGGAGAAAACTTACAAAAATTGTGTTTAAAGTTTGTTTTATTGAAGAAGGTTCAAAATGTTCACAAAGAAGGAAAAAGGCAATTAGCTTGGGGGAGGAAAATGAGAGAATCATGAAAGTTAAAAAAAAAAAAAGTGGTTGTAATGTGCAAGTAAGATCCAAACCATAGAACAAGGCAGAGAACTACGGCAGGGACAACCACAGAAATAATACAATAATAGCATGGAGTGCTGTGTGCCAGACACCATACTGAATGCTTTCCTGAATCATCTTATGTAATCATCAGCCATTTCTGTAAGTACCACAATATGATTTATTTGGGAAAACTGAGGCCCAGGTGAGGTGAGTGACTTGCCCAAGGTAACACACCTAGGAAGTGGCAGAATTGGGGTTTATTTTTTTCAATGATTTTTTATTATATTATGTTAGTCACCATACAGTACATCCCCGGTTTCTGATGTAAAGTTTGATGATTCATTAGTTGCGTATAACACCCAGTGCACCATGCAATACGTGTCCTCCTTACTACCCATTAGGGTTTAAACCTACATCTGCCCCCATCATTCCGCCTAGTGATTCAAATGGAATTTTCCTGCCAGGGAAAAGAACAACCATGGCGTAGATAATTTCTGCACCAAAACACATTACCTGTTCTTTATCCTGGGGTCAGAGGAGTTTGTCTTAGAAAACAATGGGGGAGGACTCTTATTTTAATCATATAGGACACTCTACATGACATAGTGAATACAATACCTGGGATAACAGAGTACTGGGGCAGGGGCAGGGGAGCCTCTTTAACCTCCCGAGCTGGTCCTGGCTAAGAAAAGGCAATGCTTTCTTATGAGGAGGAAATAATCCCTTCCAAGATAGCGAGTTTAGATATCAATGGCTAATATATTGACATGTACCAAAGAAGTGAACATTACCAATTAAGACAAATTCTGGAAGAAGCAGTGAGAAAACTAAAGAAGCAGTGGAAAAAGGCAAAGAAATTCAGTCATCAAAAGTTTGTACAAATTCCATATTTAACATTTTGAGAACCTCCCCCCTAAACTGTTTTCCATGGCAGCTGTACCATTTTGCATTCCCAACAGCAACGTATGAGGGTTCCAATTTCTCCACACCCTCGACAACATGTTACTTTCCCTTTTGTTTTTGTTTCTGTTTTATACCCATCCTAGTAGGTGTAAAATGGTAGCTCATTGTGGTTTTGATTTTCATTTTTCTGATGACTAATGATGTCCAGCCTCTTTTTAGATGCTTATTGGAGGTGATGGTTGCACAACAGCATGCATGTCCTAAATGCCACTGAATTGTACACTTTCAAACAGTTACTTTTATGCTGTGTGAATTTTACCTAAACAAAAAAGGTTAAAAAGCATAAATCTAAATAAACAAAGACAGAATTAATCTGCAGGTGACCTCAAAGTTCCTAGTATATAAATTTCCTTATCTTGTCCCATAGGGCATTTTCTCCATCCAGATAATTATTTCAGATGATGACTTCGTTTTATATACATTTATCTTCCCCTTGGATTTCAGCTATCAATGAGTGCTATTTGCTGGACTTCAATGGGAACACATCACCTTCTCTTGCAGCCACAAAACCTTAAGACATGGCCTCTAGTATTCAATTAATATTTGTTTAAGAGTTTATGATGATAAAAATGGCAAAACTCTAGAGACAAGCTTGGGTTTATGATGATAAAAATGGCAAAACTCTAGAGACAAGCTTGTCTATACTCTAGACAAGCTTCATTTAAGGCAACTGTCTATGGGCACCATAGGCATTAGTCATGGTCTCTGAAAGCAGAATGCCTGAGTTCAAATTCCATCTCTACCACGCACTCCACTATCACTAGCAATGCAATATGATCATGTCACTAAATCTCTCCAAGCTGTATAGCCCCTCAACTATATAATGGGCATAAAAACAGTGGCCACCTATATTGTGGTATTAAATAACACAATCATGACTCAATTCCTATTAGGTAGTATATATCAATGCCTGCTTTTTTTCTCCTCTACATGCAACTCTATTGCAGCTGCATCCGTGTGCAAGTATGTTTATTTGTGGTTAACACCCTATAAAATCTTGCTATTCATAGTGGGACAAAACAGAAGCACCACTGTCACTTGGAAGCTTGTAAGAAATGCAGAATCTTAGGCTTCGCCATAGACCTACTCAAGAGAATATGTATTTTGAGAAGATTACCAGCTGATTCCCAAATTCATAAAGCTTGAGTAGCACTAGAATAGAACAAGGGAAGAAAAGACATCATTAAAGCATATTCTCTACAGCAGGGCTGTGAGCAGCTACAGCGATACTTCCTACAATAAACACGAGTATACATTTGGCTTCCTCCCTGGGAAAGGCAATGTATAGAGAGAAATCCCCTTAGATCAGCAGAATATTAGAAGAAATAACAATCACTCCTTACAGATAGTTTAGATAAGCCATGCCTCCTCCTCCAAATTATTCTATTATTCTGGAAATGTTATTTAACTCCAATGAGTAAAATAAGCAACAAGAATGTTAGTGAACTTGACTGTGGCAGACCAACATTACTAATCTCCTGCATTATCAATCTCCCCTTAATCTTTCAGAACTTGTTCCACTTAAAACCTATCTCAACTTGTTGGTTTTAAGACACATACTATAAAAATCTGAAGATAGCATAGGGTTCCAAGGGACCTCACAAGACATACTAGCTGAAGAAACATTGCTGTTTGCTGCTAACTATAATTAGACTTCTCACACTACAAGAACAGAAGGAAATTAAAAAAACAAAAACAAAAACCCCAAACAAACAAACAGAAAAACCTCCTGGGCCCCCCATTGTCCTTTTGTGGCAGATCCCATTTAAAATGCAGTACATCATCAGAGCCACATTACTCTGATGATATAGAATTTATGAGGGATGTCCTACTTCAAATTATGCATTAACTTGAAGTCAACAGGGGAAAACAATAGGGGACAAAAATTAGAATGTGCAAAACATTTGGAGCCAATTGAATGTACTCAACTGCATGCTGGTAAAAACATAAATTGCAAAATGATATCTATTTTTTCCCCTTCCTACAAGATTAGCTGGAAACACTGGAAGACTTTCAAAAGACTCTTGAATATACTGGCTACTTACTTTTAGTCTAAGGAAGCAAGCACATTTGTAATATAAGATTTTTCAAAGCATTTATACAAAATGGCCTTATAAATCACCTGGGTATCAATGTCTACTGAGTATTTGGTTATTAATATTTCTGTGTAATCTCTGCTATTTGCTGGATGTCTGTTCTAGTGACATAAAAGCAGAAATCATGGCACTGAGTTTTGCAAATGGCCTACAGAGAAATAAACATGAAGTCTTCAAGTAGCAAAAAAAGAGGCATGTCAGGGGGTGAAAATTTGAGATAGGTCAACTCAAGAGAGAGATTAAAGGAAAGAGGAAGAAATAGAAAAATAAATTCTACAAATAAATTCTACAAAATAAATTCTACAAATCCATATTGCCACCATCCAGGAAAAAGGGAATAGAGAGGGAAGTTGAGAGCTAGTGTGGCATACACAAAATAGTAGTAAATAATTAAATACACTCATGCTGGCTACTTCAGCCCCAAAGAAAGATGGAAGTCTCCCAGTAAGGGCCTTCAGTCAGAACCTAGCTCAAAGGGCTGTGGCTTGAAGGCAGAGAGATTCGTAAGTGTCACTATTCTGGTCTTTAAAGGAATTAGAACTGATTAAAACTGACTGGTTGATTGGTCAGTCATTCAATCATTCAAGCAAAATTTAATAAGCAGTATGTGACAGGCCTTTTCCATAGACAGAAGATACATTGGTAAATAAACTAGATATGGCAACAACTCTTAGGTTGCTATGGGAATAAAAGTATAAGCAATGGGAATAAAAACACTGAGCCAATAATTTTAAGGATGTTGTTCTTGATGATCATAAACCCTGAACTGGTATAGTTCATCTGCCCACACTCAGTATCCAACTCACCCACTTCCAGGTTTTGGCTTTGCTATTCCTGTATTGGTCTTGACAGCTCTAATGTCTGCAACCTAGTACTTGGCCAACCTAGGATGGTCCTGTGTTGCCAAGGGTGTTTTACAGGACAGAACATAAGACTCACCAGAAGTAAGATTAGTCTTGTTAGGACTCTATTCCCAAGTAGCCAAGACTATTTTCTAAAACACAAGTGTTCCTCAGGGACATCAAGAGACTTTTCTTTGTTCAGATAGGAGGTGAGAAAGACAATCGATGTTGGTGACACCGGTGGTCAGGGGGCCAAGTGTGGTCTCTTACTCACATGGGCAGTCTGAGACCTTTGCTTTTCCATATTCCAGAGTGTACATTCCCTAGGAGCAGAGACAGGTAGCATAGAAGTGGGGAGGGTAACTGCACTAAAATGAAAATAAATCTAAGTTCAGGGGCACCTGGGTGGCTCAGTCGGTTAAGCATCTATCTGCCTTCAGTTCAGGTCATGATCCCAGGGTCCTGGGATTGAGCCCTGTGTCAGGCTCCCTGCTGAGCAGTGAGTCTGCTTCTCCTTCACCCCCTGCCTCTCTCCCCAGCTTATTCTCTCTCTCTGAAATAAATAAAATCTTTCAAAAAATAATAATAATAAATCTAAGTTCAGACAAATGGGTACTGAGTCCAAAGCAGGAAGGACAGTCTAGAAGAGAAATCTACAACAGAAAAGTGTACTATCGGTATGTGTAAATGCAAGAGGAAAATTGTAGAAGAAAATAGACATTGACCAGGAGGTAGAGAAAACTGCACTGGAAGAATGATTTCCATAAAGGGGACGGAAGCCTGAGCAAGAGGCATGTTAAAGAGGCAGAGAGGACAGTACAGCTTATATATAGAAACAGTAGTTAATAAATACCACCTTAATGCAAAAGAAGACTGTAGAGTTCTCCATATATCCAAGAAAAGGGAAGACGGGCAATGCTGTGTAAAAGCAACCTTGAAACGTAGGCTGAGGCAGCTCTGAAACCCTTAAGCAAGAGGAGTGAGATCAGCCTTCCAGTGAAGAGAGACTGACCATCATTTCTTGACTGCCTACCAACTGGTTCTGTGTCCTAAAAGCATCCAGAGTTTTCTAGGGGTTACAGCTCCCTCATTTTGTGCAGTCTTGGTGGAACCACCTTCAGAAGATGACAGTTTGCTGAAGGCACCTCTGTCAGATCCGTGCTCTCCCTGCCAAAGTGAATTTAAGAGTGGGATCTGTGGCCTGAGCTTGGCCAATGGGATGTGCTCCCCTGGGATCTAGAACTGGAGCAGAATGACAGATGGACAGAAGTCATGGCTGGAATTTGTTGCTTCCCTAGAGGAGAACTCACTATTGCTTTGTGAATGTCATGCTGCTCACACTGCATTTCAGCCTCCTTTCAATCCTGTAAACTCCCCAATAACCACTAATAAACATCCCTTGTGCTTAATATAGGGAGAAAATTGGTTTCTGTTGCTTGCAACCAAAGAGCCCTAATTGGTCCACAAAAGTGAGACTGTCCATATAATTAACCACAATGTTTAATTTCACTCCTCTGTAAATTGGATGATATTCATACATGAAGAATAATTACTTGGTTCTCATGTAATCCCTTTTGATATTATAAATCTCCATTAGAAGCTCTGTTTGGGTCCATGAGAAACTATATTTACCTCCTAGAAAGACAAGACAAGGGCTATTACACCACATATGCTCTGAAAATGGGTCATTTGTTACATAGAGATACAGAAAATTAGGGACACTTTCATTGAAACAGCACTCAGCTTTTTTTGATACACCGAATTCAGATATTTTCCAAAGGACAGTGGAATGAAGAGTAAACAATTTCCACCATGTGCCCAAATTTACACTACTCTATCCCAAATGTAATTGTCTTTAGGACAGGTATAGGTCTCAGGAGGGATCTAGGAACAAGTATGAAGCTTTACAAAACCAATCATATATCCGAGAGCCCCAGCACCTGCTCCCAGGTACACTGAAAAAGCCATGTGTCCATGCCAAGAGAAGCCCTTGCAAATACCCGGAGCGCCAGCAAAAAAAGGAAATTGAAATTTCTTTCCCCAGTTGGATGTGTGTTGGTGCAACAAACTTGTTGAGGGTCTGAGAGACATTGCTGAGGACAAAACAGAACTGGGTAAAGATTTGAAGCAGGGCAGGAGTAGGGGAAACAGAGGAAGAATTTTCAATCTTTCCATCTGGCATAGGAATTATGAGTGAGTTTACTGTGGTTCATTTGTGAAGTTCTAGAAGGGAGAGCTGGACTTGAGCCAGCTTGCTGGTGCATTCCAAGAGGGTCACCTGCAAGGTGATGGGGACCATGGCCTGAGTGATTTATTGTTGGAACAGACACCAGGAAGGGAGTAGAATGGGGTTTTGCTTGAGCTAGATTTCCACATGGAGGATTTAGGAGCTTGGAGGCCCCTGTATGTCTAGTTGAGGTATCAGTGATACGTGTGCATCATGAGGAATTTAGAACTAGAATTTTTGCCACACAGAAGCCATAAAGTCACAATAATCAGCAGCAAGAGGAATACAGTGGCACATTTGAGTCTAGGAACCATGACGCTCTGCCTTTCCTTTCCTGCCCCAAATCTTGGTCAGAGCTAGCGGGTCATAGAAAAAGACTGAAGAGGTGCCCGAAAGGCATTCATACAAAATCCTCCCCTGCCATTCCAAGACAAAGGAGAGGGCATGAAAAACATACCATCCCCTCTCCTCTTCTGGCCCAGAGATACAAGTCTCACTAGTAAGGGAAAAGAAATTTTAAATAAACTAAACTGTTCTAAAAAATAAAATGATAGAGGTATAAATACTATGCTAATACCCAGAGATGACCAGAGAGTTGAAAAATCTGCCAAAGATGTTAGTTAAGAAATGAGGGGAAACATACAGCCCAACACGGCAGGGGACAGTGACTAGAAGGAAAACAATCTCATGTGTATATCCCACTGAGCTGAGACTGTTCAATAAATTGGTGAGCGCTCAATAACAATCTTAAATAAAGACATCTCAATAAGACATGCAATTCAGATCCCCAAGCATTAATACAACTGCGTGTTTGTTAGAACTGTAAGCATGCACGGCCACACATGCCATGGAATCTATACAGTCATTCAGCAATAACTCATCAGTGGTTCTTATTTGAATGCACGTATATCTCACTTCATGTGATAACTGAATTCCAAGTGAAAACAGTGAACTCAATGTTATGTTTAGGATAAAATATTTTTAATGCAGTGGGACAGCCTGCGATCCTTGAAATATGCTTTTGTTTAGAAAATAGTTTAATATCCAAATAACCCCTGTCTGATGACATCATTTTTTTTTTTAATGCCAAGTTATATAGACTGGTTGCTAGGTGAAGACACACCTTCATAACATTTTAGAGTCTGTAAAAAGGTGGAGGCTAGAATTTTTAGGTGGTTTACAGCAAGTTTTTACCCACTAATCATGTATTGAGTAAAATGTGTTTCTCCTAAGTATTTGCGTAGGTGGATTAATTGTTCTTCATGTGGACAAAAAGAAAACCAATTGATAATATTCAAACAATGATAATTTTATGTGTTCATTCAACATTTGTTGAGCTACTACGACAGCATAATTCAACCAAGAGCAATCTCTTCCACTGGGTCTCATTTGGGCAATGTCTGGAGACATTCTTGATTGGCACAACCTGGGAAGGTGGGTGCTTCTGGCATCTAGTAGGTGAGGACAAGGATGCTATTACATCCTACAGTGCACAGTAAAGCCCCCTCCCCCGGACAAACAATTCTCCATCCTATGGTTGAGAAACTCTGCTACAATGTACCTAACACAGGTGATGCCAAGATGAATAAGTCCCTGCCCTCAAGGGACTCACAACTAAGATATAATTTTGAAATCATATTTATCCTATTAAAGTGATACAGAATCATAGTGGCTATTTCTACCAGTTCCAAATATAGGATGTGTGAAGGGCATCTCCCTCTCCCAGCTGTTCACCATTTTCTCCTGTTGCCTTTGGAGATGATACTGTAGGAAACATGCAAATAAAGAGGGGAAGACAAGGTCATTTTTTATTGGCTCTGCAATGACTGTGCATTGATGGTGGTTTTATCCAAACATTTATAATGTGCTGGAGACTGTTCAAACAGTTAGGCAGCTTGTCAATTTTCTAATGAGTGAGGCGCCATGCGTTTGGAAAGTAGAAGTCTAGTTGTCTCTGATAGCTGAAGGGCATGCAGCACACATCTCATGTATTTCCATGGGATTAATTACCAAATGTTTATTGAGCAACTACAATGTCCAGGGCAATCTGGGGAGGGGTGGATAAAGGTGCTTAAGAGAAAAAGAAAGGAACAGAAGAGACAATGCAATGAGAATAAGGGTCTAGGGAAACAAAGGGGAAGCGGAGATTCCAGTTGGGTGAATGAGGAAAGGTTTTCAGAGTTCTTCTTCAGAACTCTGGCAATCTTTGAGGGTAGAAAGGATTTAAGGTCAAGTAGAAGGGCATTCAAGGAAAAACAAACTGTGTGGACCAAAGCACAGCATAGGTCATGGATAGCACATAAGAATACAGTTCAATCATGAATTGAGAAAGGGGGTAATCAAGGGAGATGAAGCTGGATAAAGCACAGTCTTGGCTGACAGCTGCACACTCTTCTGCACCATGGATGTCTGCCCAGGAGGCATGGGTGTGAACCTGCGTTGTATGCATCCCTGCCCTTTAGAAGGAGAAACTCTGAGTAATAACCATCTCTTCTCCTAAAAGGTATCCTTGGCTCCACAGTGAAAGAGGGACTTCTAGACCAAGAGTCAATGACTTGGGACTCTGTCATTGGAGGAAAATCTCATGTTCTCCAAGTTACCTTACATAAGTAGTACACAATTAAGACCAACTCTCAAGATACGGATTTTCAACACTGTTGCAGGTGCATATCATTATAGTTAAGAGGGTCCTAAATAATAACACATAAAGGTGTTTCAAGCATCCCTAACAAGGCAGAGAATAGGCAGAAATGTGACAACCTATAATCCACCTAAGTTGCATGCTCTACTTGAATATGTATCCATGTATTCCCAAAGCTGACAATATAGATATGAAAGATAACCCAAAATACATTAAGTAGGGGGAAAGTACTACATAGCTTGTATGGCATTTTTATCACTCTGTGGGTAAAAAAGAAAAGGGTATACACACATTATCTTAGTACATAGTTATACTATATCTAGAAATTACAAAAGAAACTGGTAAAAAGAAACTACAAAAGAAACTGCTGTTGAGGATGGAAAATGAGAGGACAGAGATCACGGGTAAAAAAGAGACTTACTTTCTCCTATATACTGTTTATAATTTCTGAATTTTTAAAATACTTTGGCGTATTCAAAAATAAATACATTAATTTTAAAAGAAAAGACAGAAGTGCTAAAGACTAATGGAAAAGTTAGCCAAGTTCCTTTGGGAGCCAGTGTCAAACAATGTTTAAAAGCACAGATTTAAGTTGGTTTTCTGGATTTGAATTTCTTTTCTGTCAATGACAGGCATGTGACCTTGGGCAATTTATTTAAAAGATTATATCTTTTATGTTCAATGAGGACAAGCATAATAATATATACCTGCTAAGGTATTTGATTAGAGGGTTAAATGAGGTACTATGTGTAAACCATGTAGCCTATGCCTAGAATGTGTTACTGCAGCACCAGCAACCACACTCTAAAGCAATGTCATATGACGAGAGCATGTACTGGTGGAATCTCTTGGGTGGTGACTCAACCCAGATAAATTACAACAGAGCCTTTCACAACATCAGTGGATATAGTTGGTATTAATGGCCCTCCTGTGCAGCAGAACAGAAATGACTCCACTAGTCCCAATCATAATGATACCATGGAAAACCCAATACCCAATTACTCCATAGTGGCAGAAACACTGGGGCAAAGCCTCCTCCCTCTTTTTTTCTTCTATTTTTCTATTTTTTTAAACATGGGAATTGATTCATTGATCAGTGTGAAAGTCTAGAATGATAGAGCGACAAGCCAAAGGACAGGAGGAGCTGGAAGAGGCAGGAAGGATCCTCCCCTGGAGTTTTCAGAGGGAGCTGGCCCTGTCAAAACTGTGGTTTCAGAATTCCATCCTCCGAAACTATGGGGAAGGTTTGTACTATTTTGTCATGGACCTCGGGAACAAATACAATCCCTCATAACCCTTTAGCATAAAACCAATTCTAAGAACTGTGCCTGCAACCTTGTGGTATCCTTATTCTCATTCCAAATCCTCACTAGGCACTTGATGTATGAAAAGGTAAAACTGTAGACATAAATACTTTGAAAGTGGCTTTTTTAAAATTTTTGTATCAGGGGCACTATTTTTCCCACCAAGGGAAATCCTACATGCAGTTTCAAAATGTGACAAAATAAGTGTTGTATTATTAGTATGCAATAGCTGCTTATTATAAAGCCAACCAAGGAGGGTCATATGGCTGTTTTAACGAATGTATAATTTTGAAGTATTTAACGGGTTTGAACAACCCATGAAATTAACACAGAGATATTTATGGGGACTTTCCAGTCTTAACCAAATCTTGGGAACGTAAAAATCTCTGACCTAATAAGTATGCACTTAGCAATATAGACTGAAAAGCTGAGGTCAAGAAAATGTAAGTAATTTACTGAGGTCATTCCTCTGGAGTGTCCATGATAAACTACAGGGCTCACCTAACCAAAGACTGAAGCTAACTTCCATGTTATTTGCTTCATTGTACCACCTATGTGCCCATTCTTAATAGCCATTAATACTATGTAAGTACTCATGCATACAATCTAATTCATTGTTTCTAGTGCCTCCCCAACCCACATCAAACCATCTTAAGGCCTCCGTCATCTAAATAACTAGAAACTTTATTAATTTATCCACCAATGATATCCCCCCTCCCCTCCTTCCCTCCCTTCCTAATCTTCTTTACCTAAAAGACCAGCAATTATGCATGTTAAGGCCACATCGTGTTTCAAAGAAGGACTTGGCTAATCTGGGAACTCAATGGCTGATAATATCCTTGTTTGGATCCACCCCTCCTACTTTCCCCAGCAAAATGCAACCCAATTTCTGCACCTTGAACTTAGTTAAGCCACGTTAAGAAATCAATCCCTCCTACATTGTTGGTGGGAATGCAAGTTGGTACAGCCACTCTGGAAAACAGTGTGGAGGTCCCTTAAAAAGTTAAAAATTGAGCTACCCTATGATCCAGCCATTGCACTACTGGGTATCTACCCCAAAGATACAGACGTAGTGAAGAGAAGGGCCATATGCACCCCAATGTTCATAGTAGCATTGTCCACAATAGCTAAATCGTGGAAGGAGCCGAGATGCCCTTCAACAGATGACTGGATTAAGAAGATGTGGTCCATATATACAATGGAATATTACTCAGCTATCAAAAAGAACGATTTCTCAACATTTGCTGCAACATGGATGGCACTGGAGGAGATAATGCTAAGTGAAATAAGTCAAAGACAATTATAAGAGAAAGACAATTATCACATGCTTTCTCTCATCTATGGAACATAAGAACTAGGAAGATCAGTAGGAGAAGAAAGGGATAAAGAAAGGGGGGGTAATCAGAAGGGGGAATGAAGCATGAGAGACTATGGACTCTGAGAAACAAACTGAGGGCTTCAGAGGGGAGGGGGGTGGGGGAATGGGATAGACCGGAGATGGGTAGTAAGGAGGGCACGTATTGCATGGTGCACTGGGTGTTATACACAACTAATGAATCATCGAGCCTTACATCGGAAACCAGGGATGTACTGTATGGTGACTAACATAATATAATAAAAAAATATTTAAAAAAATCAATTATCTTTACTTCCTAAAATACTATGATCCTTAAAACTAAATAGGAATCCTATGTTGTCTGAAAATGGAAGGCTTAGAGTTAGAACTGAGAAATGAAATCCTTACTACTACCCCATTTTCATTCCATGTTTGGGTCTTAAATCAGAGTTACGGGAAGGGGAATGGTCCTTTTGAAGGGTTTTTGGTCATCAAAGCCCAGGAATGAAAAGTTCAGCTCTCACATTTTCACCAAGGTTATTGACTAGCTTCTACAAAGCCAAATATTTGTTTTCTAATGAAAGTGTTAGGAGATTCAGCAGTGTAAAATGCCCTTGCATCCAGAAAAACTGGCATCTGTGTTCTTTGAATCAATTTCCAAAGATTATGCAGCACATTTTAATGGTGCTCTGGGGACCTACAGCCTGTGTGTCTGAAAAATGAGGATGAACGTTTTATATCTCCCCCAAGTAGATAAACCTCTGTCCTGCCCCCAATGAAGAGAGCATAAAGCAAAGTGTTATTAATCCAGAAGTGATGGAAGAGACTCTCATAATTCCAGAGGTGGTAATTGTTAAAATAGTGATGGTTTGCTACCTTCCCATCTTGGATTAATTTTGACCCGATCTGACCATCAGGAGATGCATAATTTCATCATATTTGGAGGATTTAAAAAATATATTTATGAAGACATCAACTTAAGTCAATGAAATAAGACAGTTAAAGGACTGCAAAATATGTCTCAGCTTGGCATAAGGACAGTGATTCTAGATGAAGCTGTTTCTATTAATTTAGCTGATGGGAAGATGTGGGGGTAGCTTATAGAGTTAAATATCACCTATTCAGGAACCATAACTTGCATGGGGATTAAATAAGTAAGTTAATGTTAATAACCAGGTTAATACTTAACTAAGGTTAAATAATCGGACTTCCTCTAAAACATCTAAGAAAGGGTGAACCATGAGAAGGGATATTTTGACAAAGGATATTAGATTATGTCACCTTCTGCCTAATACCGTTTTATGCCTTCCCTCTTCATTTAGGATGTAGTCTAAGCCCTACCTTGACCTGCAGGCTTTATAGGGCCTAGCCCCTTCCTACTCATCTCCTTCTACTCCATCTTAGACACACAGTCTTCCCTTCTCTATTTCTTGAACCCACCTGAGCTCATTCTGGACTCAGGGAATCTGCTTTAGTCCTAACTTTGGGGATCACTCTCCAGGTTCTTTAAAATGCAGACTCCTTATTCTTTCAATGTCAAAGAAGCCCTCCTGTTCAACTTAACCTGAAAGACTCCTCCCTAGGGGTCACTTTCCTTCATTAGTATTTAAAATCATCTTATTTACTTGTTTCATTGTCCACTGCCTATTTCTGTCAACTGGAATTTAAGCACCAAGAGATGGTTGTCCTTACTCATCTCTATCTCCCCAGCACCTGGGGGAGTGTCTGTTAAAGGACTAGTAATTGGTAAATCACTGATGAAGGATAACAGCCTACAGTACGATAATATCAAAATGTTTGGATCAACATCACTTAAAAATCTTCACACATCTTCACTTGAAAGAGCATGCTCCACTGCAAGTTGGGAAGCTTCTAATTCAGAGAAGAAAATTGTTTACATATTCCAAGTTGAAATGAGCAAACATAAAGAAGCCCTAAGTACCCTGCAGATGAAGTAAATCATGGGACATGGCTGGCCTCTGGTCACAGAATAAGAAAAGGGATATAGTGCATGATAGAATAGCAAGTAAAGTACACAAACACACAAATGAGTTCTCAATATTTATCTGTGCTCCTCTCACACCAAGGAAGCAAGACTAGTAGCTTACTATCATTCCTACTAATCCAAGGCATATCCTCAATCCTCAGAGCAGGGTGGTTAAAAGGATAGGTTCAAATCCACAGCTCAAGCACACGTTAGTTTCCTGAGTTTGGGCAAATCTTTTAATCCTTCTATGCCTCAGACTTTTCAAAATGGTAATAACAAACCCCTGTAGAGATTAAATGAGAAATGTATATAGAGTTGCTAATACAGAGCCAGGCACAGAATGGGTGGTGCGCAATTGGTAGTCTCACGGAATCTTCACCAAAAAGGAGCATTTTCTGGATTTTTGAGAGGTGGGGGCATTGTGTGGATGGCTGGGCTGCACGCCAACGTACGGAATTTTCTCTCTCAAAGAAAGTCGGTTACACCGATAACGACAATGTGATGCAATAGTACCACCAGTCTAGCCTTACCTGGCCCCTTCGAGTGCACAAAGAACTCCCACATACATTGTCTGTTCATCCTCATTCAGCCTACTGTACCAGGCAGGCAGGTAGGATCAATCCCATTTTAGAGGTAAATTACACAGACAGCTCCTTCCCATCTTGACTGCAGCAATGTTTGGCTGATTTGGCAAATCAAGTTTTCCACTTTATACCTGCATATGGTGTGTGGCAGCTTCTCATCAAGAAAGGAGAAAGTAGAGAGAATAAAGTGTCCCTCTTCTCATGGCCCTTAGGAGCCCACTGAGAAAAGAGTGTCGCCTTCATTTTCCTGCTCCTCCAGGCGGTAATACAGGGACAAAATACGTGTGTGGTTGAGGTCTAGCCAAATGCCTCTCCACCTTCTGCTGGCTTTAGGAAAGAATGGGGCACAACTCTTGCTATTTCCACAAACTATATAAATATGAATTATGCACACACATATGCACAAATGTATACATACACACCTACATACAGGATACATAGGATATATAGACTCCAAAGAGCAGGGGCTCTGGGCAACCTCTGAAACAAAACCAGGGCAACCTCAAGGAGACCCAAGAGCTGGGTGCAATGGAAGTAGATTGAACTCCATCTCCCTGATGAATGGCCCAGGATGTTTTAACGTTTCTGAGAAGTAGCAAAGTCGTGGATAGAGCGTGATTTTGAATTCGGATCAGGTGTCTGCAACCCTGGGAAAATGGCATAAAAAAACTTCAGTGTCCTCATCTATAAAATGGAAACAAATCAATTCCAATAACAAGGTAATCACCTGGCCCATTACTAGTTCTCTTTCTTTTCTAGTGTCTCCTAAGTTGACATGTTCTGTAAGGTTTGAGATTGAATGGTGAATCTGTCAGCTTTCCCTTTCCCCAGATACATTATCCTGCAATGATTTTTCTTTTTCTTTTTTTTTTGTCTTCCTTAAGTCAGATAAAGACATTACTTAACTATCATTTCCTTTTTAAATTGTGCATGGTGTTTGGACCAGACAATCTTCAATTTAATCAAGACACTTTCAAGTACCAACCATATGGCAGACTATCAATCTCATTTACTCAGATCCTAACAGACAAATCCATATTTTCATCATTTCAAGAACTAGCAACATTCAGAAGAAAAGAGACTATAAGAAAATCTACAACTTGAATTGGTTCAACAAACACAAACATGAGCTTACCAAAGTTAGTGAGGCATCAAGAACATCATTGCAACCCAATGGGTCTCATTTCTCCTAAATGCAAAACGACCAGCAGCAGCATTGCCATCATCATCAATATTAGGGTGCACGACCCTATAGGAGATAGAGTTCTCATACAATCCATGGTCACGCACTATTTTAAATTGGAAAATAAAGCAGTAACCAAAGAAGAAAAGCCAAAATTCTACTCCTTGAAAAAAATTCTGGGCATAAAGGACTATGGCAAAAGATGGAGAGAATAATTTTAAAATCAAGTCCATTATGGGCAAAGAGAGGCTTTGTAATCAAGAATGGGGAATACGAAAGTGGCCATTTTATTTTAGCGGCACAGACCTGTCTGGGGGATTTTAAGGGTCACAGATATTAAATGCCCAGGCAACGCACTCTTTGAAACACAAAGAATTTCTAAATTCTCCTTGAATATAAATCCCCAAGTCCCCTCCTACTTTAGCAATAGCAGGGGAAGAGTAAATGCTGCCAGAAAGAAGCCAATCAGGAGATGGGAGATGCTGCTATCAGAAACGGGAACTCTCCACTTCCCTGTCCAGCTGGGAAGGAGAAAAAGAGGCTTTGGGGAATAATTAACTGTCATGCATAAGATTAATTGACGACCCTCCAGTTTTGCCCTAAACACAGATGTATTGGGATCAGGACACAACCTTGAATACTAAAGGTGAAGGGAGAACAGTTATTTCTGGATAGGGGCAAGCTAAATATGCAGAATTGTGGGCGATGTCAAAATTCACGTCGTGGAGCTGGGGAAGGCCATATATCATCATGCCCTTCCATAAAGTGGCTTGTCAGAAACTAGCCAAGGACTTAAAATAGGAGCCCAGCTTGTGCTGGGAAGTTTCTTGGTAACAACTGGTCCACAATGAGTCAGTTATCCTATTACACAGGTCTGGACACACTCCTGCCATGTTTCTATTTCTCTACTTAGATAAAGAGGATAAAAGGAAAATTTATAATATTGGTATCTGTAATACTAGATTATGTTCACACCTTCACATCCAGCCTTTCTCTGACCCCAGAGTACATTTTGTGGGGGAAAGAAGGTAGTCTTTCCTAGAAGATCTCAATGTGCAAAGAGTAGAGCTCTTTCCCAAACATAGCATTCCCATAATAATCCAACGTTTGCCTATCCTCCATGGCTATGCAGTTTTCTGCTGCTAAGCTCTCTACTAGACATAGAGGGGATTACCGTTTCATATATGCACTTTTCACATAAGTTATCTATTTCAGGGGATGAGAATAGAGAAGATTTTTCATTTTCCTTCCAAATGATTGGTGGTGAGTTATCAAAATTCTTACAATAAACAGATTGTCTTCCAGTGCCTTTTTCAGTGAAAAAGTGTCTTTTTAAATTCCATGAAAGTGTTGGGTTTTATTTATGAACTAGTCACTGAGCAAAGTGCCAGGGTTATAAAAATGAATAAGCCTCATACTTGAGGAGCTCTTGCTTTGAAACTATAGACATTTTTTGAAATATATACATACATATAAAATAATCATAATGACGACACAGCAGCAGGTATCTTTTACTGAACACTGTTAAGTGTTTTACAATCACAGTTTTATTACCCTCACAGCTAGAAGAGGTGGGTCTGAACCTTACGTCTATTTTACAGGTGAGGACACTGAGGCTTATGCAGGTTACTGTAGCCTATCTAATATCACATATTTAGTACCAGGCAGAGCTGAAATTTGAAGCCAGGAAGTTTACATACAAAACTCAAGTGATTCCATAGAGACAGATGGAAACAATACTGACTTCATGGACTCATTTTTATTTCAGGGAATCAAGGAATGTTTTGCAAAGATGGCAACTGAACTAGGTATTAAATGATAGGGCAGAATTTGTCCAGTGGAAATTAGGATGAGTGGGGGCCCTCAGGTGGGTGGAAGAGGTATTCCAGACAAAGAAAACAGTAGATTCAAGTATGTTTAAGACTAAGGCTAGTTCAGTATACTAGAGGCATGGAATAGGATGCAATAGAAGCGGGGGAGGGTTTTCAAGAATTAAAGAAGGCAAACAGTTGAGGAGATAATTTGGACTTAGTTCTGTTGGCCTGGGGAAAATGGACAGATTCTGATGAGTAAACTGGTTCTGTTGGGAGAAATTATCCTATCTAAGCTGAGGTTCGTGAGCAGCTAGTCTCAAGGGGTGACTTTGGAATAGTGTAGATGGCCATGTGGCTACAAGTGAAAGGAAGTTGATGACCTATCAGACTAACCTCAGACTCCAAGGAAAGAAGGCCCAGGACCACAAGGGGAGGACTCTAAATCTCAGCCACACGTTTTTGGTTTTGATCTGTGCTCATCAGGAACTTTGAAGGTTGTTCAAGGAGAGGAGTGGCATCAACACTGTGCCTGGCAACTGAGTGCAAAAGGATTGGCCAGGGGGTAAAGAATAAAGAAAATTAAGCCCTCTGTGTCTCTGCATCCTTGTCTGTGAAATGAGGATACTGAAATGATTGATCTTGTATAGTCTTGGTGAGGATAATAGGAGAAAAACAATGTAGAGTTTGGGCCATGCTGGCAGTCACATGGCAAACCATTAACATGTGCTCACTTCTTTCTTCCTTTCCTCCTTCCCTTCTTCCTTCTCTCCTTCCCTCCCTCCCCCACCTTTCTTTCTCTATCTTCCTCCCCTTCCTTCTTTCTTTCCTTCATAAATTATTGATGCCTATGCCAAACTTGTTCTCCTGTTATGACTACTACTACTACTACTACTACTACTGCTATTACTACTGCTATTACTATTACTAATACTTTGTTGTTCTTCTCCTTCTCCTCCCCATTATATTTTCTTGTTCTCCTTTTCCTCTTCCTCCTCTTCCTCCCTATTATAATCATAGTAATATTTACTGTTGTTGTTAGCAATTGCAGAGTCTACAGACTACAGAGGAAGAGAGAGCCTTGAGCAACACTTCAAGGAGAGACGGTTGGTGGTGACAAATTAGAGACAGAAGAGACACGGACAAAGGATAGTGGGGCACAGGGAGGAGTTTGCAGAGAATGCTCCCATGCATGTGTGCCTACACTTCCCACTACTGACGCACATTTGTGAATATCATGGGACAAAAATAAAGGATTATAAACTAGATGGATGCTTTTAAATGGAAAATTATTGAGTAGAGCTACATATGATCTCATTAGGGAATGAAACCTGCTGCTTGAAGAAGTGTGGGATGAATACAAGCCAGGAAAAAGAAGACAACCAGTGGTCCTTACACCCTCTGAAGGACAGAAGCTACTAAACACTCACGCTGAACTCCAGGGGCTCTCAGGAGGTCAAACTCAGATGAATATGGCAAGATGAGGCAGGAAGAGGGTGCCACCTCTCTTTAGGAGAGTTTAGGAGCATCATTCTAAATGTCTTAAGCAAACGGCATCCCCAAAGGATGAAGTGTATGGCTTTGGCTAAGTGAGTATCTCAGAATCAGAAAGAGCACTAGATGGAACATGACATTGGGGGCTGATTATTTCTGGGCTCACCTAATTTTTGTGAGGCTCATTCTATAAGATAAATGACTGTAGTCTTACAGAGCAGTATGACCTCTGTCTTGAGAGGTAAGAAAAAAACTCTCCTGCTCAGCAATCAGAACTATTTGCCCAAGATGAACATGTTGGGAAATTTGCAAAGTACGCCAGGTATATGTACTGGGTCTCCTCTACTTCGATTTTCCCCATTTCCATATTTCCCAAAAGCCTGTTTTCCATTCTGGGATCTCTTTGAGCCTGACTCCCCCTCACGTGCTAGGTTTGGATCATGTATCTAGATAAACCAATGAAATCACTTCATCCTTTTCCTCTCAATTACTGGCTCCTCTTTGTCCATGGAAATAAAAATGGTAGTCATGTTCATGAAACTAGAACGACGAGGCAAGTATGTTCTCTCTTGCCCTGAAAAGTGTGGTACATGGACATGAAGCCATCAGGAATGCTATCCAGGCATAAAACTGACATCCAAAGGAGGTGAAGCTGTGGGAAATCACTGTCAGCAGCCCATTCCTAACAATGGCTGCCCCTGTTGAGCATTTGCTATGTGGCAACCACTGTGTTAAGTGCCCTACATTCAGTAACTCATTTAATCTTACCTAAACCCTCTCCCACCCAAAATAAGACCTGTTGCCCTTGTTAGTTTATAGGTGAGGTACCTGAGGCTCAGAGAGCTTGGCGGTGTATGTACCCAAGGTTTCACAGCTAAGAATGAACTATGGATGTACGACCTGAAGCCAGGCTAGAGTTGGCTAGTCAGATTCTTTGGGATTGTGCTATACTGAAATGCAGATTATCAGAGTGAGAAGATGACAGAGTGAGAAGGGACTCACTGCAACACCCCTCTGCTCCTCCCCTCCTTATCAAAATCAAATCCAGAAGCCTATAACTGAATAGAAGAAGACAGAAGCACAGACAACATGCATGGCCAGCTCAGAGTTAACATTCTCCTCAGCCAGCAAGAAACAACAATTGTTGGAGAGGATGTGGAGAAAGGGGATCCCTCCTACATTGTTGGTGGGAATGCAAGTTGGTACAGCCACTCTGGAAAACAGTGTGGAGGTCCCTTAAAAAGTTAAAAATTGAGCTACCCTATGATCCAGCCATTGCACTACTGGGTATTTACCCCAAAGATACAGACGTAGTGAAGAGAAGGGCCATATGCACCCCAATGTTCATAGCAGCAATGTCCACAATAGCTAAATTGTGGAAGGAGCCGAGATGCCCTTCAACAGATGACTGGATTAAGAAGTTGTGGTCCATATATACAATGGAATATTACTCAGCTATCAGAAAGAACGAGTTCTCAACATTTGCTACAACATGGACGGCACTGGAGGAGATAATGCTAAGTGAAATAAGTCAAGCAGAGAAAGACAACTATCATATGATTTCTCTCATCTATGGAACATAAGAACTAGGATGATCGGTAGGGGAAGAAAGGGATAAAGAAAGGGGGGGTAATCAGAAGGGGGAATGAAACATGAGAGACTATGGACTATGAGAAACAAACTGAGGACTTCAGAGGGGGGGGGGGGGGGGGGGGGGAATGGATCGGTGATGGGTAGTAAGGAGGGCACGTATTGCATGGTGCACTGGGTGTTATACACAACTAATGAATCATCGAGCCTTACATCGGAAACCAGGGATGTACTGTATGGTGACTAACATAATATAATAAAAAATCATTTAAAAAAAAAAAACATTCTCCTCAGCCAGACTTTCTCTTATGAAGGTCAAGATGAAGAAAACACAAGACAGTGAGGGTCCTCGTAGCCCATGGGCAGTGGACAATGGAGACGAGATCTCACAAATGTCTCCACCTTCTCAGAATGACTCTGGAAATGGATTGCATCCATCTCCCAGGATCAGTCATGGGCATTCATTAGGGGCAGAAAGCTAAAACAGAGCCCCTCATCTCGACTACAAAATATCCAGCTTGGTCTGAAGGACTCCTACCATTAGGCTTTGGCTAGACTCTGAAACCTTCCCATACATGCTTAGCTTTCAACTCAATACCTGACCTCTAAAGAAAACCATGTCCAGGGGTGCCTAGATGGCTCAGTCAGTAGAGCATTTGATTCTTGATCTCTGGGTTGTGAGTTTGAGCCCCATGTTGGGTGTAGAGATTACTTGAAAAGAAAAGAAAAGAAAAGAAAAGAAAAGAAAAGAAAAGAAAAGAAAAGAAAAGAGAAAAGAAAAGAAAAGAAAAAAGAAAAGAAAAGAAAAGAAAAGAAAAAAGAAAAGAAAAGAAAAGAAAAGAAAAGAAAAGAAAAGAAAAAAGAAAAGAAAAGAAAAGAAAAGAAAAGAAAAAAGAAAAGAAAAGAAAAGAAAAGAAAAGAAAAAAGAAAAGAAAAGAAAAAAGAAAAGAAAAGAAAAGAAAAAAGAAAAAGAAAAAGAAAAAGAAAAAGAAAAAGAAGTCCAGGGTTTGAATGCAATGTAATCCTAACCCTATCCAAGTTTTAAACTTTGAGAACCTGTGAGTGAAGTTTCTTTTTTCCTTCCTTCCTTCCTTCCTTCCTTCCTTCCTTCCTTCCTTCCTTCCTTTTTTTATGATAATGCATGTGTTTGTTAAAGAAATGCACAGGTGAACACTCCTGTTCTTTCATCCTAGTCATGAAAAGTCTCTGGAGAAGACTCGGTTACTGTGAAATAGTGACATAATCCCACTGACTTCATGAAATAGACTATTCTATAGAGAGACCAGCAGACTCCCTGGTTTCCTGTAGAATCAAGACATTTTCATAGAAGAAAACTCTGACTTTAAGTCTAAACACTGCTATAAAGAGAAAAGCCAGTGGTGGAATTTGAATCATCTCCTCTGGACAACAGCTTATTAAAAAAATAAAATAAAATAAAAAATCTGTAACTGTCAGAATGTCCTACAGTGCATATCACTAATGCATTCCACATGCAAATTACCAACACCATCACCTTTAATAAAGCAAAGGGTGTCTTTCTTCATCAGGGAGTTAGTAAATATTAAAATCCCTCTTTGGTGCTTGTTCTAACCAGGGCAATTATCTGTGAGGACTATTCACAATGGACTCAATTTGACAATAATTATTCTTAGCAATGCCAGTTGGTCGTTTCTGTGGGCTCCTTGCTTCTGCGGGCAGGAAAACGAATTTTGATTCTAAGAGCATATGTTTTAAAACTCTCCCATGTCAGTTCACCACCTAGAAAGACAGCAGGAAAATTTCCAGGTTTGTTTTGCATATCATGGGCTCTATCTACCAAGAGGGACGGATTTCAGCCATGTGACAGACACTTAGAAAAGTGCAAGGTAAACTTTAAGAAACATGCAGGTAGCAAGCCAAAGCAGAGTCAGGTATATTGGACTATCCCTCTCTCCTTCTTGTGAACCCCTCAGTGTCCTGGCACCAACAGCTCCCAATATCACACTCTTCTCTCTTTCCTTCATCTCTCCACCAACGGAAATGGTTTTTCACCAGTCCATTGTAATACCAGCGGGAGTGCTGAGACTTCTCCACTGTCTGCTCTTGGGTGGAAAAGTCATTCTGATCACTATACCTCAATGATCCCAGCTGCCTTTAACCTAGACGGTGCTTTTAAAAATACATCCCTCAATCTTCATCATTTTGCAGCTTGTTACAGCACTTGACATTATAGTGAGAGAGAAAAGAAGCACACGCCAAGGCTCAGATCCACTCCCCACCTTTTATACCTGAAATTGTTATCAGTCAGCCACCAGTGAGCATTAAAGAGGGCATGCCTTGAATTTTTTTCTTTTTCTTTTTCTTTTTTTTTTCTTTTTTTTTGCCCACACAAAGCTTTTCAAGGGTGCAGCACTACTTAACAAATGACAGAAACCTTCAGCAGCCCTTCTAGGTACTGGCAATGAATTGTTTTTCTTTTTATAATAGACTGGGACAATGAAGCAGAGATTTCTCTGTGCCCAGATTTGTTGGAGTTTCTCCAACCTTTAAACTTTATTGCCCCACGGAGTATCCAACTGTGTTTGTGGGAGGGATTGGATCATTAAAATTCATTTGGGACTGAGTCTCCAGAGGAATACACAAGCTTTCATCCTACTGACTTCTCCATCACATAGAATCCAATAGATTACAATTTCTTAGGGAGTCATGAACAAATGAATGATAATAATGTGTTGTCATTTGTGCATGCTGTCCCTCACCTGGTCCCCTCTGTGACCAAAAGCACATGTTTCTTAGTAAGGGGGCTTAGCCAGGTCAGGGACTCTGCGTGTTGTCAAGAACAAGAGCAGACCTTGGGAGTTGGCTTCTATGGCATTGCATGTGACCTTCCACGAACAAAAGCAGTTCAAATCTCAAAAACACTTCAACTTGAGGTTACTGAAAAGCCAGCTTTCAGATACGCTTGCAGAATCCAATAATGGTTCTGTTACGGTTGTTCAATGCCAGTCACATGAAACAAAGGGGCTAATAAAAATAAATCGTTAAAATGAGAAAGAGAGAATACGTATATTTCCACTCCTCTGTTTCTCTACTGACTTTTGCCAAAGAGCTCAGGAAATAGGAAGTTAGAAGAAGAAGCTTCCCGTAACTATGAGATTTCATAGGATAGCCACAACCATACAGCTATCTCAAGCATGAGAACAAGCATGCCCTGAATCATATGCAGCCAATTATCAGGGGCTGCCTATCTCACATCTCCCTTTGAGTAAGTATCCCAGTATTCATGATATTTCTCCCTCATTTTCAGAGTTATGGTTTATTTTGCATTTCCTCCAGTCTGGCTTCTCCTGAATTTTAAGTCTATTGGCCAACCCTGAAGAAAGATTTTACCAGATCATGTGATTTTATTGGAAGATGCTGTCTGTGTAAAGCACTTGGAAAACTATAATAAAAGAAAGCAAATTCTTTGTTACGTCTTTGAAATAAAATCAGTCATTTCTCAAGGTCAGTGGTAGAATTTTAAATTTCATCCAAAAGGATGGGGCATTTTGAAAGTGATCTTGAATACCATAAAAATAAAATCTTATAATATGGAAACTCTACATAAATTCAATAGTGAAAAACCAGGTCTGAGACCTGAGGCATATAAAATTAAGAACATTAATGATAACAACAGTAGGAAGCATCTTTCTTATTACAAATCTTATTGTTATTACAAATGTCTACTTGATGTGCCTAAAGTATGGGGAAGAATTCATCTTTTGAATCATGGGGAAGAGTGTTTTGGTTTGCAGGAACTGCAGATGCAAAGGTTGATAATGACCTTGGCCTGTTTTAAGATAAACAAGAGAGAGAGAAGGGCTAGAGCAGAGTTTAAAAGACACAAAGTATGAGGAAATGAGATCTTTGAGATAGGCAGAGACCAGATGTTATGGGACCTTATGGACCACCATCATTTTTTTTTTCTTCTTCAAAGCATAATGGGGTACCATTGGAGAATTTTAAGTAGGGGATTAACTGAATTAATTTATGGGTTTCTTTTTTGAATTTTTTTATTGTGGTAAACAAACATATAAAAGTACCATCTTAACCATTTTGGTATATACAGTTCAGTACTGCTAAGTATATTCACATTGTTACGAAGACACTTCTCTCAGATGATAATTATAGGTTTTCTGTTGTGATTATTTTATTTTTCCCCATCTAATGTCCTTTCCTAACCCCATTCAACTGTGTGCTGCTGGGTAACGGGTTCCCTGTCACTTTTTGCCCATTGTTTAACACTGGCACAAACACTGTGCCTCAATACTTAGTAGGACCTTGATATATGTGAAAATAATGACTGAGTAACCAGTACCATTGTCTCCAAGAAATGCTTGTGTAGTACTGTTGTGTATGTGATTTTCCCTTTACTGAACTATTGTTGAGTTTTTAGTCTGTAGCAAAGAGTACTTCATTTTTTCCTTTGACTGTTTTATGAAAGTCTGTTCTGTCAATTTAAATGGGTAGCATTCTTGAGGATTGAACCAATGCCTTATTTATTTTGCATCATCTCTCTTCCTCTTGCTCCTCTTTCCAAACTTATGCCAGTACACCATGATCTCTGCCTAACTGTGGTAGGCATTGAGCAGGAGTAGAGCAAGCATATGTCTAGAAATTGCACTAAGGAATGCTTAATATGCTTCTCTACTCCAATGTTATCTCAGATTTTTAAAATTCACATTTCTCCTGGATGTAATGGGGGCACTTTGTTTCCAAATATTATTTTACTGTTTGTTAAATAAAAGATCCTCTAGAAAGCCATTTTTACTCATCACTAATTTGTGTATTTTTAGATTCTTTTTCATAAACAAAGCTCAATTGAGTTATGAATGTCAGAGTGAGAATGAGTGTCTACAAGGTTTACATTTCTGCTATTCACTGTGACATACTGAAAGTGACAACTATATAAAAGTGATTGACAATCAACAGCTTAAAGAAATACTTCAAATCCATCCACTGAGCAAGAAACTGCATAACTAGGGCAGAATCCCCAAGTCTGGTGAAGAGAAAAACAATTTGAGTGGACTTTGTTTTTTAAATAGAAGTGTCAGTTTGTCACAATTTATTCTGCTTTTGTAGAATAAGGTTTGCAAGAATGCAATTAAATCCACGTACAGGGAGTTTTCAGAAAACCAATATAGCAATGGGAGAGCTTATCCTTGTGACTGCTCACAAGTTGTCCATCTATCTACCAGTCTAAGGTGTCAAGTAAAACTCAGTGTCTTTGAAATGTAAATGGGCATATCTCAAGCTTAGCTCTACCTGCCGGTTACTCTGAGCCCCTCTGTACTTTTAACTGAATGACATTTAGTTTCTTTTTAAAAAGGTATCATACACAGCCTTCCTCACTCTCTCACCATTCCAAAATCTATACATCCATAAGTCAATGGAAGCATAAACTGGTACGAGCAGAATCAGAAAACAAACACATTAGCTTCCCAAATGATCTCTGAAATAATTAGTTGATGTTTAAGGACAGGGGAATGTGAGGTTGAAGCTGGAGTCACCAGTGTACTTGGTCCAAAGCAAACAGTTTCCCAACAGGAAGGTTATGAGGATGCTCAGAATCAGACATACTTATCAGAACACTATTGATGTTGGCTCTACAATGCACATGTACAGAACTTCTTGAAAATATCTAGGCCCTTATCTTAGGGATGTTCTGTGTCACTACAGGCATAGGATTACCTTGCTTCTGGGCTGACATTTCACCGAAGGAAGAAAAAATATATTAGCAAGAGAGCTTACACTTTGAAAGATAAGGAGGATGCTTAGGTATATGCAAATGGAAGGCAGTTCTTAAGAAAGGAGAGATTAGTTTTCGACTTCACTTTAAAATGTAATTTTAGGAGGAAGAGCTGGCTTACAGATGGTCCTTCTCACAGGGTTTCCTTCCCTTCAGGGTATGATTTGCCTTGAAGAGGGCTGGGGTGAGTTGCAAATAATGGACACAAACATATCCCATCCCTGTTTGCGTACACCTTTTCAAGATGAGTTTGCTGCTGCTTCCGTTGCTACCTATCACTCTATTCCTTGATTCTGGGCTTGGCTGTGTAACTTGTTTTGGCCAACTACCATTAGCAATGTAATACAAGCAAAGGCTCGAAAATGCTCCTAAGTTAGATATTGCCCTTTCACTACACTTGGGACTCTGAGACTCAAGATAGCCTGCTGACCAAGCCTGAGCTAGCCTGCTGAGAAGTTCACAGAGAGAAAAACTGAAGCATCCCAGGATAATCACCAGCCATGTGAGTAAAACCATTCTAGACAATCCAGCCCCAGTGGTATGACAAAGACCAGGTGAAATCAGCAGGAAAAATGCCCACTTAAACCCAGTCCATACTGCTGCCACAAAGAAATATGAGCTAATAAATGATTTTTGTTTTAAGCCACAAAATGTTGGAATTGTTTGTTACATAGCAAAAGCTAATCATTACAAAGTCGTAAGTGTTATGAATCCCTGGGCTTCTGCAATCTCTTCTATCAAATTTATTGTAGAGAAACAGAAAAGAGATAAGGAAAGACTTCATAAATTACTATAGAGATTTGGGGGGTGCTTAATATTTTTAATAATTATTTTATTGGAAAAGTAATGCATGCAAATGGCAAAAAAAGTCAGTGAGTACAAAATATCATACAATGAATCATTAGTCTGCTCCTACTCTGACTTCAGCCCCCCTCTCTCAACACTCATTATTATCAGTTCCTTGTCTGTCTTCCCAGGAAATATCCAGGCATCCATATGTGTAAGTGTTCATACACAAATATGATCATACTACATACATTATCTTCCTTTTTTAACTTATTTACATCTACCCCTACGGTAATTCTAAGCTGAGTTGATATTTATCATCTCCCCATAGTATCACATTTAAACATCCCTCATCCTTTTAGTAGCTGTATAATATTACAGACAGTCCCTGATTGGAGATGGTTCCATTTACAATTTTTCAACTTTAAGATGGTGTGAAAGTGATATGCACTCAGTGGAAACCATATTTCGAGTTTTGAATTTAGATCTTTTCCTGGGCTAGCAATATGCCCTACGATACTCTCTCAGATGCTGGCAGTGGCAGGAGCCACAGCTCTCAATTAGCCATGAGATCATGAGGGTAAACAACCAACACACTTACAATCATTCTAAACCTAGACAGCCATTCTGATTTTTCACTTTCAATTTGATATTTAATATATTACATGAGGTATTGAAAGCATTATTATAAAATGGGCTTTATGTGAGATGATTTTGCCCAAGTGAAGGGCTAGCATAAATGTTCTGAGCACGATTAAAGTAAACTAAGCTAAGTTATGGTGTTTGGTACGTTAAGTGTATTAAATGCATTTTCAACCTACAATGTATTTTCAACTTATGATAGGTTTGTTTGTTTTTGTTTTTGTTTTTTAAGCAGGCTCTATGCCCAGCGAGGAGCCCAATGCGGAGCTTGAACTCATGACTGAGATTGAGACCTGAGCCTATATCAAGAGTCTGATGCTTAACCAACTGAGTGACCCAGGCACCCCAACTTATTAGGTTTATAGGGACATTGCCGCACCATAAGATGAGGAAGATCTGTACTGTGTAGAAGTTATAACATGGGACTGTTATCAAATAACTAAAACCCCAATTAGCATTCGGATTCAATCAAGAACAAGCAAGAATAGAACAAAATACCAAGAAAGAAGAGCCCGTGCTCCGTGCCTGAAAAGGAAACTAACACAGGTAGTCATCGGGGCACCTGTCAAAGTCCTTAGTGGTGAAGTCAAGACCTGAGCTTCTAATTATACCACTGTTTGGGGGAGCTTCTTCTTGGGCTTCCACAACTTAACAGGATTGAGATTTTAGTCCTAAAGGAGGCATGGCAGGGGGACAGGGATTCTGATGTCAACTTTTTCTGGGCCACAACTATTACACCTGACATGGTTCCCTAAACATGAAGCTGCACAGCTTCCCATGGGTTAGAAACATCTATTGGAGCCACATGATCTTTCTGTATCTTCCCACTGCCTAGGGCCAATGCAGGAAGGACAATCGAGGTCACTTTTAAACTCCAGTTAGATTATCTTCAGGAAGGAATAGCCCAACCTGCTCCCGGAGAACTAGGAAACCAGGGTTTCATCCCTATAGGCCCCCAAGCAGGTCAACAAAACTCACCTACCTTGCTAGAATGTAAACTTAGCAAGAGCAGGAATCTTTCTATATTGTTCACCACCATCTCTTCAGCACTGCAGGGAGCGCTGTCAAGTATTTAGTGAATCAATGAATGAGTGAATCCAGAACAGAAGGCAAATCATAAAAGGGTTATGAAAATCAAGAAAAAGAAGCACTCCAGTATCAATGAAGAGTCTCTAGAAGGAATCACTCTTTTTTAGCAGCTTAGAATATGAAAAAGAGGTACTTGGCACCAGTACAGTACCCAATAAATGTCTTTGAAATGAATGTATGTCTTAGAAGAAGACCAGAAACTTTGATAAATGGGGCTCTTGTCCGTAAGAACTTCTAACTGGCAATTTGCAAAAAGACACATCAAAATGGTCTGTAAACTTTCAAGCTGAAGGTCTAGGGTCAGGCTAAAGATCAGAGAGTAAGATCAAGGGCTGCCACTGGCCCCTTTAGGATCCTACTCTACTGAAGCAGCTCTCTGAGGAGGGGAGTCTACGAGGAAGGGTAGAAAGAAAAGACAGGGACATTGTTGGAGCAGCTCCAGCAACCCCAAACTGAATAAGACATACAAGAGCCCCCTGGATGAATATAATAATTCCCCAAGTGTAATGATAAAAGAGCATGATCTTAGTGAAAAAAAAAAAAAGGCAACTTTAAAACATGGTGATTAATCTGCTACGCACATATCAAAGTTGATTTTATAATCTTTGAGAGGAAGGAGAATGATAACACCTTCACATGTGGTCAAAATATTATCAAATGTTGATGTCCATCTTGAAATCTTCCAAGACCCTTATATTCATTTGTTTAGGGCTTCCTATCTATGTTTCCACACCCCCTCCCCTTACAATCCTTGCACTGCCACTGCCTCTTACCTTGGTTTTTTCCCCTATGATTTGTCAGTCTCCTTGAGGGAAGGACTCTCTAATGTATTCACAAGCACACGGAGTACACATGATAGGTACTTAATTACACTTCTGATGAGACTGTGCAGACATTCTTACCTATTGCTAATACCTAATAGGTATTAGGTATTAGGTAATACCTAGGTATTAGGTATGAAATTTAGACTCACTATTGGTGCTATTGGTGACTTGACAATAGCAGATAAACATTCACTGAAGAATTCAGAGAGAGATTCTAGTGAAGAATCTGAGAGAGAGAGAGAGCGAGAGAGCATGTGTGTCGCAGAGCCACAGAGTAGAATGTGTACACACTGATTGATGGCATGTTGAAAGCAGATGGTTTTCTTCTTACTGGAAGTTTCAATAAGTTTCTAGGTATTTTGCCAATTAGGAGAGGGATGGAAGACCCTGTCTTTACAGTGTCAGCAAGATGGCTGGGAATTTAAGAAGAGTTGGCATGACTCAACAGGTTCTAGAAAATGTGCCAGAACTCAGACTTTCAAGAAAGGCTCTCTCACTTTGTTTTAACCAAGGGGAATTACATCATCCACAAACAATTCACACACACACACACACACACACACACACACACACACAAAAGAAATGAAATGAAACATTGTGCTAATTAGGTGGTGGAGGTTTTCCATAATCAACATCCAAGAAAGGCTGAAACCCCTCCAAGTGGCAGAAGGTGAACATCAAAGAAAGCCCTTCTCAAAACAGAGCTTGTCCAATGTACTCACCCCTACCGCATCTTTTTACCCATCTCCTTTGTAATCTAAGCAGGTGACAACTTCATTCAGTTGTTAGCAACAAGAGGAGGTATTGATTCCCTGTGAATGCCCTAATGACTGGAGACTGGGGCACAAACCATAAATGGGGACTTTCTGATTCCAAGTGAAATTATAGTTTGCCCTGCAAGATTGCACAATAAATCAGGGGAAAAACCAGCCAACATAGGACTCTGGGGTCACTGAAGTGATGTTGACACATTACAATAATGAGAACTTGAAATACCTCATGCCCTATTGATTTTTAAGCTGAATCATTCCCACTGCAGAAGATTACAAGACTCTGTCTTGGAATCATGGCTCACACGGGAGATGCTGATGAAAAATACACCCAATCCAATCAAAATGAAAAGCTTTACTTGTACTTATTACAAATCTAATACCATTGTCCCTAGGCTGTGTGATAGGCACTTAACCTACAATGGGGAAAAAAACCACATTTTTTCCCTTTTAATTAAAATTTTTCGTACCTTTTTTTACACATGGCTCTTTGCTGAGCCTATACAGTAAAAAGCACCCCAAAGAAAACAGGCACAATGGCTCGATTAGCGCATAAAGGGCAATTTCTTTATGCTTTCCTAATTCCAGGGTAGCTTTCAAATTCCCTGCATCACCATATCATTTCAAAGAATGGAAAATCATGTCCTAACAACCAACTTATTTCCTAGTCAATAGGAAAAGATGCATTCCACCAGCATCTAGCATCTACAGTAAACAAAGAATGCCTTGCTGATCTTTCCTTTTTCCCTGAAAAGTGTTCCATGAAGCTGAATAAACACAGTTGTGTGAGGCCAACTAGTGACATAAGTTAATTACTAACCTGTCACAAAATCAGAGAATGGTAATAATTTATTTTCACTGTTGCATTAACCGTAAGTTGCTTTTTGCCAAAAGGGTGTGCTGGGAGAGAAGGCACAAGAACATTACTGCTTGCCGAATACCCTATGTAAGGCTGTGTCAATATTTTAGTTGGGAGATCAGATATAAATGGTGCCACTGTTTTTACTATGCACGTTGTTCTGGTCATAATTTAGAAAATAATTACACATATACCTCGGCTTCAGGAGAGAGAGAACTAGCAGGTGGAAATAATACGGTTTTTCCTCACAGGATTCTGGAAACATTACCTAATTATTATAGATATAACTATTACTTGGGTTTGCCAGGATTTACTACATAATAAATATTCTGACACAATCCAATATGATCATACATTCTTTGAAAACTTATTGAAAAAAAAGAACACTTACTGAGGCTCTAATGTGGGCCAGGCATTGTGCTACGAATTAATTACATATTGTCCACCTGTTTTCTGTTTTCATGAAGTTTATAACCTATCATTTCAATCTAATTGTTGAGATGAACACCTGCAGGCAAAACCTATGGGTCTAAAACGGCCTGATTATAGAAGAAATCTTGACATCGTTCTGAAGAGGTTGACTGAAATAAACAATGTTCCTTACAAGCTACCTTGTCTTTCTTTTCTCTCAGATTTTCTGATTAGCTTTTCTTCTATTAACTTCATCTGATGACATTTTGCTCTTCTTGAACATACATGTTTCTGCTTATAAATCTCCCTAAATTCTGCTATTTCATTAATTTTATCAACCTCAGAGTAGCTAACCAGAAACTATCATTTTTTGACACAGGTACACTCGAGATCTAGGTTCATACATATGATGTTAATCCATTTATTGTGATTGGAACCAAGTGTTTGATTTAAGGCACTTTATCACACTTCTTGGTAGGACATAGTTCAAAAATCGGTATAAAGGAGGCCTCTGGGAGTGACCCCACATGATCTTGTCCTGCTGTAGCACTTGAAAGAGCTGTTCGTCTGTCTTCATGCCAACTTTAAACCTCTCCCTGGCTTTCAAGAATCACTGACAACTTTCTGCAGAAAGTGAAAAAGTAACTGAGAACTTAAGGGCTGTGCAAGTCTGTGGAGGACACCAAGCTCCATGATACTTTCAAAAGTCTCTTCAGTTTTGACCCACCTGTTCCAGCTAAGCTCACCTCCAGAAGACCTCATCAGACAGCACCAAACAAGATTCTGTCTATCTAGTGTCAGTAACAGAACACAGTAGTTAAGCAGCTGTTTAATGGACCCAGTCTCCTGTGGCCAGACCCAAAGTCTACTCAGTATGAACTGTGCGATCTTGGGTAAATTGCCTTACCATCTCTAAAACTGCTACCTCATTTGTACAATGAAGACAAGGACCACCCCTGCCACATAAGATGCTGGGGAAGCTTAAATAAGCCAGTTAATGTACAGTGTCTTCCCCAAGTGCTTGTCAGATACTCAGGGCATTTTAGCTGTGATGTTTTCCCCCAAGAGCATCAGGGCCTTAGCTTGGAGGCATTTGCTTTGATTTTCTGAGCTCAGTTCAGCAAGGGGCAATGTGGTGTAGCAACAGTTTTAGATAACCGTGCCTCGACTGATATGTTCCAAGTGGGCAGCCAAATTGATTCCCATCTGACTGTTCTTATATTAGCAAGACCACAACATGGCTATTAAAGTTAGGCACTGAGGAATGGTTCCAGCTGTTTAGAAACACAATCTAGCTATTCCAGCAACACGCATGCCTAGCACACGGCAGGCTCCCAATCCACTTGTTCAAATGAATAGCAAACGTCAAATGAAGCACATGAAGAACAACAGATGAAATAAAGTTCCAAAAATTAAATAATACCACTATTTTCTTTCAAACAGGTCTCTGCCACCACTTACATTGCTGATCTAGTCCAAATTTATGAGACAGAAATAAAAGAACATGTGTAATTTATAAATGCCAATTTACAAATACTAGTGCTGGAGGCCATGCCTTCCAAATTCCCCTGGCCATTTTCTACAAGACACCCTAGAGTAGCACATATCTTTCTTGTTAACATTTCATGGAATCTTTCCATAAACATACGCTTGTTCTTGTCTTCAACATTTTGTCCTGTCACTGCAACAGATGGCTTTACACTGGAGCATATGAAAATATTAAATACTTCATAAGCCTGGTGGAAATATGAAATGCCTTTGGAGGAATGATAGCTCCATGATTAACGTAAAGCGGCCATGCAAGATTCTGTTAGAAATAGTTACCTCTAAGTTGCATTGGTGAGTAGACATGGTCACCATCAATTCCACATCCTCACTGAAAGTCGACAAATGATGAAGGGCTCAGTGTGCCATACGACAGATCTGGGCCATGCCGAAAAGCAGAACATACTGCTATAGAGAGCTGTGAAATACTGCAGTGTGTAACCAAGGGAGGGTTGTGAAACCTACCTCTTGGAGATCTAAAAGCCAGAAGAAGCTTCCATCTGTCTGAGATGGTCAAAGAAAGTAAGCTTAAAGACAGAGCAGTCAGTTAAGGGATAGCGAAGTCAGCTAGCTGATTGTTCTATAGACCCAGTTCCAGGTATTATTTCTTTTCAGAGCCATAGTGATAGAGGTTTACCCAACCAAATGAGAGCTGCCATCTCAGCCGACCCAGAGGCATGACCAACAGTTCTGTGAATGAGGTTCAAATCATGGAGTAGTGGTTAAGATGAGGGTATCTCAAGCCAGACTGCCTAAATGCACCAGTTGTATCATCTTGGCAAGTTACTCAAGCACTCTGTGCCTGATTCTTCATCTGTAAGTGGGGATAATAAGAGCGTGCACATCATGAGGCTGTTGTGAGGACAAATGAGTGAGCATACACAACAGGCTTAGAATACCAACTGGCATATGGTGGATGCTACATAAATGCTGGCTATTCTCTATATTTAGTGCTATGTTTATGTAGAAGTAAACATTAAGATGTGGGTAAGATTTTATATTTTTCCTTCTATTGGTTTGTGTGCAACTGGCATTGACTTCCTACAGGCTCAACATATTAATGTTTTCCATAATGTGCATGAATCAAAAATCACCCAAGCCCGCTGCTGGGCATTTATCCCAGAGATGTGAAACTCATGCTCACAAAAACCTGTACAGAAACGTTTATATCAACTTTGTCTATAATAGCCAAACACAGCCCAGATGTCCTTCAACAGGTGAATGATTAAAGAGCTGTGGCACATACACACTGGGGAACAGTACTGAGTGATTAAAACAACAACAAGCCCCAAATGAGTGATACACGAAATTACTTAGAACACTAAGAAATTATAATGAACAAATAAACTAATCCCAAGAGGTTAACTATTGTGTGATTCCACTTTGCCAACATTTCGGAATGATAGAATTCTATAAATTGAGGACAGATCAGTGGCTGACAGGGTTTAGGGATTGGGGTTAAGGGTCCTTGTAATGGAAGCAGCTGCGATCTCATTTGTGGTGGTAGATTTATCAACCTACACATGTGATAAAGTTGTGTAGAACTAAATACACACACACACAAATGACTGCAAATAAATCTGGGGGAATGTGAATAAGATCAGTGGATGGTAGCAATGTCAATATCCTGGATGTAATGGGATACTATGGTTTTGCAAAATATTACTCTTAGGGGAAACTAGGTGAAGTGTACAAGAGATCTCTCCATGTTATTTCTTATGATTGCATGTGAATCTACAATTATCTTGACAAAAGTATCTATTAAAGAAACTGCCAAAGCCTAAATGAAGGTGAAGAATGAGCACTGTGAATACATTTAGGCAATGATCAACCTCCTTCCCTATTTTTCTGTATTAAGGAAACACTGATCCTTAAGAATCACCCTGAATCTCTGTAGACACATTACAAAACTATGTAATAAATTTAAAAAATATTATTTTGTCTAATGATGCATAAATTATACCGGTTAGTTCTAGGTTTTATATATTCAGTTGGTGTGTTTAAAGGAATTGAGGTCTGCTGAGTGAAGTACACAGGTTTCTGAAGCAATCTGAACAGTGCCTGCCTTTCTCTGAAGTGTTTTATTATTCTGAGTCGGGCCTGCTGAATCTCCCAAGGTATGAAGTTCAGTTCGAGATAAAAATATTTTATCTGCCCTTACAGCAAATTGAAAGGCTATATAAAGGGTTTTGTTATTGCAGTGTTTTCATAAATATATAGTAAACATCTTTCACAGTGGGAAATTCAGCACAAAATACAATTTTCATACACAGCCATTCATGTGGCTTGCACAGGAAGATGAAATGACCCAGAGATGAATAAAAAAATAATAGTATACAACTTTTAGCAGCCCACAGTCCCTGACAGACACGCGCAGCTGGAAGGATAAGGATCATGATTTTGCAGTATCTCCGATGAATGACAAGTTTCTTCAGCATCGGGGGAATTTCGTTTCCTTTGTGGCCAAACCATTACAGTTAACACTTAGCTTTATCATTTTCAGAAATTGCCAACAGCCAACCACACCGTTTCAGAACACATACTAACCCCAAACCTTAGCTAGGACATAATTTTAAATCAAACCATTTTTAGGTTTCTTTACCTCCTTTTATAAGTCTCTCTTAAGCACATTTTCAGAACAATTTGGGTGGCCTATGTCTAACATACAATATCAATGTTGCTATCTAAGGTGATCCATATGCAATTGGGGGTGAGGGAATGACCGACTGGAGGTATTCCAAAAATGGAAGCCTTTTTTTTTTTAAATAAACTATTTTTTTGTTATCAAAGTAGTGCATGTTTGTTGAAAAGTTAAAGGTTAAATTTTTTGAAGGTTTCATTGAAGTATAATTAATATACAAAAACCTGCAAAGATTTAGTGCATACAATTGGATGATTTTGGATATATGCAGCTACCCCTGATACCGTCCCCACAATTGAAGGTAATAAACACATCCATCATCTCCAAAAGTTTCCTTGTGTCCAGTGTGGGTGTGTATGTGTGGGTATGTGTGCAGGTGCACACGCACATGTGTGTAGAACACTTAACATGAGATCTACCCTCTTACACATTTTCAGGTGCGCAGTGCCATGTGGCTAACTCCAGGCACCATGCTGGACAGCAGACCCCTACAGTTTATCTGTTTGTATAATGCTAAAAGCGATTTCCCCGTGTTCCCCTGTTCCCTTCCCAGTCACATGGCACAGTAACCACAGCAGTGACCACGTCCGCAGTCCCTCAGTTGTCTTTTGCAATTTCACTGTGTATATAAAGCGTTTGGACATGTGTGTCAGTTTCCTGACAAACTTTTCCCAATAACACATTTCTGAAGTTCGGGTTCTTGTTCACTTCCAACACCGCAGCCACTACTTCAGGACGATGAGGATCCACTGTGTTCAGGGCATCCAATCCCCTACTGTTAGGCATTTAATTTGTTCCACTTGTTAACTATACACTATGCTGCAGTCAACCAACATGCATCTTTGCAAATTTGAGCAATTACATAAATCCTAGAGGTGAAAACACTAGGTCAAAGCATGTACTTTTTTTACATACAAAAATTTCCAAATTATTTTCCACAAAAGAACAAGCCATTCCACACTCTCCCCAATAGTGTATAGAATGCCTATTTCATTACACATATTATTTTCCATTATAATCTATGAAACATTTATAAATACAGATGAAACTGTCACATATGTATATATATGAATATATATTCATATCGTTGCTGGTATTTACATTTATTTTTTTCTGAAAACTATATTCATGCTCTTTGCCAATTTCCCTTCTGTGTCATTAGTCAGACTATCTGTCTAACCATCCAGCCACCCAGTCATTCACATATTCTGAAAAGCATAAAGGAACGTTGGTCCTAATAAGAGGATCAAAAACGACCATCCAGGGCTAACCAAACATGATATATGTCAGAGCCATTTTCCACCAATGTTAGAATAGAGATTCCTACAGATTTGAGTCAAAAGGGGGAGAAAATGGGCTCCGAAGTCACAAAGTTTCAAATTTGATTGCCAATCCTTCTACTTACTAGCCACTGGTAACTCTAGAAAAATCACCTCGAGACTCAGTCTCCCCTCATGAAAAGTGGGTCTAAGAACTCTCCACCTGATAAAGCTGCTGGAGTACTCAATTCAGTAATGTATATCCAGAAGTTAACACAGTGGATGGCTAATTGCAAACACTCAGTAGGCAGTATCTGTAATAATAACAATAATAATGTACAATTCTATATATTGAGCAGTTAGCTAGGGCATTACAACAAAGCCTGGCTTCTTTTTCTATTAGCAGCAAAAAGTTGAAGCCTGAACCACTTATAACATTGATGTAACCTTTATATTTTTAGTTCCCTGGAGAAATTTGATAATAGAGAAATGGCCAAAATTCATTTTCCCTTTGTTGCACACATTCTTTTCAATGGCACACAAAGTTTATCACTGGTTGTCTTTGTTTTAAAAAGTAGATTCTCTCATTAAATGTGGAAATATGTTAGAACCAAAACCACTGAATACAGAATTAAAATGGCCGCTTTAAATCCAATTTCCTTTTTTTAAAAATTCAACTAAGTGAAATATATGTATTTTAGCACTATAGACTAATGGAGACACTTACAGAACCTTACTGGGTACCCTTAGCTATGTGAGTTTATTCCCACTTATTTATCATTGCACAATAAATTCTGGTTCAGTCTTAAACTATTTCCTGAACCAACACTTAGATGGAATAGGTGCTCCACAAAAGCCAATTCAATGAACTGTATTAAAAAAGGAAATGTGACGATAATGGATCCAACATTGGTCTTTTGACAGTTCTGAAATGGGATTCACTCTTTGCTTTCTCTGTGTAAATGTAAGTTCACTGGGCCTGAAATATAAAAGAATAACCGCAATGGTTTCCACTTCCAGATCAGTTCCCAGAACGTCCCTGGGTTGGGGGAGGGTGGCTCAAGAGCTTCTTTTCGTGGCTTTGGCAATGCTGCATGGCCACACCACAGCTGTTCCAGGGCAGTGACGATTCTTCTCTCCCAGGAAGGAATCCGTGGCTCTCCTTGAGAAGAGTGCAATCTACTCTTACGGTTCGGCATCTTTGAGTTTTTTGTGGGGCAATGCATGGTGAGCTATGTATCAACACTTAAGTCATGTGAAATATGGGTCAAAAATCTGAGGAGGAAGCTGACAGGGAACTGACGTCTGTCAGATCCATGGTTCCTGCTGTTACTACCTCCTGTTCCTCCAATATTTTGTATTCAAAATGTAAGATTTTTTTAATTAAAGTACAAACCCATGCATACCCTTGATAAGATTTTTTTAAAAATATTCCTCCATCCATTTATTCATTTGAAATCTATCGAGATTCTAAATGCCCATCTCTGTTTTCTGAACAACCCATGGTATCCATGTTTAATTGCAGACTTGAAAGGTCTTTTCTTCTCCTAACACAAAATAAAGTATATCAAATCAGCACTTCTATTTAAAACCTACTTTAATTGTTTTTCTCTTCATTGGTTTTACTACATGCTGCATATTCAACAGAGAATGAGATTGGCATGGTCATTCCCATGGTCTAAATGTGGGAGGACAAATGGATTGGCTTTAGCAAGATCAAGCTGGGAAATCGATGTGCCCACATCCACCATATTCCACTTGGTGTGACAACACTGGGCTCCCTAGAATATATTTAAAGTGCCAGGAAACCAAAGAGTTAAGTTTCCTGAAGCCCCTTAGGAGGCAGTTCAATAATTTCATTTTTCTAATGCTACTATTAACTAGGTAATAAAACAAAGATAATCCATCCTGAAAATTATGCTCTTCTGAATATTATTGTTTTCCTTTGGTGATTTTTGTTGTCGGGAGTGGTCATATAAAGAGAACTCGTGAGTCTTCCTGATTCTGGTGCAGCATACATTTAATAGTAGTTAAAAAGCAAAATAAAGCTGTGGGCATTAGTGTTTACTCTCCCTTAAAAATGGTTAAGTTACTTTACAATTAACCCCCCACAAAGGAAACTAAAGATGTCTTCTTTCAAAACTCAAGGGAAGATGTTGCCTAAACAAGTATGCTTCAGCACATACACAAATCTGAATTGTTAAAGAGCTTGCCAAGAGGGACAGGAACACAGACTGCGGAGTTTAAATCCCAGCTATGCCACTTATAAGCTGTGTGACCTTGGGCAAATTATTCAACTTCTCTGGGCCTGGGTTCTTTCCTCCGTAAAAAGTAGATTAAGAACAGTATCAACCCCTTAGGCTTATCATAAGGATTAAATTAATTAGTATTTTAAAATATTAACAACAGTGCTTGGCACATATGAAACACTACTTCAGCATTTATTAAGTAAATAAGCAAATAAGCCTCTGTGCCAAACCTTTAAAGATAAGGAGAAAATAATGGTGTTTGAATGCTGAGAAGGAAGAAGGAAGGTTCTTGGAACTACTGTTGCGTGACTCATTTTGTGATGCTGCATTTCTATTGACATCAGTACCATAGAAAGAAATTTCATTTTTCAGCACTTATGAGAGGTAACACTGAGTAAATCAGGGAAAAGTAGGTACTTTAATCACAATGACCCATGTCATATTTATAAAGAAAGATGCTCAAAGTAGGCAGCTGTAAAATTTTAAAGTCAAATTGTAAGAAAATATGGATCTTCTGATTTTGCATTATGATCCTATTCATAGTATCCAATTGGAGATTTCAAAAGTTTAATAACTGAAACTCATGTACCTTATCCAGTCTCTTGAAAAATCAGACCATGTATGCATTAGTCACAGCATCACTGATATTGCCTAGGACAGGGTTTCTCAATCTTGGCACTGCTGGCATCATGGGCTGGGAAATTCTTTGGTTTTCTGTCCTATGCATCGTAGGATATTTAGCGAGATCCCTGGTCTCTACCCAGTAGATGCCAGTAGCACCCCGTCCAAATGCAACAACCCCAACTGTCACCAATATGTTACCAAATGTCCCTGTTGTGGGGAGGCGAATGAGAAAATTGCTCCTGGTTAAGAACCACTTGACTAGGGCATCTGTTGATACCCCTTTTGTGTCTCTTTCTAAATTCAGAGTATTAAATTTCAATGGTATCTTGGTATGTTGAAGTCAGAAAACTATGGTGTCTAGTGGCTTATTCTAATTATAAAAAATCTTCAAGATCTCTTCTCCATCTCTAAATTAGGCATAGCAATATCTACCTTGCAGAGTTAAGAACCAGAGAAAATCTGCTGAAGCTCCCAGTCCAATGCACAACACAAAGAGGCAGTGAGTGCCCAGGGAGAAATCAGCACTGTATGGTTATTTCTATTACTGCTGATGCATTACCACATCACCATCCTCATCATCCTCGTCATTATAATAAAAATGGAAGGCCTCTATTCAAACATTCAAATAGCTATAAAAGACACAACTGGTACTTTCATCTCATTAGCAAACAAGCAACTGATTTCCTTACAAGTAGAGATTTCAATTAGACAACAAAGAAATCTATCCCCAGGTAGCAAATGCAGATGCAGAATTATCACGAAGAGAAAAGGAAAGACTGGTAGAGGCCTTCCTAACAAATAGCCCTTACGAGGTTCTCTTTCCAAAGCAAAGGACAGGTATACACACCTCGACACACTTGGTTTTTGCTGGTTTCCTGTGCTGGATTGACAGGGCAAAGTAAAAAGTACTGGGGCTTCTTGATTCTTTCTATTTGTGTATACGTTGTCTGTGTGATCAAAGTTTATCAAGCCAGTTGAGAAAATTTAACCAACTAACCAAAAATTGCTGTGAATTCAATGTGGCTCATTGTGACTACTAATTACTCTGTAAGTAAAAAAAGGGCCATTTTAAGAACTGAATTTTGGCTAATTAGATAAACATGAATACAGAATTCAGACTTGACTTCTGTAGAAGCAGAGAGAAAGCAATAAATATGCCCACCGTTGCATAATTAAAAAAAAAAAAAAAAGGAAAAGAAATCACTGCCACCCTGGGAACATGGATACACTATTTGTGCTGTAATTATACCATTTCTCAAAAAGCCTTTCCTGGCCTTCATGACATTGGAAGTAGCTGAAAGATTACTCACCACCGATTAATGTTAGGGAACTAACAACTGCACTTCCTGCTTTTCCTTTAAACCCAACCGAAATAATTTCACAAGAACTTGCAAATACAAAATTGTGTTAAGAACATCCAATTGATCCTATTTACATTTGCTACATCAAAGTATTCAGACATCATAAGTAAATGTGAAATGGGGGCCTTCCAATACCTTACAGGTTATGCAAACACCTAAGCAGAAAGGAACACTTTGAAATTTTTATGGAGCAGGAAAAATTGGAAGTGTATTAATCTAGGCAGTGAAATTGGGCTTTTTGTCATTTTTAATTGCTTGAATTCATAACCTAGTTTTGCTGAATCAAAAACGAGTTGCTATAGCTGACACAAGCTGTTTCAGCCTTTTGGGTGAGCGTGTGCGCACACACACACACACTCACCGCACAACTTTTCACATCAACTTTATATCTGTTAATAAAAAAACACTCCTGAAGACTAGGACACCATAGCTATTGGATAATTAAATATAAAGTTTTCCAAGCTGAACATTGTATGTTACAAGCTGACTTTTAAAGAATTACTTAATTCTTTTAGTGCCCTGCAAGCAAAGGGAGGGGGCAGCATGAACACCAGATAGACAGGACTGCTATTTTGTTATATGTGGCTTAATTCAAATAAATTAAAATGCATAATTAAAAAATTCTGTGTGCCCTTATTTGCTCTTGTTTACTATTGCTCATAATACATGCGAGTGCTCAACTCTGCATGAAAATGAAGGAAAACAAACAGGATAAAGACATCCGCCCCTAAGTATGTACAAAGACCTAATGTATTATCACATTCTGGAGTTTTCAGATGTATAACAAAATAAAGTTGAAAGTGCAAAAAACTTTAAAGGTCCATGCTCTTCTCCCTCCCTATTTATTTTTATGTTTGTTGAAAAATCGATACAAGATGGGGATTCAAGTCTCATAAAAGGACTTTTGTTTTAATTCTATTAGAATTACTTTCAAAGAACTTGTTCCAATCCACTCTGTGATGACTTTGAGACTAACACACAGGAATTAAAAAAAAAAAAAAAAAAAAAAAACACAGCCGAACTAAACATAAATAGAAGCTTACTTCATAATAGTAAGGATTTATTATTATTTCATAAAAATCCTTCCTCCTTTGGACTATGTTCCACGTCTCTGGTACTACAAACTCTGCTCAAAACCTAATAGAAAAATTATAAATTTAGCATAAAACAAGACCAAAAAGATCCTTCACTGGACATTGTAATAGTTATTTAGCTCAAGATTGACCTATCCAATCAGGTTCTCTGTAATCAAACAGAAAATGACAAAGGGTATATACTCTGATTCTCATATAATATTCTCAAAACATGACCTTTTATTCTCAAAATCTTACAACTATAGTTTGGAAGAAGGCAATTGCGGCAAAAAGCCGTTTACATGAAATCTACTTTAATTTTTGTGTCATACTCATGGAAAGAGAAAAAAAATGGAAAAAAACCCCCACTATGTGATACTTAAATAAGCTGGCCCATAATTCAAGGTTGACGGTTGTTTCTCCAAAGTCCAAGTAAATACAGATTAAAATGAATCCAGATTCTAAAATTAAGACAGGTAATAGAGAAAATAGAAGTTTGAGGGATAAGGTTACAATAGATGAACATAAAAATATGCTCAGCCCAATAAAGTTATAGCAAGCAAAATGCAATGTTGTAAAAATCCATCTCTTGGTCATAACAGAGAAAAGATTTACCTGTTTTCTTATAGTAAAGGCATTTTCCAGAGTTGATTTGCTTGGTTAAAAAAGAAATGACAAGAAAAGTTTGATTACTTGCCTTTATTTATAAAATTAGGATACACCAGATTGCCTGATATTAACTGGTTCTTGTATAAGAGCAGAGAATACCGAAGAAGAAGAAGAAGAAGAAGAAGAAGAAGAAGAAGAAGAAAGAAAGAAAGAAAGAAAGAAAGAAAGAAAGAAAGAAAGAAAGAAAGAAAGAAAAAGGAAGGAAGGAAGGAAGGAAGGAAGGAAGGAAGGAAGGAAGGAAGGAAGGAAGGAAAGGAAAAGAACAGAAAAGGAAAATGAAAAAAAATCAAGTTCCAATTATCCTTCAGGGTGCAAAACATTTGTTATAATAAAAATGCAGTAGTAGAAGATATCTGGAAAGGTTTCTGTGCTTGGGTACAAAAATAAAGACAGATGGAAAGAAATACAGGTGGATGGAGAGAGAAAGGGGGTAGAAGAGGGGAAAAATAAGGAAAAAAGAGAGAGGGGAAGAAGGAGGGAGGGGGAGGGGGGAGGGAGAGAGAGAGAGAGAGGGAGAGAGGGAGGGAGGGAGGGAGGGAGAAGAAGGTAAGTAAGGGAGAAAATAAATATTCTCCCATAGGTAATACTTCCTCCAACTCTTCGGAGAAGCAATTTTCTCTTCATAATCCGTGAGTATTCTAATATAGAGGAAGCGCTGGCATGTGTGGAGAGTGTGAGTGGGCAGATAAGAGTTGAAAAATCCTGCTTTCTGTATGAAAATCAAGAATGCTGCCCGCATTCCCTATGAATGCCAGTGGTAAACAGCTGTCGCGGATTGACTGTAGTTTACTTACTTGAAGAACAGCCCTCTTAAAACTTAATCACAGCAAACCACAAAGGCAAGTTAGTCCATTTCACAAATACATTTATACACATGGCCTTCGGATTTCTGAAGATACATTTTGATCAAAAATAGAGAATCACAGTTGAGAAAGATTTTATAGTCTTCAACCAATTTACTGCCCAGCTACCCAAATAAAGAGGATTACACAATCATTTTTTACTGCCTCCGTTATATATTGCATTCATTTCTGTGTGACCATTAAAACCATATGAAAATGAGTAAATTATGAGATATCTAAAGATACTCAAAAAGTGACTCTTTCAGCAAGGAATTTAATGAACAATTTCTAAGATGATTTTGCCAACAAAACTTTTGGATTCAGAATTCCCATGGGGCCCCTCTTAAGTAGGGGGAGACACAGCTCTGTTGTCAACAGAAGTAAGTAAAACCACCAATTTCATTGTAATCTGAAAATAATGGCTCAAGGGACAGGCTGAGATTGAGTCTTCTAGGTGATCCTTCTAGGCCGATAAATGTTGTATTCAACACTCTGCATATTTTTTAAATGCCTGGCAGTTAATTCCATCACTTTGGAAGTCAGAGCACATTTCTCCCACTTGATCTCTCAAGAAGGGCAACTCTTGTTTAATTTAATGAAATGATCCAGAGCCTATTTCTTAAGTCGAAGCATTTCCAATATCGTCAATGTAATCTCTCTTCCTTGGGAGTCAGGAAAAGCAGCGAAGGTAAGGCCCCACCAAGGCAACCGGCACGGTAGACATGTTTACACAAACATGCAACACATATTCCCACACACGCACACACATGCCCCATCGGAACGTGAGCGTGCCAACTTTCCAAAAGCACGGCCCATCTGGCCAGTCATTTCATAAACCTCCCATTTAAAGAACCGCGCAGCTCTTGCAAAACCCCTGCTAGCCTATTGGGACTTTTACGGGGTTTCTTATAAACGCTTATTCATCTCTGGAAATAAAGTTAAACGGAGCCAATGAGAATGGGCAATGAAGTTCCCCCACTAACTTCTAGTCAGTAAGAAAATCGATTCATCTCTCCCGACTCCTCCGTAGCCTCAAACGCCCCTCGCCCTCTCCAGATGTCCTGTGCCCCTAGGTGCTCCCGGAGCGAGCCCTGACCCAGCCGCGGAGGTCCCCGGGCTGGCCTCACGTACCGTGTCTCACTCACGCGCTGCAAGTGCATCCGCAGCCTCCCATCGCCGCTTTGGTTTACCCGGATTCCTGCCGCCGCCAAGTCCCTATTCTAATCAGCAGCCCTGGAGGCGCACACGCCGCCACCCTCTCTGCGTGAACGTTGGACAGCGGCTGACGGCGGCTCCTCTGCCACAGGCAGCCAAAAATGTCAATTTGCACACTCCTCCCCCCTGTCGCCCGCCCCCGGTCCCCGTCCCTCTCCCACCCCCTCCCGCGAGTCAGTGGGCTTCAGGAAGCCTCTGCAGAAGCTGCCTTTTCTCCATCCCTCGCTCTCCCTCTCTGCCTCTCCTTTTCCTGACAGTGTTTAGAGCCCTCTTCTCTCGCCTTACCTGAAGGGCATCTCCCACGACTGCAATTAGCTGCCAAGATTTCATTGTCGGCTGCAAAGTGCCTCCTGTTTCCTCCCCGGGAGAACACGGGAGAAGTCCGAGGCAACAGCAAACGGCAGCCACGTGCTAGCAATGTAAATGACTCCAGTCATCTGTCGTGCGCGCCGTGCCTGAGCTCGCCCTGGCTGCCTGGCAGCCTGACACCACCACCGCCAGCAGGTGCAGAACGCGCCGGGAGAGAGAGCGAGCAGCCCGAGCAAGTAGGCATTCAACGTGGAGACGCACACAAAGGGAGGACACCAAGGTGCCGGGGACTCTGCCGCGCCCCAGCCCAGCTTCCCAGGTGGCCTCGGCCTCCGCGCCAAAACACTCGCCAAATTGGACGCCCAATGTTTTTGCAAAGTCTTGCAGCCCCGGGAATGGGGCGATGGATGCTGAGGCTGCGTAGGTCCCGCCTCCTCGCTTCCCGGAGCACTAGCAAAGCACCGAGCAGGGAGCTGGCAGCAGTATCTCCCCGCTTGCCCTCCCTCTCCCTCTCCTGCACGTGTCCCTTCCCTTGTTCTTTCAAGCATTAAATATGTACCACATGACAGAATAGGGCACCTTGCACGGTCCTCCGAGTCCACACTTGACAACTAATTTTAACTCACAAGCAGTGAAATGTCTAAAGGCAGGATATAAGCACTTCCAATTACTTACACTACTCCTGCATTATTCAAAATGTCCACGGGACAGTATTTATGACTTCCAATATGCTACTCCACATATAAATACTAGTAAAAGATGGAAAACCCCATCACCGCCCCCCCCATAGGTTTTTCTCAGTGTTTCCTCAGAGAAACGATTATACTTTTCCTACTAGTTAAAACTTTGTGATCTCAAATCTTACACATTATCTGCTAAATGAAAATGCTCTAAAATATAACCCTGCTTTGAGGAGGAAATATCTGCCCTGTCCTGTTGAACTTCAGAAATCACCTATGAAAATGTACTTACCTTGAATAACAATGGCATCAAAGTAAATTTCCCAAAAAATCCACAAAGATCTGTGACTTTTTTTTTTTTAATTAAATGGGAATGAGTTACACCAGGCTCTGGCTATTCCCAGTCTAAATGTTGCTTTCGTTAGAGACAAATCTTTTGGATGTAGAAAAATTAGGGTGTTTTTTTTTTCTTTACAGTCGGAACTGCAAGCTACATACACTAAATGGCCTTGTTTTTCCAAGCACTTATTAGTTGAATAGGAAGGAAGTAAACGTGGAAGAAAATTTTATGTATATGTATAGACTACATTCGATTAACAGTGAAATATTCATTGGATTCCTGTGTCATCTTCTTGGATACTTTATTTTAGTTAAAGGCCTTGTGCACAAGTGATTAGGATTTTATATATTGGTAAGCAAATTTTAAAATGCTAATAAATCTTTCAAATATTTATTTGCACATTTATTATAGCTCCCTATCTTGAGGCAATATTTCCAGGTTTTTTTGGAACATGCCAAGTCCCTTACATAACCATCATCCATCTCTGTCACGCCAGTAACAAAATGAGAAGAAGGTTTTTTTTTTTTTTCCTTCTATGCATTAAGACTGTTTTAAATATTGCATCAATATAGTTTTTAATTTGTTCCTTATGGAGTTAAGAAAAGTTGGTGTATGTCTCTGCCTGCCTTTTGCAGGGGCAGTGGCATTTAAAGGATGCTAAGACAGCATTAGATAGACCTTCGTTTTACAATGATGGTGCAGTACAGAATACACTATACGCTGTGATTATTTAAGTTAAAGTCTAATATATGCACATATCATCTCAGGTCAAGGTTTTCAATAGCATTGGGTTAAGTGGCAAAAGGTTTCTAGACTTTTGCTTAACCAGAACCCTGTATAATTACAGAGATACACAAAATAAAGTCATATTATCGCAGCAGAAACTGGCATTCTCACGGGAATCATCTGATTCACAAATCAGCTCACAAAAGCAAGGTTAGGGGAAGTTACGGATGGTGGGGGTGGTGGGTGGAAAGATAGCAAACCCTAATTACAACCCCATTGTCCCCGTGCTCCCTGGCACATATGGCCATTTAATCACGGAGAATGACAACCTTGGCAGATGTTGCCAAACCTGGTTATTGATATAAATTGCTATTCTCATGTGTAAGTGCCCAAGCAAAGACTTAAAACAATGTCTGTACTAATCCAGAGGGAAATAAAGGTCCACACTAGCATCTGTGGTAACAAGAGGATACACAGCTAAAGTGGGTTCCTTGCTTCCACTCCAAAGGAAAACAGCAATGAATGAAATCTCCAAACCAAGGACAGAGAAAGTCTCCCTGTGGGAATATAAATTGGTATCATCATTCCAGAAACCAATTTACTGGTAGCTATTAAAATGGAAAATGTGCACGCCCTATAACCAAGCAGTTCCACTTCTAGGTCTGCCCTAACAAAATACATGTATAAGCTGTACTCGTGGATATACCTGCACCACTGCTTGTCATGGAGGAAAAAATGACGAATACTTACCGGTATAAGAAAATGCAATTTATCCTACGCTGGAATACTATATGGTAGTGAAAAATGCATACTAAGGTATGCATAATCTATAGCTATATAGGCATGAATGTATATGGAGATGAAAATATCTACACATACTACATAAACATAGTTTTCAGTCAAAATTTTGCTGAGATTAAAAATGCAAGTTTTAAATGATTCATACACTATGGTACTATTTATGAAAGAAAATGCAAAAAAGGAATAATATTATAGATTTTCTGTAGTTATATGAATATTTGTGGATATACAGAAAATGACCCAGAGCTGAGGCAGGCCAGATTCAGCCTCTGCCTGCTTTTGCACAGCTCACAAGTTAAACTTTTTTTTTTTTTAATTTCAAAATGTTAAAAAAAATTAAAAGAACAGGAATATGTGAAAAACATAGTAAATTCTAACTTCAGTGTCCATGAATGAAGTTTTACTGGAATACAGCTATGTCCATTTGTTTATGCATTGTGAGTACAAAGCTGGGTAGTTATGACAGAGACCAAATGGCCCACAAATCCTAAAATATTTACTATCTGGCATTGATCTGGAAGAATAGGCCCCAAATTCATAATAATGTTGGGAAAGAGAGAGGGTATTGCTACTGATGGTAGAGGTTGAGACTTCAATTTTCCTTTAAAAGAACATTTAGGGGCACCTGGGTGGCTCAGTGGGTTAAGTGTCCAACTCTTGATTTTGGCTTAGGTCATGATCTCAGGGTGGTGGGATCAAGCCCCGTGAGGGACTCCATGCTCAGTAGGGAGTCTACTCTTTCTCCCTCTCCCCCTCACCCGCTCATGCTCGCTCGCTCTCTCTCTAAAAATAAATAAATATTAAAAAAATAAAAAATAAAAAAAGAGCATTTATATATAAAAGGTCTTGTTTCTGCTTTATGTACACAAACCTTGTTAAGATAAACATATATATATATATATGCACATACATCTACCATTTTAATAAAGTTTGTATATACATAAACCCTTAAAATACACCTTTATATTGTATATTTAAATATATGTATGTATGTGCATGTATGTGTGTATACACACACATATACATACATGTATATATACATACCTGTATGTATACATACATACCTGGAAGAAAACACTCAAAATTGGTGGTTCTTGATGGTAGAAATAAGGGTGCTTATTATTTTCTTCTTTGTTATTTCAGGTATTTGTCAATACCCCAAACAGATGTAAATATAAGAAAATGGTGGACACCTCTGGCCATGTGAGTTGTGAAAATTGCCATTGTGCCAATAGTGCTTTTCTCCCCCAGAAACTGCCTTTTCTCTTCAACTGTTGAATGATAAGACCTTCAAAAACACATCAAGGTTTAGCTTACATTCACGTAACATTTCTGGAAAACTCCAGTATCTAATTGCTTCTTCATAGGAAAAAAAAAAAAATTCTAAGCTTCAATGCACTGAAGATTTTTATAAAAATCAATCTTATCCTTGAAGTAAAATGTGACGTAGATTATCCCTTCTGCTGGAAGTTATGGTAATGACCTACTGAGATATACCTCACAATACAGTAATATTGCTTCTTTACCAGTTCGAAAATATTTTCCTATAGAAAAGCACAAAGCAGGTTCTATCTGAAAAAAATAAAATAAAATAAAATTACATAGCAACCACATTGGTGCTTTGTAGGATTAGAGCAGCGGGACCTAATGATTTTCTTCATCGTGACATCTAATAATCTAATAATGCATCAGGAAAGGTGAGCTTAATGAAGCATATTCAGATGGGAGAGCATACGATTTATGATGGGCTTGTTGTGGTTATATTCCTAAATGGATCCCATTAACTCAACATTGGTTGCTGGTAAATGGCCACATTTCCTAATAGACAAATGCATGAATCACCTGGGCATATTTTAGAACTGTGCTCTATAGAATGGTTCACCTTACAACTTTACTCTAGGACCAGGAGAATGACCTTCTTTAATGAAGCTTAGCAGACTTTCTTTGAGCAAGAAACAGAATTATTGGGGCACCTGGGTGGCACAGCGGTTAAGCGTCTGCCTTCGGCTCAGGGCGTGATCCCGGCGTTATGGGATCGAGCCCCACATCAGGCTCCTCCTCCTTCCTCTCCCATTCCCCCTGCTTGTGTTCCCTCTCTCGCTGGCTGTCTCTATCTCTGTCAAACAAATAAATAAATAAATCTTTAAAAAAAAAAAAAAAAGAAACAGAATTATTGCAAAAGAACATGCATTCTACCTCTTCATCATTTAGCAGGTACATGTAACCTTATCCTTGGGCGGCATGTATGAAGCACACTACTGAGAGGATTTTTTAAACAGTGTTACAACAAACAAGTATTGTTTTCAATCCTTTTTATAATTATAAAACCAATATGTTCGTTTGTTTTTTAACAGAGCTACACCTTTATTTATTTACTTTTCAGGAAGTTTAAGTCCTTGAAGGGTACAGCATCACAGGGATTCTGTGGTCAATGGCTTTAGCAGGAAGGCTGCTTTGGAATCTGGCACATATCACACCACTGTTTCTGTGGCATGAGCCCACACAGAGCACGAGTGACTTTTCCCCAGATTACTTGGGTTTTGTACAATTTGCCACCAGGAGTCACTGCGTTGCTCTTTGCTCTGTACACAGAAGCACTTCTCTTGCCTAGATAGAATTCAGTTTCATCTCGAGCATAAACATCTTCAATTTTAAGAAGTCCTACGTGCTCCCTCTGCTTCCGAAGATCCCGCTTACAACCAGCAAAAAAGGCATTGCACCACAGCCTTTCAGACATATTTGGAGCCCTGATCCCAGCAGGCTTGCCCCCAAAGCTCAGCAGCAGGAGCTTCCCTCACCTCCTAGGTGTTTATTGTGGAAATTTGAGAAAATCAGAAAAGCATAGGGAAAAAGTCACTCATTATTTACCACCCAGATAGCCACATGTAATGCATTGCAAATCCGTCCACTTCAAAGATTTTTTTTTAAAGATTTATTTATTTATTTGAGAGACAGAGGGCACCAGCATGAGAGCAGGGGAGGGGCAGAGGAAGAGGGAGAGAATCTCAAGCAGATTCCTGCTGAGCGCAGAGCCCACACAGGGCACAATCCCAGGACCCTGAGATCAAGACCAAGAGTCAGACGCTCAAACAACTGAGCCACCAGGCACCCCTCACTTCAAACATTTTTCACTGCATATGTAACTGAAAAATCATGAGTACATAATAGACATTTTACCATATAAATTGCCTTATAATATTTTTGCACTTTGTAATATATCATGAAGATTTTCTGCCATAAAAAATTAAAAAGACATCAATTTTGGTATGCCACCGTAAGGATGCACAATTTCTTTTCACTCTATGTTAAATAACACTGAAATGAACATCCAGATCCATAATGTTATGACCTTATCTCTGTTCATTATTTCAGGATAAATATTTGGAAATAAATTACCAAGTCAAAATACAGGTACCATTTTTAGGATTTTAGATATAAAGAACCAGAATCCTGGAATGTTCTACTAATCCATATACCCAGTAAAAGGATAGAAGAGAACCTATCTGACCCTGGGAACAATTTTGAGCCAACTATTTCTTCTTTCAGTAACCATCTTCTTGGATCTGGCTCGGTTCCTCTCTCATCCACCAGCCCCAACTGGGCCACCACACCATTGCATGCTAAATTAGCATAAAAGAGCTCAAACATAGAAAACAAAGGTGGTAATGGGGAGCAATTTAAATCTAAGCTTATTTAACCTAAGTGGCTAGTGGCTGCCCATTTTATCTTAATTGCCTTTTAAACTAAAATCAATGTTAAATTACCTGAACAACAGCTTCTGCACAATTGCAAACTGAAAATTCTTTAAGTGCCTCCTCAAAAGCCTTTGGCTCTTGTTTGGCCGACTGACAGGAAAAGAGTCTCTTTCTTCTTTACTGTGTTCCAGCTTTGGACTATGGGATATGATTCAAGGATGGACACTCCTGAAAACAACCACCATGTCAGCTCTAGGATGAGCTGCTTCTTGACATGAGGTACGTAAAATGCAATCTGGATCATGAAAATGAAATTTAGATAACAGTCCCTCCTTTCTTCCTCCTGCCTTTCCTCCCATCAACAATGAGAGATCGAATATACAAATGGAAAACCTCCAGACCACATACACAAATGGAACTTGGACCTATGATCTGCGGGAACCAGCCCAGGAAACCAGCCTGCTATCCACAAATCATATTTGTAGGAAATCAGACCACTCCTGACTTCCATCTCTTGGTGATCAGCTCAGGAAGCCAAACAAAAGCCCTATAACAACTGGCTCAGAAACAGCCATGACTTGATTAGTAATAGACAGTTTTCCTAATTTCTGTACCCACTTCCAACTTAGGACCAACAGAGAAAGCTCAATATGGACCCAACCAGTCACAGAGAAGGTCCTGCTTCTACCTGGTCGACCTGCAGCCTTCCCAGGACAAAAGCCTCCAGTTAGGGCACAACTGAAGCCTTCCCTTTTTTTTCAACTATAAAGCTTTCTCACTCTATTGCCTGACTTTGAGTCTCTGACAAAACACAAGTGACAGTGGCTAACTCCCTTGCTGTAGCATGCTCTGAATAAACAGTCTGCTTGTTCTCATTTGGTTGGTATTTGTTTATTTCCACAGTGATTACTTGTTTTCAATACTATGTTAGGTAAATAAGATAGACAAAACCCTAGCCCTCAGGGAGCTTATGTTCTAGTGGGTAAGACAGACAATAAACAAGGTAATGACAGATTTTAGTAACTACTATGTATGAAATAAACCATGCATTGAGATGGGGGTGTAATTGGGGTAGATGCCTTAGATATGATTCTTGGGTTGCTGGGAGTTATTATTACATGGTTCAGCTTCCTGCTTTTGTTTCCTTCAAATACTGATTGGGTATATGCCATCTGACTTGCACTGCTGAGTCACAAAAAAAGGGCAGCTTTATGTTCTCTGCCAGCAAAGAGCCTCACAGGATGATGTCCGTTCAGTGATAACCGAACGCAAATTGGAGAAGTAGGTGGGGCCAGAAATAAGATTCATGTTGTGACCTATGAGGGCTGAGGAGGCAGTGGGGAAAACCTTTCAGATACTACAAGGTGTCCTCAGGCCCTGGAGCAGAAGACTGGGGTGGATAGTGAAGGGGTTCAGGACTCCCTACTCCAAAATATGGCACCTCGACATATTGAATATTTTAAGCTGAAAGAATCTGAGTAACAGCAGGTACAGGAAGGACTCTCTGACCACCTCCCTACCATCTACTCTGAAGCAGGTCATAAGATCTCATGGGAGAGGTGCCCTCCCTGTACGTGGAAGAATGAACACCCTTATCTCCGAAGACGGAGGGACACAGAGAGGACTTGCTAAGCTCTCCCCAGTTTACCACTTAGTTCATATCATATCTCCCCACAACTTCTGACCCTTCATCAAACCTACTATAAAAATGCTCACACTTTGGGTCTTCAATTCCTTATGAAATCTCCTGTGTCATGTAAAACTTACACTAAAAAAAAAAATTTGTATGCTTTTCTATTAATCTGTCTTTTGTCAGTGTAATTTATAGAACCCCAGCCAGAAAACCTAAGATGGGTAGAGGAAAAGATTTTCCCTCCCCTGTATGGGGAGAGATACACACATTATTACTGGTATTTCTGTATGTAATGCCAGCATGGACACTTTTAACACAAAAGAGGTTTGCTTGGAGATAGCCCCAAAGGCTCATGCTACCTTCTTTAGAAAAATTTTCCCTTGATTTCCTAAATAGGGGATCTCACAGACATTTTGGGAAACAAAAAGTCATAAGAGGTTAGAAATCACTCTTCTCCCCAAATCTCCTCATCCATAGGTCCCAGTAGTATGTCACCCTACAAAGAAAATAAGGAGATAGAAGAAGACTCCTAACTCTAATGCCTTGATTTGGTCTGGGCCCAAGACAGAATGAGGGTAGAAATCTTACACACCTGGGGGTGTCCTTTACTCAACTTTGAGAGATGGAAAGGCTGTTGATGCTAAAGGTATGTGTAATACTCAGCCAACATCTCTCCATCCCCATCATAGAGCTCACTGCCCCCTACCCTTACAGGATTTCTTAGAGAAACCTCTCCTCTTGTGCCCTACCACAAACAATCCCCAGTCCAGGAATTAGGGCCAGACACATAATCCTCTCTGGTCAAATCAGATTCACTCCTAGAGAGACTTTTGGAATTGGGAAAAAGAGTGGTGAGCTTTGACAACTGGACTTGGGAGACTGGGTAGATTTTCAAGGTAGAGTCTGATGAGTAGTTAAGAGAAACAGTCTATAAAGAAATAAAGAAGTAGAGACAGGTGACTTCAAGAAAGAAATGGGAGGAAAGAGTGAGAGACAGAGAGATAAGCAGAAACAAGACTCTGGCCCCAGAGGAAGACAGAGATGGGGACGATTGTTGTCTTGGCCACTGAAAGCTTTCTTCTTACTTCTATATTACTTTTCTTCCCCATGTCCTTCTGATGCAAGCTGACTTCCTGCAAAGTCCCAACCATACACTCTATCCCTGCTAGAATCTCTAGACATAGTTGGGCTTACACAGGACATGGCCAGCCTGCAAAGGAGTCCCCAGATCCCTTTGCTTTGCAGAAAAGCAAAATATCCCAATGCTGAGATGAATAAACCTCTTTCCTGTGTCTCATGATCTTTCATGAAGCATAACTGGTGGGCCAGCCTGTCAGAAATGCAATTTAAAAATCTAGTGCTAAAATAAATACAAATTCTCTGACACTAGAGGCTTTATTAGGCTTTTCTTTTTTCCAATTGTAAGCATAAAGATGTCTTCCCATCTAAGAATGTCACCAAAAATATAATTGATTGATTCATTCTTTTAACATTATATATGTGAATGCCTACTGAATTCCATATATGAATTCCAGAATCCTTGTCAGGCCCAGAGATACAAAGCTGAATAAGTTTGTTAAAGAATTATAATAAGTATTATAATATAAAACAGCATTATAATTATATGCATTATTATAAGTTTATATATTTGAAGTTCATATTATAAGATGTGTATATATATTATAATTATAAGTGACATAAAGTGTGCTATGCATCTGCTTGGTATAGGAGCCTTTTTGCTCTGCTTAAGGTCAGAAAGCAGACTGCAAAGGATTCACAAAGTAGTGATGCTTAAGTTAGGTTTTAAAGGATGCATGGTAGCTCATTCAACATGGTCAGTAGGGAATGGCAATCTAACCAGAGAAAACAACCTACGTAAAGGCACAGAGCCATGACTGGGTGAGCTAATGCCAAGGGTAGATGTCCAGGCAGGGAAAGTGGGAATAGGTCAGATGATAAAGGGCCTCTATGTCATGCTAAGGGGTTTGGAGCCCACTCCTCTGCAAGGAAAGTGGAATAGTCAGTGGTTAGGAAGGACACTCCAGGTGGAGTGTGAGAATGGACCACTGGAAGCAGGGACATCCATTAGGAGATTCTTTTATTACATTTCAGGCCAAAAAATGATAAGGGTTGACACAAATGAAGACATGGCAGTGAACATATAATGGGAAGGAAAGATTTGATAAATATTTTATAAATAGAATTAAAAGGACTCATTGAATGACTGGAAAATATGTAGGGATGGGGATGGTTTAAAAAAAAAAAAAGGAGAGGCCAAAAAGTCAATGTCAATTCCTAGATTTGTGTTGTAAGTTATTGACTGAATGGTGGCACCAATGACCAAATTCAGGAATATCAGATAAAGATCTGGAAAGCTAAGAGGCTCATTTTGGTCACACTGAGTTGGATATAGTTGTGGAGCCTCCCGGGGACTCTGGAGAGAGGCTGAAGACCATCTGGAATTCATAAGCATAAAAGCTGGAGCCATGGACATAGAACAGATAATCTTGGAAAAGTAGATACTCTTTGATATTTGATACTATTAATGCCCAAGGCAACACAATAGGATACAGTTGTTAAACAAGTCCGAAAATACATTTGAAATAATGTACAGTAAACAAGCCTGTGCCACATCTATGCTTTCATATAACAATAAAGTCACACATTTAATATTTGTGAGTAGTTCACAATAGTAAGATGACCGAGGTGGTTAAATTCAAGCACTTAACAACCGTTACCGTAACCAACTGGATCAAATATTACCTTTTTAACATTCTCCGCCTATTCAGGAAGCTCTTAATGGGACACGTGCTCTAAAGCAAACAGCCAGCCCTACCTGGACGCAGGAACTTTAGCTATAAACAATGTCTAATCAGGTTTCTATATACAAATACTTAAAATGACTGATAATAGTAATAAAGTACTAACTAAGCAAATGTCTGTTTGCCAGGCACAAAGGAGATGATTAATGAGTGTTTGCTAACTACAGGACTTACTGTGTGTCAAGTTTGAGCAGGAAAGAGATTTCTTAGGGTCACTTTGCTGTCTAGAATGTGAGCTCCATTGGCATCACAAACCCTTATCACTAGTAAGATGGAAGTTATTCACCCACCAACCACTTAGTCCACATGAGATACAGTACATGATTGTGAGGTTCCTATCTGCTGTCCTATTGGTCTTGATGGCATTGGAGGATTTCTAACTCCCACTAAGTGACCCTATGGGATATGAGGGCACTCTGGGATGCTAGGATGATTCATTCTGCAGGAAGTTCAAAGTTCCAATTCTGAGAAGTCACATTGTAATCTTAATCAAGTTATACCCATTCAACTGGAACATGGGACAGTTAGGAAAACAAAAGAACGGGAAGCCAACGTGAACACTGATAGCAACTGCACAGGCATCCCAGGCACTGTACTTATGCTGAGGAGTGAGTATGAAATAGGAGATGGGAATCTGCTCTTCATTCCTGGGTTTTGGGCTCTCAGATACCCCTCAGAGCAGGGGCAGCTCACCTCCCGCAGTGTGAGTCTCCTTTTTAAAGCCACATCTTTTCCACTATGGCATGAATGGCCCCTTAAAGCAAACCAGTGCCTCATCTGGTGTTTAATCAAAGAAGAATCCATTTCACAGCTAGATTAAAATTTGGCTGTGACGGGTCTCCTAAAGAGATTCGACCTTCTAACCTCTACTGATGGTTGCATTTTCAGAACTTGACCAGCACATCAGAAGCAACCATTTTATTTGTTACTAGGACTTGATGGTGTTGCTACAAACTCCTGGGTATGATTTTATTTTCCACCCTTAATTTTTATATTTTACCCCAGCACTTTATTTTTTTCTTTCCATGCCCCTTTCCTTCCTTCGCTACCAGATCTCCAATATCCTCTTGACAAAACCCTACCATTGACCTCACACAGCCAATATCCACATTCAGGTTCCAATGCATATACTGCAAGCTCTTTCTATCTGTAGTTCTTTTTGCTCATGTAGTAAGAGAGGACCTGCTCAAGGCTCAAAAAAAAAAAAAAAAAAAAAAAAAGAATGCCTTAGAGTACTTTCAAATCCTGGGACTTGTGGTTCATGAGAAAAGTTAGAAGAGGAAGGGACAACTGCGCAAGACAAGAAAAATAAGGGCACATTTTAAAAGTCTATGCTGAATATTTTAAATGTTTTAACACAGACACACAAATAAAATGATTTTATTTATCTTTGCAAATGGAAAACAAAAAAAATAGTCATTTAAGGGCTATTTAACAGATGAGAATTTTTGTGGCAAAATTATTTCCCATTAGAATTGTTAATAAAACAGAAGGTACTGTACCAATCACAGTTTGAGTGACAACGATGTGTCAGTCATGATTTCTAAAGCTAATTCTGTTTTAAATGTCCCACTGCAGATGGCAATGTCCTAAACTATAATTGTGCTCTTTACAAAACCATTCCAGGGATTGTAAAAATATATTAATTTGTGCATAAAAGGCAGTGTGGTTCAGTAGTGGGACACAAGTTTATCAAGTTGTATGATTAATTGCAATTCTGAACCTTGCAATTTTGCCAGTGTATCTGGGTGACTTACTTTAAGTCTTTATTTGGTGAAAAAATAAAAGCGAAACTATAGGCCCTTCATGATCAAAAAACATAAGCCAAATAGGCTTCCAGTGTTCCTAATCATCCTTAACCCCACCACAGTATGGAAGGCATTGGGCATTTATCTACCTTATGCAGTAAGTCTACCCTGTGCAATAAAGAGCTGACTTCAAAGAGGTATCCTTTTGCAGAGAAAAACACCATCCCCACCCTACACACACTCTTCAACTCCCATCCCCCATCCCTCAGGCCTGGATACAAATAAACTCTGTTTCTTTGGTATTTCTTTTTTCTTAGCTCTAAAGATAAAGAATGTTCTGGCCATAAAGATGACAGTAGAGACATTAAAAAAAAAAAAAAAAAGCTTATTCTGGGATATTCCTTTTAACCCTTTACTGATAACGTTCTTCTGTCTTAACAAAGGTATAGAGTTTGAAGAATCAAATGTAAGAACTGTACAGAAAAATAAAAGTCACCTTTGGGTGATGTTATAATTTACTGTTCTGCAAAACTTCCCTTGTAAGTAGCACTAACTAATGACAAAGGACTTCCTAAGCCTTTTCCCTAGAGTTCTAGAGGCATAGATGTAAGAATCCAATGGCATGTAAATGGTGTTTGATTTCTCATGCTTTCTTTTAAAAATTCATGTGCCTTCTCTTACCTATATATTTGTTTGCTTTTAATATAAAAAAATAACACCTTACCTCCAAAAGCTTTGAGCAAAATTGATGTTTTAGGAAACTAGCTCTATGTACTCTGTGGCTGAAGGTCCCTATCTCACCAAATTATATGTCTAGGGGTTATAAATACTGCAGTTGAGGAAACCCAGCTACTATAAAGTCACCTTGCCTGGATATTTATGTATGCCATTATATTTAATAGTAATAAAAATTATTATTATAATAAAAATGACAACACTATTAAAAATAAGCACCATATTAATGCAACCTGAGTTCTTGGTGTTGCTACAACACTTTACATATAATAATCCATTTAATCCATCAATATCATTAATCACTACAGAAATAAAAACCACAATAAGATATCACCTCACTCCTGTTAGAATGGCCATTATCAAAACAAAACAAAACAAAACACAGAAAATAAAGTGTTGGACAGGATGTGGAGAGAAGAGAACTCTTGTACACTGTTGGTGGGAATGTAAATTGATGCAGCCACAATGGAAAACAGTATGGAGGTTCCTCAAAAAATTAAAAATCGTATTACCAATTGATCCAGCAATCCCACTTCTGGGTTATATACTCAAAGGAATTGAAATTAGGATCTTAGAGAGATCTGTACTCCCATGATCAGCATTATTCACAGTAGTCAAACATGGAAATAACCTAAATGTCCATGGACGGATGAATAAGTAAAGAAAATGTAGTACATACATCCAGTGGAATGTTATTTGGCCTTGAAAAAGAAGGAAACCCTGCCATTTGCAACAACATGGATGAACCTGGAGAACATTATGCTAAGTGAAATAAACCAGACACAGAAGGACAGACAAGGCATGATCCCACCTCATAAAGGTGTCTAAAATAGTCAAACTCATGGAACCAGAGAGTAAAACAATGGTACCAAGGGAGGGGTGGGGGAGAAGGGTAATGGGGAGATGTTGGTCAAAAGGTACAAAGTTACAGTTACATAAATAAGTTCTGGGTATCTACTATACAACAGGGCCTATAGTTAACAACACTGTGTTGTATACTTAAAAATTTGTTAACAGGGCAGTTCTATGAAGTATGCTTACTACAAAAGAAAAACATACTATAAAAAAGAGCAAAATTTGGAGGTGATACATAAATTTATGGCCTCAATTGTGATGATTTCATGGGTATGTACTTATCTCCAGGTTCATCAAGTTGTGTACATTAAATATCTACAGCTTTTTATATGTCAATCCTACCTCAAAGTGGTCTGAAAAACACATATATATAATTAAGATAATTATAACTAAAATATTAATTAAACCTCATCATGTCATTAAATGCAATTCATAAAAATAATTAAATAATATAAATGATTCGATCGACTGCATTTAACTGTATTAAAGTCAACATGAAGTGGGAATATTTGTACCCAGATAAGGATTCTATACCTTTCTGCCCAGAAATCAATCTGAGTAGATTCTGTTTTTCTTCACTTACTTTACAGTCAGTCACATCACTAGAATCTAAGTATGAGCATCCACACTGAAAAACATGCTATGATTCAAAGTCGAAGAGCCTGGTGTAGTTCAAAATACTTCAGAAAGATAATAAAAAAGATGAAACTCTGACTTAAGCCTCTTTGGGTACATGTTAGGCTAGTTCTTTATCCGTTGATTTCCTTTCCCGAGAGAGTCCTCCCATGCAATTGGCACCAGGATAGGGGAGAGAGGATATGTCCAATCACCTTACACCCAGCAACCATCAGCTCACAGTCAGACATGTCTAAGTTTGAATTCTGGCTCTGCAAAGTTCCAAGAAATTTGGCAAGTTATTTAAATCCTCCTGAACACCCGTTTTCTCACCTCAAAAATGGGTTTAATACCAACAAATTCAGATGGCTGCTGAGGGGATTAAATAACATATGTGGAAGTACCTAACACAGTCACACTGAGATAGAGTAGGCATTTAAAAATGTTTGAAAAAATAAAATGATGTCAATATGCACTCAAGAAGGGGTGCCTGGGTGGCTCAGTCACTTAAGCATCTGACTTGATTTTGGCTCAGGTCATTATCTCAGGGTTGTGAGATTGAGCCTGAGTGAGATTCTCTCTCTCCTTCTGCCTCCCCACCTCTGTCTCTCCTTCTCTTAAAAAAAAAAAAAAAAATGCACTCAAGAAGATTATAATCACTGATGGTTTTGAAATTTTTTTTGGTAAGGATTTGCTAGAAAGTTTAAAGGTTATATACACACTCACAAATATATATGGTTTTCAAGTTTCTTACTGGTATATCAATGACTCAACTCAAACTTCAGTCTAAATCAGGAATGGACAAACTTTTTCTGTAGAGGGCTAGAGAGTAAATTTTTTCTGCTTTGTGAGCCACACAGCCTCTATGGCAACTACTCTGCCCTTTTAGCACAAAAGCAAGCATAGACAACATGGAAACAAATGAGCAAGGCCGTGGTCCAACATATGTCACTTAAGGACACATATATTTCTTTATAAGTGAGAAGGCTCTGGTCTGAGTGTGCATTAAACGCACGGATGAGGATATTACTTTCCTTGTAGATTTTAGAAACTGAGTCCTAGGAACTCAAGGGCTGAGTTCAACTCCAAACTCATTCAGTACAGAAATGGAAATAAAAGATATCCAGGGAAGGATGGAATCAAATGCACGGTGTTATCTTGACTCTTACAGGTTCATCTACAAGGTCAAAAGAAGGACAGCGCCATTAGGGGCCAGAAGGGATGGAAAGAGTGCCTTTCATCTTCCTGTCCAACAAAACAAATAAGTGAACAACAACAAAACTCACTCCACCACTTTTTTATTTTTCCAAGGAGCTTGCTCTGCCTTGTTCTGCAAACACATAAAGTGTTAAAACAACCACACTGCCTGAGTAAAAACCTCCTCGTAGGGGAACAAGAGGACAGAGATTGAACGTTGTCATAAAAGGTAATTCCATAAGAGCAACACTTGCAAATATGTCCAGGGCTTTCAGGTTTATAGCATATTTTACAAACACTCGCTATTAGATACTGTTCACGATAATCAGGCTAGATCTGAGAGACTGTGATTATTATGCCCATTTTGCAAAAGAGCATATGGACTTTCCAGAGCTGGTAAGCACCTTGCCTGGGGGTAACAGAGCTAATAAATGATGGCTTAACAACCGACCCCAGAATCTTTCTCTCAGAGGCTTAGCTCTCCTTCTGACAAATACTATTACCTAGTTTTAATGCACTGCTATCCAGTCAACTTGGCTTAAACAAACATTGTAGGAAGGAGAAAAGGTGAAATGCATTGAGCAAAGTGATTAATGCTGTTGCTGAGTAATTAATGTTTTGAATATGATCCGTAATCCATATGGAAGGTGTAATCAAAGCACGAGAGAGGTGACCTGCCCACTGTAGGGTAAACCTTTGCAAAATACTAACTACGACAGTGATAGGAGGGCCGAATCCTCACTGAGGAGCTGCTTTCCTTTCATTAAAAGATTTTGGGCTTTGGTGTTCATATGTATAATTGCCCTTCCTTTAAATGTCAGGCCAAAGCAGGCCAGATGGCAATTTTGTAATCAATCCACTACTGATATACATTAAATTGGATATGATTTTGATATTATAAATAATGCTACACTGAGCCAAACCTTTTCACATATTTTCTTTTCTGCACTGGCTATTTTCAAAAGATAAAACCAGTTGAAAACATTTGTGCTATAGGGTTAATTAATAAAAGAGGCATTGCTGGTTACAGCTGTATCTTTTTTAATACAACTTTTCAAAGGCCATACCAATTTACACTTCCACCATCCATATATAAGGATTTGTGTTATCTCAGTCTTGCCAAAATCAGGTACTATCAATTTTGTTAATCTTTTGCCAATTCAAGATATGAAAACAGTATCACATTATTATTTTAATTTGTATTTCTCTGGACACCAACATTAAGTACAGCCATTCGAGCTGCCCCCCAACCTGGATCAAAGAGTTGCCTTCACCCCAAGGGCCAATATTTGATCAAAGGCTGGTGGCAGTGACAGGAGAACATGAAGCAATGACTCATTTAAAGGGTTGAATGAATTTGCAGAAATAATATGGAAATTTGAGTCACACTGTATCAGCTGTAGTGAACATCACTAGTTTGGGATTATCAAGGGGCAACCCCATCCTTCCAGTAACAGCATTTACTGTTTTCTTAGAGGCTTTCCCTCTCTCAGGGAGGGTGAGCCCCCAGTTTGGGTGGTTCCTGTAGAGTTGCCCCTACCCCCTAGCTCATGCAAGGCATGTGAGCTAGCCTAGCTACTGAGGAACTCACATCCTTCTGACAATGGGGATTGTTTTAGTAATGCGCATGTATGAGGGCTGAGGCTGTTAAACCTGGGGCAGTGAGTAAGCATTGTCCCACTTTATAATGGTGGGGCAAACCTGGAGATTGAGTGAGCAAGACCTGGTCCTGGTAACATAGTTTAAGCTTCTAGATCTAGTAATCTTACAGCAATTACTGGAGTTTTGAGTTCTGAAAGTTAATATTCTTCGTTTTTGCTTAAACCAGCTTGAGTAGGGTTTCTGTTACTCAGACCCAAAAGAAACCTAATGAGTACATCAGTTCAAAAAGTTTCTGACCTCAGGGGCATCTGGATGGCTCAGGTGGTTAAGCATCTGCCTTCAGCTCAGGTCATGATCTCAGGGTCCTGGGATCAAGCCCCACATCAGGCTCCCTGCTCAGCGGGGAACCTGCTTCTACCTCTTCCTCTGCCTGCCCCTCTCCCTGCTTGTTCTCTCTCTCTCTGTCAAAATAAATAAAATCTTAAAAAAATAAAAAAAGTTTCTGACAACAAATATTACCAGCCCAGCACTTTAATGTAAGGAATTCTTGTCCTCCCTATGTCATTCAACAGCTTCATGCCAGGGTTGAAGGGCATTAATGAGAGAAACTCTAGACAGAATAGGAAATAAGTAGCTGAAGGGAACAAGTAAAGAGGGCAGAAATGGTAGTGTGTGTGTGTGTGTGTACATACAAATTAGTGGAAATGGTGAAAAACTGAATAAATGGTGCTGGGTTAGCTGAATAACCTTTTCAAGAAAAATTAAGCATGCTAAATTTCATACTTAATTTTGAAAAAGTAAATTCCAGGGGTGCCTGGCTGGCTCAGTTGGTAGAGCACATGATTCTTGATCTCCAGGTTGTGAGTGCAAGCCCCATGGTGTGGGTAGAGATTACTTAAAAAAAAAAAAAAAAGGAAATCTCAGGTAAATTAAAAAATCTAAAGAAAAGGCAAACAACTATAAATTTCTATAAGAAAATATAAAGCTATTTATAAAAGTTGGATGGAGAAGAATAGCTCCTTAATTCAACAATGAAAATGATCACTGAAAAATTAAATTTCTATATGGCAAAAGACACTGCAGACAGAGTCAAAAGGCAAATGATAGCATGTATTTCTAACAAGTATAACTAAGGTGAACAGCTAGAGCATATAAAGAATTTCTACAAATTAACAAGAGAAAGATAAACCAATTGAAAATGGACAAAGATGGTAAAGCAATGACTCATACAATAGGAAAGATACTGTGTATCACAGGTAGTCAGCTAAACACAAATTAAAGCAACCACATACCATGTGCCACAGTTACACTCAGTAGTTTTTTTTTTTTTTTAATTGCTAATATATGATGTTGGCCAGGTAGTTTACAGTGTTGGGAAGACTAAAAATTGTCCCAACCTTTTTGGGTAAAAATCTGGTAACACTTGTTGAAAATAAAAATTTGCAAAATTTTCACTGATTATTTCAGTTCTGGGAATTTATCCAGTAGAAAGAAAAAGTACAGGACTTAAGAAATACACACAAAATGTTTATTGTGGCAATGCTTATTTTATCAGGAGACAGAACAAACCCATAGCAGAAATAATCTGAAGGCTACGAGTAATAGCTGAACAATTTACGGTGTCAGTATTACAAAATACTACACAGCTGTTACAAAGGATCTGAATCAAAGTGTTTTTTTAACTTTATTTATTTAATTATTTAAGTAAACTCTACACCCAACATGGGGCTTAAACTCAGGACCCCATGTTCCTCCAACTGAACCACAGGCAGCCCTAGAATCAAAAGGTTTTTAAGATTAACATATGAGGACAATGCCCATGCCACATGAAAGCAGGAAAGTCACTCAATAAAATGTAGAGGGTGAGCCCCTCTTCAGAAAACACGTGGATTTGTATTAGCACAGAAGAGAGCACAAAAGAGCACACAGCCATGTGTAAATGGGAATCCCAACCTTCCAGGGCTGGTTTTAGGGGGGGTAGATGGAGAGGAGGCCATCTATTCATTTTACTTTAGATGGTTCTGTGTGTGTTATTGGTTCCAAAAGTCATGTATTACTTTTTTTTAAAGGATTTTTCAAAGGATGAAACAGTCTCTGAAACTTTCAATTAAAAATGTTTTTAAGAAGGAAAACAGAGAGGAAAGGTGGTTGGTCTGACAACCTTCCTGCCCAGTTCCCGTTTGTTCTCTGCCTCCAGGAGAATGCATCGTGTGGAACATTAAATGTACAAGTTTCTTGGCAATAATCCAGTCGGAGCTTGCCCCACTGAGAGTGAACATGGGCTGCTTGACAAAGCATAATTAAATGCACCAAACAACTAAAATATCCATATAATTACCACAAAGCTGATGTAATTGCATACATCCTTCCAGTGGATGATGGTATTGCCCCTACAAAGATAGCTTGAATGGGACAGTCCTCTCAGCTCTTTGACTCACTTAAAATTATCTGATTAATCTACAGATTGCCACTGGGAAAAAATAGTCTTCTGTTAAATATCTTTGTCAAAACAGAATCAAGTTATTAAACTCTTATGTGGAGGCAGTCATTCCTTATTTTGAGAAAAAGAAAAAAAATGAAATTCCAAATCACAGTAAAATATTTGTTTTATCTAGCTAGGTGAGTCTTATGGGTGGATTAAAATATGTTATTCTTGGGCTTTATGTTTTAGAGCACTTTTAGGTTCACAGCAAAACTGAGAGGAGGTACAGGGATTTCCCACATACCCTACACCCCTGCATATGTGTAGCTTTCCCCATTATCACACCAGAGTGACACATCTGTGATAATCAAGGAACCCACACTGGCAAATCATTATCACCTGAAGTTTCTAATTTACATGAGGGTACTATCTTGGTATAGCACATTCTAGGGGGTTGGACAAATGTATAATGACATGTATCCATCACAACAGTATCATATAGACTAACTTCACTACCCTAAAAATCCTCTGTACTCGACAGATTCATCCCTCCCTCCCTCTAATCCCTGGCAACCACTAATCTTTTTACTGTCTCCATGGTTTTGCCTTTTCCAGAAGGTCATACAGTTACAACCATGAAATATATAGCCTTTTCAGATTGGCTTCCTTCACTTAGTAATAGCTTTTAAGTTTCTTGTGTGTCTTTTCGTGACTTGATAGTGCATTTCATTTCATGCTGAATAATATTCCATTGTGTGGATGTACCACAGTTTATTGATCCCTTCACCTACTGAAGGACGTCTTGGCTGTTTCCAAGTTTTGGCAATTATGAATAAAGCTGCTCTTAACGTCCATTGAGGATTTCTGTGTACATGCAAGTTTTTAATTTTTTCAGTAAATACAAAGAGCACAATTGCTGGCTCATATGGAGTCTCGTAAGGAGCCATCAAACTATCTTCCAAAGCGGCTGTGCCATTTTGCATTCCTACCAGGAAAGTTTCCCATTGCTCCACATCCTTGCTAGGATATGGTGCTGCCAGTGACCTGGATTTCTTTTAAAAAGATTTTATTTACTTATTTGAGAGAGAGAGAGAGAGAGAGAGCACAAGCAGGGGAAGCGGCAAAGGAAGAGGGAGAAATAGGCTCCTTGCTGAGCAGAGAGCCTGATATGGGGCTCAATCCCAGGACCCTGGGATCATGACCTGAGCCTAAGGCAGACACTTAACCGACTGAGCCACCCAGGCGCTGGTGGGTTTTGGCCATTCTAATAGGCTTGTAGTGGTATCTCATCATTTGAATTTCCATTTCCAAACGTTTTTCAATTGGCAAAAACAAAACAAAGCAAAAACACCAAACCTCAAAACAGCCTCAAAGATCACTGATGGGAACACAATTATACAAATTATGGCAACCTATTTTATGGGCTAAATTATGTCTCCCCCCCCAACCCAAAAATCATGGGTTAAAAGTCTTATACTTAATACTTCAGAATATGACTATAATCGGGAATAGTGTCTTTAAGTTAAAATGAGGTCATATAGATAGTCCCTAATACAATGTCATTGGTGTCCTTACAAGAGGAGGAGATTAGCACACAGACATGCTCAGAGGGAAAACCATATGAAGACACAGGGACAACACAGTCATATGCAAGCCAATGAGAGAGGTCTCATAAGTAACCAACCCCGCCAACCCCATGACCTCAGAACACCAGCCTCCAGAACTGTGAGGAAATGAGTTTCTATCATTTAAGCCACCTAGTCTGTGATACGTCATTATGGCAGGTCCAGCAAACCAACACAACCTACATTATAGAATACTCTGCAGTTACTGACAAGAAGGAGTTAAGATTTTAAAGTATTGACCTTAAGCACATTCACAGTATATTGTCTGGATATATGGGTGTATTGTCAATCTTCAAAACTATAAGAAGCACGAGATTAAAAGGAAAGTGCTATAAAGGAAAATCTTTTGGGCAAGACTTATAGGTCAGTTGCCTAATTTTCTTTCTTAGGTGTCTTCCATTTCAAATAGTTCACATAGTTTTGAATGTTGCTAAAATGCTGGGTACATCTCTGGTATACTCAAATTAATATTTAGGGGATAGAGGGAGGAAAGATAAAATTAAAAGTCTTTTGAAAGGATGACACCATAAGCTGAGTATCCTAAATTTTAAAAAAGTGAATTCTAAACCCCCAATTTCAAAACTTCTGAATTTCTAGTGGAACCTCAGGAAAGCATAAGAAAGACTATAGTTAACATTCCTACTTTGAGAGGTGCTGTGGGCACTATCACAGCCCCCTTCCTACCAGGTCTTGGGGAGAAAAATAGCTATCGATGGAGGAGAGTGACTTTAACCCACAGGAATTCTGGGGTCACAGCTAGAAAGAGGTCTTCCGAGAGCAAAAGGATTTGGCATTATTTGTTGTGTCCTGAAAATCTATATACAATTTGCATTCAACTCCATAGCATATCTGTGATTTCTTTAATATAAAATAGTGTTTACAAGGCTTCCATTCCTTACTTCTAGGTAAAAAGAGTGCTCCAAGAGATGTACTTGGCTTTCTCTGAGGTTTGAGGAGCCCTGGTGCATGTTGCCATGTGGTCGGGAACGGTCTGGCAAGCTCAGGAGATGATACTGGTTATCAATATTTTCTTGTTCTAAAATACCAATGGCCCTTGTTCAATTCTCCTGCCTGAAGGTGGTTACTTGATGAAGATGTGAGAATCATAACGAGCATATTTAGTACCTAGTACACCCCTTTGTCGTGCCAAGTACTTTTCATGCATTGTTTTCCCATTACTCCTTCTAATAAGTCAGTGAGCCTGGTACTATTACCGTCCTCACTTTAAAGATGGAGAAACTGAGGCTCAGAGGCAGTAAGTATTCCTTTCCAAGGTCAAGCTAATAGTAAATAGGAGAGTCAGGCTGTGGACACAGGCAGTTCTGCAGATCCCAAATCCTTAACTACCATGCATGCTCTCTCTGTATTACTGAGTATTGTCAAACAGGTTAAACACTCCATGATCTACATGAACTTCTAGGACTCAGAATAATTTGGAGTTCTACTGAACAAGGAGGGGCCACATACACAATCATTAATACTAATCCAATTGCAAAAAACTTTAGTTCCTTTGCTCAAACTTCCCAGCATTGGCTGTCAACAGTTTCTGTATCCTCATTTAAAAACATGTCCCGAAGAAATTATATCAAGGGATGATTGCTTTTTCAATTTTGAGAACACAAACCTGTGTATGTGTGTCCCCATGTGCAGGGCCATGGACTTCTTCCCTAAGATGGCATTCTGGGCTTCATCTCACTTTGCCCCAGAGTCATCTATAAACTGCATTGCAGTGAGAATCTTATACCTGCCTTTTTTTTTTTTTTTTTTTTTTTAAGGAACTGAATTTACAACTCCATTTGTAACACCTATCTGCACACAACAATTGGCGACTTACACTTTGGTCATTAAAGCAGATCAAATGATGAAGGACAGCAAATCACTGGGGTCCACATTATCATTCATCCTAGCAGATATCAGCACCTACTCCTGTGTCTCAAATGAGACAATAATTTCCAGGATTTCGACTATGCACATAAAATGGGTCCTTAATTGGGAGGCCTTCAAATACCCCCAGCAATTTAATGAGTCCTGGGGCACTGCTGGAACTGTGATAAGAACTACGGCTCAGATGATTAAAGTTACAGTTGAGGCGTCTGGAAAAGCAGTCAGTAATTCACAGTGTATCACTGAAGGCACATTTCTCTCCTTGTCAAACCAAAACAATGGCAGGGGGACTTTCAGAAACTCAAGGTCACCCGAAAATAATGTAAGACCCCAGAGATGAGTGCTGGGTTCTAGTCTTTTTTCACTATGAGTTCCTATTGAGTTAATCACTCGGCGCCATGTTTTATACTGGCAAGGGACCCTATACGACCATAAGAATATTCTCCTTGATATTCCTACTTTTTAAGGAGTGCTTAGACTTCTTTCTCCTCTGGGAAACCTCTCAATGTCAATGTCAGGACCCAAAGAATTCTTGAGTCCTCCTAACTTCTCACTCCAAACTCTACCTACATGACCCATCCATTCTGATGATTTAAAGACCATGTATATTCCAAGCCTTTCAAATATGGCACTAATCCCATTTGCTTGAGTGTCAGATTCATACACTCAGCTGCCTACTACACATCCATCTTTACCCAAATATCTTCCAAACATCTTGAACACCATACCTACAACTTAATTTGTTTTCTTCTCCCTTAAACCAAGTATTTGTTCCTCCTCCTATTTCTGTCATTTCATTATTACCTACATCTACCTCGAACATTCCAAAACGAAACGTGAGAGCCCATGCCACTTCCTCTCACATCCCCACAATTAATCTACAAGGTATGCTGACTCTCCCACCTCATGTCTCATAGATCCACTCTGTTCTTTTCACTCCCATACCATTATTCTCACCCAAAACTTCCTTCATTTCTCACCTGCAACAGCCCCTATCTGATGTTCCTCTCCTGTCTCCTTCCACTGCAATCCATTCTCCACACTGCAGGGAGAGTTATCTTTCTAAATGGAAAATTTGATTCACGTCAATGGTTCCCAATTGTCCTTAGAGTAAAAGCTAAACTCCTTAACTTGCCTTAACAGAGCCCTAAGTTATCTGGTCCTTACTTATCTCTAGGTTCATTGACTGTGGCTTTCCCCCATCATCATCGATAAACTCAAATAGGCGCGCACACACACACACACACACACACACACACACATGCACAGCTCCACTTTCTGCTCCAAGAATACACAACTCCCTTTACCTACAAGTCTTTAACATGCCATTTCCTCTATCTGTAAGAAACTGGTCTTGTTCATATTTATATCTTCCTCCCCATTCCTCAGCATCTATCAAACTCCTAAATCCCTGAGATTCTTAATAAACTTGAATGAATGAAATCTTAGGATTTCTTTGTATAACTTTTTACCCTCCACTGTCTTCCTTCACACCATTATTTTCCTCTTCTCCTTTCATTGTGGGCTCACATGATTTCTCGTGTTTTAATATTCTTAAGGTTTACTGAATCTGTGCCCTTACTACAAGCCATCTCAAAACCTTGTTGGAACTAGAGATGGAATAAAGGCAACCATAAAATTAAAACAAATATGGCTGTTACCAGGTGCAGGTAGCCCCCCCACACACACACACATTTGTGCTTTTTGAAATGCTGAAGACCGTTAACACTTGATGAAAAAAGTCATCATATATTTATGGCATTATGAGTTGCCCGTCTATCCAATAAGCCTGAGACAGGAAGGCCTTTCAGTAATATTGATCTAGGAGAATAAAAGGAGCATGTCATTGTTTTATGGTAATAGTTTACAACAGCCTCACGGTGATTAATAATTGCATTCATAGAACTCCTGTCCTCTAAGAGATAGGTCCTGTTTACATTCTGCCTGTCACTCACCAGCAGGCTGAGAGGCTTGCTGAAGGTCAAGACTGGGCGTAAACCTTCTCTGTACAGCCTTTCCTATCACCATCAAGCAGGAATGATACCTTCCTCCCATGCTTCATCTTTTCCCTGCTCCTACCATGGCATCCCTGGCATTATGCTGCAGTTAGATTTAAGACCCTGAGCCTCCAATAGAGTTAAGAATCCATAAGAACAAGGACTTTATTCCCTTAAAAAAAATCCTAGGAGAGGACATGGTATATAAGGAGGGAGGGTGTGAGAGAGCAGGAAAGAGGGACAAGTAGGGGACAACAAAGGGAAAGAGGGCGGATGAGAGAAGAGCAGGGAGAGGGGAGACCTATTCACTCCTGAACCACAGATGCATGCACACACACACACACACACACACACACACACACACACACAC